>NW_028227257.1:29820888-30523388 GCF_978045245.1 Mus caroli | reverse complement strand
CATCAGGTCCTCATCTATGAAACTGGGACAGTGCTGCTGCCTGCCTTACCAAAATGAACAAAGATATAAAGAATAAATGAGCAGACAATGTGATGGGGACAGAACACTCAGCAGAATAGCAAACAGTATCCCTGCTCACACAGGATTAGTGTGGTTTCTTCTTATACATTATTTAGGGGTTTGTTTGTTTGTTTCCTTAAAGGACAAAAGAATTTCATTTCAATAATGGTGTTCATTCTAACCAGAGGCAGATGAATTATTTGGAAAAAAAAAAAACCAAAAACACAAACACAAAATAAACCAAAACAAATCTACTAAGAAAACATTCAGCTTTGGTCACATGAAAATTTTGCAATTCTCAATGTCAGGGTAAAAATCTACTCAGATACCCTCTAAACCTTGTTTTCTACTTTGTGCAAGGATCTCAGAAAACTGGTGTTTAATTTCTGAGCAATGATGGAATATTTGATATTAAATAATTGATAATTAATGAAAGGACTAAATAAAGCATTTATGATGGGTAAAAAGGAAGGGGAGAACAATGTAGAGATCCAGACACAAACTATGACCTATTCCCAGATACAGGTTATACTTTTGAAATATATAGAAAAGTCTGAGCTGGAAGCCTAGAAACTTAGTACATTTACACTGTTGTCTTTCCACTTAAAGTGGATTGTATTCATTGTATTTAGTCTTTTTCTCAACTGCCAATACCATAGAGTTCAATTAAGACATGTCTTTTATCAGAATAACCTAATCCTATCTATCCTCTTTCCTATGCTCACATTGTCTTTAGCACCTAATAATCACTAAGCCTTTCTCCACTTCCATTTACTTGTGATTTTATATACATTATATAAGTTGAATCATTACATATTATATGCAATACTTTTGAATGATTTTTCCCCAGAACAATTCCCTAAATAAATCAATGTAATGCTGTAAGTATAAATAGTTCTCTTTTATCATTGATTGAAATCTAATCAACATGGATGCTCCATAGAGCAATCAAAATGGCAGTCATTTAGAAAACAAATATCAGCTCCTCTGAAGACACCACAGTCTAAAGGCCTCCCATGAGGTTTGCTGCATGCAGGGAAACTGACCCCACAATCTGAAGGCTTCCTAGGAGTTCTGCTGTACACAGAGCAACAGAACCCAAAGACTGAAGGCCTCCCAGGAGAACAGCTACATTCAGGGCAATAGCTTGACTACTGCTCTGAAGACCCAAGAGTCAGAATGCCTCCCAGAAGATCTGCTGTAGCTAGGGCAACAGATCAGCAGCTCGTCTGCTTACCTGAACACCCTACAGTCTAAAGGTCTCCCAGGAGAGCATCTGCAGCAGGCCAACAAGTCACCAGTGAAAAAGACGCTCTGAAGACACCACAATCTAAAGGCTTGACAGGAGGTCTGCTACAGCCAGGGCCACAGGCCTCCCAGGAGAACTGCAGCTACCCAGGGAAACAAGAGGCAGTCTCCAGACAGAGACACACAGACCAGCTAACACAAGAAATAACCAGATGGCAAAAGGCAAGTACAAAACCATAAGCAACAGAAGCCAATGTACTTTGACATCATCAGAAACCAGATCTCCCCACACTGCATGCCCTGGATATACCAACACAGCTGAAAAGCAGGAAACTAACCAAATATCCTACCTCATGAAGATAGTAGAGTTCTTTAAGGAGGATATAAATAACTCACTGAAAGAAATACAGGGAAACACAGGAAAACAGGTAGAAGCTCTTAAAGAAGAAACAAGTGTATCCCTTACAGAAATATAGAAAAACACAATCCAACGGGTAAAGGAATTGAACAAAGCAGTCCAAGACCTACAAGTGGAAGTAGAAAAAATAGAGAAAACACAAATGGAGACAACTGTTGAAATGGACAACTTAGGAAAGAGGTCAGAATACATGAGATCAAAGAGAAAATCTCAGGTATAGAAGATACCAAAGCAGGAGTGGGTGGGCTGGTGAGCAGGGGGAAGGGGAGGGGATAGGTGGATTTCTGAGGGGAAACCAGGAAAGGGGAGAACATTTGAAGTGTAAATAAAGAAAATATCTAATACTAAAAGATGTTGACACAACTGTCAAAGAAAATTCAAAACATAAAAAACTCCTAAACCAAAGCATCCACAAAATCCAGGACACAATGTAAAGACCAAATCTGAGAATAATAGGAATAAAGAAGAGCAAGTATTCCCAGGTCAAAGGACCCAAAACCATCTTCAACAAAATCATAGAATAAAAGTTCCCCAACATAAGGAAAGAGATGGCCATAAATGTGCAAGAAGCTTATAGAACACCAAATAGATTAGAACAGAAAAGAAAAGCCTCTCATCACATAATAATCAAAACATTAAATTAGAGAACAAAGAAATAATATTAAAAACTGTTAAGAGGAAAGGTCAAGTCAGATATAAAGGCAGACCTAAGGCCAGGATGGTCTCTAGCAGGATGTCATGGCTATAAAGTGGCTTCTGGGCCTTTCTCCTTCTCCACTTCCATGCAGAATCTCCAGAAGGGAGCTGGCCTTCTCATAGGAGAGCTCAGAGCTCCACGCCAAGGAATACCTGCTTCATCACTGCAGAGCTAGGTGTGAAGCTGGTCCACCATTGCTCCCACATCATGCTATTGTACAGAGCAGATGTGACTCAGGACCAGATTCAAAATGAGGAGAAAGAGACAGAGGCTCTTGACTGGAAAATTGGCAAAGAGTATACAGCTCTTTTCAATCTGCCATAATAAATAACCCTATGACAAAAGATATTGGCATCTTTGGTTTTCAATTTTCTTAATACTTACTAGTATGTGTATATATATACATATATGTGGGGGTTTGTACTTTATGCCTATCAGTGTGTGTACATGTGTATGTGATAGGATGCATGCATGCCACAGTGTATGTGTGGAAGTTAGAGGACAATTTTCTGGGCTCCTTTTTCACCACCTGGATCCCAGAAATTGAACTCAGGTTGCCAGCCTTGGTGTTTTCCTTAATTAACACCTTCACCGACTGGGGCATCTCCCTGATCTCATCTCCAGTTTTCAGATAAAGCCACTGAAGACTAAAATAATACACTTGTATGAGTCTCTGCCTACACTGGTCAAGGGGATAGATCATTCTTTTTGTAGTTATGCTTTAGAGTAAGACAGCACATAAATGTCGAGTAACAATAATGTACTACACAACACACACACACACTTAAAAAAAAAAGGCAGACCTATCAGAATTACACCAGACTTCTCAACAGAGACACTAAAAGCCAGAAGAACCTGGAAAGATGTCATGCAGATGATAAGAGAACATAAATGCCAGCTCATGCTCTATACCCATCAAAACTCTCAATTAACATAGATGGAAAAGTCAAATATTACAGGAACAAAAACAAATGCAAACAATATCTATCTTCCAATCCTGACCTACAAAAGCTTCTAGAATGAAAACTCCAAGGAGGGTACCTACACCAAAGAAAAAACAAGATATTAATCTCACAACAAAGGAAAAAGTAGAAAATCACAAGCACATAATGCCACCTGCAACAACAGACACAACAGGAACTAACAATCATCTGTCTTTCATATCTCAATAACAATAGGTGCAATTCCCCAATAAAAAGATATAAGCTAACAGATTGGATACACAAACAGGGTCCAGCATTTTGCTACATATAAAAAACATACCTAAATAACTAAGACAGACATTACCTCAGAAGAAAAGGCTGGAAAAAAGTCTTCCAAGCAAATGGTTAAAAGAAACAAACTGGAGTTTCCATCCTGATATCCAATAAAATACTTTCAACCAAAAGTTATCAAGTGAGATGGGGAAGGACACTTCATATTCATCAACAGAAAAATCCACCAAGAGAAAGTCTCAATTCTTAGCATCAATGCCCCAAATGAAAGGGCACCCACATTTGTAAAAAGCCCATACCTAATGATACAAAAGCAATATTCAGCAAACCAACAGCCAATATAAAATTAAATGGAGAGACACTTGAAGCAATTACACTAAAATAAGTGAAAAGAATGCCCACTTTCCCTTTATCTATTCAACATAATACTCAAAGTTCTAGCTAGAGCTATAAGACAACAAAAGGATATCAAGAGGATACAAGTTGGAAAGGAAGAAGTCTATGTATCACTATTTGTGGAGGATAGGATAGTATATCTATAAAACCCCCAATACAACCAGAGGACTTCCACATCTGATAAACAACTTCTACAAAGTAGCTAGTTATAAAATTAACTCAAATAAATCAGTAGCCTTTCTTTATACAAATGATAAATGGGCTGAGAAATAAATGATGGAAACAACACCCTTCAAAATAGTCACAAATAATATAAAATTTAATGGAATAATCTAACAAAACAAATGAAAGCTCTGTATGTTAAGAACTTCACGTATCTCAAGAAAGAAATCGAAGACCTCAGAAAATGGAGAAATATCCCATGCTTATGAACTGATAGAATTAACATAGTAAAAATGGCCATCTTACCAAAAGTAATTTACAGATCCAGTGCAATCCCCATCAAAATTTCAACTCAATTCTTCAAAGACATGGAAAGAGCAATTCTCAAATTTGTTTAAAAAACAAAACCAAAAACAAAAATAGAATAGTGAAAACAATTCTGAACAATAAAAGAACTTCTTAGGGAATCACCATCCCTGATCTCAAGATATACTACAGACCAATAGTGATAACAAACAAACAAAACACCTGCGTGGTATTGGTACAGAGGCAGACAGGTAGATCCCTGGGATAGAATTGAAGACCCAGAAATAAAACCACACACTTCCAGACACTTGATCTTTGAAAATGAGTCCAAAAATATTGAATGGAGGGGAAAAAAACATCTTCAATAAATGGAACTGGTTGAACTGGCAGTTTGTATGTAGAAAATGAAAGTAGATCAATATATGTTACCTTACACAAAGTTCAATTTGAAATAGATCAAGTACCTCAACATGAAACCAGATACACTGACTCTAATAAAAGAGAGAGTGGGAAAGAGTCTCGAACTCATTTGCATGGGGTAAAATTTCCCAAACAGGACTCCAATGACTCAGGCTCTAAGATTAAAAAGTTGATAAATAGGACCTCATGAAACTTAAAAGCTTTTGTACAGCCCTGGATATAGTCAATAGGACAAATTGGCAACCTACAGATTTAGAAAACATCTTCACTAACCCCACACCCAATATAGGGCTAATACTGAAAATAAATAACTCAAGAAGCAAACCATCAAAATAATAAAAAAAAACCAACCAAACAAACAAACAAACAAAAAACCAAACAACTCAATCAAGAAATGGGGTCTAGAACTAAACAGAGAATCCACAACAGCAGAATCTCAAATGACTGAGAAGCACTTAAAGAAATGTTCAAAGTCCTTAGCAATTAGAGAAATGCAAATCACAACCACCCTCAGATTCCACCTCACTCTAATCGGAATGGTTAAGATAAAAAAACTCAGATGATAGCACATGTTGGCAAGGATGTGAAGAAAGAGAAACACTCCTCTATTTCAGGTGGAATTGCAAACTGGTACAATCACTCTGGAAATAAAACTGGAGGTTCCTCAGTGAGTTGGAAATACATCTACCTGAAGACCAGTTATACCACTCTTGGGCATACAACCAAAAGATACTCCACCATGCTATGGGGGCTCACATTCCACTATGTTCATAGTCACCTTATTTGTGATAGCCA
Source organism: Mus caroli (assembly GCF_978045245.1). Classification (NCBI taxonomy): domain Eukaryota; kingdom Metazoa; phylum Chordata; class Mammalia; order Rodentia; family Muridae; genus Mus; species Mus caroli. The sequence goes on along the minus strand of NW_028227257.1, from coordinate 30,517,672 downwards.
GAAGCTGGAAACAACCCAGATGATCCGCAACGAAAGAATTGATACAGAAAATGTGGAATGTGACTCAGCTATTAAGGATGAGAATATCATGAGTTTTGCAGGCAAATGGATGGAACTAGAACATATATCATCCTGAGTGAAAGAACTAGGCACAAAAGGAAATGCATGGTATGGACTCATTAATAAGTGGATATTAGCCCCCAAAGTTCAGAATACTGAGGATACAATCCACAGTAGTCAAGGTTAACAAGTGGAAGGGCCCAAGAGAGGATGCCTCAATCTCACTTCTGAGGGAGAAGAAAGCAATTATATGGGGCAGAGTAAGGCAGGTATCTGGGTGGGAAAAGGACAGGGAGGGAAACTGGAACATGAACAGGTATTGAGAGGGAGAAACAGGACTGAAATTCTGAAGGCCATCAGAAACAATGGAAACAGGCAACCTCAGGAGGTAGGAGGTCAGGGTAATCTCTAGAATGTACATGGGAGGTGTGAGAATCTCAGGACTGAAAAGGGGAACCTTAGATGAAGTGCCTTATAGTGGGGAGTGGGAACAGAGTCCACTTCTAGTAGAAACAGGGCATCAAGTGGAAGGGTAGTGTTACCATCACACAGTCAAAACATCTGACCTAAGATACAATTTGCTAAACGCATGAAACTCAAGAAGAACGAAGACAAAGTGTGGACACTTTGCCCCTTCTTAGTATTGGGAACAAAACACCCATGGAAGGAGTTACAGAGACAAAGTTTGGAGCTGTGACGAAAGGATGGACCATCTAGAGACAGTCATATCTGGGGATCCATCCCATAATCAGCTTCCAAACGCTGACACCATTGCATACACTAGCAAGATTTTGCTGAAAGGACCCAGATATAGCTGTCTCTTGTGAGACTATGCCGGGGCCTAGCAAACACAGAAGTGGATGCTCACAGTCAACTATTGGATGGATCACAGGGCCCCCAATGGAGGACCTAGAGAAATTATCCAAGGAGCTAAAGTGATCTGCAACCCTATAGGTGGAACAACATTATGAACTAACCAGTACCCTGGAGCTCTTGACTCTAGCTGCATATGTATCAAAAGATGGCCTAGTCCGCCATCACTGGAAAGAGAGGAAAGAGAGGCCCATTGGACATGCAAACTTTATATGCCCCAGTACAGGGGAATGCCAGGGCCAAAAAGTGGGAGTGGGTGGGGAGGGGAGTGGGAGGGAGGGTATGGGGGACTTTTGGGATAGCATTGGAAATGTAAATGAGGAAAATACCTAATAAAATATTTTAAAAATTTTTAGGAAAAAAAAATCTGACCTAGAATTGTTATGGTCCTAAAGAACTACAGGAATGACAACAACAACAACAACAACAACAACAACAAAATGGAGAAAAGCCTGAGGGAAAGGATGTCCATTGATAGGCCCAAGTTGAGATTCATATCAAGGGGAGGCTCCAAGGCCTGACACTATTACTAATGCTATGCTGTGCTTACAGACAGGAGCCTAGCAAGGCTGTCCTCAAAGAGGCCTAACAAGGAACTGAAAGAGTCAGATACAGATACTTACACCCAACGAATGGACAGATGCCAGGAACTCCGGTGGTTGAATTAGGGACAAGCTGGAAGAAATTGGGTGACCTCATAGGAAGGCCAGAAATATCAAATAACCTGGACCCCTGAGATCTCAGACACTGAGCCACCAATCAGAGAGTTTACACCAGCTGATTTGAGTCCCCCAACACATATACATCAGAGGACTGCCTGGTCTGATATCAGCAAGAGATGATGCACCTAACCCTCAAGAGACTTCAGGCCCCAGGGAGTGGGGAGGTCTGGTGGGGTGTGGGCCAGGGGGCTGGGGACATCATCATGGAGACAGGGGAAGAGGTATGGGATGAGGAACAGTCAGAAGGCAGACCGAGAAGGGGATAATGACTGGACTGCAAAACTTGATTAAAGAAGAATAATAGAAAAATTTTAAATAGAGCATTGTCTGTAGTGTGCTACAGCAATGCCACTTTATGTTAAAGAATGATTGATTAAAACTGTGTTTTCTAGAAAAAAAGAAAACAAATATCAACAAATGCTTTCAAGGATACAGACAACATAAACACTGCTGGTTGCAATGTAAACCAATCAGTTTAGAGGTTCCTCAAAATGTTGAAAATAAATCTACAGTCTGATGTATTTATTCAGTTCCTAAGTTTTCATCTAAAGGATTCTGAGTGTTCACAGTTGTAGTTTCACATCAAAGGTCACTAAAACACTGTTCATAATCATTGAGCTATAGATCCAACACTGGGTGGATACAACAGGAAACAATCAAATTAATTAGAGTCATTTTCAGAACTATCATATGTTCACACTGATTAGATTATAGAGAGTGACATAAAAATCTTTTATTATTTATATATGGCATGAAAATAACAACACTGTCTAAGGAAACTGAGGGAGTAGCATGAGGGAGATGGTAGAGAAGGGAAGTAGGATACTGGGGGATATACCTAAATTACATTGTTTATGTTTATATAAGCATTAAGTAATGAAATGTTCAGACATCTGGATGTTTTATTTCCAGAAGCACCTGATGTAGAAGCTGTAAAGACTTTTTTCCTCCCAGTAGATGTGAAAGAAGCCTTGTTTAGGTTTTAATTAAATTAAGTGACTCTCTCATGTGGATACAGGTGACCTTTATGAACTGAGGTAAACAGCCTTTGTCAAATAATGTGTGGATTTTATACCTGAGCTGTGGGCATGACCTTGTCTATTTGGTGATATTTATGCCTGACATTTCACACAAGGTCTCAGTATGAACTATTAGATGCTGCTCTGTACTTGAACTGCTCTACCAGTCATTTATTTCCATCAGTGTTCCAAAGAGGATGGCTCGTCATCGTCTTAATCCTAATTTATAATGTTTGTTTTGTTTTCTTCTTTGCCTTATTTCCTATTCTAAAACTCCTTTATCACTCAAGGAAATATTCAACCATTGAATACAGTGATTTAGGCTGGGTGGAAATATATGAATTGATTATATTGTAAGTAATATGACATTTGAGGAAAAAATATGTTTTCTCACTCATCTAAATACAACATAAGGACTGAACCTTCATTCTTTGGCTGCAACAATCTAGGCTATATGTGTCATCTTCATCTTTTATACAAGTTAGCACTGAGAACTGTATATTTAGAATGTGCCCTTCTGTATGATGGCTAGGCAGCAAGATACTCTCTGCTCCAGGAATCACGTGGAACTTCACACTGGAAAAATCCCTAGTTCTGCAAACTTTATAGTCACCTAGTAGCTATTGAATCTTCATTTAGAGCCCACTTTGTACTGCTCTGTTTTAGGTGTATTTTTTTTCAAGACATGTCAGGAAAACTACAGAAATTTACAATAGATTAACCAGAATAACTTCCAAGCATCAATTGTCCTTTGTTGTATAGATTAATCCAGATGGACAAAAACTTGATTTATTTTTGTAGATCTATGGGGCTCAAACCACTACTTGTTTAATAAAGTGTCAAAAAGTGAGTCCAAATTAGAGTAGTTGTGGAAATTCAGAGTGTTATCACATCCTCAACTTTTCAGTTTGTTGCTAAGGAAACAACAGCTCCTGGCCTATAGGAAGCCTATGTCAAGGACCTTGAGGATAAGGCTAGATCCCATGTTCTTTAATATATGCAGTGACAGGCTTCAGACTCCTTTTTTGAATTCAGATGATTCTATGTCTCCATAATCATGTAGTTTTGCAGAGGGGAAAATGGGATTCCTACAATTAGAATGATTTTTATTTCCACCTGTTTACACTGTAAGAATTGTTTATCTTAACCAATCCAATTTCTTTGTCTGTATCCTGGGACCATAGTGATCACTGGAGGATGGATTCTCTTTCTTGATGGCCAGTGTCTCAGACCATACTTTTATATGGGATCTACTGGCAGATATGGGGTGGTGTTTATAATCACAACATGAGAAACTATCACGTTTTCTGTCTCAAATCTCCATACTATCAAGAAGTGAATTTCACACAGATATCCCATGCAGAATTAACAGAGAAGTCGTTTTAATTCTCATGAGGAAAGCATGACAAAACAGAGTATTAAACAGAGTATTGCTATTAATCCATAAATATGAACAGAATCTAATATAGAACTGTAGACTGAAGTCTGTATGTAGCTAATAAGGTGAAGAAGACTCATGCAAAGGTAAGAAAGAAGTCAAATAATCACTCTTCTATGGGATCTAGAAATATCACCCTAGACTGCATATTGTGAAAGCCCATGGGCACATTATTCTACTTCTTTGAAAAGAATTTGAAATGCATCCTATCCTTCTGTGGCCAGAAGTTTAAGACAACTTACTTACTCAACAGGAGGGCAAAAAACAGGCATCTCCACTGTGATCTAAGATAGAACAAAGATAGGATAATAGAAGCACTCTGGGATATTTGATATTCTGCTGAAGTTCTTGAAAGTTTTCTCAGATATTAATGAAAAAGTTTATATAATTATAGGAAACCATGTGAAATCATGGCCTGCCTGGAGATTTTTTTCCTTTTGCTGTTAGCTGAAAAGTTACAGAAAGAGAATAAATTCTAAGTTTGCAACATCTCGGGTCTCAATCAACAGACAAATTTCTATCAGGAGAAAAGCTGCATAGAACAAGGTTCAGAGGCACATTGGTGATCGAATTACATTTCACTTCATAAGGTGTATGCGTGCCAGATCCATGGTCTAGAATCTGCCTAGATGGAGTTCTGAGTTCACGAAACTCAGCCTCTTCCTTGATGAGTACTACTACAGTCATGCAAACACACACACACACAGAGTAGACAAAGACAAATTTCAAATCCCGAGAGAGAGGTTGAAATTTTATCAGCAAGCCCTTCAACTTCAGGAAGAAACTAAAGAAACTAGCATATCTATGAGTCAAAGCACATAGTCTGTCCAGCTTTTGCTTTGCTGTGTTTATTTATAGTATTCTAAAATTAAAATATAATCACTTGATTTTCCTACTTCCTTTCATCTCTTCAACCCCTTCCATGCATACTCCTGTTCTCTTTCAAATTAATAGTGTCTTTTTATGTTTTAATTGTTGTTACATATTTGACAGTACGAAACATAAGGTAGGCACATGGGTTGAGGCCCTAACATTTTGAGTCTGCAAATTAGAAGGCTCTATCCTGATACAATCAGTTGGACGGTGAGAAAAGAAGCAAAATGTGGAGACATAAAAGGTCAAATTCACAGTCTTTCAAGACTAATAAATAAAAGTTAAAATTTCTCTCTTCTTTCATCTCGAGACACCACGTAAACACACTTCAAATCTGGGCATAAGGGGTCTTAGATAATTATTGTAAAGGCGAACACTAGAATGTGTGTGGAAAACCAGCTTTAACAGTATATCAAAAGACATGCTTCAATAATCCACAGGAGAAAAGCCAAGAAGTCAAGTCAAGATAGCAGGTGGAGTGAAAAGACAAGTGGACAAGGATGGGTGGCAAAGTAAATGCAGTAAAATGAAAATAACTTGGTTCAAATAAAATAAATAAACAAATGAGATGAGTAGAACTTTGTTCAAATAAAAATAAATAGATAAAGGAATTTTTTGAACAAAGGGCCTTTATATTTGTACAGAGTGAACACTGAATGGCAGGTAACAATATTACTGATGCTGAAAGAACTTTTGAAGACTCATAGGGAGAATTCATTAAATGACGAGTCACAGCTGCAGTTGACAGGAAAGAAACTTCAAATGCATTTCCTGAGAACACACCGTACACACCGTGGGCTACCTAAACTTAGTGAAAACAATTATTTCTTGAATCTCTATGATTGCAGGAAATAGTCTACACCTAGAATATGTAGATTGAAAACAATTTACTTTTTATAGAAAATAATAGCAAAGAATAGGTCTTATATATCTTGAAACATCATTTTCATTAGAAAAAGTAGGAGAAAGTCCTTCTCTGTCATGACTATCCAGAGAAAAGTTAGAGTTAACAACCTAGGAATCAAAGTGAGACTCATATACTATGATTTTAGCAATATTTATGTTTGGGAGGTTGTAACATACAAACTTTTAACCATATTCAGAGCTGAGAAAATATGATAAAATGCTCAAAAAATTTATGTAGTTTACATCTGTGCTAAGTAAAATTTAAGTTAATTTCAAACCTAGAATTGAAGAAGGTACTATGGAGAATAAAAGGGTCATGATACCAATCCAGGATTGACTGACAATAAATAAATATTGCACTCTAGAAAGGGAAATTTTACCTATTTGTTATTTTACATTTGCAAATCTATACAGTATGCAAAATATTTTATACTACTGAGAGAATATCACATTAGTGGCATGCAGTATTCAAACGTTCACTTTCTATTTAAAAATATATACAATGGAAATAGAATATGAGAAAACATATGACCATATTTCATATATTATGCATACAAAGAAAGAGAATCAGAAGATGCATTCTATTTTTTGGTTAGACTAAATACTTAATATTTGAACACTGAAACCAGACTATTAATGTGTTAAATAAACTGCTAAAGAGAATAAAAGGAGTATACATAGTGTTCCTCAAATTTATTCTAATCCCCAGCAATCACGATTGTGATAACAATATATACAACTCATCTGAACTCAATTTAAAGGGACAAAACTTTTCAAAATTTATTTAGTGTCAGTACCTATTGATACACATTTATATTCTTCAAAACAAAACCTATGAAAACTGATATATGTATCGAAACTATAGAATGACCCTAGCATGCAAGTGACTGAGGAGCCTGTGTTATATATAACTGACAGTGGGGTCTTGCTTCATGTGAGAAACAGGTATGAAGTAGTGAGCACAAGAAGAGGTGGATTTGCCAGATGTACCTAAGTATAAGGTATTCTTGGCTATAAACAAACCAATCTGAAGATCCCATGGCTTACCAACTCTAGCTACCTAATCTTCTCAAGCATAAGATAGAAGGATCATATAGACACAGCTGGCATTGTTCTCGTAGCACCATCCAAGATGTTCCACTGGAATTGACAATCCCCCACTTGCAATGCCCGATGTTTCTCTACTAACTTATGGGAAAAGTGTGGTTCTTCCTGTTGGCTGGGGAGCCAAGTGGTACTCTTTATACTGTGCTTCTGCTCTTCACAGCAGAGACATTTGAGTCTAAAACTAACGTTCTGAAATCGTGAGAATTTTATTAGATGTTGGGAGTTTATACATTGGGAGTAATAGGGCTTCACTTGCTGTGCTTCATTGAGGAAATCATGCAACAACCCTTTTGAGGTTTGGGGAGGAAATAGTCCTGATGTAGCAGTGTGAGAGATGACAAGAATCACACAGTATCATCTTCTGGGTATTGCATGGCCATTGGTGTGTTGAAATTACAGAAATTAAAGGATTTTTACCAATCTTAAATCAGATAGGTGACTAATATCCAATACATACAAATAACTGAAGAAGATGGACTCCAGAAAATCAAATAAGCCCATTTTAAAAAATGGGGCACAGAGCTAAACAAAGAATTCTCAACTGAGGAATACCAAATGGCTGAGAAGCACCTGAAAAGGTGTTCAACATCCTTAATCATCAGGGAAATGCAAATCAAAACAACCTTGAGCTTCCACCACATACCAGTCAGAATGGCTAAGATCAAAAATTCATGTGACAGCAGATTTTGGGGAGGATGTGGAGAAAGAGGAACACTCCTCCATTGGTGGTGGAATTGCAAGCTGGTACAACCACTCTGGAAATCAGTATAAAAAACAATGAATTTATGAAATTCTTAGGCAAATGGATAGATCTGGAGGGTATTATCATGAGTGAAGTAACCCTATCACAAAAGAACTCACATGATATGTACTCACTGATAAGTAGATATTAGCCCAGAAACTTAGAATACCCAAGATACAATTTGCAAAACACATGAAACTCAAGAAGAAGGAAGACCAAAGTGTCTATACTTCAGCCCTCCTTGGAATGGGGAACAAAACACCCATGGAAGGAGTTACAGAGACAAAGTTTGAAGCTGAGATGGAAGGAAGGACCATGCAGAGACTGCACCATCCAGGGATCCATCCCATAGTCAACCACCAAATACAGACACTACTGCATATGCCATCAAGATTTTGCTGACATGACCCTGATATAGCTGTCTCTTGTGAGGGTATGCCAGTGCCTGGCAAATACAGAAGTGGATGCTCAGAGCCATCTATTGGATGGAACACAGTGCCCCAATGGAGGAGCTAGAGTACCCCAGGAGCTGAAGGGGTCTGTAACCCTATAGGAGGAACAGCAATATGAACTAAGCAGTACCCCCTGAGCTTGTGTCTCTAGCTGCATATGTAGCAGAAGATGGCCTAGTCAGCCATAATTGGGAGGAGAGGCCCTTGATCTTGCAAAGATTATATACTCCAATACAAGGGACTGCCAGGGCCAGGAAGTGGGAATGGGTGGGTTGGGGAGCAGAGCGGGGGTTGGGGGGAAGGTATAAGGGATTTCAGGATAGCATTTGAATTGTAAATGAAGAAAATATCTAATAAAAATTGTTTAAAAAAAGAAAGAAAGAAATTAGAGAAAATAATTACCAATAAAAGACTTTCACAAAATTGAACCCATTAGTATCCTCCTGGAGAGATGGATATGTTCATGAGGCAAACTAGAGAGTTCCAGTAGGAAGCAATGTCCTATTTGAAAGATTCACAAGCAAGTAAGAGTTGCTGGAGTGAAGTCGTCAGAATGCCATAGATAGCAATTAAATTCATCAGTTTATTAATTAAGATTTTGGTAATTGATTCTTTGCTTTGCCCTTGGTGTCCTATCTGAGCTGAATACATATTTATTTATATCATCTCACTAAAAGTAAGCAATACAAGCTATACATAGGGTAAGAGGAGCATGGGACCTGGAAGGTACAGATAACCGGAGGCGTTCGAGAACCAGGATATCTTTATCATTATAATCTGTGGTTTCATTTGAGTGTCAATATTGTATTACCTCCAGCAGTATTCTTATGTTTTTAGCATTTCTCTGGCTATTTGTGTTTTTTGTTTTGTTTTGTTGTTCTACATCTGTAAAACATAACATCAAAATTTTTCATAGGTATTGCATTAACTCTGTAGATTAGTTAATTTTAGTAGGATCTCATTTTTTGTAATATAAATACTTTGAAATGAAGGGTATGCAAGGTCTTTATATTGCTAATTGTTGTCTTTGATTTCTCTGTTCAATGTTTTTGAATATAGGTTTCTCTCTAATTTGGTTATATGTGATACAAAATATTTAGTTTTTGGAGCGATTTTAAATGGGATAATTTTCCTATTTTCATTCTCTGAGAGTACATCATTGGTGTATAGGAAAGCTAATGTTCTGATTTATTATTACTGATTTTGTATCATGAAACATTACTGTAAGTTTCTCTTAGGTCCAACAGTTTTCTAGATGACTTGATATTGCCTTTTAAGGAAGATTCATATAATCTGAAATTGGGTAGAATTTGACCTCTTTCTTTCTTAGTTTTTATTCACCTTCCTGTCTTTCTTTTTACCAATTACATAGCTAAGATTTTGAACACTATATCAAATAAAAGAGGGAGAATGGACATTCTTCTCTCATTACTGATTTTAGAGGCAATGGTCTGACTTTGTCTAAATCTAATATAAAGTTAGCTATACAGGGCTTTTTTTGTATATAGACTTATTTTCAAGTATCTTCCATCTATTTCTAACAGTTTTCAGAACCTTTATCATAAAGACGTGTTGGAACTATATGGTGTGCTATATTCATTGATGCATATGTTTTGAAACAATGCTATCTTAACTGATAAGGTTCATTTAGCCATAATTTAATATTTTCCTGAATTTAGTTAGCACATAATTTGTAGTTAATTTCTGCATCTATGTTTATTAAACAAATTTGTCTGAAGCTAATTTTTTACTGTTTTATCTTTACCTTCTTATGATCTGCCCATCTAAATATCTCACATATCACAAGGTGCCCTCCAGTTAGCAAACACTAAGAGAGAATCAGTGGTTAGCCAGTCTCTTGGGCCCTTGTTTATAAAGAAACTTAGAAGAAGACTGAGTACAAAGGGGCTTCTCTAATGTATAGCTAATAAGTAGGCAACAAGGGGATCAGTACAGTGCAGCAAGAGCCTGGATTTAGGAATGAAATGATGGTAACTACAAGGTGCCCGGCCTGCCTGAAGATGAGAGGCATGTGCTATTTTGAAGATGGTAATCAGCAACACTATTATACCTTTCATTTTTCTGCCACATGCATACCTAATTGCTGTTCAAGCCTAACATTTGTTTTCCATCATTGCTCTTAGACTATGTTTTAAATAAGCCTAAAGCAAATATTACTTCTACCTTACTATTTTGCTACATATGTTTCATATACAAAAATGTCTTTAAAGCCAGACTGCACTGGCAAGAGAGTTTGTCAGGTGAGAAAGTTGTTCATTTGACCTATGCTGAAGCCTCAGTCTGGAGCTCCTGGCTCATACTGGCTTTACCCACAGAATAACTGCTAACACTGTTTCCATAGTGTTTTTCATCCAGGCAAGAATGTTTGTAGAGGTTCTTCTGACTATTCATTAGTCACACAATTAAAATAAACAGATCAGATAGACACTGAAAAGTGGCCACAAGAATAACTGCTGAGGTTGTTTGGCTCTCCTAGGGAATCACATCACTGCTCTAGACACCAAAAGAAACAAGAAGAAATGCTATGAACCACTGATGTCTCCTATGCATCCCAGTTATCATCCAAATATTATCCTCCAAAGGAATGTGTAGGATGCCTGCAAAAAGAGTTGTCACTTGCAAAGTTCAAGAGAATCAACAGGTTTGCTGTAGAGAGGTGGTAGCATCTGTCACCTACACAGATGTGTGCCATAACAGAGTAAGCAAATGATACAGGATAGAAGAGATTTATCACAGGTAACTTAAGATTGAAATGATATCATCATCTCCTAATTACGCCAAAGATGTCAGCTACCTTGTTCTCCCAAATCAATAGTGAATTCAGATGGATGGAAATAAGAGCAACTACAGATATTTGAAAGTCACCAGATTTTAAATAAGCACCATAGTGTCAGAAAGTGATTGTTGGTATGGGGAGAGATTGGTTGAGAGTACAATTTCCAATTTATATAATTGCTCTGGTATCTTCCACAGGCTATGAATGCTGAACAAAATATGTACCATTTCTGCTTGGAGGCCAAATGTGGCAGCGCGTTTTAATTTCATATATTTCCTGGACTGCAACGTTGAAATTAGCTTCTTTAATTGCATCAGAATAAAGTAAATATCTATTCTTCAAAAGACTTGGTTATGAAGGTAGCTAGAAATTAAGTGACCTTAGGAAAACCCATGTGCACATTCTAGCATCAGCTCTGAAGTGGAATACCTTATGATAAAATTGAGAATAATTTATATAATAAAGCAATTGTCTTTCTATTCACTTTTTGTTTCATTCTTTGGATTTCATCCCAGCAATTAAAAATGGTTTATTTCATCCATTTTCTGATGCTTTAAAACATGAAAAATTAGCAGTAAGTCAGCAGTGAGCACACAAGAGTCTTCAGCATACAAATAACTATACTAGTAAGACTGTTCTTTAGGAAAGGACCCACATCTGTGATATTTGGAGGTGAAGGTCTGTGTGTCATCTTGATCCTCTCTGACCACCTGTATGTCCCAATGTGCAGTAACTAAAATGTCCAGTTCACTTCCTAGGAAAATTTGTCAAGAAGCATAAACTTGAAGAAATCCATTGAAGAATGAGACACAAGAAATTCAACCAGGAGAGCAAGGAGCAGAGAAAGAAGAGAGTAGAGAAATGAAGTAGGAATGAGAAAATGAAGAAAAAAACTTGTATGTTGTCTACATTACTCTTCTTCTTCCATTTCTACCAGGATTATTGTCAACTGGAAATCAAACTAAAAATCTTGTTTTTATGTGAGAAGTTTGATGACCATATTAAGTTCAACAATTTGATTTGATACAATATTTTATACCTTTGATGAGTGAAAAAGGCTGAAAATTTACATGCAGAAAGTATTTCTTATACTTCAAATATCTGATTCACTCCAGTGACCCAAAAAGTTAGGCTTATATAAGAAATTACTTAATGAGATATGATATGCTGGAAAGCCTTTTTGAAGCATCGAACATCTGACATCTTCAGTAAATTAAGCTACATTTGACACGTATTTCTTCACTTAAAATTAACCAAACAGGTCTAGGGGATAGCTCAGTGATTAAGAGTGAACCACCTCAACAGGAGTTATCCCGAGCTTTTGTCCCCGCCAGCAAGAACACACTCAGGACAACCGGAATCTTCTGCGGCAAAGCTTTATTGCTTACTTCTCAGGAAGACCCCGACCCCAGAAAATGGAGTCCCTTATATAGCGCTCAGCCATGACGTTTCAGCACCTGATGTGGCGTGACAGCTCCTGATTCGTTGCTCGCCCATCACCCCACTATTACACCCCGAGAATTGGCAGTGACTAGGAGTGAGTTCACTCTCGCACTTGTGCACAAGGCTTGTTTACTAGTTAGTCACAGCGGAGGCCAGCGCCATCTTATAATGGTGATTGCTTGTGGCATGTGCACGGCTCTCCACAGCGATTGCTTGCAGCACGGCTCTCCACATCTCCCCCTTTTTATTTTATTAAATTGAGGCTGGACTAGGTCTGTGTAATTATGCCCATCCGCTGTGGCTCCTGTCTTAGGTCGTTCCTCCAATGTCACAGCCTTTCCTGTCATAGGGTAACCCTATCGCCACCAGGCCCCATGTTGATCTGTGCATGAGGAAAGTTGCCCGTCCCTGGATACCGCAGTGCTATGTGACAGTAACTACTAAATGACCTAGGGTGAACTCTACAAAAGAGGCCAGCCACCAATGTCAACTAATTTTTGAGCATAGATAGCCAGATTTCGGGGGAGGCCCCTTGCTCAATGGCAGCAAGTGCTTGAGCTATCACAACCTTGTCATTTGTTTGTTGGGTTCTGAGCTTGCAAACCAACCAGAGCATGAACACAAGTCCACAGCAGGTGGCAACACCAAATAAACCCAACCCCACCCATTCCTTAAAATAAGAAAATGCAGATGAAATCCAGGAGGAGAGGCCCTCTGTCAATGACAGGTCCACTCGCGTTGAGTTGATCTTTAAAACTGCCACCCTCAGGGCCTCAAGAATCTCATCGAATCCCTCGGACCAATTTCCTGCAAGATACAAGGAAAGCTGTCTAGACAGATTAGCTGCATAAGTAAAATTTTCATATTGGACAGTGGTAATACACAGAGCTTCCAGTTTTCTTTCACAACCCAACTGGGCCATCTGGTATAAAACTCCTATCTGTTCCTCTGCCAGGTCAAGGCGCTGATTCGAAATCATCAGCCCTCCCTTTAACTTGGTACTAGCAGAATTTTGGACACTGATGGCATCAGCCAGATCTGCTGAAAGCTGATTTAATTTTGTGCCTGATTGAACCGTACTGGCCATAGTGTACCCTGCAGCTGTAGCAGCAGCTGCACTGGCTGAAATTGCTATGATCACAGCAGCAGTAATGCCAAAATCTCTTTTTTGTCGAAACAGAGATAAGGTGGAGGGTGTTTCCACAGGAACAGGGATCCAACGTGGGATCCGTGCTACCATGGCACGGGTATTCTTTGTTACATCCCAACATTGAGAAATCCAACAAGAATCATTGGAACAGACTTCAAATGAATCATTTGAAAGAATAAACAAGAAAGGGGGGTAAACACAGACTGGGGTAGATGGATAATTAATCTGGTTTACCAAAGTTTTATTGAACCCAGTGATCTCTACACTGGTATTAGTATATCCATAAGAGTCCTGGGAGGCATCATGTATTCCCCAATACTGAGAAAATCTTGAGATGCCAGTAAAAGAAGCCTTTCCAACTGCTCCTCCCTAGATAAAGATCAAAGGATTGAGTTCTGTACAACTGCCATTGACTCCACAAAGCACCCACTTGTGAAAGGGATGCATTCTAAAGTCCTATATGAAAAGTCTCTTTTTCATAACAAATTCCTTCTCTGGGTCATCTATCATGTTGGGAGAAAAGGAAAAGGTTTTACTCTGATCTGCCCAACGAGCGATGGAGGATTGACAATCAGACCAAGGCAGTATCAGCCCTTCATCTTCCAAGCTACAATGAGGGGCTATTTTTTGTTGGTGGGGACGTTCTTTGTCTGAAAAGTTAGGTGGTAGAAATGTACCATTAATCCAAATTGCCTCCTGCCAAAAGGTCCGATTTGTAAAGGTTATATCTGCATTGGAAGTATCTTGGGTTGTGCTTACCCAACCTCCTCGGTGCTCATAAAACTTCCCCAAAGCTCGAGCTGTGAGGTTGATACATTTTCCTGGTCCATTAATTTGAAAACATAAAGAACCCTGTTTCCCCTAATGGTGCTCGGGTGGGATCATAGGGTAGATATGGTAAATCTAATGTTTTATTAGTAGTAAAGAATTTTGGAAAAACTATAGCATTATGGCGAACTGGCATTGGTTTAGGGAAAGTTGAGAGAATGGCCCATCTCTGTTCGCCCCTCATACTAGGAACCTGAGACAAGTTCAGCATTGTCAGGATCAGGAGTAGTCCTCGGGAGGTTGGCATCTTCTGCACCATCCTTGATGAATATCTTGTGGGTGAGTCATTCTGGCAGCCAAAATGGGTTGTCTTCACTCTGTGGAAAAACACAAACAGCTCCCCTGGATCTTATCAAAATAGGATCCGGGCCTTTCCACAGACCAGTTAAGACATCCTTCCATTTGACCATTTCTTTTGGTCTATCAGGGTCTGAGCTATGTTGATCAGCTGCAGAGCGACCTTGCTCGTCAAGATTCAAAAAATTAAGTGTAAAGAGTGCCATAGATACAGCTACTCTTGGCACTGAGGGCAGAGTCTCATCAACTCCCCCTTTTTGTTTTATAAGATAAGACTTGAGTGTACGGTGGGGGTGGGCATGTTCCACAATGCTTGTCCTTGAGGATTATAAGGAAGGCCAGTCAAGTGAGTGACATCCATTTGATGACAAAATTTCTGAAATTTAGTAGAGGTATATGCTGGCCCATTATCAGTTTTAAGAATTGTGGGCTTGCCCCAAGCACTCCACGCTTCTAAACAGTGCTGTATAACATGAGAGGCTTTCTCACCTGTTAAAGGTGTAGCAAACATAACACCAGAGCAGGTGTCAATAGAAACATGTAAATATTGATTTCTTCCAAAGGAGGAAATATGAGTGACATCCATTTGCCAGACCTGTAATGGTCTGATGCCTCGGGGGTTTACCCCTACATGAGGAGTAGGCAGAAATTGACAATAGTTTTGACATTGGGTGACAATATCTCGAGCTTCTTTCCTGGTTAAAGTGAAACGGCAGCGTAATGTTTCAGCCGTCACGTGGAAGCATTTATGAAACTCCCTTGCAGCCTCTGCCTGCGAGGACAGAGCAGCAGCCACGATTCTAGTAGCTTTGTCTGCCAAGTCATTTCCATGAGACATGGGGCCAGGAAGGCCAGAATGAGCCCTAATATGATTAATATATACAAGATGTCTTCTATGTAACAAGGCTGACTGAATTTGCTGAAAAATGTGAGCAAGCTTGCTAGAGGGTCTAATTAAGCCAGCAACTTCAAGCATATTAACTGCATTGACCACATATGAGGAATCAGATACAATATTGAGTGGTCCTGGAAAAGTTTCAAGGACCTCTAGAACTACCAAACACTCTACAACTAGGGGTGATGTCTTATTATATTGTTTAGATGTTACTTGGCCATTTACTACATATGCACCTATGCCAGATTTGGATCCATCTGTATACACTACTACCCCATCCGGAAGTGGAAGTTTGGCTGTTATTACTGGAAACACTATGGCTTGGCTTAAGGCAAACTGTAAAATTGTATGTTTTGGATAATGATTATCAATTTGTCCTGAATAGGAGGCAACCAAGACTGCCCAATCGTTAGTTGTTGCTGCCAGAGTTTGAACTTGAGCAGAAGTATAAGGTACGATTAGCATATGAGGTTCTTTCCCATAATGAGTAATGGCTGCTTTTATCCCCCTAAGTGCAAGTTGAGCAACTACATTAGGATACCACTCAATGATTTCTGCAGGGGAAGCATTAGGATGGACCCACAATAAGGGTCCTTTTTGGCATAAGACTGCTGTTGGTAACTGTGCAGTTTTTAATATGCACAATTCAAATGACTTTGACTCCTCAATGCGTTGTAATTGAGCATCTTGTAAGGCCTTTTCTATCGTTTGTAAAGCTTGACATGCAGCTGGGGTAAGTGCTCTGTGGGAGGAGATGTGGGTATCTCCCTCTAATATGTCAAATAAGGGCTTTAATTCCGCTGATGAAATTTTCAAAAATGGTCTTAGCCAATTAATATCTCCTAGCAATTTTTGGAAATCATTCAAGGTATGTAGTTGATCTTTGCGAATCTCTAATTTTTGAGGAACAATTTTGTCAGGATAAATGAGTGACCCTAGGAAGGCTCCCATTCGAGCAACTTGCACCTTTTCAGTGGCCACCTGCAATCCCCATTGCCCTAACATTTTTATTAATATAGGGTATGCATCTTGCAATAATTGTGAATTTTTATGGCAAATCAAAATGTCATCCATATAAATTATTACCTGTAATGATGGAAAATGCTCTCTAACTGACTTAAGTGCCAATTGCACATACAGTTGACACATGGTGGGACTATTCGCCATCCCCTGAGGTAGGACCTTCCATTGGTATCTTTGATCCGGCTCTAAATGATTAATGGCTGGGATGGTAAATGCAAATCTTTGCCTATCTTGAGGGCATAAAGGTATAGAGAAAAAGCAATCTTTAATATCTATAATTATAATTTCCCAATTTTTGAGTAAGGCAGAAAGCAATGGTAGCCCTTGCTGAACTGGTCCAAATAGATGCATTTGTGCATTAATAGCTCTAAGATCATGTAATAAGTGCCATTTGCCAGATTTTTTCTTAATTACGAAAATGGGAGTATTCCAGGGTGAGGTAGAGGGCTCTAAATGACCCAAGTGTAGCTGTTCAGAAATTAGTTTTGTGGCTGCTTCTAATGTTTCAGAGGAGAGAGGCCATTGTGGAACCCATACAACTTCCTCCGTAAGCCATGGTATGGGCATGGAGCCCTCAACGGCCCCTAGAAAAAACCCAAACCTTGTCTCCTATTATTACCTTTTTGAGGAATAGGTTCAAGTCTACCCTGCTCTCCTTTCCCTAATCCTCTTCCTTCTTTATAGCCCATTTTCTTCATCATTTGAACAACTTGTGGTGAGTATTCATTAGTCAAGGTCAGTCCTAGTGCCTGTAAGATGTCTTTCCCCCAGAGATTTACTGGGAGTGGTAAAACATAGGGAGTGAATCATCCCGTTTGACCTTCAGGAGCTGTCCAGCTCAAAGAATGGGAACTAATAGTGGGACAGGACTGATAACCTAAACCTTGCAAAGAACGTGATGACTGAGTAACAGGCCAAGTTTTTGGCCACCATTGGGAAGAAAGGATACTTTTATCTGCTCCTGTGTCTAAAATCCCTTTAAATTGTTTTCCTTCTATAACTAATTCTAAGAATGGCCTGGAGTCAAGAGGCATCACTAAGTAAGCAGAATCATTTCCAGTAGAACCAATCCCTCTGGTAGCTCGAGGGACACCAGAGGAAGGAAAACATCCATGTAGGCTTGGCAAAATTATTAACTGAGCTATTCTATCCCCTTGTGAAATAGAAAAGACACCCTGAGGACAGGAACAGAGAACTTGAAGTTCCCCTTCATAGTCTTGATCTACGACTCCAGGGTGAACAATAAGACCTTGTAAGGTAAGGGAGGCCCGGCCCAATATTAGGCCGACACTCCCGGATGGCAGAGGTCCTTTATAGTCAGTAGGAATAGGCTGCACCCCCATTTGGGGCATTAGCATGAATCGGGTGGTGGTATGGAGGTCCAACCCAGCTGATCCTTCTGTTGCCCTGCAGACTGTGGGGTCCACCTTTTGCCTGTCAAGGTCCCATATGTTTTCGGGCCCTGAGACCTGGGGGCCCTGTACTGGTTTTTTGGAATGGTCTCATTATCTACTGCTTGAGGGAATCCTGGCTGCAGGGGCCTGTGTCGAATGTCCCTGACTGAACGACAATCTCTAGCCCAATGATATCCTTTTCCACACTTAGTACACAGTCCTGGTGCTCTCCTTTTGACAAGGGATCTACAGTCCTTTTTTAAGTGTCTCAATTTACCACAATTATAGCAGAGTTTGAACTCAGCCATGTCAGGGCGTTTTTGCCCTTGTAGAATGGCAGCTGCTAAACCGGCATTAGTGAGCAGCCCTCCAAGCTCACAGCAAACCTTCAACCAGTCCTGCAGTCCCTTGCTCTATCTAGGTGTAATAGCCGCCCTGCATTCCTGGGTAGCCTGTTCATAGATCAACTGTTCAATTAAAGGCATAGCTGTCTCTGGGTCCCCAAAAATTCTCCCTGCCGCTTCTGTCATTCTAGCCACAAAATCTGAGAATGACTCCTGGGCGCCCTGGGTAATCTTGGTCAAATGCCCACTTGCCTCTCCCTTCTTAGAAAGTGCCTTCCATGCCTTAACTGAGATCTGAGCAGAGATCTGAGCGTAAGCTCCCCAATGGTAATTTGTCTGGTTATTAGCGTGTTGTCCCTGACCTGTAAGCAACTCAAAAGTCCATGTTCCTTGGTCCCCTTCAACATTGGCATTGGCCCTTGCCTGTGCTTGGCAGGAGTCTTTCCACAAAGCTTTCCATTCTAAATACATTCCCATGTTAGGAGATGCGGCTTTTACTATGGTCATCCAATCGCCGGGGGTCATTGCCAGAGTCACAAGCCTTTCGACTTGGGCTACAGTAAAGTTGGCATTGACTCAATAGTTACGAACTGACTCCGCAAGCTTTTAATCTGTATATACTCCACCGGGGCGTGAATGTGTCTGCCCTCTGCGCCTTAAAAGACTGGGAATGCTTGCTGCACTTTTCTCTGTTCCTCTTTTGAAATGAATGAGTCTGATTGATACCTCTGCACATAGGGCGGAGGTGTACTAGGACCCAGAGGTTGCAGATCTGAAGATCGTATAGTGATTTGACATTTGTCTCTAGCTACTTTTGCTTTCTTTATGTTATTCTGTGACTGATTAGCTCGTCTTTCATCTAGCTGGTATCTTTCTTCCTCTATGTCTGTCTCCTCAGAGGAGCTAAGTTCCTTATCCAATTCTGAGCTACTGACAGCTAGTGCCTTAAACTCATCTAATGGCGGGTAGAGGCTCCTTTCCTTATGTGCCTCTCCAGTTCTTTCTCTCTTCTTCTCTCCCTTTCCATCCCTTTTTCTAATCTCACTCAAGGCATTCTTTCCTTTATATCTCTTTTCCTCGGGCTCAAGGCCCGTGGAAAGGCCTATATTCTTTGGTGCACCTTGTTTCGTTCCAACTTTCAATCTCTCTCCCCACTCTGCCTCTGATAGACTGTCTTGAATTTCGTCCAAAATCTTCTGCCCTGCTTCTACTATTTTTCTGACAATCCTCATCTGTTAAGCACGATCTCACCAATTTCCATAATGGCATGATCCCTGCTTTAAGTTTGCCATTCTGCTGTTCCCTAACTAGATCTCCTTTCAGTTTGTCCCAAGAAGCGACAGTTAACGAACCTGAGCAAGCATACCATGGTGCCACACGGTCTATCTCCCTGACAAATGCCTCTATACTCTTAGTGGCGATTTTTAGGCCACAATGCTTCAGGACCGACCTTAACGCCACTACTACAGAGTGAGAAATTCCCATACTGCCCCTGTCCAGTCCTGACCGTGACTGAAACTGGTCACTGTCCAGGCGCTGTCCAGGCCTGACTGCGACTGGGAACCAGTCAGCAGTTCCAGTGGTGGAAGCAAAAAGAAACCGAAAGGGAAAGTGCAATCACTGTGCAAACAATAAAAAGGGCCTCTAACTCTGAGAAATTTCAAGACTATACTTACCTTGCAGAGCTGTAATGTCCCGCAGTTCTGGTTCCGCCCCACAAATGAGGGATCTCCCTTGCGTGATCCTTGTGTGATGGTAGTTCCCAGGTCTTTGGCGCCACGTATCCCGAGCTTTTGTCCCCGCCAGCAAGAACACACTCAGGACAACCGGAATCTTCTGCGGCAAAGCTTTATTGCTTACTTCTCAGGAAGACCCCGACCCCAGAAAATGGAGTCCCTTATATAGCGCTCAGCCATGACGTTTCAGCACCTGATGTGGCGTGACAGCTCCTGATTCGTTGCTCGCCCATCACCCCACTATTACACCCCGAGAATTGGCAGTGACTAGGAGTGAGTTCACTCTCACACTTGCGCTCAAGGCTTGTTTACTAGTTCGTCACAGCGGAGGCCAGCGCCATCTTATAATGGTGATTGCTTGCGGCATGCGCACGGCTCTCCACAGCGATTGCTCGTGGCATGGCTCTCCACAGGAGTTAGTTTTCTCCTTCCACTATCATATGGGTCACTCATGTGGTCAGGCTGGTTGGCTCATGCCATTTCTAATTGAGGCATTTTGCCAGTCCTTTCTAATGTGTCTCAATCATGGTAATCTTTTTGGTCAAGATGAATGGGTTTCTTGAACTCGGAGCCTATCTATAATTGTAAGTCTACTGACAGCACAATTTTACAAGGTTAGATCCAACTTTCTAGCCAATAAGCAAAGCACATGGCAACAAGACTGTATGTAGGAAGAAAACACAGCATTGAGTAATTGGAACACTGTTTTGCAGAGGTTGAGTGTGACTTGATGACATTTTTCTTTAAGTATTCAGTCCAGGTGCCAAACTTCCATTCACATGGGAAAAGATACTGGGAAGAACTTGCTTCCCTGAGAATAGCTTCCCTGAGATTTCCTGATTTCCATACTTCACTGAAGGGGAATATGATCTTAGCCTTGATCAAAGTCATCATTTCATCATTAATTTTATTCTCTTCTTTTCAAAAGTCAGTTTTTGTTCTACTATTGCATGACATTTGCCAAGCACATAAAAACTTTTTTCTTAGCTGGTAATGGTTATATCTTTATAAAAGATGTGAAACAAGTTAATTCCATACAAGGTTGGGCAGGAATGAGATGTTATTGTTTACTTACATAAACTTCTGATTCATTACTTAACACAGTTGTAAAAATTTGTTGGGTACATATTATAAAGTTCATAAGACAATTAAGCAGGTTTTATTTGTATATTTAGATAAATGTGTATGTGTGTGAAACAATAAAATAAGAGGCCATGAATTTGAAAAAGAGGAAGAAAAGACATATATGAGATAGTTGAAAAGAGGAAAGAGAAAAATAGTTAAATTTTATTAAAATCTCAATAAATAAAAGAAATTTTTTTAAAAAATTGCTAATTTTCTTGTGGAGCCATATACTACACTGCCAGATTGTCAACATAGCATCAGTGAAAGTTTCCATTAACTCTGTTAATCAAAGACTTTCCCCATGGGTGCATTTTAGATTGATTATAATGATTAGATATTCATAAAAACTGCTAAAATTGACCTCACATAGATGTAAAGAAATTAGAAAAAAGCTTATTTCAGGTATCAGCTGGGGATAGAGGCTCCGTTCAACTCAGCTTACCTAGAAATGAATAGGACATTATGTGACTATTTTCCAGAACATACTTCCTTTGAGCCAACCTCCTATACTCTGCCACTCGCATACATGAATGGTTTCCCTAAGTAACAATAAACTTCAAGAACTATTCATAACCTAAATATATTCTTCTCAGTGTTTGCTTCTGTTGTTATTTTATGAGCTTTGACTGATCTGCCTATCCATCTCTTTTTCCGTTCTTCATTGACATAAATAGAAAATATTTATGTGTTTGTTGTTCTTGCTGTTCTTGTTGTTGTTGTTGTTGAGTGATTTATGTATAGGTTTTCAATCCTAATCTGAAAAAAAATCTGAAATCCAAATTTCGTTTTAAAATAAATTGTGAAACATCCATAAGTCTTGTCAAATATATATCCTACTGTCCTCTCAAGTTCAAGTAATTTTGTTATCCAAATCTAGTCTGTATTGTTCAGATATACATAATATGGGGTCATCTATTGAGACATAAGCAATCTACTGATGGCTGACTCTATGCTGAAATGAAAATAGACTTTCCTTCAGCATTCATCAGCTGCCATTATCTCCTCAGCTCAGAGCACCAGGAGCCCCTCACAGACTTATACTGGATGTTTTTCACACTAAAAATCTTGCAATGTATCAATCACCATGGCTGTTATGAATTCAGGTGCATAACACTCCACTTGTTCCAGAGGCTAGCTTTCCATAGCATTCCTCCTGATCACCTCATACTTACATTCTTTTGCTCCCATTTCTATGTTCCCTGAGCCTCGTTGCCAACCTCTTTTCATAACAATTGTGTTTATATCCATATATGTGTAGCCTTATTATTGTGGGTAGTGGTTAATTCAGAGTCTCACCAATGTTTATACTGCTAAGAACAAGTGACTGTGAGTACTCAGATATAGGTGGACAAGCTACATGAACACTTCTCCAGCTTGTATTTACTGAAGACCTAGGTGATGCTCATGAAGTTTAGAATTGGGACTGCAAAAATGGCTCACATGGTTAAGACCACAGGTTGCTCTTCTAGAGCCTCACATTAAGTCCCAGGACTCGCATGGTATCTTGTAACTATCTATACCTCCAGTTCCAGAAGAAAATATATGTCTTCTGATATCTCTGGTACCAGGCATGCACATGGTGCATATACATACATGCAGGCACATACACATAAAAATTAGTAAATATATTAAAGTTTGGAATTATATTTTTAGTTTAAAGATGGACAAAGTGTAAAGTCTATGTACATTTTTACAAAGTTAAAAATTCTAAACCCAACATCCAGGCTCAGAAAGGAAGTACTTAATAGGTACTTATAATGTTTGGTATTAGGGAATATCATAGCTTCTAAGTGTATAAGAAAGATGTTAGATTATGAATACTTCAGTATTTGGAAGAAGGGGAAAAAGCTTTCTTTATTCTAAAGCAGGATTTCTATGATGATTTGTCACCAGTGGAAACTTTCGAGTTTGTCATTAACTTTCTTAGTGTCCTTTTTGGTAAGGGGGAAAATATGACACCTGGGCTTTCCAGGAAAGCCAAAGTCAGTTTATTTTTCACAGACCTTGCATTGGTTTCTGACTCCCTACATCCAATGACTGCAAACATAAATATTATGGAAGCAGGTATTAGTGTAGGCTTTAAAGAGGCCTTACATTTTTGGTCTATAATAAATTCACTGTACTATCATGTGAGTAAAACTAAGATAGGCTCCTAGAGATTAAGTCTAGTTTTCCCCGATATCCCACTGGCAACCAGAACATGCAAGACACATAACCATGCTTCAATGAATATATCAATAGACTTCTGATGCTCAAGAGCTATAGACCTCAGGCTTATTCAGCTCAGATCACCCAAAAGGCAATAGCAATGACTGTTAACACATGGACTAACAAGCAATAATGAACATGTATTCTGTTAAGTCAGATATTGCAACTTAACTATATCCTTAGGCATTTGGTTTTCTAGCAAATACTAAAGTGGATACATTAGCTCATAAAGGTTTTGTTTCATTGGGAGGGAGTGACAGAGCCAGGAAAAATCAGCCTCATAGAATATTATTTAGTCTCTGTTACAACTAATTTGATATCTAATGTCCAGAATATAGTAAAATCCATCTTATTTCAAAGGGGACATCATTGAATTGTCAGAGGTTGAAATGTCAACTGGGACCCCTAGGATGACTAGAGTCAGGAGCCAGGAACATGAGCAGCATCTCAGTTTGTTCCATCAGATTTAGTAGAGTTGTGCAATGGGAGTTCTCCCTTAGAAATGAAACACTTGAAGAAAATGTAGTATTGTAAGGTATTTTTCACCATACAAGCAATATAAGGTTAATAATAGACTTTATTGTTCATTTTTCTAGCAACCTCTTCCACTGTCAGGTAATCTCATTACTCTTGATTTTGTGTCCTAGGAAGATTCTATGGGTCTCACAGCCTTTAGAGCTGAGAAAGCATTAGGCATCTTTTACCTGCTAAGGGGTCAGACAGTCTGACATCTTAATTATCTTGAAATATTTTGAGAACCCTCTACCAAAAAAGGCAGAATTTGCTATCCATTATGTAAATGGCAAAATACCACAGAGCACATTACCAGCTTCCTTTGAAGCTACCTATAATTATGAGACACTAGCCTATGCCAATCAGGCATTTGTCTTCCTCTTATGTTAAACATGCAATATGAAGATCAAGATCCACTTAATTTCTATTTTGTTGCATGATATTGACAGTGGTGCTGAGGATAACTTCAAATGGAGTTCCAAAGGTAGCAATGAGTGAATTGCAATGAAAAGTACCTGGTGTTCACCATCAGATTATGTTTTCAGTCCACAAAAGGATATATCCTACACCTATTTTAAGTTGATTCTGACTACATTTCTTCCAAGCCCATTTGTCTGTCACCTTCAAAATTTGGTGATAGATTGCCAACAATATGGTAAAACCTTGATGTTTGAGTGTTTATAGAAGGAATCCATTGAAAAATGTACATAGTGGTTACTGTCATTGCCATATTAGGGTAGAGTGTTTAATTTTAGCTGGCCATGCTAAATAGGCAAGCCGAGGGGAACTTTGAGTGCTAGATGTCAATACTTTGATAGTTTGATCTTGGTAATCACCCTCAGGAAGGGGAAATGGCAAAATAAGGGGATGGACCTTGGGGATAGCTTTAGGGATGCACTCTAATGGGTTTTAGCAAGGCAGAGCAAATGGGGAAGAAGGGCAAGACCTGCTAGCAGCCATATTCGCCAGGCCCCTTCAATCCCCACACCAAAACTTTTAATTGTATGTACCTAGGAGAGAACAGGTTGACTAAATAGAAATCTAAACAGCATACATCATGGCAAACCGAACCTGCACTGAAGGAAATTTCTAAAGTTAGAGTAAAGCAAAAATAGCTGTTCCAAGGAGATACTATTTTGAAATAACATGACCACTGCCTTGTAAGGATTTAAGGGCTCACTTATCCCTAAGGATATTGAAAACAAAGCCTTGATCCCTAAGTGACAATTAGTAACAGACAAACTGAGTAGGATTATCCTAGATGAATGAGTTCGCAGGAGTCAATGCAGGTCCTGAAAGCATTATCTTAAACTGTTCAAAAAATTTAGTCTCAGAATCAGTCTATTTCTCATTATACATTTAAATGTCAGGTGTGTTTTCAGGTGAATCTGCAGATTTTGCTAGTTTCCCATTGCTGTCTCATGGCTTCTTCGCCCAATGCAAGCCTCTCCAATTACTTTATACTAACTTGGTCCTTGTTTACCCTACTTTATTCAAGCATTAAGATTTTTTCCATTCAACCAAACTACTCTTTTTAATACATCCATTTATAACAGCCCCATTACACAGTGCAAGGACCAATTCTCATTTTCACCTTACTGGAGAATTTTGCCAAAATTTTGCTGTAATAGAGCCAATCACCAATTACACAACACAAATGCTGCCTGGGATGAGGGAAATCAGTGGTAAGCAGGGTTTCCAAGGAAACTAGAAATCACTTAATTCTTACTAAACGTGTATTTATTTCATTTAAGAAGTTAATTAGGCAACTAACAGATAAAGCAATCAAGCTTAATTAAGCAGCCAGCCTTCCTGTAAGCTCACTAAGCAGGGAGGATCCGGTGCTGTCTTACTCTGCAACTGGTGAGTTGGTGAGATCCTCCAGGGTCTCCTGCTCTGTGGGTACCACTTCTAATCTGTTTATATGACCGTTGTCAGATAGTGCTTAAAAGGAACATGGTGTTTGGGGGTTGGTAGTGTACAGGCAACTATGGCTTCCAAGGAGAAGTCCAAGCTAAGATTTATGACTGTATTTTAGCGACAAGCTGAGTTTTGCTATGCTTGTTTTTCTTTTCCCTTCTCATCTAAAAGGTGAATTTGCTTTAACAGATTGATCTTTATCCAAACCCCATTATTCCTCAAAACAATTAGGAAAGATTGTAAAATATGTGTCTTTGGGCAAACATGTAATGAATCACACAGATTAGTTAGTGTAGAATCATGTAGATTGATTTCAGTGCTCTGAAAATTCTTCTATGCGACACATACTCACCTCCTCTAACTATAGTCCATAGTCTGTTTACTTCCTCCTGAAACTTGCCTATTCCAAGGTGTCTTAGAATTGAAATTCAGTATATTGTTCCCTTTTAACATTGGCTTCTTTACTTTGACATGTGTACTTACCTTTCGTGAGTTGATATTTCATTCCTTTCATTGTGCCTATAGTTGAGGTTAGTCTAGTTTATCTGCTTACCTACTGAAGGGCATTCCAGTTGCTTTCAAGATTGAAAGTTATAAATAAAGCTGATGAACCATCTATTACAGGTTTTCCTGTGTGGAAACAATAAGATGAATGATTACTGGATTATATTATGAATGAATATTTAGTTTTATATTTAAGAAATAACCCAGCTCCTCTGAAGAGTTGCTGCATTGTTTTGCAATCCCACCATGAATGAAAGAGAGTCCCTGAGGTTCTGTAGCTCATCAGGATTTGCTGCTGTCTGTGTGCTGGATTTTGGCCATTCTAACAGGAGTATAATAGCATCTCATTATGGTTTTGTTGCATAGTTCTCCTAAGCCATATTATGGGAATCATATTTTCATTTAATTATTTGCCATCTGTTTACCTTCTTTGGTAAGGTGTCTTTTATGGATTTTCACTCACATTTTAATTTATGTGATCCTTTTGTCAATTATAAGTTTTAAGAATTCATTGTTTACTAAGTGAAGATACCTAAGATTTCCATTAAGTAAAGAACAGACAAAAAAAATTTTGTATATACACACAATGAAATTTTATTCACCTGCAAAGAAAAATGAAATTTGCTGGTAAATGAATGTAACTTGAGAAAAATCATATTGAGTAAGGTCACTTAGGCACCCAAATACAAATATCACATGATCTTTCTCATACAATTCTTAGTGTCAATATTAAGATATGTGTGATTAAAGGGGAGAGCTTGTAGCAGCCAGAAAACTAGAAAGAGGTCACTAAAGGGATGAAGAAAGATATAAAAAATGGGAGGTAATTGGAGAAACCATGTGTTATAAAGGGAACAATAAAATAATTGAGGAGTTTAAGTGATAACAGGTAGGGAGAACCAGAAAAAGGAATGCAAAAGATCTCAACCATACTAAGGATCCTTAAAATGGCCATGTTAGCACCAAATATTTTATAAGCTTCCATACATAAATGAGCTTAAAAGAATTTAACTTGTACAGGAGGATTTTTTTTCCTGCTGTCCTGGGTTATCAAACAAGCCAGTTGGATGTACTAATGCCAGCTGAATGATATCCTTTATGTTGTTGATCAAGTTGTGAAACGTAGAGGTCACATGTAATATAAGGAGGGTATGCTATCTTCACTCTACTTTTGGTGCTGATTGTTGTTATACTTATTAGGCACACACATACAAACACATGGACCTACACACACATACACACAAACACACACAGCACGGTGCAAATTGTAGAAGAGGAACAGAATAATTATGTCAAGGGAGGACTGCTGTGAAATGGCATCTTCCCAATGTGATGGCAATGTTACACTCATGAGGTCATAGAGCTTATGCTTGCTTATTTAAAAGTCTTGCACAAAATCAAGCTAGTCAGGATTCCAATACAGGTGATAATAGACCATGAAGCCCTGCTCTTAGGTGAGGACATTTGGCAATTGAAAGCTACTGGTAGATGAAGAAACAGTTTTCTTCAGAAATATAGCCTCAGATAGGTTGTCCATGTTTCAGCAGATGGTCTTACACCCATGCACATAGGAGCAGCAAGAATTGAAATGAGTGAATTACAGAAAGATAGCATGAAGCTGACATAGGAATGTAGTGGGGGTACACCTAGGAGGAGAAGGAGGGGAGTAAGGGTGAATGCAAATTTTATATCTCTATCAAACTCTCAAATAATGAATTAATTAAATTTATTAAAAAAGATGTAGGTTTCTGTGTTAATTCTCATCTACTGAAAGAAGCGCTTTTCTGTGAGGGCTGAAATATGCAATGGTCTATGGTTATAGCAATGTGTCCTTGGGAGTTGTTTTGTTATGATGTTCCTTTAGCAGAATTGTAAAGCCTAAGACCTCTGCAGTCTCAGTTTATTGGCCATTTTATCAGTTTCAAGCATGGGTTCCATCTCACGACGTAGTTCTTAAAACCAATCAAAAAGTGGTTGGCTACTCCCATAACATTTGTGCCGCCATTGCACAAATATATCTATGTAGGCAGATGACATTGTAGATCAGGGTATGTGTAGATCAGGGTATGTGTAGGCAGATGACATTGTAGATCATAGAATGTGTAGCTGGTTGATCCTGATGATTATCTTTTCCAGTGATAACAGGAAGAATGGCTTCCAGTAACATGGGGAAATCTGGGAAAATTTCATGAAGGGGGGAAATATAAGATATATTTTACAAAAAATTAATGCAAATTTAAAATATTTCAGCTTACTTTAGACAAAAAATCTTTATCAAATATTACTTGCAAATAAAAACTATGTATTTATGTATCCATAATAATTTTGCAGATATGTCCAAGAACTAGTTACCTCTCCTTTTATAATGATTCATAACTACAGGCAAAGCTTAGTAATGTTAACAAATGTCAATATAATAATACATCAACTCATAATAACTTTAGTTTCCTAGTATATATCAAGTTATGTTTACAATATATGAGAGTCTGTGCCTTAGTTAGGATTACTACTACTGTGATGAAACACCCTGACTAAAAAGCAATTTTGAAGTGGAAAAGGTTTATGTGGCTTACACTTCCATATTGCTATTCATCATTGAAGAAAGTCAGGACAAGAATTCAAACATCAAGCAGGTCTGGAACCTAGAGCAGGAACTGATGCAAAGGCCATGGATAGAATGTTGCTTTCTATCTTACTTCACACTTGTTCAGCCTTATTTCTTATAGAACCCAGGGCTACAAGCCCTAGGATGGCACCACTGACATTGGACTAGGCCCTCCCCATTGATTACCAATTGAGAAAATACTTTACAGCTGGCTCTTATGGAGCATTTCCTCAGCTGAGGCACCTTCCTCTTTAGTAATTCTAGCTTTCATCAAGCTGACACAATAAGCCAGTCAGTACAGTCTGTTATTTGTGCTCTAGCTTAGAAACAATGTATACCTCTTAATAAAGAAAACATTTTATTGCTAAGAATAATACAAGAAGTCATCTCCCTACAGGATGGTAACTGTTTAGCTGTGGAGGGTGCCAGGATGTTGCTTCTTCTGACTGATTACAGGAGTGGCTTCTTAAGAAGAGGAGTCACTGGGAAACTTTCTTAGAATAACAAATTCATGAAATTAATCAAAGTTCCCATTGATTGACTTTTGTTTTATAAAATCTGTGTAGCTAGTCATGATATTTGATAGAATTTTATAAGCTGCTATCTTATCATGGGTATAATGAATCTAGCTACTGTTTCAATTCATAAAACTAGATTTAAGGAAGTATATAATCTGTAATAATCCCTCTGAAAACATTGACTTACCTTCATTTTCTTAGATGAAATGCCTGACAGTAGGGAGAGGGAACTTGTGTGGGAACTAAAAGGGGGGAGGGGAAGAGGGGAGAGGGAGGATAGCCCATGTCCGGCCAGAGTTCCTCCTATACTCTGGGCAGGCAGATGTGGGAAAGCTGTCAGACTCTTTCCACTCAGCCCTGGGTGGGCATCTAAGATACTGACCCCACTTGATGGGGGTGGACAAGGGGACAAGGAGCAACCCCCGACCAGGGGTCCAGAGTGACACCCTGTAACCCCAGGGTTACAGGAGAGAGGGCTAAGGGAGAGAGGTTCCCACACAGGCAAGAGTCTGCACAGTGGGCTTTGATGAACAGAGACAGTCTATGACTTTAGAGCTTTATTATAGAAAGGCAGGGGGAGAGAGAGAGAGAGAGAGAGAGAGAGAGAGAGAGAGAGAGAGAGAGAGAGAGAGAGCAGCCATGTCCAAGAGGAGAGAAGGGGGAAAGGAGAGAGAGAAAAAAGGCTAGAAAGAAAGAGAGAGGAAGAGAGGGAGAGGAGAGGAGAGGAGAAAGGAAAGTAAGGGGAGTAAGAGGAGTAAGAGAGCGAGGTGGGGCCAAGCAGCCCTTTTTTATGGTATGCTGTATCTTTAATGTTGCTAGGTAACTGGGGAGGAGAGGAGAGGAGAGGAGAGGAGAGGAGAGGAGAGGAGAGGAGAGGAGAGGAGAGGAGAGGAGAGGAGAGGAGAGGAGAGGAGAGGAGAGGAGAGGAGAGGAGAAGAGAGGAGAGGAGAGGAGAGGAGAGAGGAAAGTAAGGGGAGTAAGAGGAGTAAGAGAGTGAGGTGGGACCAAGCAGCCATTTTTTATGGTATGCTGTATCTTTAATGTTGCTAGGTAACTGGGGAGGAGTGTAGCCTGAAGGTCAGAATCTTAGGACATTGCCTACATGACTACTAACCATGCTTCTCCTGTGGGGCTAAGGGGGCAGTAACTTCGACAGGAGCCAGGGTCCAGGAGACATGAGAAAACTCCTTCCATCTCATGTAGGTGAATTATAACCACTGGGTCCCAGGGTTCAGACATCTAGCCTCAACTGGAAACCAGGCTGTCTGTGCATAGCCCAATGCCCCACAACTTGTAGAGCCCACCTCCAATAAGAACACAGGACATCAAGTGAGGGATGGGGTTGTCATCCCACAGTCACAACTTTGACCTATAATTGTTCTTGTCTGAAAGAATTACAAGAGTGGATATGAAGAGGAGCCTGAGGAAAAGAAGGTCCAGAGACAGGCCCAAAGTGGGATCCAGCTCAAAGGAAGGTTCCAAGGCCTGACATTACTACTGAGGCTATGGACCACTAAAAAAAAGAGACCTAATATGACCATACTCCTGAAGACCCAACAAGCAGCTGAAAGAGTCAGATACAGATATTTGCACCTAACCAATGGACAAAAGCAGCTGACCCCCGTTGCTGAATTAGAGAAGACTAAAAGAAGCTGAGGAGAAGGGTGATCCTGCAGGGGGATCAGCAGTCTTAATTAATCTGGACCACCAAGATCTCTCAAATACTGGACCTCCAAACAGGCAGCATACACCAGCTGATATGAGGTCCCCAACACACATACAGTAGAGGACTGCAAGGTTTGTGTACATTTGGAGATGATGCACCCAACCTTTAAGAGACTGGAGGCCCAAGGGAGTTTAGAGGTTAGGTGGGGTGGAGGTAGGGAAGAGGTATGGGATGTGGAACAGTTGGAGGGTGGATGGGGGGGGGAAATAAAATATGGAGTCTCAAAAAGTAAATTAATTAAAATAAAAAAGAAACAGGTTTGCTAATAAAAAAGAAAGAAAGAGAGCTAAGTATGAGTGGGTATGGCATAATGAATCCATTTATCAAGCTACTGTCACAAGAATAATTACCAAAGTTTTCTGGAAATAAGTCCACAAAATAATTAAATATATTTATTTTTTACTCTTAAACAATATCTATCCTTAAATTTTTATTTTATGTGCATGAATGATTTACCAGCATGAATGTTTTTTCTTAGCATGTGTATACCTGGTGTCTAAGGATGCTAAAAAGACAGTGTTTAATAAACCAGTACTAGAATTAGAGTTTTCGTACTAGAATTATATGATTATTACTAATTTTTTAGTTATACTTTTATAACTAGAGCTATAGTTATAATACTAGAGTTTTGGACTGTCATGTATGTGCTAGGAGCTTCAGCTATTTAGAAAACCCCTGAGCAATCTCTTAAACCCAAAATTAAATATTTAAAAAATTTAGCACTGCTTAAGAAATGCCCAAATTTGATTTAAAATAAAAACTGTTACAAAAACTAGATAGCTAAAACCTGTTCCTCACTTAGAGATACCTCTTCTGTTGCTAATTGTCAATGAAATAAAACATCTCTTTAATTCCTTACACCAAATCTTGTATTATGGAGGTGTCATTGTTTTAAAATCAAATTTGACTCAAGAGAAGAAATTCATCTAGGTAGATAAATTTGCCATACAATATCAAGAACAAAACACCCTGACTAATGGCCATGAGCTTTCGATAAAGAGGGCAATTATAATGTACTAAATGTTATCTTAAGCAGAGGGGTTTTAGGCTAATATTGAAATAGTTACAAGAGTTAAGAAAATACTAATAGTGGGCTGATGAGATGGCTCAGCGGTTAAGAGCACTGGCTGTTCTTCCAGAGGTCATGAATTCAATTCCCAGCAGCCACATGGTGGCTCACAACCATCTATAAGGGGCTGTGATTCCCTCTTCAGGCAGGCAGATATATATGCAACAGAGCACTCATACATTAAATACATATTTTTTTTTAAAATGAAAGCACTAATAGTAAAGTAGAGAGATAAAATACCCTATTTAAAAATAACACAATATGTGATCAGGGATGATTTTTCTCTGTTATGCGTGGCTATTATTCTATGCATTGATGTGATTGCTAATAGACAGTATGTTCCTTGATATTTTACAGAATCTCGTCCTACCTATATATGCTTGACCTTTCCCAAGGAACCTGTAGATCCTGGTTGCTTCTTGGTTACTGTACAATTTTACAATAGAAAATCATGTCAACAATTATCAAGGACATGAAAACATGTCCTCTGTACAGAGCCACTGAAACCAAAATATATCTGAACATAGTGTCTCCAAAGAGTAAGCACCATGACCAGTATGTTCACTGAGAAAACAAGGACATGTTTTCAATACTGCACCAGCATCATGCCCTCCATATGCTGCCCACATGAAGACACATATCAATCAGTTTAAGCTTCTTGATCATTCCAGGTATTTTGTTGTTTCTTTTACTTCTGCAATGATTTCTTCCACTGAAGGGTTGGACCTCTCCAAGGCATCCATGAAGCTGGGATCATCTTTCTGCAAAATCTTGTTATTGTTGCTATTTTCATCACTTCCCATGAATCTCTAGTGTTTTCAGCCAAGAATCACTGTTGATTGTGGTACACCCTTACAAATGGAACATGTAAATCATAAGGCTTGGAATTCCAAAAGACTATGATGCATGGGCTGAAGAACTGTTGGAAACAAGCAAATGAAAATTGTTCTAAGTACCACCAGTTAGTTTCCAGACTACATTTAATCTTAATGAGAAATTTAAATCAAGGTCCCATGCCCTATATGAACTGGGGGCTTCCCAACAGCAAAACAACTTCTATTGTAAGAAAACAGTTGAGTCCAGATATCACAGGGACAAGTTGTAGGGAAACAGTTTTCTGAGTCTCGACATCTTAAGAACAACTTCTCCATCTTACTGGCAGTGTCATGTTCCCAGGCCCAGAAAACTAATCCTGTCCTGATTGATGGAAAGTCCCTTACTTAACCTCTTATATCAAAATATGGTTGGACAATTCTATAGCTGTCCCCCTAACCCCCGTTAACCATCACTTTATGGTTCCATTCCTTAAATATGTTGTACTATATCCCTTCAGGGTTATATTTCAACAACCTAGTCTGAGCTGGGGTCCTGATCAATCAGTAGCAGCTTCATAACAATAAAATTTTGTCATGTGCATTGATCTGGTGTTTGAGTTATGTGGATCTCTTTTGAATTTCAATGGCCCTCACAAAAGAGCAGATGTGATCAGTGGCTTAGATACTGCAGTAATTTTCTATCCCACCTCTATCAGAGCTTTTGAGTGACAAAATGTGCTGTTGGTGAGCAATGATATTTTGAAATAAATATTTTGAAACAGTAGGTCTCAACATGGGCTTCAACTATACAGGGAATCATATTGTAAATAAGTGCACTCTCTTCCAGACTTTGATGATGCTTTAGTGTAACTCTTAAGGATCTATGGCTTTCTTTTTTCTTTTTTTTTTTAAATTAGGTATTTTCTTCATTTACATTTCAAATGCTATCCCAAATGTCCCCCATACTCTCCCCCCTACCCCCTACCCATCCACTCCCACTTCTTGGCCCTGGCGTTCCCCTGTACTGAGGCATATAAAGTTTGCAAGACCAAGGGGCCTCTCTTCCCAATGATGGCCAACTAGGCCATCTTCTGCTACATATGCAGCTAGAGACACAAGCTCCGGGGGTACTGGTTAGTTCATATTGTTGTTCCACCTATAGGGTTACAGACCCCTTTAGCTCCTTGGCTACTTTCTCTAGCTCCTCCATTGGGGGCCCTGTGTTCCATCCAATAGCTGACTGTGAGAATTCACTTCTGTGTTTGCCAGGCACTGGCATAGCCTCACAAGAGACAGCTATATCAGGGTCCTTTCAGCAAAATCTTGCTGGTGTATGCAATGGTGTCAGCGTTTGGAAGCTGATTATGGGATGGATCTCCAAGTGTGGCAGTCTCTAGAGTAATAGTGGCTTTCACTTAAAGTCGCTATCTACACTGATTCCTAATAAGAAAGTTAATCTGTCCTTTGAAACTTTGAAATCTGTGTTGACTTTTCCTTACAATTTGTGCAAGTCCTAGGTTGTTTCCCTCTATTATAAAGCTGTCTCATCTACATTGAGCAGCTGTTGTTCCTAATATCACCCATCATTGACTGTCTCAGCTATATATTCTGTATCATTGTTACAGCTTGTACATCACCACCTGTTGCTTCCCCTGCATCTTTATATACAGAGCTGTTATAACACTCCTATCTTATCTTGATGGACTGACCTCACTTATCAACCTCAAGTCCAGAACAGAGCTGGAATCACCTCCTCCCCTAGGTTCCTAAGCCTGACCTTGGCACCACTGAATCAACTAGAGGTCATCTGATGTTTCTGCAAAGTCGGATACATTCACTTGTTATTTGTCACAGAATCATTTTTCTGTACAAAGGGTAAGATAAAGAAAATAAATGACACCAATTATCTATTCAGAATATCTTCTACTCATCCCACTAATAGGGTCATATGTGAGCCCTTCATTGTCCTAAGATGAGGCTGGATCAGCCCACAAAATACAAAGCTGACCAATCTCATGCACATGGAGGAAAAAAGTGAACAGAGAAGATGAAACCCCAAGAGAATAAAACCCTAAGTGAATGTGTATTTTGACATGAATACAGCCATGTGGAAGACTTCCCAGGACTTAGACCTATGAAAACACTTGCAAAACAAATACCCATATGCCACAGTCTTTGGAGAAATAATGAGGCTTTTCTTAGAAGTCCAAGTATGATTGTTTATGAGAAATTGGTCTCTGTCCAAAGACTGGCAGCTAAAGCTTCCTCCTACAGGATGTTTATAGCCTGGGATGTTCTTCTACTGAGATCTCCAACTGAGACTGCCCAGAACCTAACCTTGTGCTGTATGAAAACAAAACAAAACAAAACAAAACAAAACAAAACAAAACAAACAAACAAACAAACCAAAAACAAGGTTCTGGGTTGCAGAGTAATGGTTAGACCCCAGCTTCACTCTACATGTGTCTGTCCTTATTCATTACCTTTCTGTCCTTAGCAGGTTTCTGGGACCAAGTCCTGTGGTTCATGACAAAAAGAACTGACATTGGATTAAGGAAAAAACAAAACAAACAAACAAATAAAGGAATGAACCAAAACCAATGCAAAACACTGCGGCACTGTTCTCAAGGCAGGAGTAATATACACAGGGTCTAGGTGAGATCAGGGGCATCAGAGAGCTTTCTGAGAACATTATCTAATTTTGTTGGAGGGTGACACATAAATTGGAGCATTCATCCTATATTAAACATATCTCCCTCATGCTGAGTTCAGTAAAAATAAGTAAGTGTTCTAAACAGAGGGGGAAAATGCCAGTGTGACAGTGGGGCTCCCTCAGTGGAGCAGCAGGAATAGACCACACTCTGGTCTATTCATCTGGTATTCATCTTCATTAACATGCCTTCCCCTCAGTTTGAACTTGAGTTCTCACACCTGCCAGGGTGAGATACCATACAATACTCCTTCCCTGCTCCTCAGTGTTCTGTATTTCTAGAAGAGGCAAGCAAGTCTCAGGATCATTCTCTCTGTCTGGGGTTCTGGTTTAATGGGCTAGACAGAACCTCTGTGCTTTAGGATCTCAAAAGCCACCTTTCATGAGAGTCCAGTAATATCCATCTTTCTTTCACTGTCCTTCTCTTTCATTTACAGCAATCAGAGCACTTTTAATTCCATGAACTTTATTCATTGTTCCCAGAACACAGCCTAATGTTTGATTGTACTATATCATGGTTTTGAGGACATAGTCATGAGTTTTTAGAAATAGGTGTAGATTGAAGGACTATCTTTCCTAACAGTACAAACAGAGAATCCAAAGATTTAGCATATAGATCACCAAGGAACATAAGCTATGTGTTAAGAATTATAACTACATGTGAGATAATATTTAATATACTGTTACAAAATATATTGAAAAAGTTTCATCTACTTCACATATTTTAATGTGTCTACTAGAAAAATTTAAAGGGAATATAGCATGTTCATAGCATTTTTGTACTGGGCTGCATGCTGTAATGTCATATACAAGGCTCAGTCACTAAATCTGTTTCTAAGTTCTATAGGCTCAAGCCCAGTGAGAAACTCTAGGAAATTCATTTATTGACTTAACAGACTGTTACCAGTGAATCCTGTTAAGAGGATCTTTGCCCTTTACCCAGATAAAGGCTAATTCAGTGCATTTGGCAAAGACATCACCCCAGGAAATGTCACTGGTTGTTTCTGGAACCTCTGAACTAACATCCTTGAACTGCAGATTTCCTGTTCTTGACATAATGGATACACTGACCTGCAAAGACCTTAGGGAGCCAACCTGCATTTTCTCTTTCTCTTTTTAATAAAACTTGAGCTCAAGATTAAATGTTTTTCAGAACCAGAAGGGTGAGACTCCCATTGTAGAGTCCAAGGTGACCTGGACAGAGGAGCATGTAGCAGCAAGATCCATGGGGAGAAAGCAGAAGAACTAAGTGCTAATGGAAAGGAGATGAGACAAGAGAAGGGGGCTAGGACTTATGAAAAGAGAGCCCAGAGGTGGAAGAAGTGGTGAGTCACTTGAGTAGGGTAGTATGGAACAAGCAGGATCTAGGGGTGGGGAAAACTGGGCTGGAGGGAGGAGGACCTGGCAGCTTGACTCTTCAGGTTAAAAAGCCATGCAGCAG
This sequence comes from Mus caroli, assembly GCF_978045245.1. NCBI lineage: Eukaryota > Metazoa > Chordata > Mammalia > Rodentia > Muridae > Mus > Mus caroli. The sequence continues at coordinate 30,480,419 of NW_028227257.1, read as the reverse complement.
ACCAGGCTCAATCTAGATCATTTCTTCTCTGCTCCTCTAAAGCTTCATCAATCATGGCAAGTTTGCTGAGCCCCTCGCTGCCCCTGTTGGCTGCTGTGGCCTTGACACTGACCCTGGCTGTGATCCCTGATGCCAGTACTAATGCTGAAGCCAAGCAGGTGGTATTAGGTAGAGTGGAGCCAGCTGACCCTAAGGATAAGGAGGTGCAGAAAGTGGTAAAGTTTGCTGTTAGAACCTACAATGATATGGACAATGACCTGTATCTTAGCAAGCCAATACGACTGATGAGCGCCAGCCAGCAGGTGGGTGTCTAGACGAAGGGATAGTTAGATGGCTTTGGCTTTGTACTTTAGAAGTTTCTTTGCTGTCACCCAATACTCCCTTATTCTCCATATTCTCAACTTCTGTGTGCCACCAGGGGATGAATGTCTTCATTGCAGGTAGCACAAAAAATAGGGCCCACAGATAACTCTTGACAGATGATCATTAACCTTTTTAAAAGAAAGTTTAAAATTTTAAGTTTATTTGTATGTATGTGTGTTGAGAGAAAGAGAGAGAGAGAGAGAGAGAGAGAGAGAGAGAGAGAGAGAGAGAGAGAGAGAGAGAGAGATGAATCCCAGAAGGAAGCATAAATTACAAGTGATTGTGGTGATTGTGAGCTCTGCCGCTATGTATGTAGCTCCTTCACCTCCGTGTTATATTCAGCCATGCCTGGTCCATTCTTTCCATCTCTCAAGAGTATGTGTATTGGAATGTATGATTATGTGCATTTAGTTTTTTAATGCACCAAAACTAAATACTTCTTTCGGTGAGCAGTTCTGGATGTAAAGGAGTGTATGTGCAAGATTCCATTTGAAAAAAATCAGAAATCATAGACATCCTCAGTTACCTAACTTGCAGACTCATTCAGTTTGCTGATGTGAGAAGATGGATATCTCCTGTTTAGGCTGACATCCTTGTTCAGTTCCCTCAGTATCCTTTCTCCTTACAGACTCTACTCAGCTTTCCTGGCTTTGGTATTAAGGATCTATCCATCTGTGGCTTGCTCAGCCATATCTTCTTTGTATAATGCTATAGCCAAGTCCCCTTGTAAACAGTTTAGCTTGTTCATGTGCTTTATAATTCTCTACAGTATAATATTTGGAGCCAAATTTCTCAGCAGTCACTATCTATAATGTGAACATGACTGTCAACAGATTAGAACAACTGTCTTGTTGCTCTAATGTTTTCTGAGAGTTCATACTAGTGGCCCGGCAAGTACTTTTCTAAGTAAAGTAAACAAGTGACTTCAAACTGTCATAATAAGACTTGTTCACTTCTACATAGTGGCCCTGAGTATTCTTAGAGAAAACCTTGGGGATGGTGTCATTATCCTCAGATGGAAGTATTATGGCTAATACCCTAGACATTGACCCTTCATAGAGATGACCTCCATAGATTCTGCCTCTACATCATGGAGTAAGCCTTCACCAAACATCAAAGTTACAAAGATGAGAAGATGTCAGAGTCATACTGAAAACCCACTTCTAAGGTCGGCTTGAAAAGGAAGCTCGGAGTATATGATATAGACTGTATTCAATTTTAAGCAATACAGCCACAGCATAGTCAACACACATATATGTAAATCTCATTACTGTCCCATTTTGAAAATTATAACTGGAGATCAGCCCTACTTTTCCTCTTGCAACAATCAGCTAATGTCACAAATTTGGACATATTATATCCCTCCCACGTGTAATGATTCTTACTGAACCATGTCATTATGTGATGTGTTTCTCAGAAGGAAATGACTTGAATTCAAAGCCTGTGGATACTCTATTGAAAGATAGCTTACATGTTCTCTGGTTGATAGTTCTGTCAACTCATGGATGCTACTATGAACACTATCTATGTAATGTAAACTGACTACATGCATATGAACTTGACTGGAGAGATGTATGTAATCCTAATTTTTTTCACTATAGGTTGTGGCTGGGAAGAACTTCTACTTGAAAATTGAGCTAGGCCGAACCACATGTACCAAAGCTGAGTCTAATTTGGTTGATTGTCCCTTCAATGAACAGCCAGATAAGCAGAAGGTGTGTGTTTGTGTGTGTGTACGCATGCGTGTACAACTAACTGTAAACGTGTATGTCAGGGGTATAACTCATGAATAGGTACACAGGTGTAATATTATGTTAGGTAATGGTGATACAGACCCATGCTGACATAGGATGATACAAGGGTGAATATATTTGACTATATTATATATACAAATTGTTCAATGAGTTTATTCTGGAAATTGGAGTGCTAGCTGTTTTTGAAGTGTTTCCTGCTGAAATGATGGAGTCTGCTACAGGGCTTATTTCTGAAGAGAAGAAACTTTGCTCAATTCTAGCCTGAGCCCCTGCCTAGATGAAGGCGAAGGAACTATTGACATGTGGATGAAACTAAGAGACACCAAGCCTTATTTTCTGGGCTGACATCTAGGGATTTTGGTCCTCATTTACAAGCTGCTACTTTGAAAGTTATGCTAGAGAAGGACAATGCAGAATTGTATGAGCCACTAGAGTGAAAGACATGTGCCATCTGAAGGACTAGAAGCATGAGAAAAATAATGAATGGATGCTGCAGAGTCAGTCTGTGTATGTTGAAACTTAACAGAGCTTATAGGGAGGAATGAGTGGCCTCATTTATATTATTCCCACTCCACTCTAATACTTCAGGCTGAGTATCTTTTCTTAGAGTTATAACCAACGCTGACTGTCCCTTTCTCACTCTCTTCTATTGTAGAGGGTCATCTGTAATTTCCAGATCAACGTTGTACCTTGGCTGAACAAGATGTCCATGACAAACTTCAACTGTTACAATTCCTGAGGATATATGCCAGGCTACACTTCTGCTGCTTGCCTCTTACTTTTACTCAATCTTATCCTTACATTCTCCTTTCCTCAGACAGAGATCTTAGTCCCAAAGGTTGTCTCTTGAGAGTGATAACACCAAGAGAAAAGTAGAGATAGGCCCTGCACACCTAAGTGACAGTTCCCTTGTTCATTTCATCTACTTATTTTTCAAAGGCCCACTGTTCATTATTTTCTCAATAAAAAAATAGCCACAGGTCCTTCTGAGTTATTGTTGTGTTGAGGCACATAGGAATGTACAATGGAGTATTGAAGAGATTGAACATCATACTCACATGTACATTGCACAGCAAATAATACCTATTTGGGAATACCTAGCTACTAGAGTGTCTTAGTTAGGGTTTTGCTGTGAACAGACACCATGACCAAGACAAGTCTTATAAAAAACAACATTTACTTGGGGCTGACTTACAGGTTCAGAGGTTCAATCCATTATCATCAAGGTGGGAGCATGGCAGTATCCAGGCAGGCATGGCATAGGAGGAGCTGAGAGTTCTGTCTTCATCCAAAAACTGCTAGTGGAAGACTGACTTCCAGGCAACTAGGGTGAGGATCTTATACCAACACCCACAGTGACACACCCATTCTAACCAGGTCACACCTATTCCAACAAGGCCACACCTTCATATGGTGCCACTCCCTGGTCCAAGGATATACAAACCATCACATAGAGTAACTATCTACTCCAATAGAGCAGAGATATCATCGCAGTGCCCAAGTGATTACAGTTCCTGGAGGATACAGGAGGGTTGGGAAAGAAACATTGAACTGTTGCCATATAATTTAAGAAACAACCTTGAAAGGTATCAGTGAGGCAAATGATGTTGTTATGACTAGAACCAACCTCACTCATGTGTGAAGTAACACAATGGGACACATCATTGACACACCTAAAATACCCAGAGATTCTACACACAATGATTCACTTCTACTTCTATCTGTGATAGGTTTTGGAACATATGTGAATGAGAGCTGTGTGTGTGTGTATGTGTGTGTGTGTGTAAAATAAGGTGCCAATCAGCATCCAATTGGAGTGACATAATCCAGAAGGAATAAATGCCTTACTCCCTCCCTTATATTACATCCTGCTGTGATCTGTGAAGGTTATAGATAAATGCTCTCAGGTCTTCTTACTTCTTGATGTAATAGAAGACCTTGAAAAAAACAAGGAAAACCTAATCTTCAAATCAAATAATAGGAAAAAAACTGATGTCAGAAAGTAATGAAATGGGAATTTAAAAATACAAAACAGATTGGTTCTTTCAAAGAATAAATAGTATTCAATGATTCCAGAGCCAAATGGCCAAAAGAGAAAAATAAGATATGCACATTGATAAAAACAAATAAGGAAAAATGAGACAACAGATACCAAAAGAAGTTAGAAAACCATTAGGGCATTCCTTTAATACATGTCATTCGGTGAGCTGAAAAATCTAAAAGGGAAGGATATATTTATAGAAACATAAGAAAATGGATGTGGAGGATATCATCCTGAGTGAGGTAACCCAATCACAAAAGAACACACATGATATGCAATCACTGATTAGTGGATATCAGCCCAGAAACTCAGAATACCCAAGATACAATTTGCAAAACACATGAAACTCAAGGAAGACCAAAGTGTGGATACTTCAATCCTTCTTAGAATGGGGTACAAAATACCCATGGAAGGAGTTACAGCGACAAAGTTCGGAGCAGAGACTGAAGGAATGACCATCCAGAAACTGCCCCACCTGGGAATTCATCCCATAAATAACCACCAAACCCAGACACTATTGCAGATGCCAACAAGGTGTTGCTGACAAGAGCCTGATATAGTGTTTCTTGAGATCCTCTGACAGTGCCTGACGAATACAGAAGTTGATGCTCACAGTCATCAATTGGATGGAGCACAGGGTCCCCAGTGAAGGAGCCAGAGAAAGTACTCAAGGAGCTGAAGGGGTTTGCAACCCTATAGGTGGAACAACAATGTGAACTAGCCAGTACCCCTTAATCTCCCTGGGACTAAACCACCAATCAAAGAAAACACATGGTGAGACTCATGGCTCTAGCTGCATATGTAGCAGAGCAGATGACCTAGTCGGTCATCAGTGGGAGGATAGGCCTTTGGTCTTGTGAAGGTCCTATGCCCCAGTATAGGGGAATGCCAGGGCCAGGAAGCAGGACTGAGTAGGTTGGGGAGCAAGGGGAGGGGGAAGGGGATAGGGGATTTTTGGAGAGAAATTAGAAAAGGGGATAACATTTGAAATGTAAATAAAGGAAATATCTAATAAAGAAAAAAGAACTCTCTTGGCTCTTTTTGAAACATGATCTCTCTTTCCTGCCTCTACTTCCTAAATACTAGGACCACAGATATAAAGCACAACACTTGGCTGTTAAACATAGTTTTGATGTTGAAAATACATTTGTATTATCTAGAAAATTTAGGAACTAAACATAAATTTTAATGTTTCAACTTTGTAACAAGGCATGAGGTAGGCTGGTGGTATCTGGTCACTATTCCTCACTATAACTATGTGGTCTTCATGGAGATGTCATGAGGACAGTCTGACAGTAGAAGTGATATAGTAGAGTTTTATTTCTCCAGTTTATAATGTAAGTGATCAAATGTGGCCAAGTCCCACTGTCTCCTGTAATGTCTCTAATAACCTGTGGGCCTACCCATTTCTTTGCTCTGACAAATTACCCACAACTCACTGCAAAATTCGATTTGCCATCAGCTAACTCAACTCCAAAGACTGAGTCCATATCACAAGAAGTGCCCAGTAGCCCTGTCTTTGGGTACAGAAGTGGGAAAGTCCTTTATTAACAAGATTAATGGGGATGGCCTGAGGACTGAGGATGTTGCTCAGCTTCTTTTTTTTTTAATATTTTTTTTATTACGTATTTTCCTCAATTACATTTCCAATGCTATCCCAAAAGTCCCCCATACCCTCCCCCTCACTTCCCTACCCACCCATTCCCATTTTTTGGCCCTGGCGTTCCCCTGTACTGGGGCATATAAAGTTTGCATGTCCAATGGGCCTCTCTTTCCAGTGATGGCCAACTAGGCCATCTTTTGATACATATGCAGCTAGAGTAAAGAGCTCTGGGGTACTGGTTGCCAACTGGTTCATAATGTTGTTGCACCTACAGGGTTGCAGATCTCTTTAGCTCCTTGGGTACTTTCTCTAGCTCCTCCATTGGGAGCCCTGTGATCCATCCAATAGCTGACTGTGAGCATCCACTTATGTGTTTGCTAGGCCCCGGCCTAGTCTCACAAGAGACAGCTATATCAGGGTCCTTTCAGCAAATGCTTGCTAGTGTATGCAATGGTGTCCTCGTTTGGAGGATAATTATGGGATGGATCCCTGGATATGGCAGTCTCTAGATGGACCTGGAGGGCATCATCCTGAGTGAGGTAACACAATCACAAAAGAACTCAAATGATATGTACTCACTGATAAGTGAATATTAGCCCAGAAACTTGGTATATTGAGATATAAGATACAATTTGCAAAACACATGAAACTGAGGAAGAACGAAGACCAAAGTGTGGACACTTTGCCCCTTCTTAGAATTGGAAACAATCACCCATGGAAGGAGTTACAGAGACAAAGTTGCTCAGCTTCTTAACCATAAAGTTGTTCCTGCGATTCTACCCAATGCCTCTGTTCATCTTTTTTCCACACATCTATCCTGCATTCTTGTTACCCCACCTTATATTCTCATTGGGGCTTTTCTGAAATCAACTACTTGTGTGCAGAATCAGTAACCACATCAGCTGCACCCAAGGAACCTGACCTAAAGAAACACAGGATTAATGACCAGAAACAAATCCACATCTGTACTCAAAAGTCACAATTGTACCTTCTACTCTATTTCAGCGAATACAAACTCCCTAAGGATGAGTCTTTTTTATTATTAGATATTTTCTTCATTTACATTTTAAATGCTATCCTGACAGTCCCCTATACCCTCCCCCTGCCCTGCTCCCCTACCCACCCACTCCCACTTCTTGGCCCTGGAGTTCCCCTGTACTGGGGCATATAAAGTTTGCAAGACCAAGGGGCCTCTCTTCCCAATGATGGCCGACTAGGCCATCTTCTGCTACATATGCAGCTAGAGCCATGAGTCTCACCATGTGTTTTCTTTGATTGGTGGTTTAGTCCCAGGGAGATTTGGGGGTACTGGTTAGTTCATAATGTTGTTCCACCTATAGGGTTGCAGATCCCTTTAGCTCCTTGGGTACTTTCTCTAGCTCCTCCATTGGGGACCCTGTGCTCCATCCAATTGATGACTGTGAGCATCCACTTCTGCATTTTCCAGGCACTGGCATAGCCTCACAAGAGACAGCTATATCAGGATCCTAAGGATGAGTCTTAAACTCAGTGTCTGGTTATTTTCTGGAAAACAAACAAAATATTGGAGAAGACCTCTGATGAAAAGGAACATAGCTTTGTGGGATACTGTGTCAGAGTTTAAGTAAACAGAGGCAGTTCATACACCTATGGCTCCAATATAGGCAAAAAACAGACATGCAGGTCCTGATCTTAGAGACTGTACTTCTGATCTGAAACTTGAAAGTTGTGATCATTTATTCCTGACGATAAAAGTTATAAATATGCTCATATGTTAATATACATATTCATATATCATGTGAACATGTACAACTTTATAGCTTATGTGTATCTTAACATATACAAGGATAAGAAATGAGGACTCTATGAGGACATTTTAAACATTTGACTTGTTAATGGTATGAAACCTTTTAGCAATTGAAACATTTTAGTTGGAGAAATCAGGAGGAAATAATTTTTTAAATTTGAAAATTATCATTTTAACATTATGGATATGTACATTTGAGAGTGTATTTTACATTGATCTTTGGTATTTATTTTCAAAGGTATGCATGCAAAACAGGACTCTCATAGAAATAGAATTTATTTGTGAAACAACATTGATTATGAATATTAATCTTTATAATTTTCATTCCAACCTGCCAACTACACAAAGATCATCCTTATCTGGTAAGGTTTAACTTTTCACTTAATAAAAATATTTGTTTTTATTTTCATATTTCTTTGGGTGTTTTTGTCTGCATGTATATTTGTTCACTACTATGTACAGTACCTGCAGAGATTGAGTGAGAGTGTTGGGTCTCCCAGCACTGGAGTTACACAAAGTTGTGAGCTTCCATGGAAGCACTGGGAATGAACACCTGACCTCTGGAAGAATAGCTAGTGTGCCTAATCACTGAGCACTCTCTTTAGTCCCTTCCAAGTTGGTTTTAGTAGATGACTTTTAGAGACCAAACTCTCTTTTGGGAGATTTTTTTTTCTAATCTGAAATGTGCACAAGGGACAGCAACATTTATCTTATAAATATCTATCATTTTTAACAATAGAATTGCATGATAAAAAATTAAATATTCATTTTTATACTGTATCCTAAAATAACTTCTCTCTTTGTCACTGTCACTGTCACAGCACCACATCTATCTAGAGCAGAAACTGAGAGTTTTCTAGAGAACATGAAATTGAAAATTGACTGTTCCATAATATTTCCTCCTCCTTCTCATCTTCTATTTACTGTCAATTTCAATTTAATTTACTTTTGGCAGTAACACAAATTGAACATAGGGCCCCTTATACGTTCTAACAAGGAAGCTTTAGCTTCAGAATGTTACTTAAGTATTATTTATTTTCCATTGTTAGACTGATATGAACTTTTTCGGTAGCCTCAGTGAACCTGAAATGTGAAATCTTTCCTCAGCCTTTGAAGCAGATGGAAACATAGCACTGTGTACCACCAGGCCTCGGAGCATTTTCCTTCTTCTTGATAATCAAAGCCCATTAGTGCTAGAGAACTTGTAGGAAGGTAAACCCCACTGTCCTTCTCAATACCCTTCTCACAGAAGACCCTGTTCCTGTCTCCAGTGCCATAGAGAGACCACAGAGATCCTGGGCCCATCTAGTGGGCATTGTTTGTTTTCACTCTCTCTGCTTCTCAAGTCAGAGAGGGAGAAAGCATTGACTACATAAGAGAATGAAATTTAGTTGAAACTGGATGTTTAGTTAAAACTGCATTAAAAGGACATATTGGTCCTGGTGTAATAGCAGAAAATAACAAGAAAACTCCATAAAAATTTAACTTTAGTCAAAGAAAAAGAAATAGGACCTTTTGTAGGAATGACGTGAGCATAAACTATATTAGAGCAAAACAAAGCAACTACTACCTAATAAATACAGGCATCCCTATCAGTCATACCTCTAAAGGAAAACTATTTTCAAAATAGTGTATCTGGCTAAATGTCTAAAGACCTTTTCTTATGATTTTTCCCTAAGAATATGTTGGACTAGGTGCTATGAATCACTTGGGAGGGTGTTTAAATATGCAGACAATGAGACAAGTCCTTGATCAATCTTTCAATCCCTAGAACCCTGGAGGTTAGTTAGTCCTAAACACATGTACACACAAGTAACACTAAGTGGATTCAATAGGTTTTATACAACACAAAATAACAAAAACAACAACGATAAAGACAATGACAAAACAACAATTAAAGAAGCAGTCACTAAATTGTGAGGAAATATGAGAGGACTTGTGAATAAAGGGATGAAAGGGAAAGAAAGAGATGAAATTATTTAAGTATGGTACTCATAAATGAACATCTCAAAAAAGTTAAATAACAAAAAAGTAAGCCAGCATATGTGTATATGTTATAATGCAAATGGTCCACAATTTTACACAGGATCTTAAGCATGGTGTCCTTTGAGGTCCTATGTTGACCCTTTGTGTAAACCAAAAGATGTCTATATGCTGTTTACAAGTGTTGCTGAGTTTTTTCTTTCATCTCCGGGGATTCAGAGCTTAATCTTTCCTCCAACATTTGTCTCCTATCACAATACTAACATAGATCTGGTATACTCAGTTTGAACACTGAGTCCTATCAGAGTCTGTGCTGGATGTTCAGGGATGTCTTTGAAGCCTTTGGTGGATTCTACCTTTGTCTCAGCCACAGGAACTGTCAGCTGTATTTTGCTCTGTTTCAAGACTGATCTCTGTGATTGCAACTCCTTAGACCCTTTTTTCACCTTGAGTTCAGCTGGCATCTTATATCATCCTAGATCTTAAAATGGGCTGCCACACCTATATGCAAGACAGTAGAGAAAGCAGTCATGCAAGCATATCCATGAAAGCATTCTGTTGAGTGCTTGCTTCCATGTGCATGCTCTTCTACATATGAACAAATCTGGCATTGTAGAAAGTGTTCAGAGATTTTCTCCTAGGCATTGATTTCCAACTGCAACTAGCACTGATTTACAAGCAATAAAAACATTTACACACAAAAGCATCTCTCTCTCTCTCTCTCCCCCCCCCCCTGGCACTGTGAACACTTGATTAGATTGAGAAACAATAGAATACAACACTTACAACAATGGCTGCAGACAGGTAGGGGAGGCGAGAAATGTACCTCATTTTGGGACTCTGAAACAGCTGGGGAGTGTGACTTGCTGCTCTCCTCCAGGAATGCACAGTTTAATCTAGGGAGAGGTGCTATATCCACTAGTTCTTCTTTTTCAGCTTCAAACAGGCTCTAAAGTCAGCATAACTTTGTATGCTTGGACCCATGGTGGCTTCTCTGCCAACTTGCTTCTTGCCACCCTTCCACCCTGTAAGGGTCACATGTCTTTTTATGCAGCCAAGGAGATTAGGAGATTGACTCTAAGAAGCCAAATAAAAGCCCAGCTATTGTAGTAAAAAGAATGATTTAACTCCTTCTCCTCAAGCACAAACTAGGTAGTATAACACATCTATCCATATCCCAAAAGCAAGATAAGCAAAAGGAGGAGTGAGAAGTGTTGGAGGAGTTGGTCAGGGAGTGGGTGTTAGAGGAAAAAGAAGAGGAGAAGGAGGATGAGGAGAAGTAGGAAAGCAATATTTGAGAAAGGATTTCTCTCCTGTAGATAACTACTTACTAACCACAGCAGCTCTTCCCCCAGTTCTGATGATTCTGGAAATTCATTTTCTTTGTCCTCAATGACTTAATGTGTTACTGTCATGACTCCTTTAGTACTATAACCAGCTTTCTGGGAAAATCATTGTATCAATTACATTACAATATTTTAGGCCAAAAGGTAAATCTGACCCCTGTACCTTTTTGAATGACTTTTTGTCATGGGTCGGTGTGGAGGGCACTTCACGAACTCAAAAGGATTGTTTAAGCAAAATTTCTGATCTCTCTTCAGAGAATAGAAAGCCAGTTCTGATGATAACCATGATACACAGACATACATGGAGAGAAAACACTCATGCCCATAAATTTTTTGGAAAAAAAAATTTAAGAAAGTAAAGAACTGAGAAAGCTTCCCGAGTACTAGTTGCTGGGTGGTCTCTGGTTTGGAGATGAGTTAACGTCCATGAAGTCCCCTGTTCCTCTGAAGAGAACTGACCATTCCAAGTGACTGGAAAATGGGCAGATAACCTTGGAGAAGAAGGAAGCAATGTTTGTATGTTAGCATCTTATCATCCCTCCATAATGAGAAATGTTTCAGAGAAATGGCAGGTGACATGGTAGGAGTGTTTCTAAAGAAAAGAAATGATCAGGGAGTTCTGGAGCAGGGGGAGGGTAAACTGTTGTCTGGGTGTTTTGCATGAGATAAGAGGTTAATTTCAATAATGATGTTGATAATAAAAATAACAAGATCAAGTCTGTAGACTTTAGCTCTCCCAGTCTATCTTAAAACATATTTGCCACAAGCTCAGAAGGAAGCAGCAGTAATTTCAATACCTGTAAAGTTTGTTTATGCCATTGACTGACTGAAAAGGTCTAAAGGAACATGTATTGAAGGCACAGTAGACCTAGCAAGGTATATGCACGTTCTATAGGTTTTAAAGCATTCATTTACTTAAAGCCTCAGGTTATGAGAATCTAAATTACTGGCCTTGGAGAAAGATGTTTATATTCATAAGCCCACTGGGTGGCAGCCTCCTCACGCTTATTTTAAAGCCTGGCATTCAGGACAGCATGACACTAAGACTAATTTGCATGAGAGAGAGCTTCTTCACCCCCTCCCATTCTACTCTCTCCCACCACCACCACCACCTCCACACACACAGAACTTGTTACTGTCCTGCTGGCTCATGTTCTTGTTTCAGTAAGTTTCTGATGGTGACATTGCCTTATAAGATTTTCTTTAGAGCCATGTGACAAAACCTTACTCTAGAGAACTCATTCTTCTCTCCCAAAACCCAACACATAGAAGTGTTGACCTAAAACCTCTTTGCATTTATGATCCGTTTTTAGAGATTTAAGGTGAGGTGGGTATCAGAACTATAATGTCACTATAATAAAAATATCATATAGAAGATTAGTAAGGAAAATTACGATAAATCATATCTTAGAATTAATGCACAAAATATAAGTTCAGTCATCAACCTGAGGGGAATTGGTAGAATTAAAAGGTTTACATACTCAGGTGGGTAATCTTGAGATCTTAAACTGTCTTAAGTCATCATTAATAAGGTCAATAAAAAGGGCACATTTTTAAAAATCAAATCTTAATCTTAGGGTGTGACTTGAGTAAATAACGAGTTAAAATGACCACCCAGCTGCCAAATCTGTGATTTTGTAACTCTTCACACACTCAACAGGGTTTCTTTAAAGCAAAACAGAACAACAAAACAAAAATCTTAAAAGATCTTCTTTTCTTTTAATGATCCTCAAAATTCCAAAGAAATAACATACTGCTAAACCTGACTATAGATTCTCATATGTCCCCAAAGAACAGAACTTCCAGCAGCTACTGCTCTCCTAGAATCTTCACAGGCACACATGAACAGGTAGGTACAGACACAGTGAAGACAAGAGATTCCCTCTTGTTTCTGGAAAACAACAACCTGAATATGCCTGCCGTGTTACCATGACATCACATAGATGTATTGGAGGCATGTCAGGAGGTTTGACTCTAACATGTTCCCCTGAGCTGAGGGGTATTGTTTGAGTATTCACTGGAGCATGGGGCAGGTACAGTAAGAAAGAACTGATGGTCTGACTTCTGTGGTTCTCTTAAATAGCAAAATTGTCAATTTCACTTGCTGAGCTAACACATAAGGGTACCTTCTCAGAAGCCCCTGGATTCAGCCAGGTCTGAGGAGAATGAGGTACTGTGCATTGTGCCTTAACAGAGCAAAGACACCGTTTCTATCTTTGATTAAAGGAAGGGGCAAAGGGTCTCTGAAATCATGTACCCTGCATGCAGCCCAGACAGAAAGACTGTGAAAGAAACATCTTCTCTGGTTTTGAAAGAAAGGTACTCCTCTGCCTTAAGTTTCTCCCAACTCCCCAGGACAAAAACAGGATCTTGTGCTATGCAGCACCCTGATTATTGGGGGCATGAGTTGAGCAAATCCTGATTTATGAAATGTAAGTGTGAGTCTTACTATTTCATGGATCATGTGATGCTAAGTGTCATCAACTCCCTACAGTCAGTAGATTGGCTAATCATAATAACTCACATGCTGTATAATGTGCTTACTTCAACCTAAACATAAATCAAGAGAGAATACTAAGTCTCTTTTCTGTATGCACTACTACAATAGGTGTTTGCAATTGACTCAGAGTAGGGACAGAATGAAGCTGTGTCACAGCATGACATCTTTTGAGCAGCCAGCATCTCACCTCTAGGGCATCTTTGGTGCTCTCCAAATCTGCCACCTACCTCTACATAGACCAGCAGAATAAGCTCCAATTTACAGTATACCCTTTTTTCTGAGGGTTATTCTGTGTCACTTGTATATGGACCAGGCTCCTACACATTACATACTTGGCTCTTTATCCATATGTGCAAGCCAAATACAACTCTGGGCACCAGGCCAGTTGTAAGTTTGGACATGAAATCCATCATAGCTGGACTTCTCTTTATTTTTTGGAAAGCAAAGTTTAAGTTCCTGAACAGTGGTCCAAACACAGGCAGACCCTAGAATTCCATCAAGCAAGCCTGAAATTATTACTCTTGAAATCTGGGATCTCCTTCAACATCTGAACAAATAAGAATGTGAATCATAGACAGAGAATGTTTGAAATAATTCTCACCTTGGGAGAGAGTTTGAAGCATGTGTACTAGCATTCCTATAGACCTGTCCCAAACCAATATTGAAAATGCTACTTTCAGCCTTATTTTAAGTTGGGTCATTTCTGTTGAAATGTCAGTAGGAGATGATTATAAAAATAGATTCAAAAGTAACTAAGGAAATTGTTTTTCTCTAGCATCATTGATTATAAAGTAAATTTTGAATTTAACATTTCAAAATCATTGATTTTAGTTTTAGCATGACTGATCTGAGCTCATTTTCTCTGACAATATTAGACAGAGAAATGAATGTCTGGTTAATATCAATTTATGACTATAAATTTTCTTAACACTTCAAAAAAGATACCTAATTGTATGGTTTCCAAAGAAGAAAACATGCATACTTTATCCAAATATATCATATCATACACATAACTTTAGGATGATACCTCACTTTTATGCCCCTAAATATTGTAATCAGATAAAGTTGGAAACAGTTCCCACTGGCTATGATGACAAAGACTGCTTTGGCTAAAGATTTATCTAAGAGCATAATGTTTGGGTACTTGTACCTCTCAAGCTTATTCATAGTCAGGGCCTTCGCACAGTTGCCAGGGAAAGGGCAAAACCTGGCATAGTCACACATTAGGTGATGTCATTTCCTCCACAGGATAGTTAGCAAGTACAGCAATGGCAAACAGTTGATCTCTGTGTCTAAATATGTTTGCTTTCTGTGTAAATTGGTTTTTTTTTTTTTTTTTTGAAACTGGTGTTTAAGGGAGTGGTGTGAAGCTTGACAGATGTGAAGTAATGAGTCATGGAAAGCCAAGCACATGAAATGAGAAGGTTGTAAGTGTGAGAATAGAGAAATTATGTATAAAGTTTATAGATATAAAAAGAATGCACAGGATATCAATAAATACAGATTGGATGCTAAATACAAGACCTGCCTATTAGAGAATGCTCAACATCATGCAGAGCAGGAATAAGTTTGTTTCTTCATTATTTTAAATACATTTATTTTTACTCTTCATATTTAAATTGTACTATAAAAGATAGCTCATTAGCATCTCAGAAAGATGATATTGGACTGCAGAAAGCCCCAACCAGTTGCTCTGGGAACATGGAAATGTGAAAAAAGAGGCCTGTAGAAGCAACTTGAACATGATTAATATGTCTGCTCTCCTCTCAGTAGAGGCATGTACAATCATCTGTCCAATGTCTCCAAATCTATCCAAATTATGGTCTAGAAGGCAAACTTAATTCTCAAAACTAAATATTTGCTTCTGATAGCATCTAGAGCAAACTTCTGTTCCTTTGACCTCCCCAAGACAATTTGACTCTAGATTAGACAGACCTTCATGGGCTCCCCTGTTGCACTCAACTAAGAATATGAAGATTCTCAGGGCTAGTGTCTTCCTATCCATGGAGGGTGACAATCCTGATTTTACATACAAGTGTGACCCTAGTGCATCTATCTGAGAGCTGCAACAACCTTGCACTGACACACTGGGGGGGGGTGGCATTGAGTAAAGGGTAGCCCTCAAGCAGCAGGGCACACAGTTTTGGTCATGCATGGAAAGTATGGGACCATCCTGCATTGGGAGATTCAGGCTGCACAGTTCAATAAGAAGGTCATCAATATGTTGGAATATCTGCTGTAAATAATAAGGAAATCTACCTTGAGACCCGGTCCTCATGTTCTCCAACTTCAAAATGTACCTATTCTCATGAGACTTCAAATATTATTTACCAAGTGAATGGGCCACTGGATTTACAGGGTCCCCCCCCCCCCCGGGAAATATATTTGCTGAAGTTAATAGAGCTAAGGCCAAACCTCCAGCCATATACCTCTTGCTCCTAGATAGGTATCCTTGGATCATTCTGCACTGGTAGTTGGCTGGGATGTTTACAGCTGCTGTTAACCCCTCTTCCAGACTGATAGTACACCATAATGTGTAATTTCCCCAGAGGCCTTGCTAGGCAGCAAAATGAATTCAAACATCTGTGAATTTCATTCATTCTTGGGGAAGTAAGGAGGAATCCATCAGCTTTTGCAAGGTGCTAGGAGCTAACACTGATGTGTTAAAATATGCCCCTCTCTATTACTATGGGAAAAACTATTTTGACAAAAAGTTATGTGGCTTTTCTTAATATATTTCTAGAACATGCCAACAATGTTTCTATGAACATATTTTCTGTTTGCGTTGTGGTTAATTTTCTTATTAGAAGAACACGAGTGAGAAGAATTCTCATCTAGAGTTGGTGGAATTGTGAAGAAGGTGATATTAGCTGTAGTTTTTAAAAGTTAGAAAGAAAACATTACTCAGTAATTCCACTCCTATGAGTCTGTACCACAGAAATACAACTCTCTGATAATATAAATATTTTTCTACCGGGCCCCCAATGGAGGAGTTAGAGAAAGTACCCAAGAGCTGAAGGGGTCTGCAACCTGATAGGTGGAACAACAATATGAACTAACCAGTAACCCCAGAACTTGTATCTCTAGCTGCATATGTAGCAAAAGATGGCCTACTTGGCCATCATTGGGAAGAGAGCACACTTGGTCTAGCAAACTATATATGGCCCAGTACAGGGGAAAGCCAGGGCCAGGAAGCAGGAATGGGTGGGTTGGGGAGCAGGGCATGGGAAGGGTATAGGGGACTTTTGAGATAGCATTTGAAATGTAAATGAGTTTCATGTGTTTAGTAAATTGTATCTTATATCTTGGGTATCCTAAGTTTCTGGGCTAATATCCACTTATCAGTGATTACATATTGTGTGAGTTCTTTTGTGATTGGGTTACCTCACTCAGGATGATGCCCTCCAGGTCCATCCATTTGCCTAGGAATTTCATAAATTCATTCTTTTTAATAGCTGAGTAGTACTCCATTGTGTAAATGTACCACATTTTCTGTATCCATTCTTCTGTTGAGGGGCATGTGGGTTCTTTCCAGCTTCCGGATATTATAAATAAGGCTGCTATGAACATAGTGGAGCATGTGTCCTTCTTACCAGTTCGAACATCTTCTGGATATATGTCCAGGAGAGGTATTGTGGGATCCTCCATTAGTACTATGTCCAATTTTCTGAGGAACCAACAGACTGATTTCCAGGGTGGTTGTACAAGCTTGCAATCCCACCAACAATGGAGGAGTGTTCCTCTTTCTCCACATCCTCGCCAGCATCTGCTGTCACCTGAATTTTTGATCTTAGCCATTCTGACTGGTGTGTGGTGGAATCTCAGGGTTGTTTTGATTTGCATTTCCCTGATGATTAAGGATGTTGAACATTTTTTCAGGTGTTTCTCTGCCATTTGGTATTCCTCAGGTGAGAATTCTTTGTTCAGTTCTGAGCCCCATTTTTTAATGGGGTTATTTGATTTTCTGGAGTCTACCTTCTTGAGTTCTTTATATATATTGGATATTAGTACCTTATCTGATTTAGGATAGGTAAAGATCCTTTCCCAATCTGTTGGTGGTTTTTTTGTCTTATTGATGGTGTCTTTTGCCTTGCAGAAGCTTTGCAGTTTCATGAGGTCCCACTTGTCAATTCTCGATCTTACAGCACAAGCCATTGCTGTTCTATTCAAGAATTTTTCCCCTGGGCCCATATCTTCAAGGCTTTTCCCCACTTTCTCCTCTATAAGTTTCAGTGTCTCTGGTTTTATGTGAAGTTCCTTGATCCACTTAGACTTGACCTTAGTACAAGGAGATAGGAATGGATAGATTCACATTCTTCTACATGATAACAACCAGTTGTGCCAGCACCATTTGTTGAAAATGCTGTCTTTCTTTCACTGGATGGTTTTAGCTCCCTTGTCGAAGATCAAGTGACCATAGGTGTGTGGGTTCATTTCTGGGTCTTCAATTCTATTCCATTGGTCTACTTGTTTGTCACTATACCAGTACCATGCAGTTTTTATCACAATTGCTCTGTAGTAAAGCTCTAGGTCCGGCATGGTGATTCCACCAGAGGTTCTTTTATTTATATATATTGGATATTAGTCCCCTATCTGATTACGATAGGTAAAGATCCTTTCCCAATCTGTTGGTGGCCTTTTTGTCTTATTGACAGTGTCTTTTGCCTTGCAGAAGCTTTGCAATTTTATGAGGTCCCATTTGTCTATTCTCGATATTACAGCAAAAGCCACTCCTGTTCTATTCAGGAATTTTTCCCCTGTACCCATATCTTCAAGGCTTTTCCCTACTTTCTCCTCTATACTTTTCAGTGTCTCTGGTTTTATGTGGAGTTCCTTAATCCACTTAGATTTGACCTTAGTAAGAGGAGATAGGAATGGATCAATTCGCATTCTTCTACATGATAACCACCAGTTGTGTGTGCCAGCACCAGTTGTTGAAAATGCTGTCTTTTTTCCACTGGATGGTTTTTGCTTCCTTGTCAAAGATCAAGTGACCATAGGTGTGTGGGTTTATTTCTGGGTCTTCAATTCTATTCCATTGGTCTACTTTTCTGTCACTATGCAGGTACCATGCAGGTTTTATCACAATTGCTCTGTAGTACAGCTTTAGGTCAGGCATGGTGATTCCACCAGAGGTTCTTTTATCCTTGAGAAGAGTTTTTGCTATCCTAGGTTTTTTGTTATTCCAGATGAATTTTCAGATTGCCCTTTCTAATTCGTTGAAGAATTGAGTTGAAATTTTGATGGGGATTGCATTGAATCTGTAGATCTCTTTTGGCAAGATAGACATTTTTACTATATTGATCCTGCCAATCCATGAGCATGGGAGATCTTTCCATCTTCTCAGATCTTCTTTAATTTCTTTCTTCAGAGACTTGAAGTTCTTATCTTACAGATCTTTCACTTCCTTAGTCAGAGTCACACCAAGGTATTTTATATTATTTGTGACTATTGAGAAGGGTGTTGTTTCCCTAATTTCTTCTCTGCCTGTTTATTCTTTGTGTAGAGAAAGGCCATTGACTTGTTTTAATTATTTTATATCCAGCTACTTCATTAAAGCTGTTTATCAGGTTTAGGAGTTCTCTGGTGGAATTTTTAGGGTCACTTATATATACTACCATATCATCTGCAAAGAGTGATATTTTGACGTCTTATTTTCCAATTTGTATCCCCTTGATCTCCTTTTGTTGTCGAATTGCTCTGGCTAGGACTTCAAGTACAATATTCAATAGATAGGAAGGAAGTGGGCAGCCTTGTCTAGTCCCTGATTTTAGTGGGATTGCTTCCAGCTTCTCGCCATTTACTTTGATGTTGGCTACTGCTTTGCTGTAGATTGCTTTTATCATATTTAGGTATGGGCCTTGAATTCCTGATATTTCCAAGACTTTTACCATGAATGGGTGTTGGATTTTGTCAAATGCTTTCTCCAGATCTAATGAGATGATCATGTGGTTTTTGTCTTTGAGTTTATTTATATACTGGATTACATTGATGGATTTCTGTATATTGAACCATCCCTGCATCCCTGGGATGAAACCTAATGGTCAGGATAGATGATTGTTTTGATGTGTTCTTAGATTCGGTTAGTGAGAACTTTATTGAGGATTTTTGCATCGATATTTATAAGGGAACTTGGTCTGAAGGGCTCTATTTTTGTTGGGTCTTTTTGTGGTTTAGGTATCAGAGTAATTGTGGCTTCATAGAATGAGTTGGATAGAGTACCTTCTGCTTCTATTTTGTGGAATAGTTTGTGAAGAACTGGGATTAGATCTTCTTTGAAGGTCTGATAGAACTCTGCACTAAACCCATCTGGTCCTGAGCTTTTTTTGGTTGGGAGACTATTAATGACTGCTTCTATTTCTGTAGGGGATATAGGACTGTTTAGATCATTAACCTGATCTTGATTTAACTTTGGTATCTGGTATCTATCTAGAAACTTCTCCATTTCATCCAGGTTCTCCAGTTTTGTTGAGTATAGCCTTTTGTAGAAGGATCTGATGGTGTTTTGGATTTCTTCAGGATCTGTTGTTTTGTCTCCCTTTTCATTTCTGATTTTGTTAATTAGGATGCTTTCCCTGTGCCTTCTAGTGAGTCTGGCTAAGGGTTTATCTATCTTGTTGATTTTGTCAAAGAAACAGCTCCTCATATGTTTGATTCTTTGAATAGTTCTTCTTGTTTCCATTTGGTTGTTATCGCCCCTGAGTTTGATTATTTCCTGCCATCTACTCCTCTTGGGTGAATTTGCTTCCTTTTGTTCTAGAGCTTTTAGGTGTGTTGTCAAGCTGCTAGTGTGTACTCTCTGTAGTTTCTTTTTGGAGGCACTCAGAGCTATGAGTTTTCCTCTTAGAAATGAAAAAAATCCAATTTTTTTAAAAAGCAAAAAAATGATGTATCTTTGCAAATTTTTTTATTAACTATCAAAAACTGCAATGGAAACTAAGCATGGTGGCTCACACATGTAGTTCTAGTACTCACAAGGGAGAAGCAAAAGGATCTCAAGTTTGAAGTCAACTGAGGCTGAGATTCTGCACCCCTGAAAACCAAGAAAATGAGATGTAACTCAGTGGTAGAATACATGAAAGCTATGTTCTATCTCCAGTACTCATACCACACATACACACACACACACACACACACATACAGAGAGAGAGAGAGAGAGACCGATAACAGTACAGCACATACTCTGAATAGAAGATACTACAGCAATCATATCAGGGACAATTTTATGTATAAATCATAATTTATCCATATCACAGGACTCAAAAGTCATTTAAATAAAACAACAAGCACCAAGTAGTTTCACTCACATAGAGTAGCCACAAGAGGTTACTGATAGACTCTCTAGGGGAGACACAGCACCATGTAGCACTGTATATGAAGGGGCTGCACTGTGTTTAAGCAGAGACAAGCCAGGGCCATACTCATTGGAAATTAACTATGCATGGAGAATTTATAGTGTTTTATAAGTAGGAGTATATGTACTTTTTTTCTCACAAGAGTCATGTGTGATCAGGAAATGAAAAGAGGAAAAAATGAAGGAATCTAGACTAAAAAGGGAGAAAAGAGTCCCCCTAAAGGCTGTGCTTTAATAAAGCTAGCATTTATGCCATAATCTGTTTCATAGATTCACTTGAGTGGAGATGTAATCCTAACCAGAGCCACTTAGACAAGTTTTGAATTTGTTCTTCCTTGTGAAGTTTTGATGATTTTAATCCAAAAATAATATAAAATAAAGTGACAATCAACACATAACAGCTAACTTATGGATTTTATTATGTGTGTCAACATGGGAAGATGAACACTCATACAGCATGAAACCTGAACAAAGGAAAGGCTGATCTTTATACAGGGTTTAACAGAGGGTAAACAAAGGCTTGTGTTTCTAGAGAAGGGAGATGTCCTAGATTGTGGAAGGCTAAGGTTACATGGCAAGGATGGGCTAATGTGTATTCAGATAATGTGTCCTTAGTAAGAGTCATTTGTTGTCATTAAATAAAAAGGCTCATTTTATCTACTGTTTTCTAGTGCAGCTCTATATAAACCTCCTTTACTAAGGGGTAGTTTTTTTCAGGGTCATTTCTGGGTGAATAGAGATATTCAGTGACATGGTTCCTTAGACAACTAAGCATGCAACTGTCTATCCTTTAGTGATTTCACATTGGGCTATATACAAAGAACCTTATATCAGAGGGAGATATCTGTGTAGAATGTTCATACCAGCATCATTCGTAACATGTGGAGTTGTCTCCAGTATTCCATAATGTATGAGTGGATTGATAACTTTATGCCTATTCCTCTGAGTTAAAAAGAATGAATTCTCCTGAGTTTGAGGCCAGTCTGGTCTACAAAGTGAGTTCCAGGACAGCCAGGGCTATACAGAGAAACCCTATTTAAAAAAAAAAAAACAAACCAAACCAAAATATAAAAAAGGAATGGATTCTTCTGATATATGCTTCAATGTAGACAAAAGTTGAAGTTGTGCTGAGTGAAAGAGCTCACAAAAGAAAATGTAAATTACACAGTCCTATTCATACAAGGTACTCAAGTTCACAGAAAAAAAAAGTGGAAATGATTATGACTAATCATTTGTACGAACTGATAGAGGAAGAATGCATAGGAGCTATTGTTTAAAGACACAGAGTTTCGTCTGGGAAGAAGTAAAACTCTAGATATAGGTGTTCACAATAATATTAGTATACTTACTGCCACTAAACTGTGTTCTTAAAAGTGATTCAAAAGTGAATTATTTTAATGAAATAAAAGGTCATTGTCTTTGAGATATGCACACAGACTCATTTAGAATGACTGAATCAGAAAAGGGATTTGTAATGATGGGATGAGGAAATGAAGGTAAACATGCTTTAAACTAAAGCATTGATTTTGCTTACTTTGATCCCCAAATACAAATTAATCTCATGAAATAATGAGGAAATGAATTGTATGAGATAAAATAAGAAATGTTTTATTTTTCTTTTATTTAATAACAAAGTTGAGAAGACTTGTGAACAAACCAACTAAAGGTTGGTTAAAAGTTGATGTTCCTCTTTCTACTGTTGATAGTTGGTGTGTTTGTTTGTTTTCCTTTTTCACCTTTATAAATGGGTTTCTGAAAGAAGTTGTTTGGCTGATAACTGGCAGTCTGAGCTCTTAGAGAATAAAGTGCTGAATGTTCATACTTGGTTTCTGTGTATAGACACTGGACAAATAGAGTATGGATGGATGGGGTTGTCATGTCTGAGACACAGAGAACTGCCTGCCCCACGTTAGTTCAGTTTGGAAAAAGAGGGTGTATCAGACGAAGATATCTTCTCAGAACAAATGTTCCAACAAAGACAGAGCAGGTCATAATTACTACCTATGGTTTATATCTTTAAGCATACCAAAGGCCATGTGATAAAGGCTTTGTCACCAGGCTGTGATGTTGCTGAAACGTGGTAGAACCTTGTAGTTGTGGGTTCCTGTGAAAAGAATTTAAATAATTGGCAAAGCTAAAAACAGTGGGATCCTTGGCTCTTTCTTTTCTCTTTCTATGCTTCTCAGATGAAATGAAGTAAGCACGTTTTACCATAGGATGCACCTACCATGATGTGTTGACCCCCCCCATAAACCCAAAGGCAATGGGGTTGAGTGACCACAGACTAAAGCCATAAGCCAATTCAAACCTTTCAACATTAGCTGCTTTACCCAGTGGGAAGCTAACTAATTTATCTATTAAATAAAGGAAAGAGAATTCAAGATTTGAAAATAAATGGAGTATGATATAGTCATGTCCATTCAGAAACTCTACCTAGCAGACCAAACTTCTGTGCTCAGAGCAGAGGAATATGTCCTGTTTCTTAGTCTATAATCTACTGCTGTGAAAAGACACAGTAGCCGTAGAAACTCTATAAAGAGAAACATTTATTTGGGACTTGCATATAGTTTCAGTCCATTATCAGCATGCTGGGAAGCATGGGAGTATACAGGAAGATACGGTGCTAGAGAAACTGAGTTCTACCTTCATCCAGATAACAGGCAGTGGAAAGACAAAGAGAGACACTGGGTTTTGCTTGAGAATTTGAAATCCCAAATCCCACCTTGAGTGACACACTTCCTCCAACAAGACCACAATTACTACAACATGTGATACCTCCCAACCTCTGTCAATTTGTGCCACTCTTTAGTGACCAATCATACAAATATATGAACCTATAGGGTTATTTCTATTCAAATCATAGCAACCTGGTCACAGCTGTGAGTCAGGAGAAGTGAATGTGATTGCAACTGAAGTATCACATGGATTTATACAGATTGAGTTACAAGGAAAATCATTTAAATAATGACAAGGTAAAACCTGGCTCTAGAAACTGTTGCTCTTAACATGGTTTGTGATGAATGAGATTGCACAGTTGCAAACTGAACAGAAACATGTCCATATGACCTATAGAACACAGAGTGTTCAGAAAGTCAGGTTCAAAAATCCATTTGAAAAAGTCACATGACAGCTTCCTGCCTTCAACTGAGAGTTTCAATGTACCAAGGCATTTAACCCATATAAACAAAGCCATCTATGGCCAAGGGCAGCCATTTTAAAAATTATTTTATTTTTAATAAGCTTTTAATTCTCTTTTGTGGATGCTATGTCAATTCTGAGTAAACATTATTGAGCATAATTGCCTCAATTTGTAAAATACTTTAATGCATAATGAAGAGATGGAGCTACTGGTATAGACAGGCATATCATATGAAAAATGTACTATGACTTGAGACTGTAGAGGTAGTCATTAAGCATGGAACTAAGAGTGTTTACATGAACAAAATTTCTTAATTTTAAAATTAAAATAGAAAATTATGACTAGGGGAGCATATCATTTATGATCATACTCTTAAAGGCAAGCTCTTAAAATTATAAGCTCTAAACCATATATATCATGATTTTTTTTCTATGAGATAATACTATTTTTATCTTGTGTAAATTTTAAGGACACACCTATGCTCTGCTCCATGAAGTCTTACATTTATAACATCATGCACAAATATAGCTGATATTTTATATCATGTTGATTGCTATGAGATGAGCAAGGAAAGTTTAAGTTTATGCCTTGTTCAGTGTTAAAGGTGATAAAATAATGATCAAAGTCTAGCAACTTTCCTCGGTTCCCAGTAGTGTACATCCTTCATTCCCACTTACACATCTAATCTTGCCTGGGGCTAACCTGAGTCCAGACAGGATAGCATGCATGTATAATACCAGCCAGGAAGCCTTCAAAAGTTGGTGTATTCGGAGATGTATGTATGGTGTATTGTCTGATGCAAGGGGTGAAAGTACCTTCTGACAAGTGGTTTTAGAAAGTTCTTAGGGATTCATTATTGTGAATGAGGTGTGTTGTGAATTTTTGACAAACTCTTAGATGAATTAACATGACTATCCATCAAGAAATGATCAGTTCTCTTCATATCTGAAGATTAATATCCTTATAACTGTCAACCAATATATGATAACCACCCCTCACATCCACAGAAAGAGGCATGTAGAGTCTACCAGCTAAATCTGTTCTTGTTTTGTGACTTCCATGTATGATATGGATGTAAGTTCTTCTGACTTAGGATTTAATGTTGACTTTAAAATTTCAAGATCTCACACTAAATCTAATAAAAGAGAAAATCAAAACATTTGAGTCCACTCGCACAGGTAAAATTTTTCTAAACAGAACACCAATTGCTCAGTTACTAAGGTCAAGAATTAATATATGGACCACATGAAGCTGAAATGGTTCTGTAAGGAAAATAACACTGTCAATAGGAAAAAATGTCAGCCTACAAATTGAGAAAAAATTCTTCACTAACCCTTCATCTGATAGAAGGCTAATATTCAAAATATATAAAGAACTCAGTAAGTTAGACTCCAGAAAACCAAATAGGTCAATCAAAAAATGGGGTACAGAACTAAACAGTAAATTTTCAACAGAGAAATCTCAAATGGCTGAGAAGCACTTAAAGACATGTTCAACATTCTTAGATATGGTCCCAGAAAATGTGGTTCATTTGCACAATGGAATTCTATTCAGTGATTAAAACAAGGGTATTATGAATTCTGCAAGAAAATGAATGGAACTAGAAAATATCCAAAGTGAAGTAACCTAGATTCAAAAGGACATGCATGGTATGTACTCACTTATAAGTGGATATGAGCCATAATAAGGTTCAGAATACCCATGATGCACCCCCACATACCCAAAGAAATTAAATAAGAAGGAAAGCCCAAGTGAGAATGCTTGAATCTCACTTAGAACAGGGAGGAAAATAGTCATGGGAGACAGAGGAAAAGGGGGGTGAACTTGGATGGAAATGGAGAATATGGAGGCAGAATCAGGTATGGGGAGAGACAGGAAAGAGTCTCAGAAGGTCAGCAGAAGAGATTCAGGATGAGTGAGGCTACCCAAAGTCAATGCAGGTGATGTTAGCAGAAATGCTTAGTTGGAGTATAGAATGTCAAGAGGCCACATTCAGTAGGCAGACAAGACCCCCAGTAAAGGGATGAGGACACAAACCCACCTACAAATCTTTTGACCCAAAATTAATTCTGTCTAAAAGAAATACAGAGACAAAGATTGAACAAAGACTGAAGGGATGTCCAAACACTAACAAGCCAATTTTGAGAGCCATCCCATGGGCAGGCATCAATCCCTCACACTATTAATGATGTTATATTATATTTGAAGACAGGAGATTAATATAGAAGCCCTCTGAGTGTCTACCAAGACAGATGAAAATACCCACAGAAAGATAATGAAAAGAGAATGGGGAGCCAGGTGGAAGTATTAGAGGAAGGATTGAAGGAGCTAAAGAGGTTGGCAAGCCTACATGAAGACCAACAGTATCAACTAACCTAGACATCTAGGAGCTCTCAGAAACTGAGCCACCAACCAAAGAGTATACAAAGGCTAGTCCAAGGCCCCTGATGTAGAATATAAGGTTGCCATATTTGGCCTCAATGGGTTAGGGTGTGCCTAATCCTTCAGAGACATGGTGCACAAGGGTGGTAGGATAGGGGGTGCAATCTCAGAGGTGAAATGGAGGGGGTATGGGGAGGAAGTCTGTGAGGAGGGATGGGGGCCACATTTCGGATGTAAATAAATAAAATTTCTAATGTCTCTTTTTCTATTTTCCCAAGAGTTTAAAATTATCTCTCTGTTCCAGGTTTTTTATTTCAAACTTTCATACATATTGTAGGGACAACAATAGAAACTACTATTATCTGGTTTACTCAGATTCATAAACTGTTAGCATGTTGTTCTACACTCACAACAAACATGTAAACATGTATTTTAGATTTATACATCTTAGACATAAAGAATTTGCATACAAGATGTACCTATCATTTTATATATATATATATGCATATATATATGCTTATGTTATATGCATACAAGCACACATGTGTACATAGGTCTTTTCCTCATGAACCATTTTAAACATGAGTTAGAGAATTAGTATCTTTCTACTTATCCTGACTTTTGACTGCACCTTCTACAGATGAAGGCCTTCCCTTTAAGGCCCACTATAGTCATCAAACACATAAAATCTAATATTGGTGTAATGCTTTCATGCTGTCATCCATAGCTCTTATGCCTGTCTTGTCAGCTGCCATTAGCACCTGCAATAGTTTTCTAGTGGCAGCAGTGTTGTTTGAAGGCAGCAGAAACTCAGCATGTAATGAGGCATCTAGTCCCAGGTTTCTCCTGCTGGCAAGTCTGGATTTTTCCTGTAGGCTGAGGAAAATATTGTCTACTATGTTTAGCTCCAGGAATTTCCATGTATCCTGATTTCTGTCACCATCATCAAAACACATTTGCCTCTGCTCTTTTTTTTTACAGCCCTTTTCTCTCATCTTCAAGGAGTCTCATTCATTCTACTGGGACTCCTTACAAGGATCCCTGTCATTGAAGCTTTGGTTCTCCTAAATAACCCTAGTTAATATCCCTTCTCATGAGCCTCCATTTAATTACATCTGGAAAGTCCCTTTGCCTTTTAACATGATATATCAACATGTCTTTGAATGAGGATATAAACTTTATGTCCAGTGTACTGGCTGGTTTTGTGTGTCAACTTGACACAGCTAGAGTTATCACAGAGAAAGGAGCTTCAGTTGAGGAAATGCCTCCATGAGATCCAACTGTAAGGCATTTTCTCAATTAGTGATCAAGGGGGAAAGGCCCCTTGTGGGTGGGACCATCCCTGGGCTGGTAGTCTTGGGTTCTATAAGAGAGTAGGCTGAGCAAGCCAGGGGAAGCAAGCCAGTAAAAGAACATCCCTCCATGGCCTCTGCATCGGCTCCTGCTTTCTGACCTGCTTGAGTTCCAGTCCTGACTTCCTTTGGTGATGAACAGCAGTATGGAAGTGTAAGCCGAATAAACCCTTTTCTCCCCAACTTGCTTCTTTGTCATGATGTTTGTGCAGGAATAGAAACCCTGACTAAGACATCCAGCTAGACACAAAATCCTCTTTGACACCTCCACTTACACCTTATAGTGTTGAGAGTCTCACCCAGGGCCTGTAGATGTGAGACAAGTTTGTGCTATTTTTACTTCCTACTCCAGACAACAGAGTAAGATCCTTCACCTCATGGAGTCAGTAGGTCTCTTTAGTCTCTTAATCTAGAACTGTCTTTTCTGTAAGAATTTTTTTTATCTTGAAACCTCAAAATTTATTACAGATTATTTCAGTTTTAGTATACAGGGACACAATCAAGGTGTCCTGACACTAGAGAGTGAAAACAGAACCAGGATAAAACAAAATGTCATCTGTTATGGGACTTGCTGACAAAAGTGTAGTCCATGAGACCAGCTGCATTGTCACAATCCAGATCAAAACAATGATTTTATGATTTAAATATGAAATGTTCTCCATAAAACCTGTGTGTTTTAGGATTTGGTCTTCAGCTCATGACACTATTTGGCAAGTTCTAGAAACTTTAAGAGATATTTGAGTCCTAGCTAGCTGAAGCAGGCCTTTGAGATTATAGTCCAAGCACATTT
Organism: Mus caroli; assembly: GCF_978045245.1. Classification (NCBI taxonomy): domain Eukaryota; kingdom Metazoa; phylum Chordata; class Mammalia; order Rodentia; family Muridae; genus Mus; species Mus caroli. The sequence continues at coordinate 30,452,026 of NW_028227257.1, read as the reverse complement.
CTGATCTCTGCCAATGGGAAAAGTGGCGATTTCAAGTTCCTAATCTTATAAGCAGCCACCTCAACCATTATACTGTCCTTGTCACGATGGGTTGTACTTTCTGAACTGTGAAACTGTGAACCTATATATATATATATATATATATATATATATATATATATATATATATATATATATATATATACTTCTTTCAGTTACTTTTGTCAGATATTCCACCAAACCAACAAGATAAATCTATGATGTAAAAGTTCCTTCACCTTGGCTGGTTTACATTAATAGCCAACCCTGACATATCCCAGTAACCAGCATCTAGCTATATAAAGCTCTGCTTAAGGTTTTGGTTTTCACCACTCATTGGGAAACTGTAGAAGAAGCAAGTAGGATCGTTTTGGTGTCATCAAGGCTCTTTGAATGGACAGAGGATGCCATTATGTCGAGGTTAAATGTATGTGTTTAAGGAGTCCAGAGCTGTAATTTTACATATTACTCATTTTCTCCATCTAAATTTGAGGAGAAAGTCTGCTAATGCATTCATTACTGATCGTTTCATAACTCTCAAATATAAAATCCATTAGAATAGAGAATAGACAGATCTGCTTAAACTTGTATGTTGATTATTCTATTTATACAAGTAAATGACTGCATCTATCTGGATTGTTTGATGGGTTACAAAATGGCTGCAAAATCTTCTGTATGTTTACAAGTACCTCCCATCAGAAGATGGAGTCTGTGGGACTCAAGGAATGGTTTAGTGGCTAAGAACATTTCCCACTCTTCCAGGATACTTAAGTATAGTTTCTAGAACCCAAGTCATGAGGCTTACAACTCCCTTTAGCTATAGCTCCATTGGATTAATGTCCTTTACTTGGTCTGTGATGACACCTGCACACATGTCACACACACACACACACACACAGGCACAAACACACACAAGCACATAACACTCAAATAAAAGCTATCTTTTTTTGAAAAGTGAAAAGTCAATGTATTTCTCTACTTGGTATGTATTGGCGATATTACCTGCTTTGCTAATGAGAAATTTATAAATAAGACAACAGCAGCTTATAGTGTTTCAATGAAGATCTCAGTTTTGTGTACTCAATGCTGTTTATTGTTGTAAATATAAAATTTTGTATATATCTATTCCACTTTATTTGTGTTTTTATACTTTCAAACAAAAATAAACATTTCAAAATTAAATAGTAACCCAACATTTATTTTCCCATCTATGTACCCATTCACACATCCACTTCCTCCTTCCTCAGTTCTGTCACCTGTCCACTCACCCTCAATTCATTCCTTCCTGTTTAACTTCTCTATTCCTTTCCCATATCTGTCTATGCACCTAGTTCTTGATTTTCACCCTATCTTGTGTGCATCTCATCTTCCATATTTTTATTTACACCTTCTTAGTCTTCCTTTATTCATTTATGCACACTTTCCAGTCCATTCACTGATTTCCACCCTTCATACTCTCCTCTTTTCATCTACCCATATGGGCTTCTCTTATTCCTTTCATTCATCTGGTCATCTATCACTTTTACCCTCATCTTCATCCTCTTCCATATACTTTGCCCCTCCATCAACCAGTTTACCTGTTTTTCTCTAGACCTTAGTTGTTACTTCATTGATCTATTCATGTACATATAAAAATATGATTCATTTTAAGATAAGCATGTAAAGAAAGTGAATATCTTAATAACAAACAGGCTGCTTTAGCTAGCCCAGACTATTTAATCTTAGCATTGTCATTTGACAGATGTGTAACTTGGGAAAAGTCACATGTGCACATTACCTCAGTGTTCACAATTTTCATTATAGAAATAATAACAATACACACTTCTTAAGTATTATTTTCAATATATTCTTAAGACTTAATAGCTAGGAACAAACAAGTTATCATGCACATAAAAAATACAATGAGGTTTACTAGAATACTAATTTATAAATCTTCTCATAGCTGTTGAGATGGTTCAGTGGGTAAAGACTTTTGCTATGCAAGCCCAGTGCTCTTGAGTACCATTACAGGAACCCACATAATGGTAGAAGAAGAGAATTGACCCCCACAAAGTTGTCCCATGACTTGTACATATATGCAAAGAAACATAAACCCCTGAACACACATATTATTCAAACATGCACATATACAATAAATAATTTTCAATCCTCTCTTCAGGTGCTGACAGCCATGGCATGGCAACAACCTATTCACCTCAATCATCTCTTCCCTCAGCTACTCATATGGTACTGATTCATACTTTGTTGTCCATGAATGCACTGAAAAACATGATACTTGTTGGATGAAGAAATCCAGTCGTGACTGAGTTATTTTCTACAGCATCTGCAGGCTGAGCTCACTGGTGTCTCCAAAGCATCTGAAAGTCTTAGGCTACCCTCAGGATATAATTTCTGAATCCTGTGAGATAAGGGCTAGTGACCTATCAGCCCTCTTCCTGTTCTGGGTCTGCTAGCTCTATGAACTACTCATTGAACACAGTTTAACCAAAATGAAGCTTTCTGTGTGATCAGGGTGGCACTTCTCACTGAAGAATGTATCTATTAATGCATGCATTTCTAAAGTCCTTTTTTCTCTTAGATTGAAAGAAATCAGAAGGTGTGGTTTCTTCTGGTTTCCTCTTCTAAGGGGAGGTAGTATTTATTTCATATACGCTGGAAAAATAAAATTCAGATGGAAGACTGTTTATGCCAAAACCCTGGCATGTAATAATAAACATTTGTATCCAGATAAGAGGATGATATTTTGGGGAATACATTTGCATGGTGATGCGAACTGGGTTCTGGGGACTTGAAGAGATGATTGTGATAGCCTACCTGGGTTATGATTATGCCTCCAAAGCACAGGTGAACCTAGTGTATCACAAAGATTAATGCTTATTTTCTTCTCTGTTTGTTAAAATTATTTTTATGGCTATTAGTGTTTTGCCTGAATGGGCCAGAAGAGTATATCAATTTCCTTGAGGTCAGAGTTATAAAAAGTTATGTTATGCCATTTGGATGCTGGAAAAGGAGCCTGTGTGCTTAATGGCTGATCCACATCTCCCACTTCGTATAAACACTGACTTCCACATATGTTCTTAAGGTATAATTTGTATACAACAACATTCTTCCTTTCTGGCTTGCAGTTCTGACTTCAGAGGCATGCACATTGTCCTGTCTCTGCCACAATTAGATGCAAAGTGCTCCATTTCCCCTGAAAGCTTTCTTCCCATGTATTCAGCTTGTCTTCCCATATTGGCTCCAGTTGATGGCCACGAATGTGAGTTCTGTACATGTTTTTCCTTTTCCAGGATGAGGTACGCATATAAGTTAGGTGTTGTGGGGAGAGTATAGGGAACTTTCGGGATAGCATTTGAAATGTAAATAAAGAAAATATCTAATTAAAAAAAGATTTAAAAATTATAAATCTGAAAAAAAAGAAATTAGGTGTTGTAAACAATATGGTAGATGGCAATGACCACTGCTTTCTTAAATTAAAATGATACGGAGCAGCAGTGTGGAGATTCTTAGCTGCAGCTTCTATAAGCTGATCCTTTCAAAAATATCCTGTACTTCGGAGCAGAGTGAATAAGTTCAAATACTAGCACCACCACTCAGTGCCCAGTCATTTTTGGGCATTTATCTTCTAAGAACTTGATTCCTAATCTGCAAACTGGAGTAGAACATTCATCTTTAGCAGTATGGAAGGAGACAAAGCAATAAAGCAGATAGCAACAAAATTATGTTTTTTCCTGGGGATCTGAGAACAGAAATGCTGAGGAGTTTATGTTTTAACTTCTCTGATTGACAACTGAGAACCGGCCTTCAGTGACCATGGACAGGTGACTTTAATTTTTTGTGCCTCAAATTTTATCTAATGAATTTGTGAGAAAGGGGTGTACATATCTTTCATAGGATTGCAATCTTTAGATTCAATGAAACACACCGAATAGGATGTCCTCCAAACAACCCAAAGCTCTTGTAAATAAGAACAATGTAATGTATCAACTTTAAATTGTATATTATACCTGTGATATTCATTTTGGAGTGTTCCATACTCATACTGTTAAATTATGCCTAATAACTGATCTAATTTTTTAAATCAATTTTTATTCACTTAGATTTTGTTTAATTGAGCTTTAGTTCACATTTCTTAAATTTTATTTTAAAGTATATTTTAAATTAGGTTTTAATATATTTTAAGTATTGTGTTTCACAAGCAATCTGAGGAAGGAAGGGGAAATGAGGGGGGAAGGTTTAATTTGGAATATGAAAGCATAGGGCAGTACATAAGAGGGAGAAATAACTAACACTTAAGAATGTCTGAAAATTCATATGGAAACCAATTATACTATGAGCTTCCTAAATGTATATCCGTGTAAAAGAGTTTAATTGGAGTTCTCCTATACTAAGGATTCTTCCAGATGCTAGTGGCTCTATAATATCTATAATATCCAGCTCAGAGGCTCTAGTGTAACACCTGATTATAGCTTTGAACTGTATGTTTTCAATGATTGATAATTTTACCTGTCTTTCCCCAAGTTCTCATTGGCTATTTGTACTTATTCTCTAGGGAAATGTCTACATAAACCCTTTGCTACTTTTTAAACTGTATCATTTGTTGTTTTTGACTGAGTTACATTTTTTCATTAGTTTGAATACAAGCTTTTTACAGGATATGGTTTGCATATTTCTGCAAGCCACATTTTCACTTTCCTCATACCAAGAAATACATACATATTGAAAAGGCACAACTCACCTGGCTGCCTGTTTGTTTGTTTGTTTTTATTTTATTTTATTTTTTTATGGTTTTGCTGTTGTTGTTGCTGTTTATTTTTTCATTATTTTGCTTGTGGTTTGTGTCATACATAGATCATGAAGTGCAGACTAAGCTCAGATTATTGGAACTTAATGTTGCTCCTGTTTTCTTATAATATCCTTACAGCTTTGGGGCATATTTTTAATTATTTTAACCATTTTAATTCCTTTCCATTAGAAATAGGGTTTCTTGATTGTAGTCTCCCATCAAAGAGTCATGAACTAAAAAAGCATTTTTTTTTCTCTATTGAGTACTTTTGGCATCTTAGTGAAAAAAATTAAATAGTTGTAAAGGTAATGGTTCACTTCCTAGCTGTCAATTTCACTTGATTGATCTTATACATCCGCCATTATGCCTACACCACACTACCTTGATTCCTTTGCCTTTATAGCGAGCTTGGCAATTGAGAAGTCAGTAGCATACCTTCCCCCTACACCCATTGTAATTACATTCATTACAGCAAGTGCATATTAAATCTTTAACTGGTATGTTTAAATTGATTGTTTTATCTCATATTAATGCTGCTGTGCTTTCATATGAGGCCTGTGTTGTTTGTATATATGTTATTAATGCTGGCTATGCCTATGAGACGTTAAATCAGCATTTCCATTTCTGGAACATGCCCAGCTTTACCTTTAATGACAGCTTCTGCCTTAAAGTGTATTTTCTATATCAGCCTAAGTTTGCCAGAATTTCTTTAGTTCATGCTTAGCTGATGAATCTTACTCTTTTCTTTTCACACAATGTGTTCATTTGGAGTTAATATGAATCTCCTATAGAAAACATGTAGTTGAATCATTGAACTTTTATTTATATTTTTCAAGTCTCAGCTTTTTTTTAACTAGAAAATATAATCATTCCTATTTAAAGTAACTGCTGATAAGGTGAAATTTATACTTCCTACGCTGTGATTTATATTCTACATGCCTCCTGCCCCTTCCTTCCTCTATGCATCTATTGCTGACTGTTTTTGAATTAAATAAATATTGGGTAGAATTTTAATTGGCTTCTCGGTTTATTGTAAATTAACTTCTTAAATGGTTCCCCCAGGACTACCATTAATATCTAATTTTATAACAATAAAGCTAGATTAATACAGCTTTATTGTCATTATCATCATCATATTATTAAACTAAGGCCTCGGGCATACTCAGCATGTTCTCTATCTCTGAGTAAATCTCAGGCACAATGTCAACTGAGTTTTGAATATATTACCACTTCACTCATTTATATTTTTTGTGGTGCTAGGAACTGAACCAGGACCTTAGGCATGCTAGGCAAGCTCACTACCACTAAACTTCATTTCCAGCCACAACTTTGCATTTAGATAGCTCCATATTTTGTGTTCTCTCCTTTTTCATGCTAATACTATAATGTAAATTACATCATTACATGCTGTAAGCTTTTGCCACATTTTTAATAACTGTCTTATATATTTTTATTTCAAATCTAATATGAAGCTGTACCATAAGCAAAATTACTTTTATAATGTCATATTTACCTAATTTTTCCAGGAACTGTCTATTGCTTTCCTTCATATGGATTTTAGTTACTTCCCAGAACATTTAATTTGAGAAAAAAGATATATATTTGTTTGTCTACTTATGTATGTATGTATGTATGTATGTATGTATGTATATATGTATGTATGTATTGTTTATTTATATTTATTGTAAGATAGATCTTCTGGTAACACATTGGTTTTTAAAATAAATCTGTGTGTGTCACTTCCTCACTCATTTTTGAAGGACAGTTTTCCTGTGTGTAGAATTGATGGTAGCCATAATTGTATTTTCTATTGTTCTGAGCACATTCAAATGTCATTTAACTACTGTGCAGCTTCCATGGTTTCTGTTCTGAGTTCAGCTCAGACTCTTACCCAAGGTCCCTGTACATGATGATTCATTTTTATCCTCTGCTTTCAAGTTCTATGTCTTTGAAATTTTTGAATTTTTTCTGTCATGTTCTTCTATATCCTCATGGAGCTACGGGTTAGGGGTTCATATCCTTTCTTTGGAAATGTAATCCTTATAGTGTTCTAATATTTGGGAATTAAGAAGCCGAATCCAGCTTCTATCCAAAATCTTACCACATCCATGAATGTTCTCTTCAAAGTGCCCCCTATAAAGAAATAATCATGATCTCCAGCTGGATAAAAGATCATAATCTTTAGGTCTGTTTATGAACAGCCCAATGGCTGTCGAGAAGCAGGCATATGAGACTATATTCATATTGGTTCTCCTAAGAGACACTCTTGTCTATATCAAGAGAGCCAGTGGCCTTGGTTTTGCATTCTTCTAAGGTTTTAACATGTAAATGAAGCCATGAGGTGTGAGAGTAATTTTCATGGACTTCCAAACTGATACAAGGACAAATAAAAATTTATATACATGCGATCTGCATCTCCAAGAGCTCAGAGTCACTGGCTTGAGCTAATTAGAAAAATTATCCACCAGACTTTTGTTAAGAATAACAAAGACAATGCTGTTTACTTTCAGAGAATAATGTAATAAGAAAAAAAAAGTGATTGAACTCAACTCTACACATACACACACTAACACACACACACACACACACACACACACACACACACACACCAGTTCTAAGTTTAGGAAACTATAGGAAATGCTAAATTATCTTATATAAAGGAATATTATAAAATAATTAATAAGATTCAATTAAATTTGCCTGAAATAAACAAGGAAACTCTGTTTTGGATAAATTGTTTGAGATTGATGACTGGTAGTTAAATCAACCCAATGAGAGCTTATTAAAATTCCAAGAGAAGTTTAAAATTAACAAATAATAATGTGACTTGAATTATACCAAGCAACTCTCAAATGGAGATTAACCCGTTGAGACATTATAGCACATTAGATTGGCCCCAGGGCACTTTCTGTGCAGCTATAACTATGTGTTTTTATAAATGGTCTGAACAATAAAGTAGAAATTGCCTTATGAAATTTTACAGAGAAGCAATTTGGTCATGATGATGGGCCCATTGGAGAATGGAGCTGGCTTTTACAAGGCCCCAGTGAGGGAGTCATACAGTCTAGATGAAAAGAAATGACATGTAATAGGCTAAGTATGGAGGATTGCCCTTGAGAGACAATAATAAACCTACAAATAATAGTTGGCAAACAGTGTGTCAGCTGTAACTAAAAGAAAAGGACTGTTGGTCAAAGCACATCACAAACATTTCTGAAGTCTTGACTGATTAGAACTCTCCTAGATGAAGATATTGATGGATTTGAGTTGGGATAGTATGAAGAAGAAAGAAAGAGAGGGCATTTTATTCCCTGAAATTGAAAGTGTTCCCTGAGTCTGTTTTGTAAGTCCCCTTCAACATATACATGGATCCTCTCCAGGTCTGAATTTTGCCTTTACTTGACCTAGTCAAGGGATATCAACATTGTCTATCTTGATTACAGCAATGAAGGAATTCCAGGACTGGTTCACAAGGAGGGATCAGAAGGAAACTGAACTGGCTAAAGTGCAATGTGAAGTCACTGGACACACTAGAGCTGTTCAGGACCTTCAGAGATATGACAAGCAGGGTTAAACACCCAGTTCTGACACACTCCTGAACAACTGAATTTTTTGCAGATCTTCATACTTGCCTACCACTAAGCCTTTGGATGTAGGCTATGAGCATGCCTGGCTATCTCTGCAGAATCTATCTCCATACAGTACATAATAGCCTCAATTGATATTTATCTGGCAACATATCTCAGGGTCAACCGCAGCATAGAAGTTCTTCCACTTTTAGAGTCAAATTGAGATCCGAGCACTTCTAAGTGCTATTTTGCCTAGGCATCTCAGGTTAATGCCAATTGTCTCTGATTTACTCATTCTTGTGAGTTGTTCTAGGTCTCTACTGAATTATGATTTCTTCTTTTTCTCTGTGTCTCTTTCCTACACTATCTGGTGTGTGCCTCTGTGTGTGTGTGCGTCTCACGCACGCATATGTGTGCATGTTAACTTGTGTGTGGAGGCCAGAATTCAACCTCATTTATCACAGAAACCCTAGGTTTTTATAACAAGATCCCTCACTTGGCCTATAACTAACCAATTAACTTAGGCTGACTGGTCAGTGACCTTCCTATTTCTACCTCCCCAGTGCTGGGATTACAAATGTATGTCACCACATCCACTTGTTTTTCATCATTGCTTGGGATCCAATCCAAGTCCTCACTCATGCAAGGCAAGCTATTTACCAATTGAACTAAGTCCCCAGCCTTTTCATGGACTATTCACCTTCTCAGAACTGAAACATAACTTCACCTGTGATTCTATCCATCAGTTCAGTCCCGTAAGGTATAGTGTTTACCACTTTAAATATTTACTCTGACTTCTACTTCTTCATCCCTAGGCCCCACTCTAGTATTATTGGAGGTGATACATCTTAAAACTGACCGGATGGGCAGGTAATTGATGTGACAGATGTCCCTATGGAACAGTGGCTCAGATCCACTGAGGGCATACATGGCTGCTGAAATATTGCTGATTTCTCCTGAGATTCCTTACTCTGGAGAATGTTTTATTAGTATATATGCTATGCCTGCATAACTGGGAGGGAGATATGATTAATAAGTCACATGAAGCTGAAAAAATGAACAATCATTTCAGGACTGTCTTATCTTTGGATTTGAAGAAGATGAAGCTCTCCAAGCTGTCTCTGTAAGTATGCTCTTCAGCACATGCCTTGATAGAGTCATGTTAGGAAACTGATGCTGAGCTGCCCAGCTGGGGTTTTCAGAAAGGTGCTCAGACATGAAATATCTCTTTCCAGGACCAGAGAAATCACTCTTTTCTGATGCCTTGGTGCATTGTTTTCTACAGCAAAAGGGGGTTGAGTATATACTCCACAGTTTTCCAAACATATTTGAGGTTTGGAAATATTTGAAATCTTGGTAACTTATGAAGTTCATATAAATCAGAACAGAGAATCACAGATTCCTACATCTTCCTGGGATTTGCTCTTCCCTAGGACTAGTAAATTCTTCCCATGATGCCTGGCTATGGAGGTACAAGGTCCTTAGTGTCCTATGGCTTTTATACAGCCTGAGGGCTATGGTTACATGATGCCCAAAGCCATGGAAAGTACTGATGTTCCACAGTTCTGTCCTTGAATCTCTTTTCCATTCTTCAGTACATTGAACAGTCCAGAACCCTTGATACTTACAGCTGGCATAAGACCCATAGTACTCACTTTGAAAGAGTCACTTTCTACCAAATGACAATAGCAAACCTGGTTTAAATTAGTAGACCCTGTCTTGTTTCTGCCTTCACTTTACTACCAAGGGTGCACATCTGCACATGCAAAACTTGTCACTTGCACACAACAAAAGATGATATTTATGACATGGGGAGTACATAAATTCCTTGGACTTTGGGTGGGTTTCTGGCATGTGTTGATTGGGCTCCAGAAAGACTCAGGGGATTTTTTATGGTCTCCTACCCTGGGGATAGACAGGTTTTTCTTGAGCATTATTACTCTGTGTGGCCACAACAACTAGTACCTAGCTGCTGTAGATCCTTTTTGTCCTTCCCTGACTGAAAAATATGACCAGTTAAATATCCATGATTCAAGAGTTGTGAGCTTGTGGCCCATTCAATTACAGAAAAGTCTCTACCTTTTGGCAACTGTTAAATAGAACTTTCTGTTAATGAATTCTTCTGCTTAGCAACCAAGGATGGATAATTGATGTTTAAATGATAACCCAGAGGGCTAGGGGACTCTGTATAGTCTTCTAAAACATCAAAGAGTGATTAATATTCCTAAAGTATCCCTGCAATGCATTTTTGGTGAACAGCACAAAAACAGAGAATAAAAATGAGTGAAAAGGCATGCTTAGGAAACAACGATGATGTTAATTATTAGATCCAGAGATCTAGAGAGAAATCTATAGAATTTCAGAGGTGAGAAAGTGACACCTATCATTTGCATAGAAAATAAAGATAAATTATCAACCCCTAGTTCCTATCCCTCTTGACTTGTGTTCATTAGTGCCATCTAATACACTCTTCAGGGGAAACATAGAAACAGGATAATAGGCCTATAGTGTAGCTTGTATAATCTTTTTCTTTACAGTTGTGTTTCCAGTCAGCTATGACCCCAGTGGGATAGAAACCCTAACACTAGAGTCATGCTATCATGACATCTGTGACACAGAAGATGGTGGTAGAGGATGCAAGCCCAGTAGCCATGTCCTCAGCAGTCCAGCTGTGAGAAATGGAGTAAGTTTTTGGACTTCATTGGGTCTTGGGAGTTCTTGAAAACATGAGATAATTGGATCTTTATAAAGTGACTGAGACAGGACAACATATAGTGAATAGGTTGTAAAAAGAAGTAAACATTTTAGATTAGGCTATTTGGAACTGTGCAACCACCCTATTTTTCAGCGAGTTTAAGTCACTCTGTTTTGCCTTTTACAATCTCTGAAAGTTGCAGTGCCATATCAAAATGCCACCTAATCCTCCAGGATCCTGTGAGCTGGGCTGTTCCTCCATAGAATGAAAACTGTATCTCCAATACAGAGATGAATGTCAGCCACAGTTCTCTCTCATCTGCAAACCAGGACTCTGACATTTAAGAAATATTTAGAATATACAACAATATTTTCTGCTGTAGTGCCATTACTTATATTTTTACATTATTGCACATTTTGTAGCAAATTGTATCAAACTTGGTGAAACTATCAGTCATTTACTCACTGAGGAATGGAATGAGTAAATTTTAGAAAAGAAAAGAATTACTACTCTTGAAACTTCTTCATTCTTCTTGAGTTTCATGCGTTTAGCAAATTGTGAAACTCAAGAAGAATGAAGACCAAAGTGTGGACACTATGCCCCTTCTTAGAATTGGGAACAAAACACCCATGGAAGGAGCTACACAGACAAAGTTTGGAGCTGGGATGAAAGGATGGACCATCTAGAGACTGCCACATCCAGGGATCCACCCCATAATAAGCTTCCAAACGCTGACACCATTGCATACACTAGCAAGATTTTGCTGAAAGGATCCTGATATAGCTGTCTCTTGTGAGACTATGCCAGGACCTAGCAAACACAGAAGTGGATGCTCACAGTCAGCTATTGGATGTATCGCAGGGCTCCCAATGGAGAAGCTAGAGAAAGTACCCAAGGAGTTAAAGGGATCTGCAACCCTATAGGGGGAACAACATGATGAACTAACCAGTATCCTGGAGCTCTTGTCTCTAGCTGCATATGTATCGAAAGATGGCCTAGTCGGCCATCACTGGAAAGAGAGGCCCATTGGTCATGCAAACTTTATATGCCCCAATACAGGGGAACATCAGGGCCAAAAGAATGGGAATGGGTGGGTAGGGAAGTAGGGGGGGATATGGAGGACTTTGGGGATAGCATTGGAAATGTAATTGAGGAAAATACGTAATAAAAAAATATTAAAAATTAAAAAAAAAAAAGAAACTTCTTTAAGGCCAGCAATTCCACAGTGTAGTCACTTTTTCAGACAGAAATGCCTCCTTTTCCACTGGTTCTGATAAAGAAAAAAAATGTGCCTTTAAAGTAGGACTTAATAGCTAATGGCTTTCCCCAATTTTCTTCTAATTAGCTCTTCTAATTTTCTTCTTATTAATGAATTTTCTTGCTGTCTCATTGTCAGTGCTCTTTGTACAGTAAAGTATGGATAGGAAAACCTAATACGCAATCAAAATGGAGTGTCTGAGTGTTCAGTGAACTCTGAACTGCACTAGCTTTGTTTTCTCATCAGTAAATACACGGTTTTATTTCCCATAACACCTATCTACAAGCCTGGAAATACTATGTCTATTCCATTGAATTTCTCCATTCCTCTATACTCCACTCTTTCCACTTTCTCTCTCTACTAAAGCATGTCTCTGAAATGTATTCTCAATGCAAAATAATCCATGATTCAGACTGAAAAAATGTGGTACTGCAGGGCATAGATTTATAGAACTTATTGTTTTGGGGTTTTTTTCATTTTTTTTTTTTTTGGTTATGTCATTTCTTTACATTTCAATGCGATTCCCCTTTCCTGTTAAACACCCTATCCCCACTCCCATCCCTCCCCTGCTTCTATGATAGTGCTCTCCTACCCGCCTACCCCTTCTTGCCTCAGGGCCCTAGCATTCCCCTACACTGGGTCACTGAGCCCCAACAGGACCAAGGGACTTCCCTCCCATTGATGCCAGATAAGGTAAACTACATATGCAGTTGGAATACATGTGGAATTTATTCTTAAAACATAACACAATCTTGCATAGCTGCTGACTGTTCCAGTTATCATCCAAAAGTATTTCAGTATGGGTTAATTGGAATAATGCTCATTTTGCTAAGGCCCTGGTGAAGACTGAGAGATATGTGCTCAGTGAGTACTGGCTGGTTGGAAAGTCCTTAGATGAAGGGATTGGAGCAGCAGACTGAAAGGATGCTGAGAACCAGCAAGCAAACCAGATCAGTATGTCCTGTCTTAGCAGTCTCTAGCTGCTGAACACTCACTTCTGGTAATCCCTAGTAGCCATGTTTCTTCAGATGCAGTGGAAAGATGATTTGTTTTTATGTCTTGTGCGGTGATCTTTCTGCTGTAACTTCGGGGGGAGGCCTTTTTTTTTCCTAATTAGAACTACCAAGCATCTGACAAAAGAAATTTAGTATTTCCCTCTTGTGTTGCAAGGTACATTTGAGACTAGACAGGGAGCAGACAATCTGATCTGTACAGCTGGGCTGCTTGAGAGGCATCAGGCTGCAGACTCCTAGCTGGTTTTTCCCTAGCTCATTGCTTTGCAGAGCACACTTAAACAAATGCAGCACTTCTCTGAATGAATGTCCTTTTGGACTCTGCAACATTCCAAGAGAACAGTTTAAACCTTTTCACAGAGACAGCTAGACTTGTTTCCCCAATTTTCTCTAGGCAAGTTCTACTAATGTTATATATTCAACCACCCCTCACAGGATTTCAAAATTAAGAACACTCTATAGCTTCTCTGCTAGAACATGTTGTAGGCTCGCTCTCTTCAGATTTCTAGATTCTGGTATTTTCTTTTAATTTTCGCATTCCATGCTATCAGATTTATTCATTGCCCTTAAGAAAATCATTTTGTTCGGCATAATAATTTGCATTTCTACACTTCCCCTTCCTCCCTGTCTTTTTATTGCAGACACACATCATTGCTCAGGAATACAATCTACAAGTTAGGTATTGAGCATGAAAGGACGCATCTGCTCACCTACTAACTACTAGCTGGGGTGGGGGTGTCCCAAATCAAACTGGATGGCCCTTTGTTCCTCAGTGCTGAGCTTGAATATTTGTACATTTTGTAGATACTCCTCAGAAGTTTGTGCACTCATCACTCAGTGAGGTCAGCAGTACATTTTCCAGAGTATGGATTTCTGATGCATTTCACTTGGATCTCAAGCTGTGGTGTTCTTTGAGCCACAATTCTATTCTTACACAAGGGGTAAATGATGTCACAGTATTTTATGAATATACTGTGAGGTTGTGCTTGAGGTTGTGATTGTCTAGGGAGATTTTAAAAAAATTATGTTATTATATATGTGTCTGTGTGCCTATATCTAGGTTCATCAGGAGCCCAGAAAAAAGTTGTTGGTTCACCTAAAGCTGGAGGTACAAACAACCTGTTGTGAGCTACCCTGTGTGGGTATTGGAAACCAAATTTCAATCCAGTGTAAGAGTTGCAAGTTCTCTTAATCACTTAAACTTACCATCAGTCCGTCCAGTAATTTCTGATGGTTAGTTTCACATCTCAGTCAAGTTTATTCTTTTTCACATTTTCCAGCATTAATCAGTCTTCATTTTAAAATATTCATCTCATCCTTTACCACCCATTCAGCATTCATTTACTGTCATTCATCTAACAAAGCAACCCTCTACCCATCCATTTGCCATTTAAGCAAGCTGTTCATACACCCATCTATCCACTTACTCATCCAAGTTAGATCCTTTGAAGTGCACAATGCACTAAAAGACAGATGAACAACTGAGGATGGGTAAAGAGAAATATGAGTCATTGCAAAAAAATATATAAGGAAGAGAAGCTAGTGAGCACCCATATTTTCTATGCTAAGAAGAATGGACTTCATCTTAAAGATCAGTAGAATCTACCTGGTGCTACACTAACTTGACTGCTGATACTTATGGAAAAGACCTTTGTGAAGTGGTGACATTATAATCAGTAGCCTGGCAGTGAAGAACCCATTTAACAAACTATATCAGAATAGATATGTGAAGGTGGGAAAAAATGCAATCAGGAAGAGTGACAGCCTGAATCACACTAATAGAAAGAGATACTACTGGAAGAAAGGAACCTGGATGGGAACAAGAAAGGAAAGTGACAATATTTAATAAGAATGGAGTGATAGAATTGTCTACACAGGAGCTGTACAAGAGATCAGATATGCATTGATTGGCTGAATATGCATTAACTAGCGGCTATCTTGATGATACTTGGGCAGTCACTCACACCCATGTTGAAGTAAGCTATCTCTACATATATACCCTGTACTTTTTAAGTCTTCTATAAGAGGTAGCTAAATTAATGACAGACATCACTTCATGACAGTGATACATTCTTGGAAAAATGTGTTATTTACTGGTTCTGTAATTCTGTAAATATTATGCAATGAATTTAAACTAAGATGTTATAACACATCCTTCATCAACCTTGTCTCACAGAAAAAAAAAATCAAATAGAGGAATCAGGCTTACCTGGTTGGTGACTATGCCAGAATAACATTCAGTCATGAAAAATTGATTTATACCAGATGGGAACTGTCACTTGCAAGTTCCAGAGAGAAGTGGAAGAGAGACACACCAGTTAACACTCCCCTTTCTTAACTGATGATATTTCCCACATATTGGCCATAGAAGAAGGTATCATCTTTATAGTTCTCAAGGAATGTTCTGGGGCATTCTACAACTTCCAAAGATTTGCATTAGGGTGGATATTTAATTTGTTGTAGATGGAAGGTTGATGATGAGAATAATTTAAAAATATAAATAATAGTACTTGGTAATCAAAAGTCCTGGGCAATATTACAAAGCAGAGGTTTTTTTTTGTTTGTTTTTTGTTTGGGGTTTTTTTTTTTTTTTGGTTTTTTGTTTGTTTGTTTGTTTTTTGTTTTTTTCAACACAAGGTTTCTCTGTGTAGTCCTGGCTGTCCTGGAACTCACTCTGTAGACCAGGCTGGTCTCTAACTCAGCAATCCACCTGCCTCTGCCTCCCAAGTACTAGGATTAAAGGCATGCGCCACCATGCCCGGCAGCAGTTTTATTTTTTTAAATACAAGTACAAAGGGGTAAATATTGCTATGGTGGATTTACAGACAGCAGATGAAATGTCATGAGAAATAAAGGGTGACAAAAAAAGGAAGTGAAGTGCACAAAGTAGATCAGCATTGCTCTGATTTCCATGGTGTTTTGATTACCTTAGATTATGAACTTATTGTAACCCCTGCCTAAGGGATAGACAAGTGGAGAAATGAAACATGACTGTATAAATACATGGAAAACAGAGATTTCAAGAAAGAGAAAAGAAAGGAAGAACAGAATCCTGGAGAGAAGAAACCAATGAGGGATGCTGGCCAGTTCTGAATAGCAAAGGTTTATGACTTTAGTGATACTGGATAATGAGAGCTCCAGAATAATCAGGACCCATCCTTTGTATGATTGGGTAAATTATCTTTTAAAGGAGACTTGGCATTTGGAGATCATGGATATATTCTTGCCAGTTTTAGATATATGACTAGATTCTAAGCCAAATATGATCTGGTATGGTAGGTATCCAGACAAAAGCGAGATTGTGAGCTGTAAATTAAAACTTTGGGTAAGTGAATGGGTCAATAGGGAGGAATAGATGGATGGATGGAGAGAAGAATGGATGGAGAATCATTAGATTCTGAACGTGTGATGTTCCATAACTCAAACTAATTGGGTATTGTTCATTATGATCTTATTTATTTCATAGTATATTACATAAAGCCAGTCTAAGGCTGGTAGGTTGTTATCACCCTGTGGAGAAACAAAGGTACTAAGAGCTGCTGTCAATAAATTGGCACTGGGACAATCAAGACAACTTATCTGAATTCCACCATGTTTCTCGTGTTAATTTGTGCATATGAACGTTAGCTTATCATTCTTTGAAAATTAACCACATATGTAAACATCATATAAATCAAGACAGTTAACTTTCCAATTAGTGAACGAGATAGCACACCATCTCTTCCCAGTTCATCCCTATCCTAATCTCTGTAAGGTTCCAATGTATTATTTAAGCTCTAGAATGTGGGGCAAGTGGACTGTAGCACCAGACAGAAGACTTGGTAAGGTTAAAGCAGGTTCAAACATCCAGGGGAATTCTCGATTGAGAACAGCAGGCTTTAGAACCAACTCCAAGTCAGGTCTACCTGTCCTGGAACACATAACCATAACACCCCATCGAAAGGACTATAACGATCAGTCATATAGCATAAAAACTTAGAGTTCTCCATGCTAAGGAGGGATCTAGATAGCCCCTAAACATTTAGCCAATGAGCTGCCCCTCCTAGGCATCCCTTACTGCAAAAGGTATTTAATCCCTAGTTCACCCTTAGTAAGACATCACAATAAAACAGTTTGGACAATAAAGGACTGTCTCCTTCATCAAGGATCACCGCAGGGAAAGATCATGCCTAAATCTGCCAGAGAATGTCACTCTTCCAACCACTCCATACTTTCAGCACTCACTCTGAGACAGACAGGATTTTGCCCTGTCCCCAGAAGTGCATGCCTGAAGACCCTCCCTCATTCATACTCCCCGCATCCCAAGCAGCATATGGGTACATGGAAGATTGAGAACTGCAGCATCTGTCCTAGCCCCTGCTGTAGTTCATCTGGGGAAAGACAGGCGGGGAATCCCCTATCTTAGACTGTGCTATGCCTTGACATGCACCCTAACACCAGAGTAACATTATTTCTCAAATATTACCTAAATGGAAGCATGTCACTTTGTTATATTCAAGTTATCTTTTTTCCCTCAAGTATCACTTCTGTGACACTCATCCAAAGTTTATCAACTGCCTACAATTTTTCTTAGTTTTCCCTAGCATGGCACAGTGACTTTTTAAGGCATTTATTCCCCAGTATAGCTGCACAGCTTTCTATAGCCTTATATTTACTTGATTTGAGCTAAAACTCTAAAGTTCATAAAATGTGGAGGTGATCAATCAGAATTGCATAAATGATGTGTTAGCACGACACACTGACTTTTTAAAACATTGATTGCCCGGTAAAGTTACACAGTTTTCTATAGCCTCATATGCACTTGATTTGAGCTAAAACTCCCAAGTTCATAAAAGGTGATCAATCAGAATTGCATAAGTGATGTGTTTTCAATATTCAGTACTTGTTTCTCACTTAGATACACAGCCTGAGGAGAAGGATTTGCTCACTGTCACTGACAAATAAATTCCTCTGTGAGATTCAGAATGTATATTACATGTATGGCAAAATGAGGAGCCTGTCTCAATATTTTAAAGTGGGTGAATAAAGGCAGATAGGGGACCAGGAACAGAATCATTCAGGCCATTGATGGATTGAGTTGCTTGTGCTTGGTTTTAGACCTTGTGGACATCTGACACAAATTATTAGAGCAAAGAACAACAACAACAACAAAAAAATCAAAGACAGAATCAAATAGTCAGGGCATCAGTTGAAAGAGGAAGGGATGTCCATAAAATTAGAAAGCACAAGTCAAGTTTTGATTCAAAAGAGGATTGGCCAAAGTTAATAAGGCTACTGTAGATAGTCACGCTTATCATGTACAACATGACTCCAGGAGATACTATGAAGTCCCCAATGTGGACTTCAGAGGCTGCAGTATCACAAATTGCTCTGAGTAAGACAGAAGCCTGGAACCAGTGCCCCACTCAAAAGGAACTGATATTATGACAAGATTTCTGTTAGTTGAGAGGAAGACAAGACTAAATCGCCAACATAGGATGGCAGTGGGCATCAAACAGGGAAACCCTTTTTCTTAAGTGGAACTCTAGGATAATCAAGACTCAAACTTTTGCATGAGTGGTGTGGGCAAATTGCAAGGGCATGTTGAGGTTTTGTGATTCCTTAGATATCTCCTGGTTCTGGGTTATCTTAGTATTTTGTTGTTGTGAGAAGACACCATGACCAAGGCAACTCTTATAAGGACAATATTTAATTGGGGCTGGCTTACAGGTTCAGAGGTTCAGTCAGTTATCATCAAGATGGGAGCATGACAGAGTCCAAGCAGCCATGGTGCAGGAGGAGCTGAGAGTTTTACATCTTCATCTGAATTCCATCAGGAAAAGACTGGACCAACATGGTTAGAAGGAGAGTTCATCTCTATAGTGACACATTTCCCCCAACAAGGTCACACCTACTCCAATGAGGCCATTCCTTCTAATAGTGCCACTCCCTGGGACAAGCATATTCTATCCACCAAAAAGAATGTGAAAAAATATAGTTTAATATGGTGTAGGAGCCTAGAAGATAAATGGATTCTGACCTGTAATTTAAAACCCTACTTGTATATACTACTGGCCCTTACTTGTTGCAGGGAAGGCTGTAGTAAGAGAGGAGGTCCCAGTTTGGTCTTTAAACTAATCTTTGAAGGCATCTGAAGCCCCTGGATACTCAATATCACATCACTGAGTGTCCTTATGTTATCCCAAATGTTCATATACTCACACAGACACAACAAACAACCTTTTCAATGCTACAACAGGGTTAGGGACAATTTTGCTTAAAAGACTAAAATATGTATCCTACAGGGATTAATTAAAGAGATCTTTATAATTATGAGTGCATTGCATATTACAAAGCATTGGCAATCTCAAAGCAGCTTTATCAATAGCTAGAACAAACAAACTCTAGAGACTTCCTTCCTGGTTCTCACATGCCTGAGTTCATAGCCATCTACTCTTCTGTTACCTTTTCTGGTGGTTATAAAAAGTGGTGGGACCAATGTTGGGATGTTGAAGGCAAACATCAACATCTTAAGGATTTTATTACAGCTTTGGGTCCTGATCCTAACTGAATTAAAGCTTTTTTCATGAAACTCTGTAGGCCCAGTTCCTTATGTGACAACTCCTACTCTAGAGAACTTTGATTCTATCATTCACACTGGAAGCCAGAGGAATGTATTTGTATAGGTGCTTCTTCCTTCATTGTGAAAACTGTGTGTGCACAAGTCATGTGGGACATTATGAAAATGATGCTGTTTGTGGCCAAGCCACTACCTGGATTGCCATGGAGGAAGCTAAAAACTATAATGAAGTCATTCACAGAAAAGTCCACATTAACAAGCTTAAACTGGGTAGTCTACTGGTCTTTAGAGAAATAAGGTTAAAATGTCAAATTTTCTCAATAGACTAGGTTCAATAGCATGATGCTAAAGCTCCTGCTCTTATCCTTACACAAACAAACCTGAAGGAGCCTCACAAGCTAGCATCATCTTCCTATTGCTGTGTCTGTTAGTACTTTGAGAGGAAAGTTATTTGAAAGAGGTGAGCCTCTGTTCCTGTTCCCATCTAGGCCTTCCTTGTAGGTCTGTAAAGGCAACATCCTGGCTCAGCCACAGAAAAAATGTGCTTTGTGCAATGCAAAGATGCCAGATTCTAGAAATATATGTGTGTGTGTGTGTGTGTGTGTGTGTGTGTGTGTGTGTGTGTGTGTGTGTAACAAGCTAATTAAGGTCTTTGAATACATTTGTTATAATTTTGTCTTTTTCTAAAATAAAAATGAAAGAAAAAGGCTTTTGAGATGACAGTAAAGTAAGATTTGTCTATTTTTAAATTTCTTTCGAGATCTGAGACTAAAACCCAGGTCCTCACATGTGCAAGACAAGTCAGATTAATGTTTTGTATGTTGTTATACCAGCAAGGCAAGGACAGGGGTAGTGGTGTGTTTATTAAGTAAAACAAAGGTCTCAACAGAATTCAGTAGATATTTCATAACAAGGATGTTTTAAGCCAGGCCTGGAAGCTAAGGCCCTTGACGACGCCTCTTTTCTAGTCACCAAGTCTTCAACAGTCTTGTTCTACACCATGTCCTAAGTCCAGTTTCATCCTCATCCCCAGAGTTCTGTACAACTCCAGGTCTTCATCACCTGGAGTCCAGCAAGGATCCTGTCACCAGCCCAGCACACCCATTGACACTCATGTTACTTTCATGAGATGCCTCTCACAGGTTTCATGGTCTATTCCCTTTATCAAATCAGTCTTTCTGTGGCTGTGTCTTTGAATATATTTTAAGCATGTAAGCATAAAGGAATGAAAGCACTTGGTTCTATTCCCTCTTCTTGACTGTCCTCTTCCTCATCAACACTCCAAGCTAACCAAAAATTACTTGTAATTGTCTCATTCAATCTACTCCTCTTTGTCCCAGAATTCTTTCCAATGGTTATTATGCTAAGCATCATAAGTTTACTCCAGAATATTCTCTCAGGAATAGAAGACTGAATTCATTCTTGGTCCCTTTTCAGCCTTTCCAGTGTACCCTTTACTATGTTAGATTGTCCCATCACAGTTAGACAAAGTCTGAGAAGTTTTTCTTCTGAGCTAGAAGAAGTATTTGAAAATATGAAGTAGAACCCATGCCTCTGAGAGCCTAATACTCACCTGAAATGCAAGTGCCCTGAAGATAATTCTGTATGTAGAGATAATTAACACATGTGTTCTCTGGATGAAATGTGATCGTAGGGTTTCAGAGATGTGTTCTGTGCCAGATCAGGGAGAGGTTTTTTTGTTTTTGTTTTTGTTTTTGTTTTTGTTTTTGTTTTTGTTTTTGAGTCTGAATTTCTTCAGAAAGCCTGAAGCAGCACACATCCAAAGGGTCATGTGCAGAAAAGCAGGGGTCATTAAAGCTGAAAGAAGACACCTATCATGCCATTTCTCCAAGTGAAGTAATTGCGAAGCAAAATCCCAAAGAAGGAAAACAGGAATAAAGAACAGTTCCCTTCCTCTCCTGCTTTCATATTTTAAATTTATTTATTCATTCACTTTTTATCCCAGTATCATCTCCCTTCTCCTCCCACCCCCTCACATAAGTACTCTCCCCAGTCTACCTTCCCCTGCTTTTTTAAGAAGGGAAAGCCCTCCTCAGTGTGTCACCTCCTACTACATGACCTCTACTCTTCTTTGAACCAAACATTTTGAATTCTTCATTGTACATGACTTCAGCTGCATTCTCACTTGCTCCCATATGTGAGGAATCTGAGATGTGTCCTTTATTTTTGTCATAGATGAAGTGACAAAAATGGATGAAGAATTATAAAACATCCAAAATGTCCCCATGGCAGCATCTTGCTCATGGATGTATCTCCCAGCCCAGAGTTCTTTCTTAGCAGGTCAAAATACCAGAGCCAAAAAGCTGAACTTCCTGAAACTCCTCTATGTATTGAAGAATAATTAAATTTACAGACTTGGAGGTTGCTATTCAGTTATCCATTACCTCTTGCTGTCTTGTAAGTATCCCTCTTTCTTCACCCTTCCCCCAGCAGCTTTTCTTGGTCTTTCTCTGGATCACACATGTTCTTTAGCCATTGAGCAAAGATTATTTTTCATGTATTTTTTAAAATTTTTTATTAAAAAATTTTTATTTACATTTCAAATGCTATCCCTAAAGTTCCCTATACCCTCCCCCTGCCCTGCTCCCCTACCGACCCACTCCCACTTCTTGGCCCTGGCATTCCCCTGTACTGCAGCATATAAAGTTTGTAAGACCAAGGGGCCTCTCTTCCCAATGATGGCCGACTAGGCCATCTTCTGCTACATATGCAGCTAGAGACACAAGCTCTGGGGTTACTGGGTAGTTCATATTGGTGTTCCACCTATGGGGCTGAGGACCCCTTCAGCTCCTTGGGTACTTTCTCTAGTTCCTCCATTGGGGGCCCTGTGTTCCATCCTATAGATGACTGTGAGCATCCACTTCTGTATTTGCCAAGCACTGGCATAGCCTCACTTGAGATAGCAAAATCTTGCTGACATATGCAATATTTTTTGGGTTTGGTGGCTGATTATGGGTTGGATTCCCTGGGTAGGGTAGCCACTGGATGGTCCATCCTTTCATCTTAGCTCCAAACTTTGTCTCTGTAACTCCTTCCATGGGTATTTTGTTCCCTATTCTAAGGAGGAATGAAGTATCCACACTTTGGTCTTCCTTCTTCTTGATTTTCTTATGTTTTGCAAATTGTATCTTGGGTATTCTAAGTTTCTAGGCTAATTAATATCCACTTATCAGTGAGTGCATATCAAGTGACTTCTTTTGTGATTGGGTTACCTCACTAAGGATGATATCCTCCAGAAATATCCATTTGCCCAAGAATTTCATAAATTCATTGTTTTTAATAGCTGAGTAGTACTCCATTGTGTAAATGTACAACATTTTCTGTATCCATTCTTCTGTTGTGGGACATCTGGGTTCTTTCCAGATTCTGGCTATTATAAATAAGGCTGCTATGAACATAGTGGAGCATGTGAACATAGTGGAGCAGTTGGAACATCTTCTGGGTATATGCCCAGGAGAGGTATTGCTGGATCTTCCGGTAGTACTATGCCCAATTTTCTGAGGAACCGCCAGACTGATTTCCAGAGTGCTTATACAAGCTTGCAATCCCACCAGCAATGGAGGAGTGTGAGCAAAAATTATTGACAGAAGTGTTCAAGGCAGATAAGTTATATGCTACCAAATATGGGGCATGGTGGCTTGACTTTGCTGGGGTCCTTGCAATGTTCTGCCATCCTCCAGACCCAACACCAACATAAGATCCTTTCCAACTAATGGTGTCAGACTCATGTGGCAGCAATGGTGGGAGCTGCCTAAACACTGAGAAGCACACACAGTGTTACTTTCCATATACTGTATGAAGGTAAGGAAGCTCCAGTGCTCAAAGATCTCCACCTCTTGCAAAAAGAATGTCCACAGGGTCCTGTCGTGGATAATCTATCACTGAACATATGAGGGAACCTGAGACAGCCGCTGAGATAGCCGCAGAGTTTCACTTAAAGGAGTGATAGCTGCTATGGTTTCAGTGTAGTTTCTTCTACTGAACGCATGCTATTGAGTTCAGTATTGTGATAGTCTAAACTTATTCCCAGTGTGGTATTCTGATATGGGTGAGGTTTGAAAGTGATTTGGATTAGGTCTTCAAATGAAAACCCGTGAATGAATCCTACTAGCTCTTTAAGAAGGACAGTGAACATACATTCATATACCCTCCCACACCTCCCACACAAATACATCCATACAAGATCACTATCTCTTACCATATGATGCCATGTACAACTTCAGAACTTTGCAAGTGAAAAGGACATCACAATCTACAGTTGTCACTTATTCATTGTTTTTCAATCATGCCCATTTATGACATTATGTATCTTATATAAGAAATAGGAGAAAGAGGTGTGGGTAAAATCTTCCATGAATTAGGAGATAATGAAATGTCCATTTGTATAGTACAGCATGCATGAATCCCCCTCCCCCCCCAAATTATCTGGAGTGAAAGAAGTCAGATATAAGAGTACACATACTGTGTAACTCTACTTATATGAAACTTCAAAACGCAATTTTAGAAATTCTAGAGTTCCATCTGGGTTATTAGATGGAAAAAAATTATATAGTGACTAAAGACTGGAGTAGTGAGCATAATTTACACACAGCAACAGGGATGTGGTGTGTGTGTGTGTGTGTGTGTGTGTGTGTGTGTGTGTGTGTGTGTTGACAGAGATACTGGAAACCTAGAAGCTGAGGATTATTACTCTGTATTTTTTATTGAAATCCTGCCCTTAAACACATTTGGTTAAATGTATATTTTGTCTCAGTAAATATGACTCCAAAAGGTCCATAAAATGTGTTTGAAAATTAATTCTTATTAAGCAAAACATATGAAGCCTCTGGTGTCCCTAGGCTGAAAACCTCCAATCGATCTGTGGGAGCAAGGGGTGTTGCTCTGCAGCTCTGTCTCCACTTTTCTTAATTAGGCATCGAGGTTCTCTCTGCGTCTATTTCATCTTGGCTTCCCATTTCTCTCAGGCAGAAAGCACTTTACTAATGGGATTAGGTCTTCTCTGTTAGATGTCAGTGATGATCAAATAAGTCCCCCACGATTAAATCAAACCTAGTCTCATCCTCAGTTGAAGTATTGATTGTTGCCAAGTTCACTTCTGCTCAGTCCCCAGAAGACACTGTTCCTAACAAGAAGACACCATTATCATTTCTTTTCTCTCTGTCAATTCAAAGACAGGGACACTTCCTGAAAGTTAATAGAAACGATGTCATCTGAGATACATTTTTAGTTAGTGGTTAATCACAGATACAATTATTCTGGACTGAAAGAAAGTGTCAACAATATTAGTGGGGCTGATCATGGTACTTGCTAAGCAATGGTTTTGTAAGCAGTAAGTGGTTGTCTGATAGTTTCTCAGTTATGAATACAAGACAAAGATTTATCCTCTTTATTACATCATCAACAAAGTGTAAATAAGTATTGTACAAGTGAAATTGATACTTTGAGCCATGATAAGTGACATTACATAGTATCAGAATAAAAATAACTTCCTTATAAAAAGTTTATATTCTGCACCATAAGTGGAAACTTCCAGTTGTACCTCCTATAATGATGTCATTTTGGTCTATTAATAGCAGTTTATTAACTTTCATCTCAGGTGAACTCATCCTGAATAAGGCATGGGTAAAGTCAGGTCTCTAGAGAAGTAAAACCAGCTTGACTCTCCCACTCACACCACTTCTTCCCTGGCAGCCCATTATTCTCCAAAAGGATAAAAGAAAGGTCAGCCTCATATCACAGTGAGGGCTTTTTCAAAACAGATGGTACACTTTTGTCCCTGTCTGATTCTGATGTCATGTGGTACTGAGATGTCAATTTCCAGGTGCAGAAATTGAGTTGCCCCAGCAGGCATTTCTTGCAAAAGCACCAATCAATAAGAGAGAAAGAAGGCCCTGCTGCTAGCACATGGAGGCTGTAATCTCTCGCTTCCCTGGACCTTGGTCTACCTCTTAGGTTGTGTCAGACAAGCAATGGAGGACTAACAACGGTAAGTAGCAGCAGTCTATATTTCTGTTACATGGAATCCTAGGTTTTGACATTTTGTCTACTCCTCCCTAAACAGGAACACAAAAATGCCAGCCAGTAATGTGCTTGAAGTGTTTGAATACTTTCTCCTCTGACATAGAATCATAATTTGTATGCCAACAAGTGAGGAGCCCCTCATTAGCAGTGATGGAGATGGAGACTCTGTACTATATATATGAGCCTCAAACCCTGACAATTCTGCTTGTTATAGAAGACAGGGTGTGGGAAGAGGAACTTGAGTTCATTCACCCCCAAATTTCTATAGTGTCTAAAGCCAGTGTACCTGGAATAAACTAAGAAATTTGTAACAGATTTTGCTTTCTAACATAGGAAACAACCTTTCTTACTGGTAAGTTCTAGTTGGATAACAATATAGACTGTGCCTGGGTCAAGGGAAACCAGAACCCAATAAGATAGCTTGTTACAAAGGTGCTGTAGCTTGTTAGCAAGGTGATGTCCATTCATAGTACTTGAATGATGGCCCAGAAAGCCAACCAGTGGCCTACTTTAACAGTGGGTGGGTACAAGGCCGAGAGATCAGGAAAAAAAAAGTAGAAATAGAGAAAGAGTAATTAAGAGGAAAGCAAAAAGTTTAAGGTAGTAATGATTCTGGACTAGTGCACACTGACTGAGCAAAACTTCCTTAAAAACTCTCACGACCAATGTGTAAATCACTATAAACTCTCAATGGGAGAGAAACACATTACCACTATTTTATGATAATATTGTTTATGGGGAAAATTCAGTGATTTTACAGGCAAGTTATTAAAAACAACACGACCTAAAGCTGTTCAACACACAGGTTGTAGTACATTGACAACCTGTTGTACTTGAACAGTCATCACAAAATACTTTATTTAAAATAAAGCTCACAAGCCTGGCATGGTGGCACATGCCTTTAATCCCAGCACTTTGGAGGTAGAGGAAGGCAAATTTCTGAGTTCAAGACCATCCTGGTCTACAGAGTGAGTTCCAGAACAGCTAGGGCTATACAGAGAAACCCTATCTCGAAAAACCAAAACAAAAAAAACAAAAAACAAAAACAAAAAACCAACAACAACAAAAATCAGTTCACAAACATAAGAAACCTGGCAATAAAGCTTTACCTATAAAATTTTAATGTAAAAGTATATGAATTTTATTGACAATTACTACAAATACCATCAATAAATGGAGAGACACTATATTTGTGAGCAGAAACATTCAGTATTCTATAACTGTTGGCTATCCCCAGGTTAATTACTTACCGTAGGAATATTCTACCAAAAAGTTAGACAATGTTTTTCATGATTTTAGTATTTGTGAGTTTTAGTGTGTGTAGAAGTGTAGAGATGGGGAGATAGGGTGGAGGAAAAAAATTATATGACTCTGGGCCATATATGGGCTCCTGGGTCACATAGCTTAGCTCCTCCTGCTCAGTACTCCAAAACTGTTATGGGATGAAGCAAAGTGAAAATCCAGAGGAGCCAAGGTCCCATTTCCAGGGGAAAGCTGGGGTCATAGTATTTTGCTCCTTGACTTTTCCAAAGGCTTTTCCTCACTGTAAGGCATATTTACCTGATGCTCACCAAAATACAACCTGCAGAGTCTACCTTACTGACATGTGCTAAGAAATCTTGGAATCTATTGGGCCTGATCAACATTGAGCTGTTCCTTACATTTGGAAAGCTTCTGTACTTCACAGTGCCTTGTCTGACTTTCTGATGGCCACACAGATACCTGAGAGTCCAACTATCCTCCTCCAGAGCTGCCAGGGACTTAAACACCAACCAAAGAGTACACATGAAGAGACCCATGGCTCCAGTCTCATACGTAGCAGAGGATGGCCTTGTTGGGCATCAAAGGGAGGAGAGGCTCTTGGCCCTGTAAAGGCTCTAAGCCCCAGTGTAGAGGAATGCCAGACTAAGGAGGCAGGAGTGGGTGGGTGAGTGGGTGGGTAGGGGAGCACCCTCATAGAAGCAGGGAGATGGGTAGAATAGGGGTTATCCAGAGGAAACCAGGAAAGGGGATAATACTAGAAGTGTAAATAAAGAAAATACAAGTATACATACATAAAGAAAAAAAAAGAGTCCAGCTACTTCACGGGACATATATGGAAACTAATGCTCGTAGCCAAAAGGTCAGGTGAAGGTCTTGCTTTGACCCAGAGTGTTAGCACTATTTGAGTAAGTACCTTTGAGATCACCTGATTCTACAAAAGAAGTATCCAATTCTGTCATCAGTGAATCAGCTTCCAGTAAAGGAAGAGCCACCTATGGAGACTACATCCAAATGTACATCCTATAGCGACCTTCGGTGGTGGTCCCAGAGACAAGACAGCAACCGTTGCCATTGTTTCTGTGAGCAGGTACTTCCCTTCTGTTTATTTCCCAGGTTTCAGTGAGATCTGTCTCCTTCACCCTTTCCTGAACCCAGTTGCCTTCTAGGGTTGTTCAGTAGGAACTGGGAATCCCTGAATACATGAAAACTCCATAGGTGCTTTTTGCTAATCAGCATAACAGGTTTCCTCTCTATGTAGCCAGCAGCAGATTTGATGATAGAAGTAACCATGAGCAAATTACCAGACAAGCTTAAATAAAACACCACCGGTCAGCCTTATTAGAGTGTGGGTGAAGATGGATTGAGGGAAGGAAGGAGAAGGTCTGTCACAGAGAAGGATGTTGGGGAATGAATCAAGCAGCTTGGAGACAGCCTTATCAGGAACATATGACTCATATGTGATTTAATACTCCAGCCTAGTCCAACAGGAGCTGAAGAGAAATAAATACAGATGGGATGATGAGGGAGCTGGGGCACAAAGCTAAGATTCTGAGGTAAAGAAAGGGGAGGAGAGAGAGGAAGGAAGCAAAAATGAAAAGGGAGGAGGGAGAGAGAAAAAGACAAAATATGCTACCTCCTCACCCTTAATGTCACCAAAGTCTGCACATATGCCTAGATGCCTCCCCTCTGCAAGAGGGGTATGCTGGCTAGTCTTATGTCATCTTAACACACATTAGAGTTATCTGAGGGGTTGGAACTTCAGTAGAGAAAATGTCTCCATAAGCATAAGATCCAGCTGCAAGGCCTTCTCTTAATTAGTGATATCAATGGAGAGAAACCAGCACATTGTGGGTCCTGGGCTGGTAGTCCCAGTTTCTATTAGAAATCAGGCCAAACAAGCCATGTTGAGCAAGCAGCAGTCCTCCAAAGGCTTTGTCTCAGCTCCCACCTCTAGTTCCTTGCCATATTTGAGTTCCTGTTCTGAGTTCATTTGATAATGAAACAATGATATAGAAGTGTAAGCCAAATAAACCCCTTCTTCCCCAACTTGCATTTTGGTCATGGTATTTCATCGCAGCAGTGAAAACCCTAACTAAGACTAGAAGAAATGACATTCTGGTCTGGCTATCAGATTTTCAGACCTGACCATCTGAATTAGGGAAGATCTTTTTTTGCTGCCATTATTCAGTCAGTCTGGTACCTGGGCCTTTCTTGGCGCTACAAGTGCTTGACATCACAGGCACAAAAACAGGAAATCCAAACAAGGAAAGCTGAGTCCTTCTTAAGTCTCCATGATAACTAACTGTCTAGTTTTATTCAAGTCACTTTACTATAAGGCTTTATGTAGTGGATTGACAAACAAGTGCTTAAAACAAATCGATGGATAAATCAATGACTGAAATTCTATATTTATTGTAAAGTAAAGAGAATTACTCAGAACTGAGTAAGCCTAGGCAGGAGAAAGGATTCCTTTCACAGGAATAGGGGCCCAGTCTCCAAGGGTATTATTGACATCATCCATCAAGCATTTGCTTCCTTCAAACTATAGGATAAAATATTCAAAACTGAACTTCCTTATTGAAGACTTTTGGTTGACATTTTACAGGTTAATTATTGCTAATCTAACTGCTCCAAAATCTGAAACTTGAGTACCAACATGTGCCACAAATGGAAAATTTCATTCCATGTAAAATATGGTATAGAATTATATTCATACTGTGAGTATGAGCCAAATATGCATCTCAAATTATTTCCATGTTAAGATTTTGTTCCCAGTCCCTACAATCTCTCTGTCTCTTTCTCTCTCTCTGTCTCTCTCTCTCTCTTTCTCTCCCTGTGAGTGTGTGTGTGTGTGCATGTCTGTATGTATATGTGTTTATATCATGTGTGTGTGTGTTTGTGTGTGTGTAAATATTCCTAAATCCTAAAAATCCCAACATATTAGGTTCCAAAATATTTCACATAAGCAAACTTTAGATTTCCTGTCTAAGCCTCAGGGTATTGCAGTAGTTCTCAGGCCAGCAGCAGAAATGATGACCTCACTAAAAGTGACATTTCAAGCTCTTCATTTGTAGACTTTTAATGTCACATAAGCTGGAGAGGAACATGGGCCAGTGGTGGGAATCAAGCAATCAAAGCTTTGTTGTCTGATTTTGTTGTTCAAATACTTCAAACCCACATGTCAGGAAGGCAGGCAACATTGCAGAGTTGCAGTTAGCAATTTGAGATTAAAGTGTTCTTGAAAAAGCTATGTGTTCAAGGCTTGGTGTTCAGGAATGAAACTCCTTCTGACTCTAGCATATGTCAATGTGGAGAACCTTGGAATTGATTCTTTGAAATCTGTTTCATAGTCATAAGGTAGATCTTTCACCTGAACCCGCCAGAGGCCGCCAAGGGCCCTAGAGTACTCTCCATGCCACAGGAACTCAGGATCACCTCGAGATCACTGGTGAGTGGAACACAACATAGTCATGAAGTATAGAGCTAAGAAGCTCTGTCACTTTCTCAAATGCATTTTGTTAAATGAAAACTTGACTCAAGTGAACCAGGGCCTGATTTCTGTTCTGTCCAACTGTTTGCTCTATGCAGGTGTTTTACAAAGGATTTGGAATGGACTTTGGCTTCTGCCACCCTCAGTATTTTTATCCAAATGTGGATAAATGAAAGGATTTAGGATTGTGTGTTGAACTACTGTAAAGTATATACTTGGTATGGAATAGTCACCTGATAGGAGCTTACAATCACTACATCAATAAAGGACTAACTCTAACATACTTCACTTGTATTAAATTCAAGCTAAAAACTATTAGTTTCTGGAAATATTTAGCTTATTTTTTCCCGGAACAAGCCAGGGGACATTATTGTGCTCCAAAAACACTATTGATTTCTGTGGTGTTGGAAGGGAGATTAGAGGAAACTGAGCTGTCACAGCTGTCTGCATTTAGCAAACTCAATTTGTTGGTATAGTTCAGGATTGCTTTGGGCACAAACAAAAAAGCATATGCACTACCTCCCAACCCAAACTCTTTACTACCACTATAGTTTGGCCATAAATGCCTCACAAGGGCCCATGGGTTGAAGGTTAGGTCACTGGCCTCAGAAAATATTGGGAAGTGATGAAACCTTTAAGATGTGAGCTATTAGGCAGGGGCAGGGCAGACAGGAGAGAAGCCCCAAGGGCCAGCAGAATGAATGGAAATATGCAACCTCAGGGGGTGAGAGGTAGGGGGAATCCTCCAGAATGTGCCAGAGACCTGGGAGGTTAGAAAATCTCAGGACTCAAAAGAAGGGACCTTAAATAAAATGCCCAACACTGGGCAGAGAGAACTTGTTGAGTCTACCTCCAGTAGAAAGGCAGGGCACTAAGTGGAGCGATGGGGTTGACATCCCAAGGTCAAAAAGTCTGACTCATATTTGTCCATGTCTAAAAGAATTACAGGAACAAAAGTGGAAAAGAGACTGAGGGAAAGGAGGTCAAATGACTGGTCCAACTTGGGATCCATCCCAAGGGGAGGTTCCGAGGCCTGACACTATTACTGATGCTATGGTATGCTTACAGATAGGAGCCTGACATGGCTGTTCTCTGAGAGGCCCAACAAGCAGCTTATTGAGACAGAAGATACTTATGCCCACCCAATAGACTGAAGACAACCTGTGGTTGAATTAGGAAAAGGCTGGAAGAAGCTGAGGAGGAGGACAATCCCATAGGAAAGTCAGCAGTCTCAGCTAACCTGGATCCCTGTGATCTCTCAGACACTGAGACGCCAACCAGGCAGCATACACTAGCTGGTCCAAGGCTCACAACACATATACAGCAGAGGATTGCCTGCTCTAGCCTCAGTTCGAGAAGATGTACCTACCAGTCTAGAAACATGAGGCTCCAGGGAGTGGGGAGGACTGGCAGGGATGAGGTAGGAACATCTTCTTAGAGACAGGGGAGAGGAGGAATGGAATGAGTAACTGTGATGGGTGGACCTGAAGGAGGGTAATGACTGGAGTTTAAAAAAATAAAAGTAATAAAAATAAAATTAAAATAATAAAAAAGGCAAAGTCTCATGGGAGAGAGTTAAGCCAATGAGGGAAGGCCCTTGAAGGAGTACAAGACCCTAACCTATTCTTCTCCCAGTTTATACTTCCTGGCTGTCATGAAATGAGCATATTTTACCCCATTACATACTTCTTATCATGATGTTCAACCTCAACAAAGGCCCAGACACACTGTAGCCAAAATGACCATGGACAGAAACGTTGACCCAAAATAAGCCTTTCCTTCTTTAAGCTGTCTCGGGAATTTTTTAACACTTATTCAAAAGCTAAAACACACCCATATCCATATTCTTGGGCCCTACCTGCATACACACACATGCACATATATGCACACCACATCCCCTTTGACCATCTCTCAGTCCTTCCGTTGAAATGAATCAAAATAGCATTGTTAAAAAGGTCAGAATAAAATTTAGATTTTTTTTTGTAATAAAACATTACTTCTGCATCAAGTCTGCCAAACTACATTTAATTTTCCTAATATACTCTTTTCCATTTGTGGAAGATCTGCATGGTTTACATAAATGAGAAGCATCCATATATACAGCCTACCTTGGGGCCATAAGGCTTTCCTTATGTTGAATACAGGATAAAGTGAGTCTATGCAACAGGCTTCTGTGGTGATGTGATAACCCACAGGTGGAGGAAGAGTGCTGTTTATATAAAGTTATATGTTAATATTCTTTTGTATGTTTTTAAGAATTTTATTCTTCCAACTTTGTATTTTTTGAATTCCTGAACATACATATGGCAGTTTGATCCTCTTCATATACACCCTTAAGTCCTTCTTTCATTCCCCCCTCCCCTGCTGGAACCCTTCTGATCAAATCCATCTCCTATTATTATACTATCTTTTGATGTCTGGTTCATTACATCAACTAGAGTTTCTTCCTCCCTCATGGTATAGGATTCAGAAAAGGAAGGGAAATTTATCAGAAGGGCCACTACTGAAACAAAAGACACTCCTCCTTCAACAACAGTTAACTTTCAGTAGTAACTCATATGGAACTTAGGCTCTCTCACCCATCCATGCTGAAATGTTGACAAGG
Source organism: Mus caroli (assembly GCF_978045245.1). Taxonomy (NCBI): domain Eukaryota; kingdom Metazoa; phylum Chordata; class Mammalia; order Rodentia; family Muridae; genus Mus; species Mus caroli. The sequence goes on along the minus strand of NW_028227257.1, from coordinate 30,418,728 downwards.
CTAGTGGTATATAGTTCTTTTACTATTTTTAATATTTGAATTAATGTTTTGAGATTTCTAGGCACACATACAATATATTTTCATCATATTCATCCCTCTACTCCTCCTCTTAATTCATCCTAGATCCACTCCCACCCTCAAACCCCTTTCTCAATGTCATGTCCTCTTTTTTACTTTTATAACCCACTGAGTTTAATTTGTGCTGATATATACATGAGTGTAGGGCCACCCTCTGGAGGATAGTGGCCTATCAGAGGACATTCCTTAGAAGAAAACTAACTTCCTTGACAACTCTTATCATTAGCTCCTCAACCAGGTATGGGCACTCATGATGCCCTCCCTTCCCCATAATATTGATTGCTTTAATCTTGTTTGGGTTTATGCTGACAACCACAGTTGCTGTGAGTTTATGCGTGCAGCACTCTTGTTCATAGATATGGTTTTGCTCTGATTCTCCCCAACCTTTATTTCTAATAATCTTCCCACACCTTTGTTACCTTTTCCTGTGCTGTTTTTATTTCCAGGTTATGGTATATTGTTTTATTTTTTGAGCATATAAACAAAATTATTTTTATTAGATATTTTCTTTATTTACATTTCAATTGTTTCCTAGTTTCCTCTCTGAAAACCCCTACTCCCCCCCACTCACCAACCCACCCACTCCTGTTTCCTGGCCCTGGAATTCCCCTATACTGGGGCATAGAACCTTCACCGGACTAAGGGCATCCCCTCCCATTGATGACCCACTTAGCCATCCTCTGCTACATATGCAGCTAGAGCCATGAGTGTTTTCTTTGGCTGGTGGTTTTTTTTCCCAGGGAGCTCTGGGGGGTATATAGAAGTCCCATTTATGGCTGAACACTCCACAGACATTGAATCTCTGCACTTTAACCAGCTGTGAGTTTCTGTGTTAACTTCTCACCATTGTAAAAGGAAACTTCAGTAATGAGGTCTGAGAGCCAAACTAATTTATGGCTGCAGAAATAAAAACTTAAGGTCAATTTTATATTATACCAAGTTTAAAAATTATTGTCATATGGAGGTTTATCTTAAGGCCTACAGGCTTCCAGCCATTCTTTCTAGGCCAGATTTACTGTACCAAGTGATCATTCCTTCTTGTGGAGCAGATCTGAAGTCCAATTAGAGAGCAGTTGGCTATCCTACACATTCATGCTACTATGGCACCCATGGGTACATCTTGCTAGCTGGTCATTATTTTAGCTTACAAGGTTTATAGCTGGGCAAGACTGTTAATGACTTTTCTTCCCAGTAGCCTATATATCACTTACTGATACTATGAAAATTTGTCTGAAAGAAAAAAGTTTCTTGTTAGTACTAACTTGATTTCTCCAAGTTGGTTCTGTAACTATAGTGTGTAGTGTATTCAGCAATAAGGTCTTACCATCAGGTTCTAGGGTCAAGCCAAGAGCAATAGTGATAGGCTTTTGGTGGGGTACGGAGTCTTCAGGACATCCAGGAACAATAACTGGAAGGGATTTATGCCCCACCTGGCACTGGGCTTTTGTTATTGTCTTTGTTGTTGACCTATGGCACCTGCAAGGAGCAGTATCCCCTGTATAAGGTAACTCTAATTAAACTCTGTGCATTTGCTCACTTATGTGCACTTGGGGTGGAGGTGGGGGTGTTAAGCAAGCTTAATAAGCAAAGCATTTCCATACTGCTTTAAAAATTGCCTTACTTACCCTCCCTCCATTATCATTATTTTTTTAATTTCATGACATAGAGCTTGTTGGAAGTATGCTTGTTTCAGCTTTGGTTCTTAGCCAGGGTTCTATCTCATCCTATGTTTTATACTCTTGGTCTATAATGTATGGCTGTCATGATGCTGTCAGCTATGAATGTATGAGATATATTTTAGCCCTAGCAGCATCCAAACCCTACAGTTCTAAAGTAATGAGAGAAGAATGTGAGCACCCACTGCTGGGAATCCCTGTGTACAGAGTTATGAACAGGTCAACAACCACCTATAAGTTTTTAACAATTCTGCTCTCTTCTCCTTCCATAGCTGCCTGACAGGTTTCCTGGGACAAAAGAATAGGAATTAGTTTAGTGACCCAGGACCCCTCTTGCTTTTTCAGTTCATTGCTTACTGTTGCAGACTTGGGGACAGAATTTAATCCTTCTGAGGGAGGAAGGGAGGAAGGGAGGGAGGGAGGGAGGGAGGGAGGGAGGGAGGGAGGGAGGGAGGGAGGGAGGGAAGGAGGGAAGGAGGGAGGGAGGGAAGGATGAAGAAAAAATAGTCAAAGTATAATATTGACAGAATAAAACTTTGAACACATACTTTTTTCTTAGACCAAGATTATGTTACAAGCCTGTCTATAACTTACAGATAAATATGAGATAAAGCAGATGTAGATCACTACTGATTCTGGAAACCTCTCTTTTAATACTAAGTGTCACACTAACCCTGTGACAGAAGATATAGCACATTTCAGTTAGCTTCCCACCTGGCTCTAGCTTCCTTCCTCAGCCTAGTATTAACCTTGTGGAAAACTTAAGAGAAAACAAGTAGGACCATTTGTTTATTGGGTAAAACCCAGTTGTCAGAAAATGGTTTTTCAACTCGGTAATTACAATTCATGTGTGTTCCTTTATCACTTGTAGTTGCTCAGCATGTCATCCATTTCTCTGGCTGCACAGAAGTCTCTAAGTTAAACAAATAGAAAAAATTACCAGCCACAGAATTTTTATTTCATGGGCGGCTGGCTAAGATAATTACAGGCAGATGTGTAGAGTATGGACTTTATTTATCTGTAAGTGTGCTGTTTATTTCCAGAACTTCGATTTTTGATTGATTGTTCCTAACAGGCATCTGTCTCTTTGTTCATTTTGAATACTTATTAAAATCTCAGACTTAGACACAAGATGTTTATGCTTTCTCCTTCATTTACATTTTGCTTAGATGGTGTTCAGCTTTAGCATTGAAGTGACCTTGAGAACTGATTGAAATAAGTGATTAAAGTAACTACTTCACTCATCCAGTGTGCTGGGGACTGAGGTAAGTGATAGAGTAACATAGAGAATATGAGTATAATGCTTCCTGGTAAGGGCCTCAATGGGCATAGTGGTCAGAATGGTGCAGATGTGTGAGCAGAGGCCGAGTATTATCTGTGGTGGGCTAAGGCTGTGGCTGAAAGAGGTACAGAAGTGCTAGAGACCAAATGCTTCAAGCAAGGTCCATGGACAGCTGCATCAATCTTTCCTGGGATATTATTGAAATTCAGAAGTCTGAAGCTATAGTCCAATGTGTCAGAATCCACATCGCACAAGCTGCCTCGTGATTTCATGTGTCAATTAAAGTTTGATTAGCCCTGGTCATGACAGAATCAAGCAGTCAACACTGATGAAATGATTGCAGGTGATGTTCCTAGAAGGTGAACTCAGACCATAGCCACTGAGTAAGAGAAGTAGCCATTCATAAAAATTAAAAGAAAAAAAAAAGCACCATGTCAACAAATGAAAGATGATGCTAAAGAGCCTGGCATTTCGTGAAGAATTAAATGAATGTGTTGAAATAGAGCAGAGACAGTTTTATGGCATTGATAACCTGAGAAGGAAAATTAGTAGATGCCAGTTGCACTGGGTCTTCACTGTCATCCATGCTAATGTGAGGTATGTTAGGACTGGGACAGAAGCTCTGCAGCCAGACTGCTTATTCCTCTCTCTGAGATTATGACAGTGGTCATGTGAACTGGGCAATATTTAAACCCTTAATTTCCTCAAACGTAAAATAGATTATCAAAGCACCTGCCCAGGGAAAATGTTATGAATTCAGAAGTTTACATAGAAACCTTACACTTGGTGAGTGTTAAATGCATGACCACTTTTATTATGGATGACTCAAACTTCCTATGCCATGAACACATGTGGATCTTTGATTGGGTTCTTCTATTTGTTTTCATACAAAAGTTGCTCTGCTAGTAATGGAGATAGATGAGAAAAAGTAAAAGGAAGAAATGTAGTTGTGTAAGAAATGAAGTAGACAGAAATCAGTGACATCACACTCCTGGTCTTCAGTTTATAAAATAAACACCAGGCTTCAAGTGGGCTAGCACTCCTGGCCACTTGTTTGGAGTAAAGAATAAGTGACAATATGACCTTTCCCAAACTCCACCCAGATGTCAGCAGATATTGACCAGAAATGTAGTCTGGTTTAGTTGTTGACTAGAAAAGGGATTCTAAAATGGGATGGCAGTTCTGAGAGCAGCAGGGCAGAGCTGAGATCTTTGTTGGATAGAATAACGAAGGGTCCAGCCACCTGCTCCATTTCAATTTTGCCTGTGATCATCATGACAGAGGCTGAGAGGAAAAGTGCTAAATTATTATATAGGCCAGCTATAAATGTTGAGTTAAGAGATGCTGCTGGCTTAGACTAGGAGGGTCGAGTTCAGAGTCTGAAGAAGCAGAATGGATGGAAAAAATAAACATGAATATATAATCTCAAAATCTGGTATGAGGTCAGTTGACACAGAAGATGACACATTGGCTTTGGAGTGAATATTTGTACCATTTTGTTAAAGATAAGTTAAAGATAAAGGCCGGGATAGTGTATTATCAGTTGGAACAGACTTGGGCTAAGGGGTGGGATAATCATCAGAAGGACTTAGGTCTTAGTAATTGCAATCATTGGCTTGAATTGTTGACACAACATGATATCACCTGTGAAGTAATCTCAATAATCAACTACCTAGATTTTGTTGGTGTGTGGACTTATCTGCTGAAGAATATGTTCAACAGTATATAAACACATATCTGTCTGTAAACACTATCATTCCCTAGTCTTAGGATTCCTGGAACCTAAGAGTAGAGAAATTGAGCTGAGCACAGTCAAGCAAGCAAGTGAATATATGTGTACATACTAATTTTTCTCATCCCTTAATTAGGGATATGATACAATTAGATTTTGAAGTTTCTGCCTTGAGTCTGCCACAGTGACAGAGTGTAAGCTGGTATTGTATACTAATAGAAACCACTTTTCCCCCTAGGTTTCCCTGCTAGTACTTTCTCAGAGAAACAGAAGTGAAACTGGAAGAGTGAATAGACTATGTTAGCAACATAGAATAACTGACAAGCTATAGATTTTTTTTTGTTTTATTGTGTGTTTTTTGTTTGTTTGGGTTTTTTTTTTTGAAGTGGGAGATAAATACTCCACTCATGGTTTTTATGTTTTAGTTCTGCACATCCAACATGATACATTCTAGGCAAACATTCAACCAATGATATACTCTTTTGGACCGGGTTTCACTATGTTCCCCCATTTGGTCTTAACCTTACTGTGTGGCCAAGGCTCTCCCAGAGTGTGTGATCTTCTGCCTTCAACATCCTGAGTGCTAGAATTATAGATATATACCACCAAAGCAGGTCACAGGGACATTTTCCAATCACCCAGCTATGTGTATTTATAAGTAAGATTGTGGCATAAAAATTAAGACCCTTGAGCTGACAGCCCAATGTAAAACTAGTCTCTGGTCAGTCACTTTCTTCAATTCTCATATCCATCTGCATTAACATATTGATTTCTTAAACTTGTGTCTACCTACTAATGGTTTCATTAATATCCTGATATTGATGGATATTAGCTTGGGGTTGATCAAGGAAGCCCAAATTAACTGCAAATGTGATGTAACTGTGTTGAAGAAGGCTCAGCTATTCTTCTGTTTCCCATGGTACTTACTGACAGGTTTCATCATTTCGTTGGTAGCTGAACAGGTCCAGATATATAACACCTTCTCATGGCTCCCTTAAACTTTAGTGGGGACAGTAGAGGGGAAATCCAACATGGTCCCACTTTCTCTGTGTATCGTAAGCTTCTGTGTATTGTTCTATCAAAGAAGTCTGCTTCTTACGTGAAACTTGGGACTTCAAAAGCAAGTGTTCAGAGGAATAGAAACAGGAAGCTATCAGTTGCTTAGAGACCAATCTGGAAAGCAGCTTAGCCTCCTTTGGATGAAACCTGTTGTCAAAGGGGTCACACTAAGGTCTAACTCAGTGTGAACTCAGGGGAGCATGCATACAACTATGCACAGTGCCCATAGAAATGTATCCATGCAAATGCATGTCAACATGTGAGTGCATACATATATACCAACCCAAGTATGCATACCCACAGAAATATAAGCATACACACATAGACATAGATTGTACATGCACATTGAAAGTACTCACATGTATGCACAAATACACACATATGCACATAAGATAGTTTCAAGTGTACATGAAATATCAATACAAATAGTACATCTTTCTTTTAATGGAGACTCAAGTGACACATTCTCAGTCCTTGTTGACTAAATTCTTCCACATCACAGCAAATTATAACAAGAGGCCAATGGTACAGGCATGGCTCCATGTTAGGCACTCCCATCAGGCTGGTGAAGTTCTACATCAACCTAAAGCAAATGTCCGAGGAAGGAGAGAGCCAAGAGAATGTTAGAAGCCAATGGACCAATGGCAACAACCAATTTTCTATGCCTTGTTCTGTGAAAAGCAAAAACAAAGGAAATTGGGCACTACAGCAGGATTTTACCACTTAGAGACAAACCCTTTTCCATTTCATCTTTACAGGAATATAAGCCAACAAACCAGAAAGAGGGGAACAGAGAAGCTACCTTCCTACAAGACAGGCTACTTTTGTATCAACCTACAGATGTGTTACTTTCCTGCAGTTCTCCCATTCCTGCACAAGAAAGGTATCTTTGCAGGATGACATTTGAGATGCAATTTGTAACACTGTCTTCATTGGGGAACATTTTTCCCTTGAGTCTATGTTTCAATTTGGTACAATACAATGGAGAAATAAGCCATTCCACTTTGCTTTGTCACTGGAGGACTTTTGCTCTCCTTTTCAGATTACTCATTGTCATTTGCATAGATGAAACTGAATTTAGTTGTTGTTCTGAGGTATGTAACAACCAATAAAGTTTTATTTCAGACTTAGTTACCATTCTTCACATGATTCTGCTCTTTATTCCTCTGTATAAATAGATGTTTAGAAAGTCACAAGGTCAATGTTAAAACTATTTACTTTCTATATCACCACTGCTACAGATGCCTTCCTTTTAACAGGAAGCCTGATACAGACATATAGCGCTCTGGCATCAAGTTCATTTTGGAGGCCACAAGCTGAGTCCCAGACACAAAATTCTTATAATGTGTTGTCTTTACTTTTTTTGTTAGCTTATTCAAGTCCTAAAACAGTATGGCAGTTAATCTTCATTGTCAACTTGACTGAATTTTGAATCACCTCAGAGACACACCTCTGGCATATATGTGAGAGAGTTTCCAGAAGACATTAATTTAGAAAGGAACACTCACCTTGAATAAAAGATATTTCATCTATGAATAAAATCTCCTAATAAATAAAAAGCAGAAAGTCAAGCCCTAGTGTTCATTTTTGTTGCATCTGACTCTGGATGCAATGTGAACAGTCCACTCATTCTCCTGTTGTCAGTCACAACTCCTCATCACAGTAAACTGTATCCTATCAGAAATTAACCCAAAATAAATTCATTCCTTTAGGTTGTTTTTCTCAGATATTCTGTCACAACAATAAGAAAATTCCCTAATGTACACAGTCGCAAAAAATAGTCCAGGCTAACCTTAGATTCTATGAATCTGTGAATTAAGAACACAAGTATGCATCACCATTGCCGGCTTCTTGATCATGCTTTTTGTGCAAATCTAACCTGTAGACAGCAGGAGCTCATTCTTGCTGGGCTCATCTTTAGAAAAGTCTGTGGAATGTGACTCAGAACTGCCCACAGGAGAGAAGAAAGACATGTTTCCTACCACTACTCACCCAAGGAATCAAGGGTAACCCCAATGCACTACCTCCCTACACTTTTAGGAAGTACATTTGTCCAAAGTGTGTCTGATGCAGGAAGTAAAGAACACAGGACTCCAGGTTGTCGGTGGCTCTAATGTGGTTGCTTTGCTGTTATTCCATGTATAAGGGAAAGGAAGGGCAAGTAGAAAACAGGAGGTCATCCATGGGGGAGGTAAGGAGGAAAGGCAAAGACAATGCTTCCTGCAGAGATGCGAAGCTACAAAAAAAGAAAAAAGAAAAAAGAAAAAAAAAGGTGAAAAGCGAAAGGTAAACAACATAACTGGAGAGAGCCAGAAAAGAAATGCCAGAAATCAACAATATGGTTGAGAAACAAGACAAAGGTGAGGAACATGAAGAACTCTGAGATCAGAACAGAAAGAAGAATCAAAGTGATTCCCAGGGGAGACAGGAAGGGAAACACAGCTATAAAGAACCTGGCATCAGAGTGGCTTTAGATGTCTGAAGCAGTGAGCTGTGTTGAAGGAGAGAAAAAAAATGAAATGATGCCTTTGCTCTCAGAAAGAAATGATCCTCAACCAATGATTCTATTCTCAAGCAAATTAGCAATGAACATAAAATGCTGTTCTCAAAAGGTGTTGGCCATCTGTCTCAAATCGGAAAGAAACTCAAGTGGCTAACTGTGGTGCTTATTAACATACCAAAGTGCTGATGGCCTCCAGATAATCTCAACATTTCAAGTACCTGTTACAGAGCTCTTCCTTGCATCTAGCTCTTCTTACTTCTTCTCACCCTGCCCCTATCCTAAACTTTCCAAATCATGAGCCTTTCATTCCTGCCAAACCATAAAGTCCTGCCATTTTGACCATGCACTCTTAGTTTTATTGTCTTTCTTGTTCTCCCCGTCTCTGTCCACTCATGGTCCAATAGAGTCTAGTGGCCATGTTTAATCTACTACTTTCTCTCTCTCCATATCTACAATAAAACCTTCTCCTCAATCATACTTTGGAATGCCATGTCCTCACTTTATACACTATCCTTTCAGAGGAAGCTGCTGGCAGATATATTCTACTGAAACAAGGGACTAAACCAAAAAACAGTGTGGGAGATACAGTGGGGTCCCTAGGATCACAGCTATGCCTCAACCGCCGGAGAATAAGCAGGTAGAAAGAACAAATAAAAAGGTCTTTAGATTTGATCAAGGATTTATGCATGTACAGAGGTAGTGTCAACATCATTATTTTGTAGAATTAATGTATTGTAAGTCACAAAAATGGAGTTTGTGCAGTAATCATCACTCTTGAATGGTTTAGTTCTAACAAAACATTTTTTTTCTTCAAAAGCAGACAGCAAATGATTTGGGTTTTAATGACTAGCCTCATAACCATTCAACTATCACATTGCTGGGCAAAACCAGCCTTCAATGTTACATACATGGTAACCTTGCTCTAATAAAGCTCTTTGCTAAAAGAAAAGCAGGTAAGCTCTGACCTATAAGTCATTGCTTGCTATCCTGTTTTAGATAACTGAGTCAGGATGATTTATTTGTGATTTTATCGTGATCTGATCATACAAAAAGCCAAGAAATTTTTCATGGAAGCACATTTTCAAACTGCACACACACAAATACATGCATGCGGGCACACGTGCACACACACAATGTCTAGTTTAAAGTTATAATTGTATAGTTATAGTTAGTTATAAATAGGTGATAGACAGACAATTGTGCATATTGTATGAGTCACTGGTAAGTGATCTTAATACAATTGTATTCTCATAAATATTGGGTATTCATAATATAAGGGACATAGAGGGCAAAATTTATGCAGAGAGGGTGGAAAGGGATGCAAAAGTAAACCACATCCTGAGTAGGGAAGTTGAAAGGTTAAGCCCCAAGAAGGAAATAAGAAAGCCACAATTAAATGACAGATACATATCAGGACTTTTCACCAAGAAGATGACAGGGAAAGAAGAAGTGACTCAGAGGAGAAACTAGGGAAATGGAGTTTAGCCTGTGATTCCTAAGCTCCATTGGGTTTACTGTCATGACTTCTCAGAGCACACCCCCTTCCCCCGGCTGGATGGAATGCATAAGTCTCTATGATATAAATATATCCAAAATGGAAGATCTCCAAAGGGCATGGGGCAGACTGAGAGCATGAGACAGAGTGAGATACACAAATGGGAAAAGTGCAGATAGAATTTGGGACAAGAAAAGAAAATGTCCCTAGAATGGAGTAGCTATCGACAATGTTACATACGAGTATGATAATCCCCGGGACATTTGAAAATGGATTATTAAGAAAATAAGACAGTCAATTTTGTCTTACAGTTTGCTACACTGACATAACTTTAGCTTAGTCATATTCTTGTCCCAAGCCAGCAGTGACCAAATGCACCTGTTTGGTCTGCATTCATTAGTGGGAACCTAGCCTGTAGCTGCCAAGTCAGAAGGATCAACCAGAAGAACTCTAAGAAGGCTCTAGAAATAAATTTATATGATGCATCTCAGTATAGCTGCTGCCTTTGCTGTCCAGTTCATGGCTGCGACAGTATCTTTGCCCATAGAGAAAGCAGTGTGAGCCTAGGTAGATTGTGTGAATAACACCTTTCCCCCAGCAGAGACCATGAAATATCCTGAGGTCTGAGGATAAATAACTGTTAAGTGTCAGACCAAACAAACATATTTAGGGAGCTTTGTATAGATTCCAAGGTCACAGAATGCTGTGGCCATCAAAGTCTAGGAAGGATCTGCATGTTGTTCTACATGTCTTTACATATCTTACCCCATCCCTGGCTAGAGTTGAGTTAGACCTGTGCCTCTCTTGGAAAGCTGGTAGTTCTGGGGAAAGCCAACTTGTACTAGGGTACAGCAGATTCCAGTAGGTGCTACAAGCTCCATTGCCACTTGTGGAAGAATGTTTCTATCCCCAGGGCTGAGACCTGCTTCTATTTGTGCTTTCTGCCTTCTATCAGGTTTACCACAGTCTCCTTAGTCAGTCACTCTGATGTCAGTAAGAGCTTGGGTAATCTCCATGATAAACTGCCTTACCCAGAACCTCAAAGAACTCATTTACACATCTGGATCTTCTATTAAGGAACTCAGGAAATGGATATTCAGAATCACTGGGGAAATTAAACTATAGGAATACAAAGTATCTCACTCAAATTCAAACAGCCCTCCAGAGAGTAAATGGTAGTGAGCCTACAGAAGACTCAGTGAACTCTGCACATTACCTGGCTGGATGCCAACTACTGAGCCTCCAGCAGCATTTGTCCCTGTCCTATCTCTGTAGGAGTGTGAGGACCTAGTTTCTTGTATGATTGTTGGGGACAGAAGTGGTAATAAGGGATCAGAATTCTACACAAGTCTTTCCCAAGGCCCAGGAAGCAGGGATAGAGCTGGAGCTTAAAGCCAAATCACTCATCTCATGACAACCAGCAGCATCTCTTTACTAAACTACAAAAGGGACTATGGCATCTTGCCTGAAGGACACAGGGATTCACAGGTGGAGCTGGTAAACTGCCTCCCACAGTTTGGAACAGAGGCCTAGCAGGCTGTCTTCTGGCTGATTTGCCCATTTCCAAGCCAAGCCAGAAAGGATTATACAACACTAAGGACTCCTGGGTGAGGACTTCTCCACCAACCCCCAGAACTAACAGAAGAGAACTACTTGTGAGAGAAAAGCAGAAAGGAGGCTCAGTACAGTTCTCTCTACTGCCATAATAAACAACCAGGAACTAGAGAATACTCAAACATAAACAGTGTCACTGAGGGGCTGAATCGTTTAAGTTTGCACTAATTTATAATCTATTAAGTCACTCCTGGGTAGTGGCTCATCTACTGCACGCTGCACACTTAGGCAGTAGACGTGAACGAAGGCCCATGTAGTTAACTGTGTCTCTGTCATTCTCTGCATTCTGGGCCCCATTCCAGAAAATCTAGTTTCTGTTTCTTTCAGGTGATAGAACTAACCAGTTTCCAGCCATCAGCTCCAGAGCAGGTGTGCTGACTGATGCATTGAAGAAAGTGTGGTGCCACAGAGGGTGTGGGTGTATATCATGTATATGTATATGTTGTCCTTACTGAGTGCCCTGATCAAAAGAGGGAAGGTGTGAAAAATTCATAGAAAGCATGACGTGTTGGGAAATATTTGTTAGCAGGATGAATAGTAATTGTCATGGTGACCTATTTTTGTCTCTTTCCCCATTTGTATCTTGTGCCATTCTCACATCCTTTTAATGGAGCAATCTTCAGTTTGGAGAATTATAACTAGGCTGGGAAAGGGGAGTTTGAGTGAGAACTCATGGCAGCTGTTGCAAAGCTTCAAGGATCAAAATTTCGGTCCCTAGATCTTCCATGACTGTGGATGACAGGATATGGGTTCCAAAGCCTCCACCTTCCTCCTTTAATTCAATTAGCCCCAAAGGAGCAATTCTTTCTTAGGTTTCTAGCAGCAGGCTTGTTTTCATTTTGTTTTTCTTTCAATTATTTTCTCATTTTAGGCATGTGCATGGACACATAGAGACACACAGACACAGACACACACACGTGTGTGTGTGTATGTCTATGTGTGTGTGTGTGTGTGTGTGTCTGTGTGTCTGTGTGTGTCTGTGTGTGTGTCTGTGTCTGTGTCTGTATGTGCTTGGGGTATAACCCAGGTATACGAGGATTCTTTGGAAGCACACTACCTCTCTATTTTTTCCATAGCTTCTTTTATCTTTAAAGATATTATTTCAAAAAATTTCTTCTAATTCCTTAAGATACAAGATATAATAAGCCCTTTGTGAAAAAATTAATGTAATGGCTATGTAGGTGACCCAGAGAGCCTCATATTTTAAGTACTTAAGGGCATGATGTGAGCACCAATTAGGTGAAAGGTCCTTGGCCTAAGACTTTAGAAAATTTAACCTGAAAGATTCAAGTTTGCTATTTTTTATTGCATTTACATTTCTTTACAGACTACACTTTCTCAAATTCCATTATGAAGTTTAAAGCTTAGCAGATGTGTTAGTGACTTTTATGTTACTATGACTTGACAGTAGCATACCTTCTGGAACAACTTGTTGGAAAAAGAAGTCACATTGATTCTGAGTGTTCAGTCCATAGTTGCTTGATGTCATGCACAGGAGCAGAATATCACAGTGATGGAAGCCCATGGCAGGAGCTGTCCTTAATGTCTTGGCAAAAAAGTAGTGGCATGGTACAAGGGGAGGCTAAGGAAAAGACACTCCCAAGAACTTGCCACACCAATGATATATTTCTCCACCTAGAGCCCATATCCTATGGCTTTGACAACCTCACAAATGGAGACTAAGCTATCAAAATCTGAATCAGTTGGTTCATTTTATATTCAAACCACAACAGCAGGCATAATTCTAACATAGGTGAGAAGTATATGTTTCATACACAGGAATCATAATTCCTCTTGTTAGCATCCCAGGAACAGGGAGGGGAGCCTGTGCTCCATAATTATTGTTGTTGTTGGTAGTGGTGGTGGTTTCTTTGTTTTGTTGTTGGTGGTGGCAGTAATGATAGTGGTGGGCATTAATAACAGTAACTTTGTGGCTTTTTTTCATACTTCTAAAAAGTCATTACATTACGTACTTGGCTTCATAGGCTATTGACTAATGTTTTTCACTTGCAGGGGTACAAGGCTCCCAACCCACTATTATTCCAGATGAATAAGCTGTTGTCATGGCCTCAGAGAGCTTCTACCAGTAGACGCATGGCCACCCTTAGGATAGACAAAATGTGTCCCCTCTGACATGGCCCAGCTTCCAGCTCAGAGACAACTACCTGCATGCTATGTTATTAGTGGCCCTTGTCCAGTGAAATTAGAGATCTTAAGCTCTAAACAGATATTATGTCACCTTCTGCTTATGTTCAGAAATGTCTTCAAAATCTAACAGTTGCCTAATAGAGAGCACAGTGACTTAAGTTCTCCAGTAGCAACGACAGTTCAGTGCCTGGAGAGAAAGGCTGTCTGTCAGTGAGCCTGGTGGGGAAAGAAGAAGAATCAGAGAACTACAGATGCTTCAAGACAGCCTGAGCCATGACACAGTTCTCATGGCTGGAACTGTAGATAGGATATCCATAAGAAGTGTCTCAATCACACTATCTAAACTGGCAGTTTGATAATGAATCTGCATCTCTATCCATATCCCTTTGTGATGTTCATGTTGCTGGCCTGAAAGCCACAACAGTTGTATTGCTTCTCTGCAACACATGTTCATAATTCAGAGAAGGTACTGTGTGGTTGCTTAAAGGTTACTCTGTTAGTGTAGAGTGAGAAACACAGAGTTGCAGGCTTTATGTCTCAAACTAGCCTTTATTATGTAGCCATGGCTTCATTATCACAGTTACCTAAGTAGGAATATCAGTGTCATTCTCTAAACTCTCCACCCATGGAATACCACCTCTTGAACCAACCATAGAGCCCCCTTCTCAAACCAAGCCCTCTTTACTATTCCCAACCTATCCCTGGGCTCATCTGTATCCTTTGTTACTACATGGTTGTCTCCCATTTGGGGTCTCAACCAGTCCCTTATTTTCCTTCTGACCATCCTGAAGTGATTTTTTTCAGAGACACGGACTATGTTTTTCATTTCAGTTTCAAGAGCTTCAAAGCGCTATGTGTCCTATGATGGCTTGGGTCTGTAACTGAACCACAAGATAACCACCATACTAGCCACGGTGTTTTCTTGCTATTTGCCAAACCTATTGTGCATATGGCAGTCTTTAGGCTTGGAGATATACCCATTTCCCCTGCAAAAGAAGAAACTTTACTCTGCTGCATGTGGCCCAGAAGTAAATGCATGGCCCAAGAGAGTGACATTGCATCAATTGATGGAAAGGTGACTAATCCTTCTGAGGAATCAAGTACACAGCTCAGCCTCTGTTATCTTGCTATTAATCACAATAAGAGAGTCTAAGTGTTCTAAGTATCTATGTGGGAAGGGAGAGATGGAGATGCATTTTGTCTCCTGCTTTTTACACCCTCTATAAAATCTAGATAGTTATATAAGTGCCCATAAACAGGGATGAGAGTACTAGTGGCCTTTTCTTCCAGGTATAGCTATAGCAATGAATTTCTTTTCTTGCTCTTTAAGATGGTCTGGAATGTCCTCTGTCCTGACCATATCCTACTTTTATGCCTTTCTGTTTCTCTAGCACACAGAATCTTGCCTGACCCAGAGCCAACATCTTTTGAATTTTATGCCCCAAAGTTATTTTCAACTGATGAGGGACAAACATAACTTGGATAAATGAATACTGTGGTGATTCTAAGGTGCTGTTGCTATGGTTCCTCAATGGATTGGACACAGCTAGCCATAGCAGAAGGATCATCAACCCTGCTATTCATACATCTTTCAACCCTCTGACTCATTCATGATTCCTAGGGTTACCCTCAGAAAAACTATCTGCATGTATACACACACATACACACACACACACACACACACCACAATTAGTGAAAGCTTTGAGAAAATCCAACTGAAGAAGTGCTACAGTTTGTGTAGTTTATTTCATCAAAATTCACACTGGAAGTCAATTATCAAGTTGAGAGGCATGTGAGCTTTAACAGACGGTTAAAGGAAGACAAGATCTACCACCATGAATGGCTTACGATCTCTCTCAAGAGACTGGGTACAATAAGTGGGCATCACAGGATTTAGTTAAACCTCAAGAGTGAGTGGCTATAAGGCAAGGACACCATAGACTAAGCAAAACTCTTTCCCTTATAACTTTCCCATTCTCGGTTATTCTGTTATATCTAAATTATAAACTGTTCATATTAGATATATGTGTGAATATTTATTCCTCATATCCAATAATCTCAAATATTATGGGTCTGAGTGGAAAAGGATAATAAAAGGCCCACTTTCCACAGTTGTCCACAAAACTTGGTGTCAGTGAATCAGGGTGCAGCTTAACTATATGGAGTTTAATCTCTTTCATGCCTCATATGGCCCTGAAGTCTAAGGAAACGAAGAAGCTGACAATGGAAATTATACATGCAAATTATAAATATTACTTACAATTTGTAAATGTTCTGAGAACACTTACCTCATGGAAGTTTCCATGATTCTTGCCCAATGATCATTACACAGATAAGTAAATCAAGGCCAAAGATAGAAAAGAACTCTCCTGTATTAGCCCTTCAACACATTGCCAAGATCCAGCCATTCTCAGCACTGTCTCATGGTTCTGGTTATTCCTGCCTCCAAGAGGTTAAAATAAATGAAGTGGTATTATGCTTGTTGTGAATTTGTTACATTTTATTGATCATGAGGAATAAACGTGCTCTGAGCCCAGCTCCTCCATTCAGTGTGCACTTTCAGGTCCCAAGTAGCACACATCTCAGCTGCTTTGTCAGCAGAGCTCCATTATCTTGTTATTATAACACCACCCACATCCCTGCCTTCTCCTCAGTTAATCTGACAGGCATGCTCTATATCAAACCTTACTTCATTATCCAACCCTTAGCTTTGTTCAAATGCATTTTCAGGGTGCTTTTCTTTCACCTTCATTCCATCCTCCATATTTTCTGCCCTTCTGGGGCCATATATTTATTTTAATTTCAAACTAAGTTAGTCTCTGCTATTTACAACCTGACTACCTCCTGGCCAGAATGTCTAGAATGAGTTTTCCTTGCCATAATGAAGGTCAGACCATTCTCTGAGGAGCCTGGGTTTTTATTTAGTTTTAAACTATCTCTGAAATATATTTTCTTTAAATGCCTCTGATCTCCAAACTTATAAATCAGTCTTTGGTGCACAGTAGCGTATTTTCCAATCAAAAATGGTTTTAATAAATAAATCACCAATATTTGTCCCATACTGTCATCCTAATGTTTTTGTTTTGAACTAGTATTTTTCTGATGACATGAGCAGATATTTGCTTCTCCTTAGACATGGGTATATGACAGGTGGCAACAGGACTCTTCAAAAAGCACCCTGATGAGGCAGATGAGTGTTTACACAGAACTTACCTTCAGGAGGAAGGCACAGCAGACTTAGGTGGTCCATTCCTAGGAGTAATAATTCCACACATGAAACATTTGGGGAACTGCATCTATGCAACATAATACCAAGTTGTGCAATATCCGTGGAACCTCAGCTTTACATAGTATCTATGACTGAGATCTTAAGTGTGACTTAAAGGCCTGGGCATGAAAGGCTTGGTTCAAAGCTTCTGACAAATCAATTATTGGAAACTTATGCAACTCTTTGTTTGTTTGTTTGTTTGTTTGTTTGTTTGTTTCAGAGATGAGGATCGAACCCAGGGCCTTGCACTTGCTAAGCAAGTACTCTACCACTGAGCTAAATCCCCAACCTCATTATGTAACTCTTGATAGGCGGAATCTGGTGGGAAGAAAGGAGGGACTATCGGAATCTAACTTCCTTCTCTTTCCACTTCTTTCTTTTCAAGAAGTTAATTTCTCTCCCTGTGGCAGCTGCCACCTTGTTGCCTGCCTTAAGTTATGTCCAAAGGCAATGGGACAAAGTGATTACTGATGAATACCTCAGTAACTGTTTCTTATTCTGTTACAGTGATGGAAAGTTTACCAATACCAAGCCTGCGCATGCTGTCTTGATTTAGGAATTTAGGAGTCCTGCCACACCAGAGGCTCCTGCAGTGGTTTGCAACTGATGCATTCTTAGAGGTCAACTGCCAAGCAGTTACCTGTCCTTCAGTATTCTAGAATCACTTTTTCACAGAACAGGCTGACACTAAGGAGCAACCAATTGGTCCTGGTTCATAATCAGAAACGAACTATTTTAAGTTTGGATTCAGATTTTTTTGTTTGTTTTTGTTTTTCAACATTTCCTTTAATTTCATCATGTTTCCCCAGTGTGGCTGTGTTGAGAGTGTAAGATGTTTAAGAGTTAAGGTTTAGTGAGGGGTTGTTATAACCCCACACAAATCTTTCTAGCTTTTCACTTTACCATCAGGGTGATGCCTGGGCATCTCAAATTCCTTGTGAATTCAGATTTGAGATAAATATCTCGCAATTAACTGAAACATGTCGAAGGAGACTGGAGATAGATATAGATACTTAGATGTCAAAAGGAGATCTGAATAAAGAAAGATAAAGGAGTGAATAGACAGCTTTAGAGGATCATCCGCAATTATGGATGACTGTGAAATTCTAATGTTTTAAATTGTGAGATTTTAGTAATTATAACTCCGGGTAAGAATTGAGGGAGAGGAATAACCAAAAGGAATCTCATATCAGAGAATTGAAAATACTTCTGACTCATTGATTTAAGTGATTACCCTTGCACTGTAGTCTATATAAAAGAAAGTCCTAAAAGAATTTCTGTTTTGTTTGACCTGGTCTTCTCATGGAACCCATGCTGGCTTTGAACTTACAGTCTTCCTGTCTCTGTCTCCCAAGTCTTTTGACTATGGCTGTATACCATCACATGTAGCTGTGCAGGAGATTTTAGAAAACAATAAGTCCAAAACATCAAATAACTAGAGGACTCAGTGAAATCTCAAGGCAGCTGTATATGAAGCCAACCAAGGGAAGCCAGGGAAGCAAAGGGTTCATGATGTGGCCCCTTACTGAGATGGTTTCTTAAGTGGGACCATGCCAAGAGAGAGGAGAGGCCTGGTTTTGGTTTGTGGAATCCAATCTAAGTATATTCGATCTTTCTTCACAAAGGAATAACATTTGATTTTTTTTAACTTTATATTTGTTTTGCCTTGTGAAAATTGTCTTCCCACACTGCCTAATAGCTATTTTTTTAAAAATGGTAACATCAGATGTAATAGAGCAAAGCAAAAATGTCTTTGTGAACCTCTTTTTTTCTTAATTTGCTTTTTCATGTTGTGATAAGCCCAGTGACCAAAAGCAACTTGAGAGAAAAGCTTTATTTAACTCACACATCTACATTAATAGTATGTTGTGGAGGGGAGCCAGGGCAGGAACTCAAGGCACCTGAAGGTACAAACTAAAGCAGAGGCCATGGTAGAATCCTGCTTACATACTTGCACTTCAGGGTACATTAAAATACATATATTATACCTCTCAGTATCACCTGCCCCGTGGTAGCACTAACAATTATTTAAGAAAATACCCTGACAGATTTCTCTATTGTTTCAGGTGAGAGGCAATATCAGCCTGATGATATGTCTCCACCTTTCTTTTGTTCTCAGAAATTGACAACTTTAAAGTCTCATTTAAATAGAGAAATGTGCTAGTTTTGCCTTTTGTTTGTTTGTTGGGCTTTTTTTCAAAATTTTTATTAGATATTTTCTTCATTTACAATTCAAATGCTATCCCAAAAGTCCCTTATACCCTCCCCCACCCTGCTCTCCAACCCACCCACTCCTGCTTCCTGGCCCTGGTATTCCCCTGTATTGGGGCATATAATCTTTATAAGACCAAGGGCCTCCCCTCCCAATGATGGCCAACTAGGCCATCTTCTGCTACATATGCAGCTAGAGACACGAGCTCAGGGAGTACTGATTAGTTCATATTGCTGTTCCTCCTATAGGGTTACAGACCCCTCCAGGGGTACTTTCCCTTGGGTACTTTCTCCAGCTTGTTTTTAGGCAACTTGATAGAAGCTAGAGACATCTGAGAAGAGGAGATCTCAACTAGAAAATGCAGCAGATGGCTTGTAGGCAAGTCTATGGGGAAATTTTTTATTTTGGTTTGGTTTTGCTTGGTTTGTTTTTTTGTTTTGTTTTGTTTTGCTTTGCTTTGTTTTGTTTTGCTTGTTTGTTTGTTTGTTTTGACTAAGGATAGCTATGGGAGGTTCCTGCCCATTACAGGAGTGGGATTATTCCACCCATATTTTTGGATGTGAGACAAAGTCCAGCTGGCACTTTATTCTCTGTGGACACTTTTCCCCCTCTTCCTTCCTTCCTTCCCTCCTTTCCTCTTCCTCTGCTTCCAACCCATCTTATACACACTTCCCCATTCTGTGAGCATGAGTCATTAGACACCTTTGAAAGGAAACCTATGTCACTCACACTTATCTCCAGTTCTCTTGTGTGTTGTCCAAACCAGACAGGTATGCTATCCACAAAGTGTCACATCAACACTGGCCTTCCAAGGAAGCTAAAAGATAGAAAGCAAGTAAAAAGATACAGAGGCATAGGTAAAGTAAAATGTACCTCTGATTTAATGAAAACAGGTTAAAAAGAAATTGCAACAATTGTGGTTAACTAGCTTTCATTCAAGTGTAAAGAAATTAACACCAGAAATTGAATCTACTTTATGAACATAAAATCAGGTCCAATTTTAACCCAGCACAGGTTTCAGAGCAGCGCTGTTTCTTGGAACGGATTAGATCTTCAGGACTGGACAGTAAGGTGGGTTACAGCAAGCTGACTTCATGGATGCACAGTGGGAATTCAAATCAGAGGAAGAAACACAGTCCTCAACCCCCAGTCTGTCAAAAGTTACCCAGGCTACAAAATGTGTCTTCATGAACAAATAAGCCCTGTTGCCAAACCTCCAATGCCTTGTCTGGACTGCTGTGTGCTATGGACACTTTCACTTCATAAAAGGATCTCATCTTAACCAAGAACCTCACAGTGGGATGTTTCTTGGTAAGGAAGTACTGGGGCCTATGGTCCCTGCTCAGCAACCAGAATCTACTCTTTTGGGTGCATTTGCAAGTGAGACTAAAACCAGCACTGAGAACTTACCTTTGCTAGAAAGTACTGACTCCTCATTTGGACACACCCATAAAGAAGACTAAAATCCTGTTCTTCCTGCTTTCATTTTGTGTCTCTCTGTCCTATTTACTTTGAAGTCATCAAAGTAAATAATTGTTTCCAACCTTTCTTCTTGAATCGTGTATTTCTGAAACACTAGACCCTCACAGGTCAGAACTTCTGTACCCCCTCCCACCACCCAGGCACCCATGCACATACACACACACACACACAAACACACAAGCAAAATCACAGCTTTGCACATGGGTGGTAATCTATAACAGCAAGCCTCCATTCTAGAGTAGAAATGATCATCTTGTTGGAACCCATCAAACTGGTCAGTTCAAGTGATGATGGTGATAAAAACTTCATAGGATAGGACCACCTTGCTGAACCAGAGCAGCTGCAATGGATCATTGGGGCCAAAATCTGCACAAAATTGCCTAATTATGCACATCTTTTGTGCATAATTTTCTTTCTCTTTTTAAAGCCTCAATTCATCTTCTATTTAAACCTAGAGCTCCTGTCTCCAACCCAAAGGAAAACTTGGGGTTACTAGATCCCTCTTTTTGTTCCTATTCAATATATTTCCCCCTCTCTACTCTTCACCATTCCTCTTCTACTTAATCAATGTTTTGTGAGTAGTGACCAAGCCTAGCTTGTTGGGGTTTCCAGACTCTGGTTTTGTGCCCCCATAATTGTTGCTTACAAGGTAAGCTATCTGCCTTCTATACTCACCTGCCTCCACATTTTGTTGACCCCAAGCCTACTCTCTGGAACCCTAATATCTCAGCTTTTCACTATTCTTAAAATCCCCATTTCTTTATTTCTAAACAATATCAACATGATTAAGAATCATGTTATAAACCTTTAGAGGTAACATTAGACTAGATTCAGAATACAAAAATGATAACATACACAGAAAGGATTTTTAGTTAATTGTCTCAGTACTAAGACCTGACAAGTAGCAACTTAAGAAGGGTCTCATTTTGGCTTATGGTTTACACATAAGTCCATCATGGCAATGATGAAATGATTCAGGGATCAACATTTGTCTGTGGTTCAGGAAGCTGTTTGATCACACCTTAGTGAGTCAGGAATTAGAGAAGAGCTAACAATCAGCTGGCCTTCTTTCTTTTATCGTTTTATTCTGTTCTTGGACACAACCTCATAGGATGACATTACTCACATTCACAGTAACATTTTATTATTGTTAATCCTCTTTGGATGCTATTGCCCTCCCCCCCACACACACACAAAGGTGTGCTTTATTTATATTCCAGGAACTTCTTAATATTAACATGTGAGAAACCAAACCTAATTATCATATTTATTAAAAACTCTTAGCCCCGTAAACCACATGGTATCTCCCAGGGCTTGTTTTTTGAGAAAATAAGTTTTTTTTTTAGTTTATGTTTTTATTTTCAATATTTTGCTAAATTTAAAATTCTACTTCTATATTAATGCTTGGTAGAAATTGTGTTTATCCATTAAAATGAAGACCTCACTCAAAGTCTTATCTCAAAAATTTAATTTTCAATAATTTAATTATAGGATTGAAAAATAAAATTATATGTACTTTTTGTTTTCTCATTCCAAAATTGGCCTCGGGCTCACAGGGGCCCTGCTTCTCTCATGATGCTGGGATTACAGGGATAGACAGCTCTTAAATATTTTTCCCACATTGCCCCATCATTTCTCTGAAGCTGCCGCCTGCCTTCTTAACTACATCTTCTTGCTCTCCCATTTGTTTGACTTTTTTTTAAAGCAAATCATCTCTTAGTGTTTCTGTTCCTTATCCTGATTTTTGCTCTCCTGTACCATAAGCCAGTGTGAGATCTTCCAACCACTAAGGAAGCCTTAAAATTGTAGGAGACCATCACACTGTAACTGGCCTGTTGAAACTTCCCAGAGTCCCTTGGTTGCCCACAGATGCCCTGTGTTTGTGGTCCTCAACTAGACATAATCAAGCTTCTCCTCACTCTTGAAGTTCTTTCATCTCCTTCCTACACTGCTCTGGTATAACGGACCTTTCTATCCTCCTTTGGCTCCAAACTTACCTTACCAAGTCTCAGATAACTTTCTCAGGTCTTTACCATTTTCCTTGAATGCAAGGTCCTTTGGGAAGGTGTATGATATCACATCTTGGACCTCAGAATGCCTTGTCTAAAACAGGACACCAACAGGGGAGTTAAATGAAATTGTCTATTAACTGAAGCCTGAGTTGAGACCTGGTCTTTAAAATTCACCATGAATGTCATTGTATGACAATCCTCTATGTGCCACTAGTTGCCATGCAGAATAGTTATGGAGATTTCTGTAAGACCTTTGACCTTAAGTTTTCCAATAATCCTTGTGACAAAACCATCTGAATTGAAAACCCTCATGTACTGTCTTCATTCTTCAAAGCAGCCCATACTGTGCAGCTCTCCAATATTCCCATGCAAATGACCAAAACTTTCCACTGTTAGAACTGGAGCATGTTTCTCATGAATAAAAATGTATGATCAACTTGGAGAAACAATAACCAAGATTCCTTTTGTAAAACACAGAAGCCTACAAAAGCAAAGTACATGATTTAATCTTTGCTGTGTACATCATTCAGTTCTCTATAGCCCAGCTTTATAATGTCAGACCAATTATCATGCAAAATGCAAACTTTTGGTCCTCTATGTTTCCATCTTGTGATAGATACACAAATAAAACTGTTTGACCTGGATAAATAAAAAGAAACTGAGTTTTTCCTGATGCAGTTATTTCAAGTACCACATGTCTTCAAAGAAAGAAAAGAAGAGTATCTGTGGCTAGGCCAGGAAACTTCTAGAGAATGGATGGCAGATACAATCTACTCTCATAGATCAAGTATCTGAGACCTCAGGATATTTCTTATTGTTAATATACTTGGATCACACAGATGGTATTCATGGGCTTCTGTAATCACTCATTCTGAAACTATGGCTAGAACACCAAGCAGGAAAGGGGAGATGTATCATTTAGACAAATGCTGATGACAATGTTTTAGCTAAACCCATTAAAGAGCTATCATGTTGCTTGTATTATTTGAATGGTCTTAAAGATAGTTGAGAAGGAAGTAGGTCTGACTGGTGATCAAGTTTGCAGATGGCACCTACCACCATGTCTAAGCAGACAGTGTGCCATGAATGAATAGATGGAGTTTTGTGATTGGAGTTTTTGTAACATGGAACATGTAGAAGTATGCATACATGGAAGGACGGGAGAGATCTAAATACCTGATTATCTGAGGTTGATATACAAAATCAGCACTGTTAAAGGAGAAAACTAACTCCCACAAGTTGTCCTCTGGTCTCATCATGCATATTCAGCCAATGTGAATAAAATCCCCTTTGCATCATATTCATTATAAAACACATAAATAAGTAGATATGCTTAGATATGCTTTTTTGTTTTGTTTTGTTTGTTTTTGTTTTTTGAGACAGGGTTTCTCTGTATAGCCCTGGCTATCTTGGAACTCACTTTGTAGACCAGGCTGGCCTCGAACTCAGGGGAATTTCTAGTAAATATGAGAAGTTCAATGAGACAGATATGAGTGTGGCGAGTGTGGCGAGTGTGGATAAATAAGGCAAGCTAGGACAGAGACCCAAAACAACTGGCAGAAGCTATGGTTGCAATTCCTTGGAATGCCCTGCATTTTTTCTATTGTGGAGCCCTCTACTCTCTTTGAAGAGTGAGAATATTCAGCTGTGTCATTGCTAATGCTGCAAGTGTACTATGGTCTGCGTGTGTCTCCCACACTCATAAGTTGGGGATCTATTCTATGACTTTCTCTGAGAAGATGTAAAAAAAAAATTCCTTACTCTGGATAGAAAACCAAGAAAAGAACAAAGTAAAAACCCTCCAAAATCTATTTGGCAATTCCAATGAACTAATTAGAATTACATGCACGAGTATAGATGAGAGGTTTATAGCAGTGGCATAAGCAACTTAAAGGCAGCCACATCATCAAAAAGCTTGCCCCAAATAAAGGTGACTCACAAAACCAGCACTACTGCAATCTCTATCCCCAGTCAACCTTTCACCTATACAGCTGTGAGGAGCTGGAGCTATGACTGGAACCTCAGGTGAAGGTCTTCTGGTCTTCACCCTTTCTTTTTAGAAAGAACTGTTAACAGCTTCACTGCCATTAATTACCACAGACCTAGCTAGCATTTTCTTCTTTTTTAAAATTTTTTAATATTTTCATTACGTATTTTCCTCAATTACATTTCCAATGCTATCCCAAAAGTCCCCCATACCCTCCCCCCCACTTCCCTACCCACCCATTCCCATTTTTTTGGCCCTGGCATTCCCCTGTACTGGGGCATATAAAGTTTGTGTGTCCAATGGGCCTCAAAAGATGGCCTAGTCGGCATTTTATTCTTTATTTTATCTTATCTTATTTCTATGGTTGAAGTGCAAAAGTATTTTGTAGGTCACTACAGTGGGCTGGGTAGTCTTAACTATCACCCTGAGATAACTTTAAGTTGCATGGAAACAGTCTCCCTGAAGCCAGATTGGCCTGTGGCATGTCTGATGTGAAAAGGGTGTGACTTGACTGTTCATTGATGTATGAAGAAGAGATCACTGTACTCAATACTATTGCCTAGGCATTGAGTCCTGAAAAACATAAGAGAGTAGAAAGTTAGCTGACATCAAGCAACAAGTAAGGTCTATGCATTTACTCTTTCTGCTCTTGGTAGTAAATGTGATGCCTTAAGTTTCTGCCTTGATACCCCAGAATATCGGAATGTAAGCTGCAACTGTAAACTGAATAAACAATTGTTTCCTTCTTCCTTCTCTTGTTCTTTGTCAGGATATTTTATCACAGCAACAAATGTGAAACCAGAACACATAAGAATGTTATTCAATGATGCCCATGACTGTGTGACTTGAGAAAAATAATGCTATTACAGCTGTCAGCCTTTGTCTTCTAGGAGGCCAGTCATCAGATTCAGCACCTTCATCTTCAACTTCCCAGTTTCCAGAAAAGTGAACAAATGAATCTATGTTCTTTATAAATTATTCAGCCTTAGGTATTCTGTTACACCCATACAGAATGGCCAAAGGAAAATTGTTTGTTGTAGGGAACTTCTATAATGCTACCTCTCTTGTGTCTATTGATCTGTAGATCTGTGGTCGTTCTTATTATAAACTGTGACTGACCAAAGCATGGAGGATGCTGTGCAGCAATTTTGTTGAAGGATCAATACCTACCATGAGTCTTTACATGAGTTATTGAATAGCATCACTCATTCTAAACCTCTGGCCCCCTACCGCGTGTATGTTGTCTTATTTCCTTCAGTGGACATGAGCTAGAATAGGAAGATAGTGTAAATTAGGAGGCATAAGAAGGAAAAGAAACTCCTCACTCTGAAATCTACTTTAATTTTACTTCTCACTAAGAGTACAGAAACTTCATTTACTACAAATGAAAAAGCCAAAATTGCCTAGAGAGAGGATGTGTGTTCCCCTAAACATATCACAGACAGGAGTGTTTAGAACCAGTGAGTTCTGTAGACTTGGGGTCAGAACATTTACAACAAGCTCTTGAGTTGTACTGTGTTAGTACTTTCTCACTGCTAAACCTAAACTTGTACCTTATTATACCACCTTAAATTTAACTTATGAAAAGAAAATCATTAAGAAAAATGAGTCAGTTCATTCATGTTACATAATTTTAAACTTTACTTGGAATTGCCTTATTTTATCAGTTTGCATCTTTTGTGAAATATAACTTTAAAAGCCACAGGATCATATATGCACAGACACACACACACACACACAAACATACACACACACACAAACATACACACACACAAACATACACACACACAAACATACACACACACAAACATACCCCTAATTTAAGGATCCCTAAGCACCTCTCTCTCTCTCTCTCTCTCTCTCTCTCTCTCTCTCTCTCTCTCTCTCTGTGTGTGTGTGTGTGTGTGTATCTACTATAATGTTCCTAGACATGTCTTTCTGTAGGACAAGTGGAACTGTGTCACCATTACAAAAACTAGGAAGGTTGAGTAGACTCTGAAACCTCAGCAATTCTCATATCTCAGAACAACAGGTATTCGTTTACTCCTGACCCATTCCTATCCTGAAGGACGTGACCATGACAACCCCACACGAGGATCCTGACAACTAGGCAAACAGCACAGAGCACAGAGAACAGACTTCTCCATGCTAATGTGCTATATACATGGGCCAGCCCGAGGGTTTAGCCAATAAGCTTCTCTTCCTGGACATTCTTTCCCGAAAAAAAGGTACTTAGTCTCTGCTCCACCCTGAGTAAGTTGTACGCATCCATTTTCCACTATGAATAAATAGTTTGAACAAACAAAAACTGTCTCTCTCATCAAGAATCAATGTGGGCCATGGGGGGAAGCCTTCATCGTACAGAGCCAGGCCGCCCAAGTCTCCCATAGAAGGCCCCTCCACACACAGGAATCTGTTTAGCTAAGTCAGATTCCCCATCTCCCCCAGCCCCAGACTTGTCAGTGATCTACAGGCCCCCTCATTTGCAACTCCACATGGTTCACAGCAACATCTGCATGCCTGGGAGTGTGGGATCCCCAAACAAAACCTCAGCCTGCACCAGTTCTCACACTGGCTGGGGGCCCCATCTTAGGCTGCATTCTGCCACACTCAGTGGGTGCCAATGTTCCACAAGCCCAGGATTCCAAGTATGTAATGTAGCCTAGTGCCTCCCTGATTTATCTGCCCAAGCAGTGTTCACACACCCAAGCTGTGAGGTAGAATGCAGATCCACATCTTTCTCTAAATGTCCATACTTTAATCTAATGTGTGTTCTCTCCATTATCTTGATGAACTCACTAACTATACCCTGATTCCTCCTGAAATTCTTTCCTACAATATTCTATCAAGGTAGGATATGGCTTTACTTGAGTGGAAGTGCCAAAAGAAGAGAACTTCTTAGGTTGATGACAGGATTTTTTTTTTGAACTATGTCTCCTGGGCATACTGGTGTATAGAGAGCTTATATTGTCTTGAACCCCAATAGAATCATTAGGGCTGGTGTACCAAGGGCAAAATTTAGAATGGCTTTTAGTTACTAAGAAGATTAAAGCTAATGGTATCTACTTAAAGTGATTGAATATAAGCCAAAGTTAAAAAAACAAACAAACAACTAGAACATTCCAAAGAATAGATGGTGAATCACTGCTTTAATATGCAGGGACAGTTATTCAGGACTCCAAATGAGCTACTTTGAAGAGTGCCTTATCTATACCATCAGCATTGAAAATTAGCATAACTCAGGAGGCTGATTTAAAAATGAACTAACATAAGTATCTCTCCAAGAACTTAATACTCACAGTTCATTTGAGTTTCTTACACAGTGTGGGTTATGTCTGAGAGAGTCCTTTCAATATAATATTGGTGAGATGCTTCAGTTGCTCACTTGATTTGTTAACACACCATCTCCTCCCAAATGATTCTTGGAAAATCATGAACAAAACATGAGCATTCAACTGAAAATTCTAAAGTAGTCCTACTGCAGACTACCATGACACTATACAATAAACATTTCCAAACTTCAGCATCCTAAGGCAAGGGTACTTATTATTGCTCAGTATGGGGGCAGCTGGGGACTGGCTGATATAACCTTTCTTGGCCAAGAGACTTTGCATTAGACTGTAGCAGCTGTGAGAGTTCTACTTCCCATTGCATTGAAGATTATCTGGCATGGCCCTGCACTACCTGTTTATCATTCTTCATGCACCAGCACAGTATGTTTTCACCATGTAATGAAGCATGAATTTTAACAGCAAGAACAACAAAAAATGAACAAAGTTACAAAATAGGCAGTTCTAACCTAATCTCTGGGCTGAGTTGAATCATGCAGTGAATACACACACTGTCACTCCCCTTTAACTCCCAATAGATGAAGAGTCATGTGAATGAATATAAATTCACGGATGAAAACTCTAATCTATCTATTTAACAAGAGAAGCCTTAGTGTCACATGGCAAAGAGTATTGACAGAACTGCAAAATCTAAGCCAATAATTCAATGTGCTTCATTCTGTTGTGGATTCGTCTAGTAGCCCTGTACTCTAGTCTCCTGTGAACCACAATATATGCTTTGCTTGGATCTTAACTATCTATACCAGTCCCAGTATATCCATTACTTTCATCACTTAATTGACTCAGTAGACAAATCTCCTCTAAAGCTGTACTACAGAGCAATTGTGATAAAAACTGCATGGTACTAGTATAGCAACAGACAAGTAGACCAATGGAATAGAATTGAAGACCCAGAGATGAACCCACACACCTATGGTCACTTGATCTTTGACAAGGGAGCTAAAACCATCCAGTGGAAAAAAAGACAGCATTTTCAACAAATTGTGCTGGCACAACTGGTGGTTATCATGTGGAAGAATTCAAATTGATCCATTCCTATCTCCTTGTACTAAGATCAAATCTAAGTGGATTAAGGAACTCCACATAAAACCAGAGACACTGAAACTTATAGAGGAGAAAGTAGGGGAAAGCCTCAAAGATATGGGTACAGGGGAAAAATTCCTGAATAGAATAACAATGGCTTGTGCTGTAAGACTGAGAATCAATAAATGGGACCTCATAAAGTTGCAAAGCTGCAAGGCAAAAGACACCATCAATATGACAAAAAGACCACCAACAGATTGGGAAAGGATCTTTACCTATCCTAAATCAGATAGGCGACTAATATCCAATATATATAAAGAACTCAAGAAGGTGGACTCCAGAAAATCAAATAACCCCATTAAAAAATGGGGCTCAGAGCTGAACAAAGAATTCTCACCTGAGGAATACTGAATGGCAGAGAAGCACCTGAAAAAATGTTCAACATCCTTTATCATCAGGGAAATGCAAGTCAAAACAACCCTGAGATTCCACCTCACACCAGTCAGATTGGCTAAGATCAAAAATTCAGGTGACAGAAGATGCTGGCAAGGATGTGGAGAAAGAGGAACACTCCTCCATTGTTGGTGGGATTGCAAGCTTGTACAACCACTCTGGAAATCAGTCTAGCAGTTCCTCAGAAAATTGGACATAGTACTACTGGAGGATCCTGCAATACCTCTCCTGGGCATATATCCAGAAGATGTTCCAACCGGTAAGGACACATCCTCCACTATGTTCATAGAAGCCTTATTTATAATAGCCAGAAGCTGGAAAGAACCCAGATGCCCCTCAACAGAGGAATGGATACAGAAAATGTGGTACATTTACACAATGGAGTACTACTCAGCTATTAAAAATGATGAATTTATGAAATTCCTAGGCAAATGGATGGACCTGGAGGGCATCATCCTGAGTGAGGTAACCCAATCACAAAGGAACTCACACAATATGTACTCAGTGATAAGTGTATCCTAGCCCAGAAACTGAGGATACCCAAGATATAAGATACAATTTGCTAAACGCATGAAACTCAAGAAGAATGAAGACCAAAGTGTGGACACTTTGCCCCTTCTTAGAATTGGGGACAAAACACCCATGGAAGGAGTTACAGTGACAAAGTTTGGAGCTTTGACGAAAGGATAGACCATGTAGAGAGACTGCCATGTCCGGGGATCCATCCCATAATCAGCTTCCAAATGCTGACACCATTGCATACACTAGCAAGATTTTGCTGAAAGGACCCTGATATAGCTGTCTCTTGTGAGACTATGCTGGGGCCTGGCAAACACAGAAGTGGATGCTCACAGTCAGCTATTGGATGGATCACAGGGCCCCCAATGGAGGAGCTAGAGAAAGTACCCAAGGAGCTAAAGGGATCTGCAACCCTATAGGTGGAACAACAATATGAACTAACCAGTACCCCACTGGAGCTCGTGTCTCTAGCTGCATATGAATCAGAAAATGGCCTAGTTGGCCATCAGTGGAAAGAGAGGCCCATTCGTCGTGCAAACTTTATATGCCTCAGTACAGGGGAATGACAGGGCCAAGAAGTGGGAGTAGGTGGGTGTGGGAGTGGGTGGGGGGGTGTTTGAGGGACTTTTGCGATAGCATTGGAAATGTAAATGAAATAAATACCCAATTAAAAAAAATAAGGACAAAAAAAAAGAAAAAAAAGAAAAGAAAATCAGTCTAAAAATTGCCAACCCACGAAACTGAGATCTTCCAAAGCTCCTGCTCCCTACCACCTTATGAATCAAGGCCTTCTATGGCCTACTGGTTTGGGAAGCAGTAAAAAGTCATTATCATCACAGACACCAAAATGAAGCAAGCTAAGCAGGAGGTTCTAATTAGAACTTGGCTTGATGGATGGAAGCCCAGTACTCCAACTGCTGTATTTCACTTATTGAACAGTAACTGCCAATCTCATTGCCCTTTAGATGGGTTAATTTCATGTTCTCCTACCTTTGACGTTCCTATGGAGTTTCTTAACTTAATGTGGAGATCATAAAAAGAGAGTCTACTTCAGAAAGTGATGTAAGATGTTCAGACCATCTGCTGCCACAATGAGCCTGTCTGTTTGCTTTGCTTCCAGACACACCTCCATTTGCTTTTTCATCCTCAGATCATTGTTGCTACAGAGGGAAGTAGTAGCTCCCACAGGCTACTACTCCTTATTGACTATGGGCTTTCCAAGGTAAAGTAAGTGAGGCCACATGACTAGATAATGAGAAATGAGGCACAGATACAAGTGAAATAAATACAAATAAACAAGCCCCCTAAAATCCATTGTGGTGAGATTGTAATCTATATATCCATGGTTTTTAGGAAGTAACTAGGATTAAATGGACCTCGAGAATAGAGTTCCCATGATGGCACTGGTGGTGACTTTGTGAGAATGGAAAGAGAGATGGGCTAGCACATTTGCTCTGCACCTCTAGTGATACTGTGGGCTACAACATGACAGAGCAAGAAAGCTCTGTCCAAATATGCCACGTGTTTGGATTTTGTAGTTTTCAGAATGGTGGAAAATATTTTTATACAACTTACATAGTAAAGAGCATTCTATTCTAACATCCGAAAAATACCAAGACAAATGATTCCTATTTGGATAGTGTATATCTGTAAAGGAAGGGCCTCAGATCACACAGAGTCCAAGTCTTTCTTGTCATGCAACCTTGTAAATTTGTCATCCACCTACCACCTAAATTTTTTTTTTTTTTTTTTTTTTTGGTTTGTAGCAAGTCTCCCTTTATCAATGCAAGCCTTGTCTCAGAACCTTTTAAGTTTTGTCTGGTTAGTTTGCACTTCGTGTATTTTACAAATTCCTGACAAACGATGGCACATTCTGTTTGTAGTGATCTGCTTTAAGAAGCAGATTATTCGGGAACTTTCGGGATAGCATTTGAAATTTGAAATGTATATAAAGAAAATATCTAATAAAAATAATAAAATAAAATAAAATATTAAAAAAAGAAGCAGATTATATGCCTCCTTTGTGCCTGTGCTGTGTGTGTGGAGTGAGCTATTAGATAAAGAGAACACATCTAAGCAGCAGTCAAAGCCCCTCAGCTATCTCTCCAAGAGCCATTTTGCCTGGTGCATGTATTGGAAATTGAGTATTACACTGCATCCTTAGGTCAGACTGACCAACACAGTTTATTGCAGCACCCCATCTTGTGGCCTCAAAAGGTAATAAATAGGTCTGTGATGAAGTTGGAGTTTCAGAGTGGCAAGACTGAAGTTTATATCCAACAAGTATTACATTTCTGTTTCTGTTTACTTCTCTCCCTATCTCCCTAGAAGAATTTTGCTTCTTTCCACCTCACTACCAGGAGAGAAGGTTATGTCTTAAAGGCCCCCAGATTGCTGGAAAACTTATTCCAATGTAAGTAGATGTTTTTGCTTTTTGTTGGCCTGAAAAGAGATCAGCAGAGTATGTAAATTATTGCCCATAGTCATATACCTTAACAGCAAGAACACTGGCCCCTTGCTTCTAAGTCAGATTGTTTCCAATTATCTACACACCTTTCTGACTCACTGAAAGGGTTGCTCTAAATACAGCAGTTGGAGTACTGGGCTTCCATCCATCAAGCCAAGTTCTAATTAGAACCTAATGTGTAAAGGACCAAGAATGTAAGTGGAAGCCCAAAGACTACACATCTAAATATGGAAAAAGTAATACCACTGATTTGTAAATAAAATGTGTTCTAACATTTCACTGGGTTAAACATGCCTTGATAAGAGGGCCAGGTTTAACCTAAAATCTCAGACTTCTCAGAATTCCAAATAAAACATGACACACGCCAGGCAGTGGTGGCACATGCCTTTAATCCAACACTTGGGAGGCAAAGGCAGGTGGATTTCTGAGTTCAAGGCCAGCCTGGTCTACAGAGTGAGTTCCAGGACAGCCAGGGCTACACAGAGAAACTCTATCTATAAAAAAATCAAAAAACAAAACAAACAAACAAAAAAACAAAACAAAACAACAAAACAACAACAACAACAACAACCAAATGATATGCCTTTGATCTCTGACCCCAACTCTGACTTTTGTCTCAAGTTCAAGCCACATTTTGAAGTGATTAGTAAAATGTATAAATAAAGGGCACTGGATCACTAAAAGTCAAGATCTTTTTTGACCTGCCTGGTTGGGATTCAATCCTCCATCTATACAGGAAATGTGCCAACCTCTCTGTGCTGCCATGAATAAGAACAACAAAGGAAATCTTGATATTCAGTAAGTAACAGGCTTGGAGAAAAGCTAACCTGTGAATATCCTTATAGAACTTATATTCAGCCTCTCAGGGAGGGCACCATTCCCAAAGCAAGTATTTCATGTCCAGTGACTACTAAGTAACTGCTACCTGAGAACTTGTGAGCATCCGGCTCCACCAAAGTGTCAACAAATGGGATGTCAGCTGGCAACATATTTGGAAAGAAAATGCCTATTTCAAAACAGGCACGTTCACAAATACTAAATCCTATTCAGTTGATTTTTATATGTTAGCTCTACAGTGGGTTCTTTTTTAGACTCAATGCATTTGCTTCATTGAAATTTGTCATATGTCAGCAAAACCTAGTCAGTGTTGCTGAGAAATGTGTCGAAGACTGTTAGCCAGAGAGGGAGTCATAGTGAACAGGGGAACTGCTATCTAAGTTCAGAAGTGTGCATGCACATGAATAGCAAGGAGAACAAAGCATAGCACCTAAAAGCCACTAAGCTAGAACTGTGGTGGTCAGATATGCTTATCAGAAAAAAGGTTTTGCAGGTGCCTTCAGAGCTTCTGATGCCCACACTCTATGCTAGGTATATGGTGGCACTAATGCTTGGCACTCTGGGATAAATTTCAGACCTTTTATAGAGAGATAGTTACATTAGGGGTATTTTCATTTACCAAGGAAACCTTGAATGCTACAATTAGGGAATGTTCAAAGTCTTTCGCAGAACTGTCTGTAAGGCAGGAAGAAAAGTAACAGATTGTTTAGGGTATGGGACAGTGGCTGGACCCAAGTGGGCCTAAGAGTAACCAATCCACTAATTTCAGCTCTAAACAGTGTCCCTGGAGGGGACATTACTCTTAAGAAATAATTTACACTGTTTAAAAATGATAAATTCAGCTTCTCTAACTTTCTAATGAAGCAATTGAGTTCTATACGAGGCAATTATATCACTGATTGTGTAGCAAGTAGCAAAATAGAGCGTCCGGTCACAGGGAATATAAAGGTTAAAGCTCTATTAATTGGATTTTGTGCATTTCTATGAATTTCTAACTGAGTTTATTAAAGAATCACCTTAGTGATATTGGTGAGCATTGGTTTTGCCATCTGTAAGCCTGGAAGATATTGAGTCAGCCTCCTCACAGCTGGTGCCATACCCATGGGAAATGATGACTTGTCACCTATGTTAACAGTGTGTTCTCATCACCACTGCATAGACAGGCTGAGGAAGCCATCTGGCCCTGACTGCACAGTGTGCTTGAAAATGCAGCAGAGGTAAGTGGGCAACAGCTCAGGTCAGTTTGTGACACTCAGGAGCGAGCTCTGGCATCCCCTGCTATTGGAATGTCACCAGGGCAGTTTTCTTCTTGGTTGAGAATTGAAAATTTCTGCCTTCTGTCCCAAGTGAAAGGAGGGTAGGAGCTATGTAGGTAAGGAAGTTGGTGTGCAAATGAGACACAGCATGCTTTTCCATGGAGATTTTTTCCCCAAGGTGGGCTGGGCTTGCATTTGACTTAATTTTGTCTTCCATGTTTGTATTAGATAAAATTAATACTAAAGGATGTCACAAAGAAGTTAATCCCAGTGACCATACACATGTATTTTCATACTCTTGGAAGCCAGCCTTAGGCTGTATTTTTCAAGAAGGAGCCTGACAAAACATTAGCAAGATTGAGACTTGAGCTGGCACATGGGAAGTTCCCTCGGTCCCATCATAAGATCTTGTACTTGTACAAATGTTTATGGCATGTTCACTTTCTTTCCATTTCAGGAAAATACAGAGAATATAATCATGCCTACAGTTCCTGCCATTGCAAAGGCAAAGATACTATCTATCTCTTACACAAATCATCCTTCACTCCAGGTCTTTAGAGTGGACAATGGATCCAAGAAACAGGTGGCCTGTCAGTGGCTTTCTGAGGAAAACAGAGAAGCAACGTATACCATAAGCTTTGTCATTTCCCCTCACTGCAGTCTAGGCTCCAAACAAAGCTACAAGACAGTGGATAAATCAGCCTGCACAGAAATCCTGGGTGATGAGCAGCTAGATTACATCCACAAACACGTGCAGAAAAGCTAAAGGAAAAGGAAGGTGGTACATTGCCTCAAAACCAAAGCTTCAAAGAAAACTGTATTTCAAGTTGACACTTCTCCAAGGAATATCTCTGGCCCTGTATTGTTTTATTTCAGAGCTTGTCAGAGTGAAAAATAAATGAAAGAAATTATGTCCATCATTACAAAAGAAAAAAGGAAAAGCAGGGGTGAGGGGGGGAAGGAAAGGAAATAAATTCATAGCCCAGCAATAAGGTCTCTTTGGATCTATTTTTGGTACCCTGCATTTCTGCTGGATCAGACGTTAACTGAAACTTCACTCGGTCTTGTGTGTACTTCCTTAGAAAATTCATCTTTGCATACCTCTGGTATGTCAATCTACAAATTCCTCTTCCTAATAACTGATCTTCCTCAAAATTGATGCCAGAGTCATAACCTCCATCCATCCCTATATGGTGTCTGATTACTTAATCTGTCTTCAGTAAACAGTTTGTTTAATTGGGTCTGGTAAGAGTCTTTCCCTATTCCTGGTGCTTTCTCTTAATGATGATCTGCTCAGTTGTCCCACTTTGTTCATTGCTTATAAATTCCAACAAGTGTGTTATTCTATAAATTGAACTCCACCTCTGTCCTTTCTCCCTCACTCCACAAGTTTCTTTGCATTTGTCTCTACTCTACTGCTGATTCTATGTAAAGCCTTTCACATCAGCAGCTGAATGTAGAGCATATGTTTAAGCACTTGGTTCATGATTAGCAGTGCTGGTTTTTTTTGAGATGTGGGAACCTTAGGTGGAAGACCCTAGCTGAAGTAAATGGCTTTCTTGAGATATACAGCTTGGCTCCATTGCTGTCCCTTCTCTACTTACTGATCCACCCACATATGAGTCAACAATCTCACTGTCCCATAGCCATGTTTTGTCTCTGCGATGAATTGTACATTCAAGCTATACAACAAAATTAAATCATTCCTTATTTAAATTGCTTCTTAAGTGTTGGGTGATGAGAAAAGTACCTAATACAGAAGTGGAACACTGAGTGAGCAGAGTGGAGAAAGCAGGATTCCAGGGCACTGACCCCCCAGCCTATGACAAAATACTCATCAGTTTGTGTTTTCCACCAGCAGCTTTTAAAGCAAAGTGCTTCTCTCACCTGGGAATTTGATTGCCTTAAGGGTTTGTGGAATCTGTAGCTGGCACTTTATCCTCATCCTGCTTTCCAGGTAGATTTTGTAAGCCAGCCCCTTGCTTTGTCTTTACTTCCTGACTTGCTCTCAACCCAAGCTGTTCTCCTTTGTGCCCCCATCCTTATACAGCTGTGTTTGAACACAGTCTGCACAGACAACTCATTACCTCACTTATTCCTGCAAAGCTCTCTGCCTCAATACCCTGGAATAAAACTGTCCATCCTGTGTAGACCAAAACCTCCATTCTTGCCAATTGGTCAAATAGCAGATGATCCAGTTAGGAAATGCCAGTCTCCTCTTTTTATAACCCACTGCATTATCTTTTAATGGTGTGGAACAGCCTCAGGATATCACCTCAACTCCTGGGAAACAAACTTACAAACCTGTACATCTGTTCTCTATTCTTTGCTCTAGTGTAGCAATATAGCTGCCTACTCCAGATGCCCAGTGCTACATCTATACTAACTAATCTCTCTCTCTCTCTCTCTCTCTCTCTCTCTCTCTCTCTCTCTCTCTCTCTCTCTCTCTCTCTCTCTCTCCCCCCCCCCCCACTTGTCCTCAGGATGCTTGTCCATGGTGCTATGAGTTGGATAGGAATCTTAATGATCCTGGATACATCCCTCTTTGTCACTACCCATATTCAATTTATTCTCAAGTTTTCTTAACTCACAAAAATAAGTTGAGGAGTTCTTTTATAATTCCTTGACCCATGGTACCGTCTCCAATGCATTCCTCAAATGGTCAAAAAGTATCCCCTGGGTACACAAAAACCCGTGAAACATAAAATCAGACTCACAATTCTTCTTGAGGACAATGTCTCTGGAACATATTGGGTCCCCAAAATACATACTTTGATCAGTGACTGAAAGAGAGTAAAAAGGCAGGGTGAAACAAGGTTTGGTTTTTGGTTTTTGTTTGCTTGTTTGTTTTTTGTTTTTTGCTGTTGTTTTGTTTTTGTTTTTGTTTTTAGTTCTTTTATGAGCTGGTTCCGAACTATTTCAAATAATTACAGAAGCAGAAACACTTTCCATAAATATCTTCAAGTCAAATTAAGTAATCAAAGTAGTTCATTTTTCTCCAATTATTCTATAGAATTTTGTCTACTTTTACACAAAATAGTTTTATGCTTAGATAAGTGCCCAGAAATTATAAATTATATTTAATATTTTCCACTACTAGTATGGAACAAGTCAGGATTTCATATCAGATAAGAAATCTCACCCTGTCTCAAAACAAAACAAAAACCACCACCACCACCACCAACAACAACAAAACCTTGTCTCAAAACAAACAAACAAGCAAACAAACAAACAAACAAAATCTTTATGTTAGTAGTGACATAAGAGTTTCTATTGGACCTTGACTTTCTTCACACACACACACACACACAGAGAGAGAGAGAGAGAGAGAGAGAGAGAGAGAGAGAGAGAGAGAGAGATGAAGGGGCTGGAAGGGGTTTGTTCTCTGTCTGGTTGAAGACTCCATTTCTAGAATCTCACATTATATTTCTTAAAATCCCATTATATTCACACAATATAGAATATATACAAGATAAGGTTAAAATTAATATTCTAAAAAGTACCATCTACAAGCCTTTTCTATTTTTATTAGATAATTTCTTCATTTACATTTCAAATGCTATCCTGAAAGTCCTCTATACCTCCCCCGTGTCCTGCTCCCCAAAACACCCACTCCTGCTTCCTGGCCCTGGCATTCCCCTGTACTGGAGCATATGATCTTCGCAAGACCAAGGACCTCTCCTCCCATTAATGGCCAACTAAGCCATCCTCTGCTACATATGCAACTGGAGACACAGCTCTGGGGGGTACTGTTTAGTTCATATTGTTGTTTCTTCTATAGGGTAGCAGACCCCTTTAGCTCCTTGGGTTCTTTCTCTAGCTCCTTCATTAGGGACCCTGTGTTCCATCCAATAGATGACTGTGAACATCCACTTCTGTATTTGCCAGGCACTGGCATAGCCTCACAAGAGATAGCTATATCAGGGTCCTGTTAGCAAAATCTTTCTGGCATCAGCAATATTGTCTGGGTTTGGTGGTTGTGTATGGGCTTCATTCCTTCTTAGAATGGGGAACAAAATACCCATGGAAGGAGTTACAGAGACAAAGTTCAGAGGTGAGACCGAAGGAAGGACCATCCAGAGACTGCCCCTATAAGCCTTTTCTATGTTAGATCTACCTGTTCATTTTTTTTCCCTAAAACTTAAAATGGGAAGTATTTGCAGAAAATACCAATACTACTTGTACTCCCCAACTTGTTTTTTGGTCATTATGTTTGTGCAGGAATAGAAACCCTGATGAAGACAAATTGGTACCAGCATAGTGGGGTATTTCTGTGACAGCCTGACCATGTTTTTGGGAGGATGGTAGAAGGACTTTGGAACTTTGGGCCAGAAGATCCATTCGGTGTTATGAGCTCTGTCAGATGTTGTGTAGGAGCTTGGAAGACAATGTTGAGAACAGTGCAGAAGATGGAGGCCTGGCTTGTGAAATTTCAGATGGAAGATTAAAGACTCTTTTCAGGGCCATTGCTAGTTTGATTGTGAAGGTTTAGTGGTTCTGGTTAGCTGGGCTGAAGAATCATCTGTGATTAACAAGATACCAGAACCACTAGAGTGAAACCTTTGCATTACTGGGATTATTGATGCTGGTTATCTGGAGCTAAGAAATTAGCAGTGATTAAGAAGAGACCAGCATCATTGAGTTGACATCTTCTGGGAAGTGATTTTTTGAGAGCACAGAGGCTGTGTTCCAGAGATATCCATCATTGTACTTTGTGCTGTGGCTGGACTTGGTAATGTATAAGAGTCAGCCAGGTGGTACTGGTTTTGAAGGCATGAAGGGGTCACGCAGAGCAGCTGAGGCTCGGCACCGTGAGAGATCATGGAAGGCCATTGGTGAAGGTGCAGCCTCAGTTGCAACTGATGGCCCAGAACTGAAGGGGTCATGCAGTGTTTTGGAGATGCTAGTACCATGAGAGGACCACCAAGAGCAGCAGCAGTGGAGTACAGGTATCTGGAGCCTAGAGGGCAATGCATGTGCTACAAAGGTCATGGCTGGAGAAGTGACTCAAGCCCTTGGAGGAGCCCAGAAGATTAGGAGTTGGATCCCAGACATTGGATGGTTGGAGAACTGTGCCGTGATATTTTCCCTCTTGAAGGAAGAAACTATTTAGTGGAGCCCACAGTTAAGAGACTTTTAATTGTAAAAAGACTTTGGATTTTAAAAGAGATGGATATTTTAAAGAGATCGAAATTTTAAGAATATGTTAAGACTGTGGGACGTTTAAAGTTATTTAGATCTTGGGGATGAATAAGAATGTAAGGGTTGAGGCTTACTAGTGATGTGTTTGTGAGTCAAGTTGACAAGGGGTCAATTGTACTGACTACTTTTGTGTCAACTTGACACAGCTGGAGTTATCACGGAGAAAGGAGCTTCAGTTGAGGAAATGCCTCCATGAGATACAACTGTAAGGCATTTTCTCAATTAGTGATCAAGGGGGAAAGGCCCCTTGTGGGTGGGACCATCTCTGGGCTGGTAGTCTTGGTTCTATAAGAGAGCAGGCTGAGCAAGCCAGAGGAAGCAAACCAGTAAAGAACATCCCTCCATGTACTCTGCATCAGCTCCTGCTTTCTGACCTGCTTGAGTTCCAGTCCTGATTCAATTGGTGATGAACAGCAGTATGGAAGTGTAAGCCGAATAAACCCTTTCCTCCCCAACTTGTTTCTTGGTCATGATGTTTGTGCAGGAATAGATACCCTGACTAAGACACTACTTTATTTGAAATATGACTTAAAACAAGGAAATTAGAATATTTCATTAATGTGAAGAGTTGGCAGCACAAATATATCTCTTCCTGTCCTAGTTACCCAGAAAAGGTAGAAATTTGTGTAAATAATAGGATGAGACTACATTTTCATATTAATATGTGAAGAAATGACTGCATCTATAATCCCCATCCCCCATCCCCCATCTCCCAAAACCTGCTAGGCCTCTACACTCTCTGGGGCCTCAGGTCACTAGAAGGTTAGGTGCATGTTTTCCCATTGAGGCCAGACCAGGCAATCCTCTGCAGTGTATGTTCCTGGAGTCTCATATCAGCTGGTGAATGCTGCCTAGTTGGTGGCTCAATGTCTGAGAGATCTCAGGGTCCAGGTTAGTTGGGAAGGCTGGTCTTCCTATGTGATTACACTCCTTGTCCTACTCAATCTTTCCCTAATTCAACCACAGGGTTCCCAGTAAAACATTGAGATTAAGATTTCTACAAGAATTTATACAAAGGTTGATTTCTTTTTCTCACTGTTTTTTTTTATTACATATTTTCCTCAATTACATTTCCAATGCTATCCCAAAAGTCCCCCATACCGCCCCCCACTTCCCTACCCTCCCATTCCCATTCTTTTGGCCCTGGCATTCCCCTATATTGGGGCATATAAAGTTTGCAAGTCCAATGGGCCTCTCTTTCCAGTGATGGCCGACTAGGCCATCTTTCGATACATATGCAGCTAGAGACAAGAGCTCCGGGGTACTGGTTAGTTCATCATGTTGTTCCAACTATAGGGTTGCAGATCCCTTTAGCTCCTTGGGTACTTTCTCTAGCTTCTCCATTGGGAGCCCTGTGATCCATCCACTAGCTGACTGTGAGCATCCACTCCTGTGTTTGCTAGGCCCCTGCATAGTCTCACAAGAGACAGCTATCTTTGGGTCCTTTCAGCAAAATCTTGCTAGTGTATGCAATGGTGTCAGCGTTTAGAAGCTGATTATGGGATGGATCCCTGGATACGGCAGTCTCTAGATGGTCCATCCTTTCATCACAGCTCCGAACTTTGTCTCTGTAACTCCTTCCCTGGGTGTTTTGTTCCCAATTCTAAGAAGGGGCACAGTGTCCACATTTTGGTCTTCATTCTTCTTGAGTTTCATGCGTTTAGCAAATTGTATCTTATATCTTGGGTATCCTAATTTTTGGGCTAATATCCACTTATCAGTGAATACATATTGTGTGAGTTCCTTTGTGATTGTGTTACCTCACTCAAGATGATGCCCTCCAGGTCCATCCATTTGGCTAGGAATTTCATAAATTCATTCTTTTTAATAGCTGAGTAGTACTCCATTGTGTAAATGTACCATAATTTCTGTATCCATTCCTCTGTTGAGGGACATCTGGGTTCTTTCCAGCTTCTGGCTATTATAAATAGGGCTGCTATGAACATAGTGGAGCATGTATCCTTCTTACCGGTTGGGACATCTTCTGGATATATGCCCAGAAGAGGTATTGCTGGATCCTCCGGTAGTACTATGTCCAATTTTCTGAGGAACCGCCAGACTGATTTCCAGAGTGGTTGTACTAGCTTGCAATCCCACCAACAATGGAGAAGTGTTCCTCTTTCTCCACATCCTCGCCAGCATCTGCTGTCACCTGAATTTTTGATCTTAGCCATTCTGACTGGTGTGAGGTGGAATCTCAGGGTTGTTTTGATTTGCATTTCCCTGATGATTAAGGATGTTGAACATTTTTTCAGGTGCTTCTCTGCCATTCGGTATTCCTCAGGTGAGAATTCTTTGTTCAGTTCTGAGCCCCATTTTTTAATGGGGTTATTTGACTTTCTGGAGTCCACCTTCTTGAGTTCTTTATATATATTGGATATTAGTCCCTTGTCTGATTTAGGATAGGTGAAGATCCTTTCCCAATCTGTTGGTGTTTTTTTTGTCTTATTTATGGTGTCTTTAGCCTTGCAGAAGCTTTGTAGTTTCATGAGGTCCCATTTGTCAATTCTCGATCTTACAGCACAAGCCATTACTGTTCTATTCAGGAATTTTTCCCCTGTGCCCATATCTTCAAGGCTTTTCCCCACTTTCTCCTCTATAAGTTTCAGTGTCTCTGGTTTTATGTGAAGTTCCTTGATCCACTTAGACTTGACCTTAGTACAAGGAGATAGGAATGGATAGATTCACATTCTTCTACATGATAACAACCAGTTGTGCCAGCACCATTTGTTGAAAATGCTGTCTTTCTTTCACTGGATGGTTTTAGCTCCCTTGTCGAAGATCAAGTGACCATAGGTGTGTGGGTTCATTTCTGGGTCTTCAATTCTATTCCATTGGTCTATTTGTCTGTCACTATACCAGTACCATGCAGTTTTTATCACAATTGCTCTGTAGTAGAGCTTTAGGTCCGGCATGGTGATTCCACCAGAGGTTCTTTTATCCTTGAGAAGAGTTTTTGCTATCCTAGGTTTTTTGTTATTCCAGATGAATTTGCAGATTGCACTTTCTAATTCGTTGAAGAATTGATTTGGAATTTTGATGGGGGATTGCATTGAATCTGTAGATTGCTTTTGGCAAGATAGCCATTTTTACAATGTTGATCCTGCCAATCCATGAGCATGGGAGATCTTTCCATCTTCTGAGATCTTCTATAATTTCTTTCTTCAGAGACTTGAAATTTTTATTATACAGATCTTTCACTTCCTTAGTTAGAGTCACGCCAAGATATTTTATATTATTTGTGACTATTGAGAAGGGTGTTGTTTCCCTAATTTCTTTCTCAGCCTGTTTATTCTTTGTGTAGAGAAAGGCCATTGATTTGTTTGAGTTAATTTTATATCCAGCTACTTCACCGAAGCTGTTTATCAGGCTTAGGAGTTCTCTGGTGGAATTTTTAGGGTCACTTATATATACTATCATATCATCTGCAAAGAGTGATATTTTGACTTCATCTTTTCCAATTTGTATCCCTTTGATCTCCTTTTGTTGTCGAATTGCTCTGGCTAGGACTTCAAGTACAATGTTGAATAGGTATGGAGAAAGTGGACAGCCTTGTCTAGTCCCTGATTTTAGAGGGATTGCTTCAAGCTTCTCACCATTTACTTTGATGTTGGCTACTGGTTTGCTGTAGATTGCTTTTATCATGTTTAGGTTTGGGCCTTGAATTCCTGATCTTTCCAAGACTTTTATCATGAATGGGTGTTGGATCTTGTCAAATGCTTTTTCTGCATCTAACGAGATGACCATGTGTTTTTTGTCTTTGAGTTTGTTTATATACTGGATTACGTTGATGGATTTCCGTATATTGAACCATCCCTGCATCCCTGGGATGAAACCTACTTGGTCAGGATGGATGATTGTTTTGATGTGTTCTTGGATTCGGTTAGCAAGAACTTTATTGAGGATTTTTGCATCAATATTCATAAGGGATATTGGTCTGAAGTTTTCTATCTTTGTTGGGTCTTTTTGTGGTTTAGGTATCAGAGTAATTGTGGCTTCATAGAATGAGTTGGGTAGAGTACCTTCTGTTTCTATTTTGTGGAATAGTTTGTGAAGAACTGGGATTAGATCTTCTTTGAAGGTCTGATAGAACTCTGCACTAAACCCATCTGGTCCTGGGTTTTTTTGGTTGGGAGACTATTAATGACTGCTTCTATTTCTTTGGGGGATATAGGGTTGTTTAGATCATTAACCTGATCTTGGTTCAACTTTGGTACCTGGTATCTGTCTAGGAACTTCTCCATTTCATCCAGGTTCTCCAGTTTTGTTGAGTATAGCCTTTGGTAGAAGGATCTGATGGTGTTTTGGATGTCTTCAGGATCTGTTGTTATGTCTCCTTTTTCATTTCTGATTTTGTTAATTAGAATACATTCCCTGTGCCCTCTAGTGAGTCTGGCTAAGGGTTTATCTATCTTGTTGATTTTCTCAAAGAACCAGCTCCTTGATTGGTTGATTCTTTGAATAGTTCTTCTTGTTTCCACTTGATTGATTTCGCCCCTGAGTTTGATTATTTCCTGCCGTCTACTCCTCTTGGGTGATTTGCTTCCTTTTGTTCTAGTGCTTTTAGGTGTGTTGTCAAGCTGCTAATGTGTGCTCTTTCTAGTTTCTTTTTGGAGGCACTCAGAGCTATGAGTTTTCCTCTTAGAAATGCTTTCATTGCGTCCCATAAGTTTGGGTATG
The DNA here is from genome assembly GCF_978045245.1 of Mus caroli. Lineage (NCBI taxonomy): Eukaryota > Metazoa > Chordata > Mammalia > Rodentia > Muridae > Mus > Mus caroli. The sequence goes on along the minus strand of NW_028227257.1, from coordinate 30,374,393 downwards.
TTGTGGCTTCATTTTCATTGAACTCTAAAAAGTCCTTGATTTCTTTCTTTATTCCTTCCTTGACCAAGGTATCATTGAGAAGAGTGTTGTTCAGTTTCCACGTGAATGTTGGCTTTCTATTATTTATTTTGTTATTGATGATCAGCCTTAGTCCATGGTGATCTGATAGGATGCATGGGACAATTTCAATGTTTTTGTATCTGTTGAGTCCTGTTTTGTGCCCAATTACGTGGTCAATTTTGGAGAAGGTACCATGAGGTGCTGAGAAGAAGTTGTATCCTTTTGTTTTAGGGTAAAATGTTCTGTAGATATCTGCCAGATCCATTTGATCCATAACTTCTGTTAGTTTCACTGTGTCCCTGTTTAGTTTCTTTTTCCATGATCTGTCCATTGGTGAAAGTGGTGTGTTGAAGTCTCCCACTATTATTGTATGAGGTGCAATGTGTGCTTTGAGATTTACTAAAGTTTCTTTAATGAATGAGGCTGCCTTTGTATTTGGAGCATAGATATTCAGGATTGATAGTTCCTCTTGGAGGATTTTACCTTTGATGAGTATGAAGTGCCCCTCCCTGTCTTTTTTGATGACTTTGGGTTGGAAGTCAATCTTATCTGATATTAGAATGGCTACTCCAGCTTGTTTCTTCAGACCATTTGCTTGGAAAATTGTTTTCCAGCCTTTCATTCTGAGGTAGTATCTATCTTTTTCTCTGAGATGAGTTTCTTGTAAGCAGCAAAATGTTGGGTCTTGATTGTGTAGCCAGTTTGTTAGTCTATGTCTTTTTATCGGGGAGTTGAGTCCATTGATATTAAGAGATATTAAGGAAAAGTAATTGTTGTTTCCTGTTATTTTTGTTGTTAAAGTTGGCATTCTGTTCTTGTGGCTGTCTTCTTTTCGGTTTGTTGAGGGATTACCTTCTTGTTGTTTCTAGGGCGTGGTTCCTGTCCTTGTATTGGTTTTTTTCTGTTATTATCCTTTGAAGGGCTGGATTCGTGGAGAGATAATGTGTGAATTTGGTTTTGTCGTGGAATACTTTGGTTTCTCCATCTATGTTAATTGAGAGTTTGGCTGGGTATAGTAGCCTGGGCTGGAATTTGTGTTCTTTTAATGTCTGTATAACATCTGTCCTGGATCTTCTGGCTTTCATAGTCTCTGGTGAAAAATCTGGTGTAATTCTGATAGGCTTGCCTTTATATGTTACTTGGCCTTTTTCTCTTACTGCTTTTAGTATTCTATCTTTATTTAGTGCATTTGTTGTTCTGATTATTATGTGTCGGGAGGTATTTCTTTTCTGGTCCAGCCTATTTGGAGTTCTGTAGGCTTCTTGTATGTTCATGGGCATCTCTTTCTTTAGATTTGGGAAGTTTTCTTCTATAATTTTGTTGAAGATGTTTGCTGGTCCTTTGAGTTGAAAATCTTCATTTTCATCCACTCCTATTATCCGTAGGTTTGGTCTTCTCATTGTGTCCTTTATTTCTTGGATGTTTTGAGTTAGGATCTTTTGCATTTTCCATTTTCCTTGATTGTTGTGCCGATGTTCTCTATGGAATCTTCTGCACCTGAGATTCTCTCTTCCATCTCTTGTATTCTGTTGCTGATGCTTGCATCTATGGTTCCAGATTTCTTTCCTAGGGTTTCTATCTCCAGTGTTGCCTCATTTTGGGTTTTCTTTATTGTGTCTACTTCCCTTTTTAGGTCTAGTATGGTTTTGTTCATTTCCATCATCTGATTGGATGTGTTTTCCTGTTTCTCTTTAAGGACTTCTACCAGTTTGGTTGTGTTTTCCTGTTTTTCTTTAAGGACTTGTAACTCTTTAGCCATGTTCTCCTGTAGTTCTTTAAAGTCCTTCTTGATGTCCTCTACCATCATCATGAGATATGCCTTTAAATCCAGGTCTAGTTTTTCAGGTGTGTTGGGGTGCCCTGGACTGGGCGAAGTGGGAGTGCTGGGTCCTGATGATGGTGAGTGGTCTTGGTTTCTGTTAGTAAGATTCTTACCTTTACCTCTCGCCATCTGGTAATCTCTGGAGTTGTTATAGTTGTCTCTGTTCAGAGGTTGTTCTTCTGGTGATTCTGAGTATCCTCTGTCAGCAGACCTGGGAGACAGGCTCTCTCCTCTGAGTTTCAGTGGTTAGAGCACTCCCTGCTGACAAGCTTTCCTCTTAAAGGGAAGGTGTACAGATATCTGGCGTTTGGACCTCCTCCTGGCCGAAGAAGAAGGCGGAAAACAGGACCTTTCCCAGATGCTGTGTTGCTTTGGCAGGTCACAGAAGCTGTAGGCTTCTGTGGTGCACACTCTCAGCTGTGCAGACTAAGTTCCTAAGTTCAGTGGAGTCCTGGATCCAAGATGTGCTCCCTGCTCCTGAGGCAGAGGGCTCCTGTGCAGGGCAGACCACTGTCTTCCAGCTAGGAGGGTGCCGGATGTCTGTGGCCCCAAAAGGGTGCTGCCTCAGCGGCTCTGTGGCTCCCGCCTGTCCCAGAAGCTGTCTGCCTCTGTGGTCCTCACTCTGACCTGTACAGACTAAGTTCGGCGGATGGTGCTCCCTGCAGGGCAGGTCACTGTCCTCCAGCTGGGAGGGTGCCGGATGTCTGCGGCCCCAAAAGGGTGCTGCCTCAGCGGCTCTGTGGCTCCCGCCTGTCCCAGAAGCTGTCTGCCTCTGTGGTCCTCACTCTAACCTGTACAGACTAAGTTCGGCGGAGTCCCGGAGCCAAGATGGCACTCCCTGCAGGGCAGGTCACTGTCCTCCGACTGGGAGGGTGCCGGATGTCTGCGGCCCCAAAAGGGTGCTGCCTCAGCAGCTCTGTGGCTCCCGCCTGTCCCAGAAGCCGTCTGCCCCCGTGGTCCCCACTCTGACCTGTACAGACTAAGCTCGGCGGAGTCCCGGAGCCAAGATGGCGCTCCCTGCAGGGCAGGTCACTGTTCTCCGACTCCAAAGGTTGATTTTTATGCCCACTTAAGTTTTCATTTTTCCAAGTTGAATGTCCAAGAGTAAACTGCTACATCAAATGACAGTAGTTAAAAGCCTTATATTTTCTTTTAGTTATATTCTTTGGTACTATAATTGATTTGTTTATATTTTATTTTTTTTAATTTTTATTGGATATTTTATTTATTTACATTTCAAATGTTATAACCCTTCCGGTTTTCCCCTCCATACCATGGTAGTACTAAGTCCATTCAGTGAGTTGGGAGGTGCTCCCTTCTCATACTTTCTGGAAAAGTTAATGAAAAATTGGAATCAATTGTCCCATAAGTCTTTGATAAAACTCTTCAGAAAAGCCATGTGTACCCAGAGGTATAATTTGGGAAATGCTTAAATTATAAATTCAATTGTTTTCAATTGGGTGAGTTAAAGCCTTTGCTTCAGAAGGAATCAGTTTCCTCTAGATGTCAAATTTATTGTTTCTGGTATTATCCTTTTGCTACCAAGGTGGTAGCAGTAATCTTATCACATTCTTTTCAGTGATGAATTTTGTCTCATATTATATTTTTGCCCTTTAATTCTGGCTCAATGTTAATCAAATTTACCCATATTTTCAAATGCCCACATTGATTTTTCTATATCCTTTATTGTGTTTCTGGTTTGTATTCATCTGTTTCTGCTGTCATTCTGATTGTTTACTTCCTTCCTCTTGCTTTGGGCTTATTTAATTTTTATATCTCTTGATATTGGATGTGAGCACTTGAAAAGCTGATTTAAGGGTTTTCTTTCTATTGATGCATTTTATTCTGGAAATTTCCCCTCCATCCCTGCTCTGTTGTTTCTATGGTACTGCGGTGTTACGGTTTAGGTCAGTGCTTACTTTGAAACTACTTTGCAGCCCTGAATTATTTAAGAAATACATTATTTAGTTGTCATTGTTGAGAGTTTTTTTATCATCTTTCTGTTATTTATATCTAATATGATTTTATTGTAATCAAAGAACAATATATACTGTAAGGTTTTAACTCTTGAATTTATACAAGATTATTTTACAGTCAAGAATGTGGTTTATCTTCGTAAATGTTCTGTGAACTCCCAGGAAAAATTTATATTTCACTACTGTTGAGTGAATCATTTCTCCCCACTGCTTGATGTGTTTTTAACCTCTCCTTTATATCTATTGAGTTTCCATCTCATTAATGTATCATTTCTGAAAAGATGAGGACCCCAGCTGTGACTGTGGACTTTTCCCCCTCCTTCCATCTGGAACTTTAAATGCTTGATGGGCAATGCACCTTCAGGCTTGCTATTCTGATGTTCATCCTTCATGATTATACAAAGTTCCTACTTCTAGTAATAGTCTTCTTTCTGAACATCTTCATTTACCACTGACTGCTAACCGGGACTTCTATTTTTCTCTTAATACTGTTTGGAACATATAATATTTATAATATTATGTATTGCATATTATACAAATATTGCAATACATAAAATATGTATATGCAATAAAATATATGTATTTTATTCCAAATAGTATTAAATATATGTATAAGTATTAACTGTATGTACATATACAAAAGATGCCAAAATTTATATATAGAGAGAAACCCCAGACTTCTGGAGATGTGAAGACAGCTGCAGGCACAGAGTGGAACTGGCTCAAGAGAGGCTATGTGTGTTACAGATTGCAGAGCTGGAGGAGTGGAACTATCCAAAACATTTGGAGTATAGATGCTTCTCCCATGAGCTATGGAGTTAAAGGGTTTGGTATTTGCTTTGCTGGGTGTCAGTTTTTCCTTGCTACCATGACATGTGAATGTTTATTTTGTTCCATTTTACATTCAAACTTTGTAACTTGAGTTTTTCTTTTAAAGGTGTTTCTAATCAAGAATTTGTGTTGAGTCTCAGGAGAGAATTAGCATTTTTTTCTTTTTTTATTTCATATATATAACATCTTCAGAAGTTGGGTGTTTCTCTATATAAATTTTGGCATCTTTTCTATATGTACACACAGTTAATACTAATACTTATATTTAATACTATTTGGAATAAAATATGTATATATGCAATATTTGTATAATATATACATATGTTTTAACTAGATATTTTCTTTATTTACATTTCAAATGTGATCCCCTTTCCTAGTTTCCTTTCCAAAAATCCCCTATCCCCTCCCCCTACCACCTACTCCCCAACTCACCCACTGGCATTCCCCTATACTAGGGCATAGAACCTTCACAGGACCAAGGGCCTCTCTTCCCATTGATGACTGACTAGGCCATCCTCTTGCTACATATGCAGCTAGAGACATGAGTGCCACCATGTGTTTTCTTTGATTGGTGGTTTAGACTCAAGGAGCTCTGGGGGTACTCGTTAGTTCATATTGTTCCTCCTATCTGGCTGCAAACCCCTTCAGTTCCTTGGGTACTTTCTTTAGCTCCTTCATTGTGGACCCTGTGCTCTGTCCAATGGATGACTGTGAGCATCTACTTCTGTATTTGCCAGGCACTGGCAGAGCCTCTCAGGCGACAGCTATATCAGGCTCCTGTCAGCAAAATCTTGTTGGCATCAGCAATAGTGTCTGGGTTTGGTGGTTGTTTATGGGATGAATCCTCAGGTGTGGCAGTCCCTGTATGGTCATTTGTTAAAGATTCAAGGACTTTTGGAGACAGACTAACTGCATTTTGCAATATGAAATAAACAAGGCTTCCGTGATCAGGTATTGAATCTTATTATTAAAAGTGGTTTGTTTCCGTAGAAGGGTAGAATTGTGGTGACTAATCTTTATTATTAACTTGATTGGATTCAAATCACTTACAAGACATGTCCATGGGCATTTCTATGGGGGGGGGGTTTCCAGAGAGGATTAATTGAGATGAAGACTCAACCTGAATGTACACTCCATCATGTCATGGTCTTAGATCAAGATCAAATAAAATGAATAATGGAAGACAGCCTAATGTGGGTCAGCATCCTTTTTCTTATCTTCCTGACTCATCCAGATACAAATAAGGAGTCTCATGTTCTTGCTGCCAGTCAGGAATTGCTTCAACTACCTTACCTTCTACACCATAGTGGGCTATGCCTTTACACAATGGGGAGAAGTAAAGCCTCCCACAAAAGCCTTGCACACTTTTTGTCATTTCTTATAAAGCATTTAGTCATAGCAATAAGAAAAGTAACTAATATAGAATTCAAATGATTATCTGCATCTAATATTTGGATTTTTTTTATTTCACTTTCTGATATTATCTCTCTTGAGACTGTCACAGAGCCCCTCACATTTGTTGAATTTGAAACCATCCAGACATGTCAATCCATGGTGACCTTCAGAATGCTAGAAGATAAATGCTTTCAAGAGTCTCACAGATGATTTAATATGCACAAATCTCACTGGTTTTTAAGCACATCATTAAAAATCTTCTTAGAAAAAGGCATGTTATTTATCTTCTGAAAAAAAATACTGGAATTCGCTACAGAATGGAAGTGTGGTTTCTATATCTTAACTAACTGAAAGAAGCCTGAGAAGAGAAATTGTAAATGAAGCATTTAGCAAATTACGAACTGCAGTGATCTAGCACAGATTATTTCCAAACCTGATAAATTTGTTCTGTGTAAAAAGTCTTCCATTTGGAAAACAGTAAATGCAAATAAATCATGAATGTATAAACTTTCCCACAAAATTCATGTTATTTTTTAAACAAACTCCTCAATTTAAAAATACAATTTCTAAAGATACTATAAAATAGTTGGAGACATTACTGGACCAGAAAAAAATTCCCATCTTCTTGATTTAATTGGCATTACCACAACTCAACAGGATTCAGCAGTTGGAATGAGCAAATACTTAGCTCCAAGTGAAAGAAGCAAATAAAACTAAATCCAAGCACTTTTGTTTGTCTTATTTCTCCTTCAAAGATAAAAATAAATTAATAAATGCAAAATCCTGAGTAGTTTAACCTGCTTCTTTCCTGAGCTGATGTGAACCATCTCCATGTTTACCTGTGAGGGAGGTGACAGCCAACAGCAGTCTAGCACCTGACCTTAAGTGGAAGATCATTCTTAGACCCAGAATTTAAAAAGCCTCCAGTGATGGCTAATCTTAGTTGTCAACTCAGTTGGATCCTGAGACTACTAAGAGATAAATCACCAGACACATCTGTGAGGATTTTTTTTTCTGTTAGGTTAAGTGACATGAACTAATGTGGAATCTTCTGGCAGTAGCCTAGATATAAGGGACTCAGAATGAAATATTTTTGCTTTTTTAAATCTGCTTGCCTTTACATTTGTGTTGAGTTCATCTTCTCTGTTTCTGCTTCTGCTGCCCTTTGTTGGCATCAGATCCCAGCTTCCATGGTCTAGGTCTTCAGAACTGGATTGAGACTGCTAAGAGATCCAGCTTCATGGACTGATTAGCTAATTTTTGTCAGCCTCTCTAGTGTGAAGATCGAAAACACTGAGCTACTCAGACCATACTGTGTAAGCCAATCTAATAAATTCTCTTTTGATATAATTAATTCCATCAGTTGTTTCATCAGATCTCTGTTCTCAACACCCAATGATCTCAACTGGAAGATGATTTGTGATGTAGAATAATGAATAGATATCATTCAAATGCTTTAACACGGAGAAATTGTGAAATACTTTCTTAGTGTTCCTTCTACATACCAGCTAAATGACTGAGTCTGGGATTAGAGCACACTACTTACAACTTATTGTATTATATATTGACTTATAACTTATAGCAACCATCTTCACAATTCACAATTTTCAGGTCAGGAATTCAAACAAAGTTTCGAGGAGAGATTCTTAGGCTGAACAGGAAGTGTCTCAGACATTTAATATTATTCATATGGTCAACTGGTCTTAAGGATCCTTAAAAACAGTGCTGTCCACTTACTCAGCTTATTTTCTTTCCAGAATGCTATGTCAATACTAAAAGTTGCACTTGGCTCATTGACTGATAAAGAATCTCATGACATTATAGATCCAGAGCCAAATTATCTTGAGTGATTTTTTGTACCCTTAATAGCCATATATTACACTTCCCTGTGTCTGAACTAATGTTCTTATGAGTCATGTAAAATCTTCTGGAATGAATTAGCCTAACTGACCACTCACTTCCAATGACTCAATAGCCATCATCAGACTTCCACTGAGAGTTACAGCTTCATGTAGCCATCATATGATGTTGCCATCAGTGACTATGAAAAATTTCTTGATTTATGACTCATTTTCTGTTCATGAAGCCATTTTCACATTGGCTCCTTTCATTTGCAGTACCATAAATCCCTACTCCTTAGCTATGTTGACTCATAAATTGACTCAAGAATAAACTATTAACTTCCTCCTCAGCAATGGGCAAAGGGAAACCCTGGTGGTTGTAGTATTCTTATATCAGTCAGGGGCAGAGCAGATGACAGTCCTTTGTTTATCTTAGCTTGATGTTCGGCCTAGTGCGCAGATTCCTCTTATGCCTCAGACTCATAAAAAATCAAATTAAATCCAAACAGCTCAGTGTGGGAAGACACACAAAGACCTGTGAACTACAGTGCCATCCACAGGCCTGCCTTCTAGCTCATGGCACAGGCAGGCCATAGACACTCCCTTGCCATCATCCCACACAGCGTGGATGGAGGAGCTCTCAGAGGGGTGTCAGATGTACAGCCAGAATTCATCAGAAGCTAACACAATATGCCATATGGGAGAAAAAGAAAAGTGAAACAGCTTGAGCATTATGAAGAGAGATAAACTAGATATTCAATGGTGGAGAGGAGTTTCCTGGTGTGAGTGACCAGTCCTGACACCTCAGGCTATCTTAAGCTCCCAGACAGAGCTGCTGTTGAGGACCATGTCTGGATCTGTGGCTCATAGCAGCAGGAGTCAGTGTTGATGGAAGTGGCTCATATTACCACTAGAGAACATGGAGATGTCTTTGGTCTGGGAAGCAACCAGGAACCATGTGGAGGTTCAGGGTCTGTGTATCACTGGCCACACCTCACTGGATGCACCACTCCAGAAAGCAGGTCATGTATCTTGCACATACAGCATAGAAGAGCTGGCCTTGGTGCCAAGGGTATGGTTAAATTGCCCAAAGATGTGAATGTAGAAGAGTTGACCCCATCACTAGTTTGCCATGAGGTGGTCTGGGTGCAGGATGATGCCCCCTCTTCCCTTGCTTGAGGCAATCAAGAGAGCTGACACCAGGGTCATGAGAGTAGGTGAGCTGGCCCTTTCCATCACTGGCTACAGTACTCAGAAGTGTGGCCTGGGGTACTCTGATAGCACTACATAGTAGTGCTAGCTCTGATTATGGGGGAGCCAGTGAGCTAGCCCCAAGGACAGATTGAGAGAGAGAGATGAGCTCTACCACTAGTCTGCTGTGGTGGTGGTTGTGGTGGAGGTGGTGGTGGTGGTGGTGGTGGTGGTGGTGGTGGTGATGGTGTGTGCATGCCCTTCTACTTTATATCTTGAGGGTAGACATTGCAAGGGCAAAGGCAAAATGAGGGGATGGGGAAATGAGGGGACTGGGGTGTATGATGTAAAACTCACAAAGAATCAATAAAGAGCTAAAAACCAACCAACCAAACAAACAAATAATTTATTATTCCCTATGAAGTGAGAGATAGGTTTTGGATCAACATCATGGAAAATATTGCTGGTAAGTTGGTACTCATTCCATTTTTTGATTTCTATAACCACTGGAACAAGTTTACTAGCATCTATAATCCTTTGGTCTTTGGGGATCAGCACCCAGCATGGTTTCTAGCCCATCAATGCTGGTTGATAGAGTTAGTAAATTAATAAAACTCAAACACTTGAAGTAAATGTATTAAAACTAGTTGAAGGACCAGAAAAGGAACTCAGTGAGTCAATGCTTGCTACTCAATCCAGGCAATATTAGCTTAATTATGGAGCCCATAAAAGTTAGATATCATAAACCAATTCTACAGAGTTGTCTTTCCCTCCAAAACTATGATGTAGTATACTATAATAATTAATATTTTTATACATTATTTAATTTATAATTAATGAAAATGAATAATTAGATTACAATAAACCATTATTGTTTATTATTATTATTATAAATAAATGAGGCACTTCACACACACAAAAGTCATTCCCAATTTACAAACTGTGATGTGGCTGGCCAGTAGAGAGGTGGTCTAGTTTTGATTCTGTGACGCTATGATTCCACACTGACCAGAATCAACTTATGGGAACAAAGGCTTATTTCATATAACAGTTAACCAATCACAATAAATTACTAAAGAAAGTCAGGCCAGGGACTCAAAGAAGGAAACTGGGTACAAGAACTGAAGCAGAGACCATGGAGTAAGAATGCTGACTGGCTTGATTTTCATGGCTAACTCAGCCTGCTTTTATATAAAAGCCAGGACTACCAACTCAAGAAAGGCACAGCCTACAGTGGATGAGCCCTCCCATCATCAATCAAGAAATTCCCACACAGGGGATGGAAACCTGATGGAAATAATTCCCCAATTGAGATTCCCTCTTCCAGGTTACTATAGTTTGTGTCAACTTGACAGAAACCTATCATTACCAGAAGTGTGATAACCACCTCTGCCTCCAGACCAGGAAGGATGGCCATTTGCATGCTCTAGAGCCAAGCCGTGACACTCTTAAAGTGAGGTGCTTCATTGCCTGCCTGGTGAAGCCTAGAGCAGCACGTAGATCTCAAGCACATAAATCTTTAATTAGCCTTTCACCTCCTTTCTTATTTCAAAAAGCACCTGATATTGTCTTCACATCATCTGAATGAGCTGAGTAGGGTAAGATCGCTGTGTAATTCACTCATCTAATGGCCCTGAAGCCACAAAGTCCAGCAACTACACAACTAAATTTTATGAAGCTCTAAAAATGTCCGATTTCATCATTAACAACGGTTTGATTTCTAAAATGTCAATGAAATTCTAAGGAAAACAGGAACAGAATTTGTCTTCCCTGAAATTGAATTCTTATTCAATAGATAAGTCTTACTGATGCTGAAGCCTGAAAGGAAGTAGGTTTATGAGGCCTGCATAGTAACAAAAAGCCCACAGACAGAAAAGACAAAGACAGATGTGTTCTTTGGCATTTTATACTGAGACAGTAAAGAAAATGAACAATGAGTCAGAGGTTCTGTCAAGGCTTCTGGAAAAGGTGTAAAGTTGTGACTCAAAATTATGACTATGAATTAGGTATAAGCCTCATGAACATGGGCCTCGAGTCATGTCCCTATTACCTTGCAGACACAGATCCTGAAAGGCTTGGGAGAGTTCAGAGTGCAAAGGGAAATCATAATTTGAAGAAATATAGTTTGCAAGAGGCTCCAGGAGTTAGAGACTGGAGCACAGGCTTGCCTGGCACTCACCCTCAAAGCCTACTTGGGCAACATCTTTTATGCTTCAGCCTTTCTATGAGAAACACTCCTTCAACACCAAACCCCAACATTATTGCTACTGCCAAGAACTGCTCGAAGAGAGGAGCCAGTAGGTCTGTCCTCTGAGAGGTTCTGCCAGGACATAACTAGGACAGATTCAGACACTCACAGCCAACCATGGGACTGAGCCCAGGGACCCTAATGGAAGAGATAGGGGAGGACTGAAAGAGCTGAAGGGAATTGCAACTCCATAGGAAGAACAATATCATATAATTGGACCACACACAGCTTCTAGGAATTAATCAACCAACCAAAGAGTGTAAATGGGTGGGTCCATGGCTCCTTCTACATACTTAGCAGAGGATTGACTTATCTGGAATCAGTGGGAGGAGAGGTTTGTTGCCTCAGTGAAGGAAGATGCTAGAGTGAATGAGGGAGTGGGTGGGTATGGGGATGGGTGAGTGACTGAGTACCCTCTTAGAGGCAAAGGGGAGGGGGAGGGAATGGGAGTTAGTGGAGAAGAGACCAGAAAGGGTAATACCATTTGAAATGTAAATAAAGAAAACAATCATTAAAAAACACTCCTTCTCTAAGGCTCCAACTCATCTAGCCATCCTATGTACTTAAACACGAGAGACTGAAAGGATATAAGTGTATACTCATTGCAGATCAACCTCATATGCTCCACAGTGAGAAATTTTGAGCAATACCATCTCCAACTCGGAGGTCTTTGTACAACCCCCTCCTATTTGTAGGTGTGATATATACCAGCAATGTCATCACTGAATGCCAACATTTATCAGTGTCTGGAACATAATGATTAGCTAATAAATATAAGCTGAACATGCCAATATAGGTGAAAGAGCATGTCTGTGTCCATTGTGAACTGAAGTCATCAGAAAAGCAGTACATTGAAAGGTAGCTAAAAGTTTTATATAACCAAGAAGTATTTAGTGGTAAGAGAACTTTGGATCTTCCCTAATAAAGGACTTAGATGCTGGACAGCCTATCTTCTCTGATTTTCCTGGATCTAGTTGCAGTCCATTTTTTTTGAAATCTATGAAATGTGAATGTTACTACTCTCACTGTCTCTCTTTCTGTCTCTCTATCTCTGTCTCTCTCTGTCTTTCTCTGTCTCTGACTCTGTCTTTCTGTCTCTGTCTCTTTGTCCCCTCTTCTCTCTCTCTCTTTGTGTGTGTGTGTGTGTGTGTGTGTGTGTGTGTGTGTGTGTGTGTGTAAGGCCACATGCTCACATATTATACTTTGTTAATGCAGGTGAGCTAATGACAATAGTGACCTAGAGAAATATTGGTTTGATGCTTAGACTCAACATTTCACAAGTTGCTACCATCATTTTATTCCTGTAATACTTGTAGGCTAATGATAAAAGTCTGTACTTTCCCCCTTTTAATTTTTAATCGATTATAATCTCAATTTTACCTCTCAACCCTTATATCTTTTCTATCTTTGATCAATTGAATCAAAATGTGTTCAAGGTTATGTCAGGATCAGCAGTGCTTTGTTACTATACTGCCTACTATATTCAGGATGAACCAAACAGAGGATGCCCATAGTGGAAATTAAAGTCCACACACACTTTACAGTTAGCTCTTATTCTATACTTTCCATCTCATCAAATAGTGTACTATGTACCTGTGTGATCCAAGCCAAAACTAAGAGGTTATATCAGACTAAGGATACCTTTGTTTTGAGATCCTCCCCTCCCCCCAGTGTCTTAACACTTCTAATCCCTTTCCATCTTTCCCCTTCATCCTCCTTCTGTCCTTCTCCTTTTTATTTCCTTCCCTCATCACACATTTAGAGTTTATCACCCACATTGTGAGCAGTGGAGGCAGACGGCCAGTAGCTATCATCCCTAGTTTTTTCTCTTAAATTAACATCTAATTAAAAGGCAACTCATCCTAGCCAAATGGATGGACCTGGAGGGCATCATCTTGAGTGAAGTAACACAATCACAAAGGAACTCACACAATATGTATTCACTGATAAGTGGATATTAGCCCAAAACTTAGGATACCCAAGATATAAGATACAATTTGCTAAATGCATGAAACTCAAGAAGAATGAAGACCAAAGTGTGGACACAATGCCCCTTCTTAGAATTGGGAACAAAACACCCATGGAAGGAGGTACAGAGACAAAGTTTGGAGCTGTGATGAAAGGATGGACCATCTAGAGACTGCCATATCCAGGGATCCATCCCATAATCAGCTTCCAAACGCTGACACCATTGCATACACTAGCAAGATTTTGCTGAAAGGACCCAAATATAGCTGTCTCTTGTGAGACTATGCCGGGGCCTAGCAAACACAGAAGTGGATGCTCACAGTCAGCTATTGGATGTATCTCAGGGCTCCCAATGGAGAAGCTAGAGAAAGTACCCAAGGAGCTAAAGGGATCTGCAACACTATAGTTGGAACAACATGATGAACTAACCAGTACCCCAGAGCTCTTGTCTCTAGCTGCATATGTATGGAAAGATGGCCTAGTCGGCCATCAATGGAAAGAGAGGCCCATTGGACTTGCAAACTTTATATGCCCCAATATAGGGGAATGCCAGGGCCAAAAGAATGGGAATGGGTGGGTAGGGAAGTGGGGGGGTATGGGGGACTTTTGGGATAGCATTGGAAATGTAATTGAGGAAAATATGTAATAAAAAATATTAAAAATTAAAAATAAAAAAAAGGCAACTCATGTTGGCTCAATCTTTAAAACAGTTCCCAACGTGAAAATGTTTTGCCACATCCAATCCCTAATATAGGCTACTTCACTGAATTTTCTTTCCTGGACCTCAGCATCCCTCCTCTTCCTGCTCTACACTCACATTTTTAAGTGACATCTAAATGAACTTCTAAGTGTATAAACCTAAGCACTGCCACTTCACTATCAAACCTCTTCAAGGACCCCAGCCATCCTTATAACAAAAACCTGGATCTTAACAGAACTGCCCAGATCAAATTGCCTTTTCCAAGGATGGTTAAACCCACACATTTATCACCTCCCACAAGTTTACTCTCCCAGTGGATCTTTCCTCTGCTCTGGAATGGTCTGGCCTTTACTAGTCTGGTAGCAGACTGATAGAATACAACAGAACTACACTCTGAACCTCAGAAGCTCTATCAAACTTAAAAACACCTTTGCTCTGAGATCTTTCTCCATTTCTTCTTTTCTAATCCCTCTTCAACCACCACCTTCATCTACCTTCTCTCCCTCTCTTTTTGATTTCCTTCCCTCTCCACTTATTTAGAAACCATTCCTTGAGCAGTAGAGCCACCCAGCCAGTACCTAGCAGTCAGAAAAATGGCCTACCAAGATTAGGAAGCTTCCTTACACTGGACCTGCATCCCTAGCAAAGCAGTGAAGCCATTGGCAGCCCAGTTGGCTTATAGCTGAAGCAATGTGGGAGACCCTCAGCAAGAACTGCATAAACTCTATCACTTTCCAGGTCCTTAAGCAATGAAAGTCATAAGACAAATAGCTTTCTGTTACTATGACAATAACTCACTGGGTTTGGGTCTGATTTCTTAAATAGCATTTGATAATGAACGGAACCTAGTACTCTGACTCTCTTTTAATATCTTTACTGTACTCAAAGAGTGAAAAACCTATTTCTGCCTTTAGAATTTTGGGTTTCTTGTTTTATTTTCTCCAAATAAAGTTTTTAATTCTTCCATATCTTCTGCCTTATCAAAATAAGTGTCTAAATGCTAGATTCCATATATGTCTTTAGACCCTAACCAAAAAGAAAAACAAAAATTCTCCTTCCCTTCTCCACCATGCTTGCATGTTACAGGATCTGAGCTGACACTACGTTTTACTTATATATTATCTGACCTTCTCACTAGACTGTACATATGCTAGTAAGAGAAAATTAGGAGATGGGAGGAAAATGAAGCTAACCATCTTAGTACCTGTTGGAATCTCTTACTAAGAGTGCAGAATCTCAACACAACAAAATTTGTCAATAATCTCTACATAGAAATAATATTCTTCTTATAAAGTGATATTTCAAATAAGAGTGTTAACATAGCAAAAATCATGTTTAAGGCCTAAGTGTCTATGGTCTTACAGTTGTCCCAGCATCTCACATGCAAGAATAGAAATTCTATTTTCAGTCAACAGGTATGTCTGCACTGACTCCTGATCTAATCGTAGGATTTCTTCAACTCCTATAACCCCATAAGTGCGTAATATTATCCAGTGTACCTCAGAAGAATTTGTGATTTGTCATTATACAGGAAAGATATTTCTTATAAGCCTATTGCAGGTGGAAACTCCATAAGTGTCCAAACTGTAAATAAGGTTTTTACGATAGATTTTTGTACAATATACTCTGGAGAAGCCCAGAGCTACTCTCAGATGTCTACTATTCTTTTCTTAGACATACCCCTTTCCCTTAACACCCATGCTTAAATCAATATTTAAAACTTTAAAACTTTCAACTGTCACACTGATTCATCCTGAAATTTTTTTCTATGACAAAGTTATCATTCTCAGCGTCATTTGAGTAGAGGTCTCTGAAATTCTCTCCCAAGGCTGCTATAGGCAATGTTACAGAACTGTGCCTTCAGCTACAGTGGCCATAACACCATAAAGACTGCAGTTTAGAACTCATATTTGAATGATACATTTTTTTACTTTAAAATTTTTATTTGTTGTTGAAGTTCATACATGAATACTGCATTTACACTATTTATACCCCCTTCCTCCCCTCCAACTCCTCTTGTGTTCCATACTCACTCTGATATGTGTGCTCATCTGACCCTTTGTATTTGTGTTTGCATGCACATGTGTGTGTGTGTGTGAGAGAGAGAGAGAGAGAGAGACAGAGACAGAGACAGAGAGACAGAGAGAGACAGAGAGAGACAGAGAGAGTGAACTACCGAGTCAATTTAGTGTTGCTCAATGTGTTTTTGTCTGACCACTAGGATTATATAACCTACCAGGGAGCTCATCCATATAGAAAACTGACTTCCCCTCATTCAGCCATCATCAATAGACTGTGGTGATTCATTTAGTCTTGCAAGGATCTAAAGCAGTGCCTGGCATACATGAAAGAGAACACAAAGGGTCTCAATTTGTCTATGGTAAATAGATATAATTGAACCTTTCATTATGTTCTTCTATAAATGTATTCCATAAGATATGAAGAATTAAACATGTCTATTCAGCTTTTTTGTATGTAAACATAGAAGACAGGTAGTACAATTTTACTCTAGACTTTTAGATACAATATTTTACAGGATACAGGTTCATAAAACCACAGTCAAGCTTCTTTATATTCTAAAGGAAATTTGGAAACACAGTTTGGGAAAAGATTTATTTATAGATGGAACAAACTAACTGTGAATATATGTGTCAGGGTGTGTGTGTGTGGGGGGGGTAGTAGGGTGTCTACGTTCCTACCCACAAAGTCTGTGACCATCTTAAAATTTATAAAAATTTATAAGACAAAGGCTAAGAAAAGTTTCTCTCTTCAAATATACTTCCTCTCCCAACACAGGTTCAGAACAGAATCACAGTCCAATATCTAATGTTTTTTAATTAAGTAATTTGAAGGTTGTCCCAGGGACAACCAAGGGTATCTATTAAATTTGGTGTTCAGCATTCTTCATTACCTGTTTTGTACATACGAAGGGAAGGACATCCTAGGCTGTGCTCTAAAGGGAAGCAGAATTTTTATGTGTCTGCTGAGAGATAATGAGGGCTATTGTTCTGTGTGAAATGTGCTGTAGAAGGATAGACAAGATTCATAAGAGCCACATTTCCTTTGGCAAGCTATCAACTAGCATCTGGAGTCTATGACACTCACATTAACTGTAGCTGGCTCTGTGGATACTTTGGCTGAAAAACCATGTGTTGCACGAGTGGCACTGCATGTTTACATGCTAGGCCTTACAAAATTGGTGGCTTCAGTACTCCATCTTTTTTTCAACACTTCTACAGGATCATTGAGTCTTCCTATAGAAAACCTGACAATCCTTCTACTGAGACCTCTAGATGACTTGGTGGTGATGAAGTGACTATGTAAATCCAAGCTATCAATCTCCACCTACCTGTCCCAAGGTACCACCCATGTAAGCAGACGTAGCGTAGCTTTTAACCCCTTGAAGACAAAGCTGCTGAGAGTTGATCACAATCTACCAGCCACTAGCTTAGGTACTTTACATTGCTATGACAAAATACCTGAAAATACAACTTAAGGAGCAATCATTCACATCCTCCCAAAACACTGCCACAGGCTGGAGACCAAGCATTCAATACCTGAGTCAGAGGGTTGGGGGGAGGGCTTTCATATTATACATGGTAAATAGTTGATAGATGAAGGGAGTGACTCATCTAAACCTAACCAGAATGTCTGACCCGAGATAAGGGGCTATAGACAACTGTAATTTCATCCCCATACTTTGGAACTATTTATAAGAATCCAGTAGCAAAGATCCCCTGCCCTTTCCTTGGCTATGATCAATGGGTAGTACACATCCCTGAGAAACACAACATATTTCAGAGACCTTGTGCAAAGGTTAGCTCAGGGAATCCTCACAGAAGCTCTTGCTTGCTAGCTTTTCCCCCTCTGCTTGGCAAAAAAGAGCAAGATACATCAAGAAATAATTAAAGTCACACTTCTAATTCTTAACTTCTTTTAATTGAGATCATCAAAGAGAAATAGATTTCATTACAAACACAGCAGGATGGCTTCATTCTCTGGAGTGCCTGCTTTATTCATTCAAATAGTTACATTTCACCCAGTGTTTTGTTGCAAGTAAGTGACTGACACTGGACTAGAGGAGAGAATAATTTAAAATGAAAAATAAAATCCAATACTTGGAGAATTACTCTATCAAGAGAGGGACACTAAAAATGAATCTTTAATGACTAATGTAAAAATTTAATACAGTGTATGTACCTCTGGAGAGGTGATGCATTTAATTAAAATCAGAGGACCAAGGCAACATTGTTCGCTGTAGAGAAACACATCTTTCTAGGTGGAAATATATCTTTGCAGTAAGTTCCCTTCTACTTCTTTTTTATTTTTATTTTTTTAAGGAATTTCTTCACTTGGATTTTAAATAAAATACCACTTTAAAATTTTACTCTACCCCTGATACTTTCATTGTCAGAAATGTGGAACGTCAGTGTGACAGAGAAAGAGATTCAGCTACAGTTCTAGCCTATATAGCAAACCATACTCCTTGTTGTGTTTCTAGACTTGTCTATCTTATCTCTTTATAGGACAAAAGAGTTATAAATGTTGTCTTATATATGACAGGCACTATGTTTTTTACTGTGATATTTCCTCCACTAATATATATTTATTCTATTCAAACTAAAATTATTCAAGTTTGGTTTTCTATCTTAAGTATGGTGTGCTGAGACATTACTTATCATCATGCCCAGGCAGGTCTGACCAGGGCCACAAGTCAAACACCAGTGTGTGTGATCAACAGTATTTAGGCATGCACCCTGGGAGATAGATAGATAGATAGATAGATAGATAGATAGATAGATAGATAGATAGATAGATAATGGTATGAATGAAATCTAGATGCTTCTATGAAGGACTGAAGAGTCAGTGGTTAAAGTCAGGCTTCAGTGAGAGGGTTTTATTCTAGTATGATTAATGTAGTATTAGATATATGTCCCAATTAACAAAAGGTGAGCAAAAGATTATTCACTGCCCTTGGCATCATTAGAATTAGATCCTGGCTAAATTACTTTAATTATTTATAATTAAATGGATTACGACTGGAAAGCAAATAATCATTAGATATAAGAACAAGTCAATGATAAAATATCAGACACAGCTTGAGATAATGTTAACTTACAAAGATATCACTATAGAGTGTTGGTCTCCAGTTGCAAAGAGGTATCATGCCAGATTCTGCTTTGTATCAGCCAGTGAGACACAATCACCTGCTACCACCAGCTTGCACAATCCAGATGCTTTTGAGAAAGCCCATTTTTCTTTGCCAGTGTGTAAGGATCACACACTTTATTATACATATTATTAATGCCAGGCCTGGTGTACACATTTACATTTGTAATTCTAGAACTTGGAAGGCTGGGGTGAGAAGATCAAGAGTTTAAGGCTAGACCATCCTATCTTGTGAGACTACCTCAAAAATCAAAGATGTATGCAATTAAATCCTATGAAAACTCTACCAATGTATGGATTTGAATTATGTTTCCATTCTTTTATTTTAATTTTTCATTAGATATTTTCTGCATTTACATTTCAAATGTTATCCCCTTTCCTGGTTTACCCTCTGAAAACATCCTACCTCATTCCCCCTCCCCCTGCTTCTATGAGGGTGTCCCCCACCCACCCCCTCCTGCTTCCCCATCCTGGCATTCCCCTACACTGAGGCATCAAGCCTTCACAGGACCAAGGGCCTCTCCTCCCATTGATGTCCAACAAAGCCATCCTTTACTACATATGCAGCTGGAGCAATGGGCCACTCCATGTGTACTCTCTGTTGGTAGTTTAGTCCCTGAGAACTCTGGGGGTTCTGGTTGGTTGATGTTGTTGTTCTTCCTATGGGGTTGCAAACCCCTTCAGCTCCTCAAGTTCTTTCTATAACTCCTGCATTGGGGACCCCAGTGGGGACCCTGTGCCCAGCCCAATGTTTGGCTACAAGCATCCACCTCTGTATTTGTCAAGTTCTGGCAGAGCTTCTCAGGAGACAGCTATATCAGGCTCCTATCAGCAAGCACTTCTTGGCATCCACAATTTGAGCTAGTGGGACTACCTACAAGTTCACAAAACCTGACTCCCACCTCTGGATAGTACTCAGCCAGTGGGTGACCACAACAAACAAAATTCTCTACTTCAACTTTAAAATGCACTAGAGAAAACTCAGGTATAATTTATAATCTATCCACAGATCAAGCCAACACTGAGTCTTCCCCTTCCATAGGGCACTTCATCTTACTGCTAGCTTCTTCTAGGAACATGTCCTTAGCAAATCACAACTGCCCTTGACTCAAGGATAGCTGCCAGAAGATTGCTAATCTACATCAAGATCATAAGGGCCAACCCCTACAGGGCCCAACTTTAAGACTTTCCATAAATCTCAATCTGTCTCAACCCTTGTCTCCCTAATCTTTAGCCTTCATTCTGATGAGGACACAGCTCCCTCATCTTAGTCTGATTTACTGACACAATCATTAATGAATAATTTATCATGGGTAAATAGAGACATTTTGTTATTTTTAGTTCTACTTTAAATCCTACCAGTAAGCCATTTAACTTCAGAGCTTGACATGAGTTAAGTAATAAAATAAGATAATAATATATCTAACACTTTATATGGTGAGGTACATGCTGGACACTCACTTATTTTTAATGGTGCAGTCATTATTTACCAAGTGCCTATGTATGCCATTTATAATCATCAGAAGGTAAAATAGAGTCCTGTACAAATCACATGGTAGAAAACTATGGGCACTTAGGAGAGACAGACCTGGGCTGCATCCTAGATGGCCATTAGCAAGTTATCTGCAGAAGAATTTTCCCTTGGTTATGAAATTAGGGGAATAAGAGCTGCATTTCTGAAAAGGTTTCCATAAAAGTCAGACACAGCTCAGGGTAGTCACTCCTCGGTGTTTTAATTCTATAAAGGCAGTGTCTATATTTCCTGCTCTTTGTCACCATACTATATTGACACAAATAACTGACTTCATAAGATTCATTTACTGATGCTCATTCATCCGAGACTTGGCCTAGTCCCGGGAAGCTGCTGAGAACTCATGTGAAGTGTAAGGCTCTCACAGCTCACAGAAGTGAAACCAGCCAAACCAACAGTCCTGTATATTGAAAGAGTAGACAGAGACAGAAGAATTTCATTACTCTATAGATATTTCTGTTGTTCATACCAATTTATTTTAAAAATAATTTTTACTCAATACATCATGTCAGGCAGACAAGACATACTAAGAATCAAAGAGCCTATTTAGCTCTAGAACCTGAATCTGCTCACCAAGGTGAACACCAGGTACTGCTGTGAGCTATTACACACTAACTCTTATATTTGCTCCACCAAGGTACAAGTATTCTACTTTTAATAAGAAGACTAAAATTTGCCCAAGATTTGATGAGACATCAAATTATTATCCCCATTTTAAAGATATGGAGATTATGTACAGCATAGACAGAATTTGGAGATGAATAGTCTTGAAGATTAAGGCACAGTGTGATTCTCAGACAGCATTCTCATTCAAATTTCCCCATGCCTGACAATCCCACTTTCCATCTAGAACACAAAGGTGAATTCAAGCTGTCACTGAAAACATACTGACCTGCCCTGTTCTTGAGGATCTACATTCGCATGAGGAATTAAACGTATGCACTCATTAACAAATTCCACAGGAGTATCTAAAGCCAGCACTGTGGAGATGTAGTTATTTGGCTATGAAAGACTTCATTGCAAGGTGGAATCAACAGCAGCCCCAGTGGTTTTTTATACACTGCTCAGCAGAAAAAAAAAAAAATTATTTTTCATTCAGTGTGGCCTCTCAAATATCCTAAAGATCTATTTTGATGTGAAAAAAAATAAACTGTTGATCCACACATTTCAAAAATTTATTCAGAAAGCAATGAAAAATTAAAATCCTATGCAAGTCCCAATTTCATACCTTTGCTTTGTTAATATAGACTTTTGAGTAGTATTTTTTAAAATATTCATTGTAATGAATGGAGCAATTGAGCTAGTTACCATAGTGACAAGGTTAGTGTGCTAGTGAACATCTCTTATCACAACACTGGACATTCTCAGTCCTCAGCCCATTGTGGTATTGTTCTCTGTAATATCTCTTTTTGCATTTCTTTAGCAGGACAGTTATTAAAACTAATTAAAGTGTGGTTGTAAGATCCATGTGATGCTTACTCTCTACTGTCTATTTGACTGTACTTGAAATCCATGTCTATGAGGAGGCATATGATGAAAGGATTAACTGAGATGAGAAGAAACACCATGAATGTGAGGCATTAACCCATGGGCTAGAGTCCACGCAGAATAAAAGGGGAAGAAGTGCAAAAGGCAAAAACAAAAGATCTGAACAACAGAATGCATTGTTCTCTGTTTCTTGACTGACAACTCAGAAAGACAAGCCCACTAAGCATGGCCACAGTTGGGAGTCCTTCCTGCTTACATGCTTGCCGTAGTGTGGTGGTCTGTATCCCTATGAACTGTGAGCCAAAAGAAACCTATACTCACATTAGTTGCTTTTTGTCTGATAGGTGATTGTAGCCAAGAGAATCATAACTGGAATATCCCCTGTATCTTTGCATCCTGCTACAGTATCAGCAGTGAAAACGGAGAGACAAAGTTGATATGGACCAGTATCCAGCACCTACGTATCTCAAAGGCAAGAGCAGATGGTCACCAGGGAAAGAAGAAATTTATTTGTTGTTTCAAAAACTAATCATCTCCACTGCAGTAACACTATGGGCAAATGTTCCCTTTCACAATTCCATATTTAAGGATATTACTTTGGAAGTTATAAATTGCCAGTTATTATTTGATTATCTCAGCTTGGAGCTTGGTGCATAATGACTTCCTCAGTGGGCTGCTGAGCTGCTAATTCATAGCCTCCTTCTGAAAAAGCTTTTCAGGAAATTTGTAACAAATCCATTAAATTAAAATGAATTTGTGCTATATTGAGAAGTAACTGAACCACATGGGGCCCATCCAAATGCCGTTTTGATTTTTTCTCCCACCCAAAGAGTTTTCCCTTTGCTTCTCTTGGGTAAAAGAGTGAGCACTATTCTCTGACAATCAGAACTCTTGGAGTGATATAGAAGAGAACCAAATCACTTCTGAGATGCATTTTAAAATGCAAAGCAGATATTTGTGCAATAGCAGTCCAAAGGTTTTTTTATCCAGAGTGGAAACTGAAGCTACTTTCAAAGAGCTTTTATGATAGGGGTTACACATGGGAGGACAGCAGGTTACACTTCCAAGCAGTACCCAGGGTGCTTTGATGGTTCCTTGAAATTCGTTTGTTTGTTTGTTGGGAATGGGTTTCAGAGCCTCACCCATACTCGACAAGTTTTTTCACTGAGCTATGTCTCAGCCCCATCGAGTCTTAAAGCTCCAGATGCCCAGGCTACACACCAGAGCACTAATAACTAAGATTATAGCATTTTCATCTCTCTGTCTTTGTAATTGATTTCTAACTTCATTGTTACTGTGGTCAGATAATAACACTAAGACAGTCTTTGAAAATATTTTAGTATGCTTAATTCATATGCATCCATGCTTAAGTAAAATATAAAAATGATCTATTCATACTTGAAAGTAGTATATAGTATATATCCTCTATCCAACAAATCGATAGTGGTTTAGCTGTGTAGTTCAAATCTTACAAATCCTTTCTAATTTGTCTGATTGACATCCTAATAATTAATGAATGCAAATTAATATAGACCATTGCATTAGCAATTTATCCCTTTAACATCTAGAAATCAAATGAGTGTATACAGTACATACTATAAGCTCTTTTATAGGTGTGCACGAGTTTTGATTTATTGTTTATACTTCTTGATTTTTGAAAACTGTCTTTCTCCAATGACCTATTGTATCTTTGTTTTAAAGTAAAATCTCTCTTTTTCATGGTCTAGCAGTGGTACCAGCTTTTATTTGGTTACCATTTGCTTGAACTATCTCTTCCTATTCTTCCCACACCCTTACTTCTGATCAGAAATATCAGTCAGGTATTTTTAGAAATTTCATTTAAGATTTGTCTCATGTTTTTCTCATGATTATATTGGGAATTACTGGTTTAGCAATGAAGATTATGGAGGTGAAAAGTGACATTTTCCTCACAGTTTATCAAGCAAGGGTGCATCCTTTCAACATAACATGTCTCTCTCGATACTGACGTGGCTGAGGTAATGTCTGACAGGTTTCTGTTCTAAAAGCTACACTTCCTGCCCCTTCTTCACAGTACTCTTTGGAAGGAAGCCATTCAGCATTCTCACTGGCATTAAGCTTCATTTCCTCTCAGAATACAACTGCTCCTTAGGCTGCTTGGAAATCCTCTGCCTGGGAGACTTATATCTATCCTTTTGGTTCATTTACTCAGCCATTGTATTAGTTAGATGCCTGGTACTGTGGTAAAATACCCAAAAGTAACTTAGAGGGGAATATACTGATTTTAGATTATAGTTCCAGAGAGATAGCATTCATCATTGAAAGGAAAGTCATGTCAACAAAGAGTGGTGGCATGAAGGGAAGCTGGTTAATCAAATTTCTTCTGCTCATAGGACAGAGAGAGAGAGAGAGAGAGAGAGAGAGAGAGAGAGAAGTGGGGTGAGGCTATTTTCCCACAAACCCACCTCTAGACATATACTTGCTCTAGCATAAAGGTCTCATAAAAGCTCCATAGCTTTCCAAGACAGCACCACCAACCAGATACCAAGTGTTTAAATACATGAGCCATCTCATTTATATAAAACAGCCACATTTAATATGAACTCATGAATTTTTGTTCTGCACTCTATGGTACAACACAAGACTGTAACCCAGTTGTACCAGCTTCCATTAGGAGTTTTTGAATGTTGAAACATAGATTGCTTACAATCCTTCATGGAGGTAGTTTTGTTTATTTTATCACTCCCTCACTTTCTAGAAACACATGCTATGTTCTCATTTTATAATTTTAATAGTCCTGTCTTAGAATCAGCTAAAGAACTCCTGCTCCTATTATTAAGAACAAACAAAGATCTGAACTCTAAATATGTCCACTGCTTCAGGGATATTGTCTTTCCAAAACCATCTCATCTGATAGAACAATGAAACACATACCTGTCCCCAGACCTATATATATCATCATGTAAACATTTGTATCTATAGCAAACTAAATATAACTTCTACCAATGTTTCCAAGTGAATCATTCTACTTTCTCCCTTCTTACTCTCAGTAAGTATCTAATCTGATACCATGCAGCCTTATTTCAATCATTTACCATGTATTTACTTATGGTTACATTCTAGTACTCACTACCAAAGGTGTCAGAGTAGGTGAAGGCCACCAGGAAAGTGATGCTAGGACACAGTGCTTTGATGTCATTTCTTCACCTAAAGCCTACTAGTTGTAAAACTGCTGATGTACAACAAACACTCCTTTTGTTTCAGATGCGTGTAGTAATAATTCTTATTTCATACCTGTGTTCATCTCAGGACTCCCGAGTCTCTTCAGCAACTTTTGGAAAACTGCACACATTTTCAAAATTTAATTTTATCTAAGGATTGTGTGTTGTTAATGTGAGGCATCCTGCATCTACAATTATTGTGTGATTTCACTGTCCTTTCACTGCAACTAAAATTTCATCTGTGCTTTACTAATTAAATCAGAAGCCAGAACACCTCTGGAATGGTCATGACTAGAGACAGTGCATTCTAGAAACCAAGAGGTCCTCAGAGCCCTACAGGAGAGAGAGCACAATGGCCACACTTGTCATAGTAGGACTATGACACATGGGCAACTGTAGAGCAGTGGACTGTGCCAGGAAACTTTGTGGGTTCAGAGACCCTGTTTCCCAACTTAGGATGGTAGTCATTACCCTGCTTCCTACCAGATTCCAGGCCTGAAACACATGACCACACTCCCCACATAGGATGTAACCAATGGTCAAATAGATAATAACATTGTTCTCCGTGCTAATGAGGTATCTAGATAGGCCCTGAGGGCTTAGACAATAAGCTTCCCTTCCTGTATATTCCTTTCTGCAAAAGGTGTTTAATCTCTGGCCCACCCTGTGGATGTTACATGAACCCATTTTTCCACACTGAACAGTCAATAAATTGTACTGATAAGCATGGACTGTCTCTCTCGTCAAGAACTGCCATGGGGAGTTTGGTGGGGAGAACCCAGGAAGCCTTCGTCTACAGAGCCACGCTAAGTCTCCTGCTGAAGGCTTCTCCGCACTCCCAGAGAATAATAAACTAAAGACAGTCACCATTGAGCTAAGCCAGAACCCCACTACACATACATACCGCCCTGGGACTCATCCTCAGTTTGTGGGCCTCGTCAGTTCCCGAATTCTCCTCGTAATTTCCAGCAGCATCTCCATGTCTGGGAGTCAAGGAAGTCCAGCTTCAGGCTCAGCCTGTGCTGTTTTTCACTCAGGCTGAGGCCTACACCTTATGCTGCGTTTTCCCACCTCCTGAGCATTGCATCAATGCTTCCCACAAGCCCATCACTTGATAGCAGCACAGGGTAAATGCAGCCTAGCATTCTGCATTTAGTCGGCCCTATCGAGTTTCCATACCCTGCAATGAGGCAGAACGTTGAACCGCAGGCAACAAATTTTCCTAGTGGGGAAAATCAAAGTTATCATTCATTCTAGAAATTAATGAGAAATGTCAGGCTTAGACTTCAGCATATGCACATACGTAACTACATATTTCATAGGTTTCTTTTATTTTTTTAAAATAAAAATGTATTTATTATATATACAGTGCTCTGTAATGCATGTATGCCTGAAGGCCAGAAGAGTGTACCAGTTCTCACTGTAGATGGCTGTGAGCTTCCATGTAGTTGCTGGGAATTGAACTCAGGACCTATGGAAGAGCATCCAGTGCTCTCAACTCTGAGCCATCTCTCCAGCCCTTCATAGATTTCTTGAAGATTATATTCCAAAGAATGAAATGAAAACTATTTGTTGCTGAGTATATGCATATAAGTGTATATGTGCATGTGTGGTAATCTGTTACAATACTGTGCAAGAGCAATTGAGCTGTGGTTCTTTGGTGTGTTTGGAATTCTCTTTAAATTTCGAGCATATCTGACAAAAATATCAATTTTTTTTTCAAAAGTCACACATTTGAAAGAGTGTCACGGAGAACCCTTTTATACAATTATCAATTTCTTTTTAAAGCATTTTGATTTTAAAGCATTAAAATGACTGAGAATGGAATTTACATTTTCTATCCTGGTTCTAGGTCTGGCTTTCATTATCTGTAAAGTATGGCTAGTTTCTTAACATTATAGAATATGTTAAATGTCTTGAAGCCTGTACAATGAGAAATGTGTCCTCTCGGATTCCATCCAAAATTATTGTCCTCATAGACGATAAATGTCAGACACATGAGTGTAACACATCACTATCACAGGGATGTGTAGCTCAAAGACTGGGCTTTACTGACAGCTCCACATACCTAAGCCCATGTGTGTTTCAGGGTATAAAGATGTTTTTCTTACTTTCTAACACAATGTTCCAATGTTTATTACATTGGGACACCCAAATTGATTTCATTAACTACAATTTATTTGGGTGAATTTCATGAACAGTAATAATATTTTTCTGAAGTGTCACAACTTTCCTAGAGATTCCTATCAAATAATGTATTTGAAATCCAATTTGATTCTTTGCAAAGGAATCTTAATCATATAATTATTATATTCTATTTCTGGGCCTTTATTGTTCCTAGAAATTCCAAACATTTTATGCACACTTTTGAATTTATTTTTATACTATGTTGTAATGCCCAGGTAGTTCACACAAACAACGATTTTATAAGACTTTCTTATACTTTCCTTAATTGTTTTAATTTAATTCAACATTTTTTGTTTCATTGCAGTGAAATGGCAATTGCCCTTTTAATTACCAAACTCTAAAGCACACGTAGTTTTAAGTGTCTATTAAAAATAACCAAAATAAAAATGAATACTTAAGTATTTGTTAGTGTAGATAATTCTTTGTGTTCCTTCACAATTTTATTGTGCATGTCACATTTTACTTTTCCTTAGAGGATAAATCAGAGAAGGTTTTTCAGGTGGTATCGTTAAGTGTTGTTTAACTTCTGTTTCTAACAGTGTCATTAACATACATCTCACAAATCATTAAATTCAACCACCTAAATGTATAATCTAATGAGATTTCTGGACTTGTATTTCCAATCTGATTAAAGTCACTAATGTCTCCATTTCCAGTAGTAAACAAGGCACTGAGAAGTGACAGCAAAATCTGTTAATAGAAACAAACATAATATCACCATTGGATACTTCCAATCAAACACTGATGGAAAGCAGGGATCTAGATGACTGTGCAGATAATACATTCAAATGCTTTTGTCAAGCTACCAACTGTAATGAGGGTAGCTGATTGCTTCTAATGTTGCTGGGCTAGAGAAAAAAGAAAAAGATGCACACACTTTAACAGTAGGCACCTGCAAGGGAAGAAATTTAAATTCTGCTATAAACCAACCATTAACAGGATAAGATTCCAGGTTTCATTAAAAAAAAAAAAAAACAACTCAACCCTACAGCTGCAGGATATAAGCACTCAGCGCAGGCATAGAAGCTTTCAAGTATTTCATACAGCAGTTGACTTAGGACTTTGAATTTCTCAGGTCAAGGACCAATCCTATGGTTGTTTCCTCAATTCTAAAATCCATACATATGGAAGATACACTCTTCACTAAGCAAAATCTTTGTACCAGTCTCCTGACCTGGGAAGTGAGGGCTAGTGTTCTACTTTCACTTTGTTCCTGTGATAAAACTCTCCCAGTGAACTTGTCTTTCCTACATCAACTAGCAACCAAGATATAATATGCCCCCAGGCAAATTTTACCTAGGATAGTTTCAATTGAAATTACATAATCTTAGGGAGTTCTAAATAATGTCAAGCTGGCAATAACTATTAACTAGCATTACTATTGTGTTAGGAACAGCTGTAAAGAACACCAAAAATGTTTTCTACCTAAGAAAGTAGTAAACTAAAAGTAACAATATATTCCTTAAGAATGTAGAGGAATAGCACAAACATCAGAACATGAATGATGCAGATGAGATAGTTTCCTCTGTACCTCCTACTCACCTATTAGCCTGTGCAAAAGAAAGATGACGGTAGCATATTATAAACTTAATTAGATGGGACACCCCAATTGCAGCTGCAGTGCCAGATGGGTTTCTATTGTTTGAGGAAATAAACACATCTCCTGTAATGTAGTTATTCCAGCAAAAGCAACTTGGAGCCAAGACTTCATAACAAACCCATCAGAAGTTTGATTTTAGTTGGAAATACCAGCACTATTTAATCATGGTCCCAGCCTCAGATATCTATCTAGACTCCAGTCTTATGCTTATTATTTGATTCTCAGGAAACTCGAACACCTTGCCTTGCTACAAGATATAACACTGGATATCATTATCCTGAGTAGAATTGGTAAGAAAAATACAACACTGCTCTATATTTATTCATGTACTAGAGGGTTGCAAGTAAATCTAGCAAAGATGCAGGAGCCATCAAAGTTTGTGAAATTTCTAGGTGTTTATTCACATAGATTGTGTTGAGAGCCATTCTAAAATGAAGACGTTATTGCATCTGACCTTTCTTATAACTGGCAACGAGAGATAGTGAGTCTTTGAAATTTGGAGGCATCGTAGTCTTCATTTGAGTCCACCACCTCACTCTCCTTGCAGAGCAATCCTAACAGGTACTTGTTTTTTGTGGCGACAGAAAGAAAAGGTTGTTTGGAGCAACAGGGACTGACTGTAACTCAAGATGCTCTGTCTATTCAGACATGTGATGCAGAAGAGCCAGTGATACTTGAAGAGTCAGGGCAACAGAAGACTGATATCTGGAGCCTTTGGCAGGCTCCTTTAAGCAAATCATAGTTCAGATGAGATGCTGAGAGCAGGGTTCCCATCTATTGTGATTTAAATATAAAAATCTCTCCCATAAGCTAATGCGTTTTAATAGTTTATCACCAAGTTGTGGCACTACTTGGAAGGTAGTGAAAACGTTAGAAGATGAAGTCTCAGCTGGGAGAAATGACTCACAGGGGATGAGCTTTGAGGTTTTATTGTTGGACCCCAAATCTGCTTTAATAGGCCCCATTCTCCTTCCTGCAGACCAACCAACCTCTTTCTTCTGTGGACAGCCAGATGCTACTACTTCCACCATGACTTTCCTGCTTCTGCCATGTCTTTTCTACCATTATAGATTGTATCCTTTTGGAAGTGTAACCCTAAATACAAACTTTCTCAATGAGGGTGATGATGTCAGTGTACTGAATTACAGAAAGAAGAGAGTAACTAACATATCATATGTGGATAATAACTTTCCATTTGACACTCAGTTTTGGGTTGTTTGGGGGCCTTAGTAGAGTTGAAACACTTAATTATAAGCCAGAAATATATCATGTGACATCATAAACTGAGCATTATCTGATCCACAAAAATCACAAGATTAGGCATGCACAGATGTACAGTATCATCGACTGATGATGATACACACACACACACACACACACACACACACACACACACACATATATATATATATATATATATATATGTATAAACACATGGGTCATAAAGCCCTGTGTATGTTACATGAAGTGACATAGGGTCCCTACTACTAACATGATGCCTTTCCCCTGTTAGTCTGCACCTCTAAGTTTCTGGAGAGGTCCTATAATTCAAGTGACTGAGGATGGGAAGATTTGAATATGATCTACAGACAGGCATGTATTACCTCAAAGCAGATGGTTCTAGAGTTACAGCTCTATGAAGACATCCATGAGAGTTGGTGATGAAAGAAAATCATAGATTTTTACACAGTGCCCTTAGTTGTTCATATTCTTGGAAGGAGAAATTACAGATATATAATTATTATAGATTCATTGTCTGACCAATGAATGGTTTAGCTAAATATCCAGAAACTTGAAGTATGATTGGAAATCAGTAATATGAAAATTTCAGAACTAATACAAATTTAGATCCCTCTGCGTGGGAAGGAAATGATATTAGTATTTCTTGTAAATGATACTCCAATCATGACATCAATAGGAAAATATTTTAGTAATGAGAGTAGGGTGACTTATTCTATGGATTGCAGTCAGTCTTTTCTACACACTTCTGTTATCATCCAGGCTTTGTAAAAAATTGTGGAACATATGGGTGTTAAGCAAGGACTTAGTAATATTGGTTTTCATGCAAGGGTTTCACCAATACCAACACCCAAAAGTGACCACTGAGTGAGGTCAATATGACAAATGGAGACACCATTGAAACACTAGCAGGGATCAATTGCCAGGTGTAATTAACATTATACTGAACCACTTCTATCACAGAAGTATATTTTCTACTGGAAGGCATTCTCTGAATGTACATTTGGCTTCTTTGCTTACAGAACTTTTGTCAAAACTATCCCCCATTGATTTACAGAATGTTTTATCTCCCATTATGATACACTACACAGTGTTGCATCTGAAGAAGGAGCACAAATCACTGTAAATGAAGAATGGCAATAGGCCCATAACTCCTAGAATTCACTGGTCTTTGCATATTCTATCATCCTGAAGCAACTATATTGATAGAACCATAGACTGTGCTTCTGAAGATGCAGTTACAGCTGGAAAAAGACAGCGATAATTTGGAGTGCTGAAGAAAGGTTCCCTAGGATTTTGTGTGTGTGTGTGTGTATTATATATATATATATATATATATATATATATATATATATATACACATATATATATGTATATATATATATGTGTGTGTGTGTGTGTTTATACACTCAGCATTAATATATTATAAAAATGTCTATGTATTTGTAGATGCAAATAAGAGTCACTGCACTTATCACTAGTAAAATAATAGCATGTTTTTGATAACCACAAACTGAAGCCCACATGTTAAAAGCTTGACTGGCTTGCTGTGCTATGTTGGGAAGTGGGAGAATCATTTTAAGAAGTAACACTAATGGGACAAACACCAAACATCCCTTCTTCTAACCTTACTGAAAAGCTAGAACTTGCTTTCAGTATTACTACGACCTGTGAATATATGAACAGAAGACTATAAAGAAGGACTGTTAGTAGCCTCTCAGAACTTTTTAAGAATAAAGATTTGGGTCACTCCACCAAGTAAAATAACTTCAAGAGAAGAAGTGTGTAATTACAAAAGCACAGACCTCAGGAGATCAGTAGTTGAAAAAAATGATAAATTCTAGTTATAGTCACATTATCAGTTACAGATGTGAAAGTAATCATCATACATATTTCTTCCCTTTTTTATTATGGATACCGTTGTATAGATATGTATGTAGCAAAACAAAAAGAACAGATATATATATAAATGTACACTGCCCAAATATGTCTGCTATCTTCTTAATTCCATTATTATTTAACACAGTATATATGCACTTTATCACTTATGAATTAGCTTTCTAACATGTATTTAAGTTATGAGATATCAATCAGAAAGTACTTTACACCTACTTCTGTAAACAGGGTTAACACAATGTAAGCATATCATGTTTGTGCTCAAATTCTATTGATTCTGTTTCTGTCAACTCAGTACATATTGATTCTGTTTCTTTGGAGAATGTAGACTAAAATGCAAGAGAGAAATCACCTCAGATGTGAAACTGAGCTCATTTTTTGTGTGACAAACAACATGTGGCAATAGCAGAACATTGTAAGATACTGTGTTTGTGAATTCAGTTCTCTGTTGCTCTATTGAGAGTTTTTCATAAATAGTCAAAGGCAATACTAGTTTCTATTTTTTTGTGATATCTTTGTCTAGTTAGAAATCAGAATAATCTTAGGCAAATAGAATATGTTAAAAAGTATTTCCTCTTCTAATTTCTTGCAGGAATTAGTGAAAATATGGTATTGGTTCTTTAATACTCTACAATTGTATTAGTCAGGGCTATCTAGAGAAACAGAACGGATAGGATGAAGATTATATATATATATATATATATATATATATATATATAGAGAGAGAGAGAGAGAGAGAGAGAGAGAGAGAGAGAACGAGAGAGAGAGAAAGAGAGATGATTAATAGACAGAGAAACAGACAGATAAAGGAAATTTATTAGAGTGGCTTAAAAACCACTAATCCAGTCCAGCTAATCCAGCAATGGCTGTCTACTAGAGGAGAGTCCAAGAATCTAGTAGTTACTTAGTCCACAAGACTGGATGTCTCAGCTGGTCTTTAGTATATGTCAGAATCCAGAAAGAATAGTCTCTAATGCCAGTGAAGGAATGAACTTGACAGCTATAGTGAGGGCAAAAGGGAAACGAGCAAAAGTTTCTTTCCCCTTTGTCCTTACATAGACTGGCACCAGACGCTGTGCATGGCTCAGATTTAGCATGGGTCTTCCCACATCAAAAGATTGAGGGTGAATCTTCCCAAATCAAAAGATTTAGGATGGGTCCTCCCACTTCGAAAAAAATCAAGAAAAATTCTTCGCAGGAGTGCTCAGCTGCTTGGGTTTTAGTTAATTGACAACCAGAGTCATTGCAACAATCTATCCATCACAGTTGAGGCATTTAAACCTCAAGGTTTGCTTTTGGTTTTCTGTTTGTTTGTTTTTCTGTTTGGTTGTTGGGTGGGTTGGTTGATTGCTTGGTTTCTGTTTTTTTTTT
Source organism: Mus caroli (assembly GCF_978045245.1). NCBI lineage: Eukaryota > Metazoa > Chordata > Mammalia > Rodentia > Muridae > Mus > Mus caroli. The sequence continues at coordinate 30,340,680 of NW_028227257.1, read as the reverse complement.
TTTTTTTTTTGTTAGTTTGATTTTTTTGTTGTTGTTTTTTTTTATGGGTAGACTTTCAGTTTTTTTTCCTGTGTGTTTATTGTTTTTCTTACACCTACTTAAGTTTTCTAAGGCATGCTGATTCAGTTTTCATTCTAGGAACTTGCTGAGCATCATGTAAATAGTCTTTCTTGGAAATCTTATTCAGATATCACAGTCTTTAGCATTGATGTCCTATTGTTTGATCTTGATTCCTTTGGGATGTGCATATTTTTTACTGATGAATCTCCTTGAAAGTTTGTCATATGTACTTGTCTTTGAAAGAACTAAGGACTGCCTTGCTTACTGCCTAGGTTTTATATCCTATCCCAGTAACCTGCATTATCATCACTCTAGTTTCCTTGTTTATGGCTTTAATTTTGTTTACTCCTTTTCTCTGGTGCTCAAGCAACTGATGATATCATTTATTTGAGCTTGTTATCATTTTAATACAGGTAACTACAGCAGAAATTCTTCTACCTAAGCATGCTTCACCATCTTTTGGATTGAGAATATCACCTCAAAGTATTTTCTTATTTATCTTTTGTTTTCTACTTAATGTCTACATGGAAGAATCTTCTTTAATTTCTAAAAATTGCCGTTTTAGTTTACTTCATTAATTGATAACAATTCCATTGTGAGTGGAAAACACAATTGATTTTTTAAATTCTTTTCAGTTTACTGCAGCTTCTAGACTGACTTTACATGTGGTTTTCTTGGGAAAATGCCCTTTCTACATGTACATGAGAAATGTGTGTGTTCTGCTATCTATCATTTGCTCAAGAGTTCTATGTATGTTTATTAAATATTGGTGAATTTTCTGTTTTCATTAATCGCCAGATATTCTACCCATTACTGAAATAGGATTATTGACATTCATAATTATTTCTTTTATATCTGAGTAGATGCTTTATGTTTGAGGCTTTTCAGTTGGTTTGTATGTTTCAAATTGTTATTCCAACTGTGCTTATACATTTCTAACACCCTCCCTCCCTTCCTCCCTCCTTCCCTCCCTCCCTCCCCCCCCCCCCCCCGCTCTCTCTTCTGGTACATGCCTGCAATCATACTACTTAGAAGTTGAGGTAGGAGGATAAGAAGATCCTGATTAGCCTAGACTATATAGAAAGACCTTTCCTCAAAATAAACGTATATATCTCATCATCTTACGAAACATTTTCTCTCAATGCTGTTATCCATGAGCATAGCCGCTCCATCTTGACTGAGCTTGGTGACTGGATGAAACAACTTTTCCTATACTTCTATTTCTATTTCATTTTCAGCATTCAGTGTGAAGTGCTTCACCTCAATGTGCAGAGCAACTCTTTGACATTCAGTTATCACCACAATGTACAGTGTGTCACCACACTATGCAGAACAATGCATCACCAAAAATAAAGAGCCTTTATGCATTGTACATCAAATCTCCACAATGTGCAGCACATCACCACAATGTGCAGAACATCACCACCTTTCCTTTCTCTCCCTCTCCTGAACAAATGCACATAGCTGCAGTTCATCACCACAATATGAAGTGCATCACAACTATATGCAGTACCTCACCATGATGCAAAGACGCATCTCAGTGTACAGTGAATCACAACATGTAGAGCATGACTCACAGTGCTGTGCATTTCCAGAATGTACAGTGAGTTACCTAAAGACAGTGGAGAATTGGATCATGTTTTCAATTTTCTCTGTGTGTACATTTTGAGTAAACTTTTAATTGTTTTTTAATTAGAGAATATCCTCTGGTGTTAAAAAGTTGCATAGTAACAGATAACAAAAGGCTTTCATTTCCCTGCACTCATCATCTGGCCTTGTTAGCAGTGTCTAGTTCCCATCTCTGTCTCTTTTAATTCTGCCTGCAGCATTCCCACTCATGACAGATGTCATAGCCAAACCACAATTGCCCTTTCTCTGAGATTATTAAGACAGCCTTGCAGTACAAAGAACTCCTCCTTGAACTTTCTTCCCGAGAGTCGGTACATTTTGAAGCACCTAATCAGCAAAGTACCTATCTACACTCAGAAGCTGGCAATTAAGGATGCTCGGGATTACAGTGTGTCATCTCTCCATGACAGGACTATTAATGTCTGTGGGGATCCCAACAAGGTACAAAGTGGCTCTGTTATTGGCTGGTGTGAGAGTTGACAATCTTTGAACATTTCTTCACTAAAGAGTAGACTCTGTGTGGATACTGCCCCTAGAAAAGCAAATGCCTCCGTTTTCATGTTCAATGTCCTTTAGAGGGGTCATGGCAGGTTCCAGTTGAACTATGAGTACTCAAGGAGCACTTTGTTCTCTCTCGCTCCCTCCTTCCCTCCCTCTCTTCATCCCTACCACATCCTTCACTTCTCTCCATTTCTCCTTTCTCAGGCAAATGTATATATGTGTCTAGTGCTAAGAAAGCCATCAGAAACTCCAAGAAAGGGATAATCACATATGCACAAGCTTTTATAAACTCCTTTCTCTTATATCTAGCCCTGATGCCCTGCTAGCTGTAATTTAAACACAATTTATGATTCAAGTCAAGGTCCTGATTACATTTAGTTTGCTAGTGACAGGTTCAATTCATTTTGGCCAGGAAAAATGATGCATGACCTGTCAAGCTTCTGATCTCTGGGGCCTCAAGGTTTTCCAAAACCATCTCTGTATATTTTAGAGTGCTCCACACTTCCCTCCTGACATTTTACAGTGAGCAGCATTAAAGAAAATCTCACTTGTTCAGAGAATAGATGCAGTATGATCTATCACCCAGAGGGAAAGACAGCTTTAGCAAACCACATTCTTCATGAGAAAAGTTGAATGAATGAGTGGGTGTTTAGTTTATGACAAGGAAGATTTTTGACATGTTGCTATTATTGCCCATGTTGCTGCACACAAGGATAAAAGACTTAACACATACTTAGGTAAGAAACGGCAGTATGATGTGGCAGCTGTTGGGAACACTTAATGTCCAATCAGCAACTAGTTTTAGAATATTTGTTTCTTATGAATTCATGAAATCACCACATAATTTATAAACATTTCACATTACTATCTTGAAAACAAGACTTCATTTGGAGCTTTTAAATTCATAGGGAATTTTAAATTATGATATTTGAAATAATGCATAGACCCATGATAGCTAAGTGCACCCAGTTTTTCTTTCTTTATTTTTTTTCTATAAACAAAGTGAAGCGGGCAAGACATCAAGGCAAATGGATAGTAAATTTTGATGGGAAACATGGGTGGTGGGGGGGGAATAGTGTCACTTAGATGACAGGTCTTCCCCTTTACTCCGTCCTCATGGTACAGCAATTTGCAGCACACTCTAGATCGTACTGTCAAAGATGAACTCCCGAAGCTGCTGACAGCTGCCTGACATTGTGGTAGAGTTCAGTCCAATGCAATCATTACAGGAGGCCTGTCTGAGGCTGAGAGAAAAGGATGGAGATAGTTGAACATGTATAGCATAGTATAGAATAGTATTCCCAGTGGAAGACACCTAGGATCTATTTCTAAACCACAAACCACAAGACACTGAGTGTGCCTGCCATGTTGCTCAGCATACTGGCTACTGCTCAATCTCTCAAAAGTTTGTGATGACCAAGTGTCATACTTTGCTTTTTATCGCTGTGCTTTTTATGCTGTAAAACACCATAACCAAAAGGAACTTGGGGAGAAAAAAGTTTATGTTGCTTATATATCCCAATTATAGTCTGTCATGAAGGGAACTCAAGGCAAGTCCCTGGAGACAGGAACTAAACCAGAGGTTTGGAGAGTGTTCGTTACTGGTTTTGAGACTTTTATTTTGAAATGCTATTTGTATGCTATATATAAAAAAATGACCCTGAAGTCCTTATTTCTTTCATTAATTTCTTTATGTATGTTATATATTAATTTATTTCTCTATATCACATACCCTCCCTCCTCTTTTCCAAGTTCCACCCACACAAACCTTTTTCCTTATTACCCTTCCCTTTCTTCGCAGACAATGAGAAGACCTCCAAGGGTACTAAACCACCCTGGCACATCAAGTCTCATCAGGACTAAGTTCATCCTCTCCCACTGAGGTCAAACAAGGAAGTCCAGCTAAGGGAAAGAGATCCAAAGGCAGACAACAGAGTCAGAGACAGCTCCTGCTTCAACTGGTAGGGGACCTGGATGAAGATCAAACTGCACATCTGCCAAATATATGTAGGGGGCCAAGGTCAAGTACATTTCAGTTCTTTGGTTGGTGGTTCAATCTCTACAAGCCCATGGGCCCAGGTTATTTGATTCTGTACATCTTCCTGTGGAGTCCTTGACACTGTGGTTCCCTTAATCCTCCCCCCACCCCATCTCTGTAAGCTCTGCATAATGTTTGGCTGTGGGTCTCTGTAACTGTTTACATAAACTGCTGAATGAAGACTCTCAGAAGACAGCTATGATAGGATCTTGTCTTCATGTATAGCAGAGTGTCATTAAAAATATCAGGGGTGGCTCTTTCCCATGGAATGAATCTCAAATTGGAGCAGTCATTGGTTAGCCATTCCCCTAATCTCTACTCCATCTTTATTCCTGTTCATCTTGTAGGCAGGACAAATTTTGGATTGAAGTTTTTTGTGGATGAATTGGTGTCACCTCCCTCCACTGGAAATTCTGCCTGGCTATAAGAGATGGCTACTTCCATCTCCATATCCCCAGCTGGCAAGCCTCTCAGCTAGCATCATCAGCATAGACTCCTAGGAGGCTCCCAGTCCCAGAGATGCCCTCTCACTGATTTCTATTCTCTCTTCAGGCTCTCTCTAGCCTTGCAAAACTTGATCCCCAGCCCAGGCCCCCACCTTTCCTCTCTTCCCACCCAGTTCCCTCCCTCTATCCACTTCCAATGTATATTTTATTTCCATTTCCATATGAGACTCAAGTATCCTCCCTTGGGGCCTACTTGTTACTTAGCTTCTTTGGGTCTATGGATTCTAGCATGGTTACCTTGTACTTTATGTGGCTAAAATCCACTTAGGAGTGAGTACATACCATGCATTTTTTTCTGGGTCTGAGTTACCTCACTCAGGATGATCCTTTCTAGTGCCCTAAATTTGTCTGCAAATTCATGATATCTTTGATTTTAGTACCTGAATAGTACTCTATTGTTTAAATGTACCACATTTTCTTTATCCAGTCTTTGGTTAAAGGACATGTACATTGTTTTCAGTTTCTAGGTATTACAAATAAAGCTGCTATGAACATGGTTGGGCAAGTGCCCTTGTGGTATATGTTCAAGAGTGGTATAGCTGGGTCTTAGGGTAAAATCTATTCCCAATTGTCTGACAATTCTTTACAGAGTGATTCCCAATTTCATATGGAAAACCATAAAACCCAGGATATCTAAAACAATTCTCATTAATAAAAGAACTTTTTGAGGTATCACCATCTCTGATTTCAAACTGTACTATGGATCAATAGTAATAAAAACCCCATGGTATTGGCATAAAAACAGACAGGTTGAACAATAAAATAGAATTGAAGACCCAGAAACAAGCCCACATATCTACTGATACTTAATTTTTGTAACAAAGAAGTCAAAACCATACAAGGAAAAAAGAAAGCATCTTCAACAAATGATGCTTGTCTAACTAGGTGGCTGCATGCAGAAGAATGCAAATAAATCCATATTTATTGCTCTGCAGAAAACTCATGCCCAGATTGATCAAAGACCTCAACATAAACCAGACACACTAAATCTAATAGAAGATAAATGAGTAAATGCCTTAAACACATTGGCACAGGAGACAACTTCCTGAAGAGAATGCCTATAGTTCAGGCACTATGATCAATAATGAGTTGGACCTCATGAAACTCAAAAGCTTCTGTAAGGCAAAGAATAATATCAATAGGACAAAACAGCACCCTACAGAATGGGAAAATTTATTCACCAATCCTCTATTTAACAGTGAACTAATACTCAAAATATATAAAGAACTCAAGAAGTTAGACACCAACAAAACAAATATCCCAATTTTAAGATGAGGCACAGAGCTAACAAGAGGATTCTCAATAGTAGACTCTCTAATAGCCTGAAAGCACTTAAATAAATGTTTAATGACTTTAGGCATCACAGAAATGCAAGTCATAATGATGGTGATTCCATTTCACACCTGTCACATCTGTCAGAATGGCTAAGATCTCAAATGACAGCAAATTCTGGCAATGACATGGAGCAAGGGGAACACTCCTTCACTGCAGGTGGGAGTGCAAACTTGCAACCACCTTGGAAATCAATTTGGTTTTGAGAATTTTGCCTCTAGTAGACAATGACTTGAAGAATGTTAGTTCCTTGGCATTACTGAGCTTCTGGCTTAAAGCTACCAAAATCAGTGATGGTAGGATCTGAGTAAGTGGCTCCTGATCTCTGCATATTTAAGAATCAGATACTCCAGCAATAATTCCTTGCAAAATTTCAAGTAGGAATGGACTTACATAGAGGGATGGGAAGCTAAATATGTTTTCTTTTTACCTCTTATATTTACTGGGTTCCAGGGAATCATGCTTCCCTTAGTTTGATTTCATTTGTTGTGACAGAACACTGATGGAAAACAACACAGGGAAGAACCTGGCTTACAATTCCTGCTCATACTCATTCATTGAGGGAAACTAAGGAAGGAATGAAGCAAAGGCCATAGAGCAATGATGCTTATTGGTTTGATTTCATTGCTTATTCTTCATTCCTGTCAACATGATCCCACACCTGACCTATAGATGGTCAATATTCTTCTGTTCCACATGGAAGAAAGCCCAGACAGGCCAGTGAGGCCTTTCTCTGTAGTCTGATGAGTCTGCTCACACATAGGTCTCCTGTTGGCCTTCTAGTCTGTCCAGCTTAACCTACCATCAACTTTCAGAGGCATATCTGCAGCTATGTTCATGTTGCAGGTATGCTAAAGCACAGACTCTGAGCCCAAAATGAGTGTTTAAAAAAAAACTAACTTTTTTTTTATTATTATTTGATCTTGTAGTCTATAGAGATGTACACAATCTTGGTCAATGCGAAGAGGCACAAAGATCACACAATCTATTAGGACATTTTTTTAAGTGCTACTATTATGCTTTTCTGAATGATGCCTTAGTTATTTTCTTCCTATTCCATGCAATAGACAAAGCTCCCCCATTTGAGTGGCTGTCTGTAATGGTCCACACAGGATCAGATTTAGACAACTAGGAACTTTGAGTCTAGACTTTTGTACTGCTTCTTATCCTTTAAGCTAATTCCAGTCTTTGAACAAGATAAACCATGGAAAAACAGAAGTGATTTGACTTTTGAGGGATAGCCATTTTGCAGCTTCCTTTGCCAGAGGTCTGTCTGTCTCCATATTAATTAACATGATAACAAAATTTTCTAATTGCTCTGGTGGATTGTCTAATTTTGAAAAAATGGCTTTATTGAGAAGGCAGATGTTCTTTTAAAAGAAAGCACAGGACACTACTTCTTTGGGTATGCAGTCTAGTCCCAGGGTCTGACTTGTTCAGGCCTAAGGTCTAGACTTCCCACCACATGCCTTTAGGCTCTTAAAAAGTCCTTTACTCTGAGCACTACTGCTATCCACATAACTTTGTCTACTGAAGTCTGGCCTCCCCATGCACCTGCAAACCATGTGCCATGCTCCTTCTCAAACTTCTACTCCAAATATCATGATGCATCATCCCATTTGACTCTGAACCCCAAGTCCCAAATTAGGGCTAGATCTGTCCACCCAGGAAAAACATCCTACCTAGGAAGAAATTTGGAGCATTCAGGAGACCCAGAGAAAATCTGTTCTCTTTCGTAGAACCATGTCTTCAGATTTCCTCTATTATCATCTCCTGCTTTTTAACTCTAAGACACTCTCTGAGGTGTAAATAACACACTCTCTGGTACTCTTGGACCAACTGCACCTCTGAAAGAAGAGTGAGTCACAATGGCTCACTATGCGCAGCAGCCCATGCATGCACAGCTGGTGCTTACACATTCACTAACCCAAGAACCTTACAGACACCCAGACTTAAACAAAAACAGAACATGTGACAGAGCAGCCAATTGGCTGGTGCCAGTTACGTAGAACAAACATTTATGGACCAAGGAGATGTGGGCCAAGGTTATATAGGTGTCCACACTATTTCCTGAGTCTGCTCTGCTTCTCATCTGGTTCCTAGCATCTGTGCTGTTGATTCCAAGTCTTGTTACTCCCTACCCGCAAAGACCATCTCAGGTCCGAGGGCTGGGGCAACACATATCATTCTTCATATTCTGTTGTTGTTGTTTTTTTTTCTCATAATTATCGTGAACCAAATGGAAGGTATTATTCATAAGGTAAGCCCTTATATGCAGCTTTGTTATGACCCTTGATATCACTCATCCAACTACATTTACTACTCTTGGCTTTGTACCTACTCTGGAACACAAGTTCCTTATATTTCACCTGAAATTCATTGTATCACACGTGACAGGCTTTCTGGGATTCTGAAATAAATACAGATAAGAACAGAGCCAGATGCTCTGATGACCAAAGGCAGTTCACATTACTGTGTACACTGCAGGAAGTCTAGCAGGAGAAAGCTGTGAGTCCCCAGGGGGTCTTCCTGGAAGTCACTGCTGATCATGAAGCATCAGAGAATACCACTGAGCTGAGGAGACAGCTCAGTCAGTAAAAGTATTTGCCATGTGTGCAAGCATGAAGATCTGATTTCACAGCCACAGCATCCATATCAAAAGCTAGAGCTGCAGTGTGACTTTAATCATAACATTGGGAAGGGAGACACAGGAGCATGCCTGGGCATGCTAGCCAGTCAGCTGAGCAATCGGCAAGCTACAGCTTCAATTAGAAACCTTGTCCAATAAAGAAGCAAATAAAAAAGTAGAGAAAAGAAGACACCCAATGTTGACTCTGGCCTCAGATATACAGAAATGCATTTGCAGCCCCCTACATCCAGCACAAACACATCTTTGAAAAAAAAAAAAACATAACAAGGTATGATTCAGATCCAATTCATTCATAAGATTCATAATTTGATTCATACGAAAATAGAGTTGTAAAGAGCCATTTCCCTGGTAGCTCTGTCTCTCCAGAAGCAAGGACATGGAAGGCAGAGATCAGCTGTCACAAGCATATATATTAGCACTTCCCGCAGACAGATGGAAAATAACAGTCCTGCAGAGTAGATAGTTGATATTCAACCTCCGTCTTTACTTCCTCAGACTAATGGGCTCATTGCTGCTGTCCCTACATGGATACCCTAGCTATTAGTTAATGGTGGACTGTAAAATGCTCTGTAAATACACAGTGCTAAATAAGATGAGGAAAATCAATATTTCTTCCTTGTGTATTTTTTTAGCTCTGCATAATATAAGTGATTTTAATTTTTAAAAGCACTGGCTTTGATGAGGGAATATGCAAACTGCTTACTTTCTGATTTTAGACATCAAAATAGAAAAAAAAAGAGAGAAGTAACTTTTGAATCTCAAATTATTTAGGCAAAAGGCTTCCTTTTACTTGGATGTGTCTACAACTAATAAGACAGATTGGAAACCATAGAATAACAGCCACAGAAAAGCAGCAGCACAGCTGTAAAGACAAAACCATATTTTGCACAATTAAAATGAGTTTCAGAGATGCTTTGACTTCCATACTTTTTTCTTCTCATGTATATCCCATTAGGCTAGGTAGGCTTAATATTTGAGATGATATAAGTGTAAGACCAAGCTGACCAATCTGTCCAGCAAGGAATTATCATGGGAAAAAATGACTTGAATCAATATTGAGAAACCTAAGATTGTCGACAGACTGTAGAACCAGAGATCAGGAAAGGAAGAAAATGGGGAAGTCTAGCAATATACTAAATATCAATACATCAAAGGCCTGAAGATCTCCTGAATCATCACATTGCATGCCCTGTTCTCTGTGCCAGGACTCAAAGCTGCTGCCTTGTTCTGACCTTGTTCTGACAGTCATTCATCCACCTGCTTGACATGTATAAAAGCTCTTCTTGCTGTGAACGTCTCTTCTCATCATCTGTATGGACTCTTGGTCTATAGAAGCCTTGAACTCTTTAGTCTAATAAAAATAAATACACAAGCAAGACCATTAGGTAGGCACAGAATGAATTCACAAGGTTGAGAAAGCCTGTGGTCAGCCACAAACTCAGTTTTAGTTAAATCAGGATGTATTAGCCTCCAGACTTTCAGAAAATTATTCTTCTAAGTCTGTGGGAACTCAGCTCAGACATGGCTGAGAGTCCAGTGCTATGTTGTAAGGTAAAAATATGTCCTTGGCAACCTTATGGATTCTTTACATTTAAAAGTATGACAGTCTTCCAGCAGTCTTCAAGAGAGAAAAAAAGAAGGCAAAGAGGGCTGAGCAAAGAGATGGGAAAGTTTGGTTAAAAGTAGAATGTAATAGGTAACATAGAGCTTAGGAATTTCTTTTACCACTAGAGAAATGTAGTAACTTCTCTCAGAAAGGACCCAGCCCAAAACACACTTGTTTATGCTTCTGCTGCTCAAGTGCTATAGCAATTACCAGTAAAGCTGCCCCCCCCCCCAGGAATTTAGTATATCAAAGAAAACACAGGGTAAGCTTCCAGCAATTCACGGATCCTAATACAAACTGCCTCCAGGAACTCCAGGTTTTCCAGCAGATAGGCTTTGAGGTACACCAGTGGTAAGAACAAGCTCGAGAAAGGCAACTCCATGCAATAGCAACATTCACATGGACTGAGAAGGACTTTTCCTCTTCTCAACCCATGAAATAGCATTTATTTCTCAGAACTGTTTTCCCCTAGCATGTCTCCACATGCCCAGAGGCCTCTAAGATAAAGCTTTACCTCCATGATCAGCCAAATAGCGAGAGTCTTTCTCCCATGGAGGCCACAGATATACTGGGTCAAATCAGTGGCTAAACCGCATCGGCTTTCAGTCTCTGTTTCTATGACTGCCTTGGTTATGTGCTTTGTTCTTATTATCATGCCTCAAAGTTCCTAGGTGAGCAATTAAAACAGAAATAACTTATTTAAATTGTGGTTACACAGGTTTACTCTGCACTCCTAAGGCACTAGAGATTAGACAAATCCCTGACAGGCAGACACACTAGGAAGGGAGAATCTAGGTAGATTAAGATAACTGAATTCCTGCTGCTTCTCCTCTACTATGACAAAGACTTGGTGGGCTTTTCCTGACATAATGAACCATTCAAGGAACTTCTCAAACCTTGCATCAAGAAGGGAGTTCTGGGGAAGGTTTCTGCAGCGAGAACCAACCAGTTTCTTTTTATTTGCTAAGGTTATCTAATCCTCCAAAATAGTCCAAATCAGCCAATGCTAAGGAAAAGAGAACTCATCTGGCCCTCAAACATATGAAAGATTTAACTCTACCAGGAGACCTCAGACAGCATCTTGTGTTAACTCCTAAATGAAAATCTACTTCTTTATATGCTTCTCCCCAACCCCATGTGTGTTTGTTTGTTTGTGTGTGTGTGTACATATGCTTGCTTCTATTTTCAATAAAACTTAGCTAAAGGAGTAAGACCTTACTTTTTCTGTCTTTTTCTTCTTCATATCAACAGAGTAGAAGAATCCATTCCTATAACATTAAATGATGACATCAATTGCTTGTCTAAATGGAGCTGGCCAGAACAAAGTGGCAGTATATTTTTATTTTAATAATAAATACTCCACATAGATTCATTCATTGGAACAACTGGTTCCCCAGTTAGAGGTACTGTTTGGGGAGTCATAGAACCTCAAAGACATGAAGCCTTGCTGGAGGAAGTACATCACTAGGGGCAGTCAGAGTGGGTTTATGGATTCACCCCCCTTGCACCCCTTGTTCTTTTAGTTTCCTTCTCTTGTCACTTGCTGCCTATTCTTACCCTGCTGTTGGGTATTCTGACATCCTGGAACTAAATGCCAAAATAAACTCTTCCTTTTATAAATTAAGTTTCATTATGATATTTCATCAGAGCTACAGTGAAAAGTTGACAGTTGTAACATATAAGGAAGGAGGCTGTTCGCTTCATAGTGAAACAGGGAGAAAGAAATACAACAGAATCCCAAGAACTTACTTCCTACAGGTAAGTCCTACCTTCCTAAATTTTCTAGCACCCCCCCCAAAACAGTTCCAAATGTGAGAGTCTAAGCACTAAACCCATGATCCTGAGAAGAACACTTCAGCCTCAAACCATATTCACATTATGTGATCCATGAAATTTGAAGCAGTATATACACCTTGAATTCATTACTTTCTGAATGCTTTGATAAGACACCATGACTAAGGTAGCTTCTAGAATAAAACTTTATTTTGGACTTATAGTTTCAGAAGGCTGGAGTCTCAAATGGTAAGAAGTGGGCAGCAAATCACAAGCAGTAAGAACAGCAGCTGAGAGCTCACACTTTGAACTGTAGGAAGGAGACAAAGAACATACCAGGAATGGCATGAGTTTTTGTTGTTGTTTTTTGGTTGGTTTTGGCTTTTGTTGTTGTTTTTTAACTTAAAAGTCTTCCCCAGTAACACAGATCTTCATATAAGGTGATGCCTCCTAAGCCTTCACAAACAGTTCTACCAACTTGGGACCAATTATTCAAACATGTGGCCCTGTAGGTGCCATTCTCTTTCAAACCACCACACAGCAGAAGCCTCAAAGCAGATGCTAGAGGGGTGCTTTTAACCCTACCTAACTCTATGTGAAATTAGGAGAAGCATTAAGTGACACAGTATATTGTGAAATGCTGTTGAGTCTGATGGGAGCTAAATGTTAGCTTTGCTATACTACTAAAGTCTGTAATAACCACTCTTTGAGTAACAAGATAGAATCCCAATAGAAGAATCAATGTCCATCAGATTGGCCTATTGTTCCTAGGTCCTTATGAAGAAATGTAATCAAAGACCAGCAAAACAAGACTTGGTAGGCTTACTATTCTGTCTGAGCAACATAGAAAAGCAATAGCTATATGACCAGAAATTGCTCATGGCTGTGGTAGCATCAGTGTAGGACTGCTTGTTTACATTTGAGTGTACCAGAAAATAGAGATGAAAAAAAAAATCAGACAAGAAAACACCTCTTATCGCTTCTCAGCCTTTTGGCTAAGATCATGTGTAGAAAACACCTCTTCCCTGTAGCCCTCCCCTAGTCATTCACAATGTCCAGCTGGACTCCAACTCCTAAAGTTTCAACCTCTCAAAACAGTGAAATCATATGCAGATGAAATCTTTAAATACATTTGCTCATGAGAAACACTTCACATTTAAACTACCAGGCAAAAGGAACAGATTGAAATTCAGTGTGTATTTTATGATGAACTTCCTCCTAGATATTTGAATCAAAAAGTCTCACATATGTCCCTAACTTCTTTCTGCCTATCAGTTCTTCAGGGGTCTCTACAACATGATCAAGGCAGGGCCTCCTGCCTAAACTACACAGTGTGTACTCAGTGCTCTATGACCTCTATCTAGGGTCAGTAACCTCACCATTTCCTCTCCACGACACTGACATGTTTCTACTAGAGACAATAATAGTAGTAGTAATAATAATAATAATAATAATAATAATAATAATAATAATAATAATAATAAAGAATAATAACAAGAATAAGATAATCCACTGACTACCTGTAAATTTAAATTTTAAAATGGAACAATTTTAATCCCTGTAAGTACTGAGCCTTCAAAATTTGAGTCTTAATATATTTGTGTAAGATAATACTTTCCAACTTTAGAAATATAGCTGTGGGAACAAGATGATATCCCATCAAGGGTACATGAAAGTTTGAGCCTAGAAACAGAATACACACACACAAACACATACACACACCACAACACACACACTTGGCCTTTTTCCTTGGATGGCTTTCTAACCATTTATTTACCAAGTGTTCATCTATTCTCACCTCTTGAAGAGCCAGTGGACTGAAAAATATGATTTTATTACATGTGAGAGATCTAGTCTGATTTTATGTCAGCTTGATTGATTGAGTCATGAGGACATTGTCAGACATTGTTCTAGGTATTTAGGTGAGTATTTTGGGAGGATTTAGACATTTTAAAATTAAGTGGAAAAGAGTAAAATCTCCAGTGTGAATAGATCCTCTTCAAACTCTTTAGGGTTTAAATGGAGTAAGAACTCAAAGGAAGCCAGGATTCCCAATTCCTGCTCATATACATTTTATTGGTTTTGTTTTTCTTAAAAACTCTAGTTAATACACCTAGATAGGGATCAGAAAACAATAGGAATAATGAGGAATCAGACATGCTGGCCTGCCTGTGTATCACCATATGGAAATAACATTGAAAGTTCAGGTAGGTCAGTATTAACCTGATAAGAAGTATAAAGGCTGAGTCTTTTGAAGAAGGTGGGTAAGAGATAAGAAAACAGAAAATATTAAGAGCATCTAGAGGAGGGGTCTGGATGTGATTCTCCTATATATGAAGAACATTGCCAGTTTCTGACAGAACCACCAGCCTTTCTGTTGGCTATAAGCTCTGCCAGTAGTCTTCCTGAGATACTGATGACAAAGCAAAGCAAGTTCCCACCCTCCTCTGCACCCATGCAATCTCTCTCTTCCCAATGAAATATGTGGCCTAATGTTGTGGCCAACTGAATATGGCAGAATCACTGCTGTGCAACATGGATATCTCTGATCCACAACTAGGTCTGCTAAAGGATGATTGCTTATAATGACCTGCGCCACATTACTTGCCTAGCTTCCAAATGTGAGGCCCTGCATAGATGAGAAACTGTAGGGTTCATCTGATAGCCCAGCAAAAGTCCCCATGAACTTTCAAACCAGTGGGCTATGCGGTCACTGTGCTCAACATGATCTGCTATATTATTGTGGCAATAAATAGACCTGCTTTTTGAACGGTTTCCCGTGGGTTTTTTTTTTTTTTTTCAGTTTTGCTGGCCCTTGATTACATTTCCTGATTATGACTCCAGCTTATCCCTAGTTCTTTATCAGAGTTATAGGGCTGGGAGGCTCTCTGATTCTACTGCCCTGTGTAGTCATCTGCCTGGTGTTAATATGTGCCTGAATTACTTTACATTGAGTACTGTCATTCTCTGAGGATAAAATGAGAAAATGATGGGTCCTCTATGAAGCTGCTAGTCTTAGGCCACCCACTGTGGTAACATTTTGCCTCTTCTAGCAAGCAACATATGTGACACGTTATTCCTTTCTGAATAATGTGCAACTCATCCCTATTTCTATTCCTGAGGACAGGGCAAGGTGACCAAACAAGACAGATTTCTCAGACAATGGTGGTTAGTCATTGAGAAAAAATTGAATGGTTTGTCAGGAAAATTGTGTTTCCTGTTTTCAGACAATTATTTTCCAAACAACTATAGAGTCATACCTGGACCACCCCCCATTCAATCCTCTTTCTCAACAGGGGTGTCTCTTTTCTAGATCTTTCCTGGAATCCTGTGGTTTTAAAGGTCAGGGATTTTGGAGGAACCTTCTTAGGGAGAAGGATAGGCCTCTTGAAGACCCTTCTTTACGGTTGGGAAAGAACTATCTGATGATGAGTCTTCCTTTCCTCGTGTAAAACTGGGATGCCAATATTGGAGGATCTGGCTTCTGCATTCTGGCTCTCACCAGAAATCTGGCTTCACCTTTGTTTGACTCAATGGTTGTCCAATCATGTGAATGAGTGAGTGATGAAATGCATACTGGGCAATTTTTTTATGGTTATTTCTGTCTTCTATTTGTTCCCCTCTGATGTTTGTCCCAGGGATAAAAAAGCTGGCCTATCTACTGAGCTCACTTTAATTTAGTAGAGACTGGATGCTAATCTTAGATATGAGATTCCCAACAGCCTATGCTACATGGGTGATATTATCCTTGTTCTCAGATTGTATTGACAGTACCTGTAAGACTCCACCCTTGGGGGAACAAAATAATCACAAGAGGCAAAGGGAGGGATGGATCTGGGTGGGAGAGGGAGAGGAAAAGAGGAGCAGGATTAGCTATGGGGGCAGACAGACGAGAAGCCCAGAGGGCCAGAAGAATGAATGGAAATATGAAGCTGCAGGGAAAGGGGGCATAGGAGGAGCCTCTAGAAAGTCTGAGACGTGGGGTATGAGAGGCTTCCAGGACTCAATGGGGATGACCTTAGTCAAATGCCCAACAGTGGGGAGATAGAACCTGAAGAGACATCTCCCAAAAGATGGGGCCCCAATCAAGAGATGGAGTCACCAACCTATCTTCAAAATTTTTTGCCTGAATTATTTCTGTCTAAAAGAAATGGAGGGACAAACATGGAGCAGGCCATGAGTGATCAGCCCAACTTCAAATTCATCCCATGGACGGCATCAATCCTTGACACTATTATTGATGCCGTGTTGTACTTGCACACAGGAGCCCAGCAGGGCTGTCCTCTGAGAGGCTATACCAGCCACTAACTAAGATAGATGCAGATGCTTAACAGCCAACCACTGGACTGAGGTTGAGGACCCCTGGGAAGAGTTAGGGGGGTGGAAAACACATTGGAAGAACAATAGTATCAACTAACCTGGATCCCTGGAAGCTCCCAGAGACTAAGCCACCACGGTAAGAGCATACATGGGTTAGTCTGTGGCCCTTGGCACATATGTAGCAGAGGACTGCCTTGTCTGGCCTCAGTGGGAAAGGATAAGCCCTATTCTGTAGAGACTTGATGCCCCATGAAAAAGAGATGGGGGTTGAGGTAGGAATGGATGGATGAGTGAGGGAGTGAGGGGCTGTATGGATAGGAGTTGTGGGTTGGTGGGAGAGGGTGAGCACCCTCTTATAGGTAAAGGGTGGGGCAAGGGGGTGAAGAACTCCTGGAGGAGGGACCAGATGGAAGGGCAACATTTGAAATGTAAATCCATTCATTCATTCATTCATTTAAAAAATATTTCACCCTCTGTGTGTGTACTGATCATTTTCCTATGCATGTTTGTCTACAAGCTTCCTAATTGTCCCTTTTCTACCATGGCATAAAATTTCCCATCACATCAATACCTAATAGAGTCACCCCTCTATCCTGGAACCCTACTTGCTTCCAGGGTCTTAAGTGGGCTTGTTTTCTTCTCCTTTGCTGTTGCTTCCAGGTTGACCCTATTAATCTTCAACCTCGACAAATCACACAAACTTTCCTCTAACATGGATACCATATAAATTAAACATCTACTGCTTCAATACTGAAAAATGTCACCCAGAGGCTAGTGGGTGACTGCGGTTTTCTGCTCTCCAAGGGAAAGCTGAACACATTTCGAAGAGTTGATTGACTGGCCCTCCTTTGGAATGGGCTAGAGAGGACTGGTTCCCACAATTTAACTATTGCCCAATCAGTCTGACTTAAAGTCACACCAAACTCTGGTTGGTTCTCTTAAATTGATAAAAAGCTGACACTTTTTCAAAATCTCCATGCCTTGCTTAAGGTTTGTACACTTAAACACCTATCATATTTTATTGTTTGGGTTTTTTAAAGGCTCCTTGTTGCTTCATCTTTTCTAACCCCTTCAGAGACTTAGGACTCTAAAAATTTTCCTCCCCTCCTTACAATCCATACTAATCCTCACACTTACTGTCTTTTCTTATTTTATTATTTATTTATTTATTTATTTATTTATTTATTTATTTATTTATTTGGTTTTTCAAGACAGGGTTTCTCTGTATAGCTCTGGCTGTCCTGGAACTCACTTTGTAGTCCAGGCTGGCCTAGAACTCTGAAATACACCTGCCTCTGCCTCTGCCTCTGCCTCTGCCTCTGCCTCTGCCTCTGCCTCTGCCTCTGCCTCTGCCTCTGCCTCTGCCTCCCGAGTGCTGGGATTAAAGGCATGCACCACCACGCCCGGCTCAGTCTGGGTTATTTTAATTACTGTGGGGTAGGCCTTTCAGGGGAATTGGCTCCTGTTTGTAGCAGTGGGAGTTACTTACATCTTAGTGGATCAGGAATTAGAATAAGGGGAATGCTGGCTTCTGCCTTTTGCCATTTTTATTCAGTCCAGGATTCCAGTCCATTGGTTGACGTTGCTTATGTTCAGGGCAGGCCTTGTGCTTTATGCCTTCAGTTAACTATCTGTGGTAACCCCTCATATATGTTTGCTTTTATCACTTTTTGTCAGTGATTCCTTATTTTTCTTGGGCATAAGACAAGGAACGAAAAGTCACTGGGTTGGTGGCTTTAATTGAGAGCCCAACACTCTATCTCCCCACGTTAAGCTCACCACAAATCAGAACAGTCTCTTTTGCTCGCAAGGAAGCATCACCATTGTAACCCTCATACCACTCTCCAATCATGCTGAATTTACCATGTAGTCCCATATCCAAAATTTCTACCACATCCCAAACAACACCACCATCTGGAAATGAAGCATTCAAACAGTTGAGCCTATTTGGAAAGTCCTAACACAAACACACACACACACACAAATTCATTGAAATTTGGACCTGAGTAAATATAGGGTAAATTTGTCATCTCTGAGTCCCAAACTTCAAAAGAAGAGTCTAAACCATTTTTATAGGAGGGTGGATGAAAAAAATTTTAATTCTTATTTGATTTCTTTGGATTCAAGTTCATTTATAATTTTTTTTTCATTCTGTTGGGTAGTGCCTTCCAATATCTTCTGTGAAAACCAGGCTCAAGCCTGGCCTCGCATGAATTTTTTTGAACACATCAATTTTGCAAATACAAAAGTGATAGTCAAGAAAAGAGTGGGTGCCATTAAAGTCTAATATTTTTCTTTAGAATTCAGAGTAACTTCTGAAATGGATGAGTGTCTTAGTTAGGGTTTTACTGCTGTGAACAGACACCATGACCAAGGCAAGTCTTATAAAAAAAAAAAAACAAAAACATTTAATTGGCGCTGGCTTACAGGTTCAGAAGTTCAGTCCATTATCATCAAGGTAGGAGCATGGCAGTATCCAGGCAGGAATGCATGGCGCAGGAGGAGCTGAGAGTTCTATGTCTTCATCCAAGGGCTGCTAGTGAAAGACTGACTTCCAGGCAACCAGGGTGAGGATCTTATACCCACACACACCCACAGTGACACACCCATTCCAACCAGGTCACACCTATTCCAACAAGGCCATACCTTCAGATGGTGCCACTCCCTGGTCCAAGGATATACAAACCATCACATGGTCCCCATAGACTTGTTCAAAAACACGAATCTATGGGGGCCATACTTAAACATAGCATAATGCAAAATGCATTTAGTCGAAAATGCAAAAGTCCTCATAGTCTATAGCAGTCGCAACAATGTTAAAAGTCCAAAGTTCAAGGTCTCTTCTGAGATTCATTCAACTTAATTAACTATAATCCCCAAAGCAAGGCAGGAAACCAGCTGGGCAAACTCCAAACTCTGCATCTCCATGGCTGATGTCAAAGCGGTCTTCAGATCTCCACTCCTTTTTCATCTTTGTTGACCGCAACAAACTGCTTTCTCCTGGGCTGGTTCCACTCCCTGTTAGCAGCTTTCCTCAGCATGTAACCCATGGCTCTGGCATCTTTTACATCTTTGAGTCTCCAAGGCAATTTCAATGTTACAGCTTCTTCTTTCAGTGTCTGGGATTCCACTTGATCTATTGGACTCCTCCTAAGGGCTGGCATCACTTTTCCAGCTCTGCCCTCTGTAGCACTCTAAGCTCAGGTTGATCCATTCCACTACGGCTGCTGTTCTTGATGATCATCCCATGGTAATGACATCTCCAATACTCTGGGGTGTTCCACTCCAACTAGGCTTCACCAATAGCCTCTCATAGGCTCTTGGTGCCAAGCCTCAAATCCTTTGCATGACCCCTTCAGTCCTTGGGCCATCAACTACAGCTGAGGCTTCACCTTCTCCAATGGCCTTCACTGGCCTCTCACAGTGCTAAGCCTCAGCTTCTCTCCATGATCCCTTCATTCCTTCACAAGCAGTACCACCTGAGTGACTCTTACACATTATCAAGTCCAGCCGCAGCATGAGGTACAACCTTGGGTATCTTTGGAACACAGCTTCTTTGTGCTCCCAGCAAACAATTTCCAGAAGATTTCACCTCAGTGATGCTGGTCTCTTCTTAATCACTACTAATTCCTTAGCTCCAGCTAACCATCATCAATATTCACAGTAGTTCCTTCCATTCTTAACTCTAGAGCCAGAGCCACATGGCTAAAGCTGCCAAGTTCTGCTGCTTACAGGAAGTAGAACATGATTCCCTTGTACTATTACATTATCACTAGCTTTATGTTTTCTAAATCCTTCACTGCCTAAGCTTGGCTATCCTGGTTCTTGCTCTGTAGATTGACCTTGAATGCAGAGATCAGCATGTCTGTCTCATGGGATTAAAGGTGTGTACCACCATGCCTGGTTCTAAATTCAGCTGGGTAGGGTCTTGTCCCAAGGTCCCACTCCCTTAATCTGTTATTTCCTAGAACACAGGATTTTGCTCCATTTCACTTCCTGGTATCCCTTTAATACTCGAACAATATATTTTATATTTTGCCTTTCTAAGCTTGCTATGCTTGTTCAAACTTCTCTTTGTGAGACTTAACCAGAGAACAAAGTCTCTGTTGGGCTTTTTTTGAAACTTTCTTTATCAGTGCAATTAATGCAATGAATCCAAGTCTCTTCACCTTAGCCTCAGGCAGACTTTTCAGACAAGGGTAAAAAGTAGCCACATTCTTCACCAAAATACCACAAAAGCAGTCTTTATGCCACATACTGAAATTCTTCTCCTTTGAAATCCTTTGGGCCAGGTCAACACAGTTCAAACTACTCCCAGCAACAAAGTCTTCCATATTCCTACTAGGATGACCCATTAAGCCCCATTTAAAGCATTCCACTGAGTTCCAAATACTAAGTCCAAAAATCCACATTCTTTCAAATAAAAGCATGGTCAGGACTATCACAGCAATACCCGACTCCCAGTACCAACTTCTGTCTTAGTTAGGGTTTTACTGTTGTGAACAGGCACCACGACCAAGGGAAGTCTTAAAAAAAACAAAACAAAACAAAACAAAAAAAAACATTTAATTGGGGCTGGCTTACAGGTTCAGAAGTTCAGTCCATTATCATCAAGGTGGGAGCATGGCAGTATCCAGCCAGGCATGGCGCAGGGGGAGCTGAGAGTTCTATGTCTTCATCCAAAGGCTGCTAGTGGAAGACTGACTTCCAGGCACCTAGGGTGAGGATCTTATACCCACACCCACAGTGACACACCCATTCCAACCAGTCACACCTATTCCAACAAGGCCACACCTTCAGATGGTGCCACTCTCTGGTCCAAGGATATACAAACCATCACAATGAGTTACTACAAATTTGAGAAGGGAAGAAAGGAACCAAAGAAGGGAAGGAAACCACCAGAACCTTCTTACATTGCATTTCTAAACTGATAAAACAGAAAACCAAAATATTGCTTCCTGGCTATTTAGATGGATGCTTTATTTCATATATGAAGTCTAGTTACAAGATAAATTCCATAAGCTCATATTTCCTGTTGTAACATTATAACTGACTACAGACTATTTTCTCTCTCCTTATACCTTACCATGACATTATTCGGGCCCTATTTACAGTAGTTACTTTGATGTATTTTTTCATTTCTGTGTAACAAAATTCTTACAAGACATATTTTAAAACAAAATACAGTATGAAGAGACGGAGTAAGCATTAAAACTATATATGAAATAGCAGTGATACTGTAACTGTTGGACCAGGAATTTAAAGCATTTATGACTAATAGGTTATATCTCAAATAGAATAGGTGAATTGTACTTAAACAAATGAGAAACAAAGGTAGAAAATAATACTAGAGATAAAAACTTTTAAAACATTGAATCAAATAAGGGATATGTTTAATGAGCTCATTAGTAGACTAGGCACAACAGATAAGACATGATATCTCAATAGAAACCTCCAAATTTTAAATTCAAGATAAAAATAACAAACAAATGAAATAACCAACTACAGATTGTATAATATATTTGCAATGGAACTCAGAAAACTAAACCACTAACCAAAAAGGTACCCATGGCTCTAGCCGCATACATAGCAGAGGATGGCCTTATTGGACATCAGTGGGATGAAAGGCCCTTGGTCCTGTGTAGGGGAATGCTAGGACAGGGAAGCAAAAGTGGATAGGTTGGTGAGCAGGGGGAGGGGAGATGGGATAGGCAGTTTTCAGAGAGGAAACCAGGAAAGGGGATAACATTTGAAATGTAAATAAAGAAAATATCTATTAAAAATATTTTTTAAAAAGATACACAATTGGTCCTCTTAGTAAAGAGAGTTTTTTTCTGTGCCTTTACATATTTTCTTACCTCTTACAAACTAGCCTGACTCTTATGCATAATCCACGCTTCTTCCTACTAGACATGTATGCACTAGTCCCTGTATGTTTCCAAGCTGTGAGTTCATTTCAGCTGATGAGGCATTGACTCTGTGAGTCTCTACTCTGTTTTGCCTAGGCAAAAAATAGAAAAGTATAGCTGTATCAGTAACATCTAAACTGTGTGATTTTTAGATAAAGGTGTATTTTATTTTAAAAAAAAATTTTAAAAATGGAAGATAACAGATATAAAAGAATCAAGGAAATATTTGAATTAATCATGGCTGATAATTTCTCCAAGTTAAAAAGCAAATTGAATCAAAAGACAGATCTCAGAAATTCAGATAACACCAAGTAGAATAAGTGACACAAAATCTACCCCTTGTATATAATATCATAACACAAAAAAGCAAAGACAATGAGAAGGCACCTGAAAAGGATAAAGAAAAACTTTCTTTTTTGTTTTTGTTTTTTATTGGATATTTTCTTTATTTACATTTCAAATGTTTTTCCCTTTCCAGGTCTTCCCTATAACATCCCCCCTCCCCCTGCCTCTGTGAGGGTGCTCCCTCACAAACCCACTCCCGTCCTCACTCCATGGCATTGCCCTACACTGGGACATTTAACACCTAGGCCCAAGGGTTATCTTGGGTTTCCTATCTTTAAACAATACTTCTGAAGTTTTTAAGCTAGAAAGTACATAAGGTAGAAGGAAGTGGATTGCAATACTTAAAGTATCAACAAGAACAAATAACAGAACCTAGAACTTTGTAGCCTGTAAAACTCTTCTTCAAAGATGAAGATAGAAAATTCTTTGAACTGAAAGCATCGCATAAAACATCTAGCTTAGAAGCCCTAAGGCGATCCGGCCACCTTCCGGTCAGTGGAAAGGGGTCTGAGTGGAGAGGGAGCGCCTAGCCTGAGAATCGGCAGCAGACATCCTGGT
This sequence comes from Mus caroli, assembly GCF_978045245.1. Classification (NCBI taxonomy): domain Eukaryota; kingdom Metazoa; phylum Chordata; class Mammalia; order Rodentia; family Muridae; genus Mus; species Mus caroli. Next base: position 30,317,453 of record NW_028227257.1, on the reverse strand, counting down.
TCCAGGACCCCACCGAGTGTATTCTGCACAGAGGTTAGGGATCCAACCGGCCCAAGAACGCTTTGCCTGAGCATCGGCAGCAGACATCTTGGTTCAGGGACCCTGCCGGGTGTATTCTGCACCGGCCCCAGACTTCCAGCCACCTTCTGGCCAGAGGAAAGGGGTCTGAGCGGAGAGGGAGCGCCTAGCATGAGCATCAGCAGCAGACATCCTGGTTCCTGGACCCCGCCAAGTGTATTCTGCACAGGTGAGAGTACAGAATACAGAAGCTAAAAGCTTCTGGGACAGGGGGAGCCACAGAGCTTCTAAGGCAGCCCCCTTTTCGGGCCCCAGACAGCTGGCCACTTTTCTGGCCAGTGGTTAGGGATCCAACCGGCCCAGGAACTCTTTCTTGGTTCCGGGACCCCGCCCAGTGTATTCTGCACAGCCCCAGAGATTACCAGATGGCGAAAGGCAAACGCAAGAATCCTACTAACAGAAATCAAGACCACTCACCATCATCAGAACGCAGCACTCCCACCCCACCTAGTCCTAGGCACCCCAACACAACCGAAAAGCTAGACCCGGATTTAAAAGCATATCTCATGATGATGGTAGAGGACATCAAGAAGGACTTTAATAACTCACTTAAAGAAATACAGGAGAACATTGCTAAAGAGTTACAAGTCCTTAAAGAAAAACAGGAAAACACAACCAAACAGGTAGAAGTCCTCAAAGAAAAACAGGAAAACACATCCAAACAGGTGATGGAAATGAACAAAACCATACTAGACCTAAAAAGGGAAGTAGACACAATAAAGAAAAACCAAAGTGAGGCAACGCTGGAGATAGAAACCCTAGGAAAGAAATCTGGAACCATAGATGCGAGCATCAGCAACAGAATACAAGAGATGGAAGAGAGAATCTCAGGTGCAGAAGATTCATAGAGAACTTCGGCACAACAATCAAAGAAAATACAAAACGCAAAAGAATCCTAACTCAAAACATCCAGGAAATCCAGGACACAATGAGAAGACCAAACCTAAGGATAATAGGAGTTGATAAGACCAAAGATTTTCAACTTAAAGGGCCAGCAAATATCTTCAACAAAATTTTAGAAGAAAACTTCCCAAACCTAAAGAAAGAGATGCCCATGGTCATACAAGAAGCCTACAAAAATCCAAATAGACTGGACCAGAAAAGAAATTCCTCCCGACACATAAAAATCAGAACAACAAATGCACTAAATAAAGATAGGATATTAAAAGCAGCAAGGGAGAAAGGTCAAGTAACATATAAAGGCAGGCCTATCAGAATTACACCAGACTTTTCACCAGAGACTATGAAAGCCAGAAGAACCTGGACAGATGTTCTACAGACACTAAGAGAACACAAATGCCAGCCCAGGCTACTATACCCAGCCAAACTATCAATTACCATAGATGGAGAAACCAAAGTATTCCATGACAAAACCAAATTCACACATTATCTCTCCACGAATCCAGCCCTTCAAAGGATAATAACAGAAAAAAAAACCAATACAAGGAAGGAAATTACGCCCTAGAAAAAGCAAGAAAGTAATCCCTCAACAAACCAATAACAAGACAGCCACAAGAACAGAATGCCAACTCTAACAACAAAAATAAAAGGAAGCAACAATTACTTTGCCTTAATATCTCTTAATATCAATGGACTCAATTCCCCAATAAAAAGACATAGACTAACAGACTGGCTACACAAACAGGACCCAACAATCTGCTGCTTACAGGAAACCCATCTCAGGGAAAAAGACAGACACTACCTCAGAGTAAAAGGCTGGAAAACAATTTTCCAAGCAAATGGTATGAAGAAACAAGCTGGAGTAGCCATTCTGATATAGAATAAAATCGACTTCCAACCCAAAGTTATCAAAAAAGACAAGGAGGGACACTTCACACTCATCAAAGGTAAAATCCTCCAAGAGGAACTCTCAATTCTGAATATCTATGCTCCAAATGTAAGGGCAGCCACATTCATTAAAGACACTTTAGTAAAGCTCAAAGCACACATTGCACCTCACACAATAATAGTGGGTGACTTCAACACACCACTTTCATCAATGGACAGATCGTGGAAACAGAAATGTAACAGGGATACTGTGAAACTAACAGAAGTTATGAGACAAATGGACTTAACAGATATCTACAGAACATTTTATCCTAAAACAAAAGGATATACCTTCTTCTCAGCACCTCACGGGACCTTCTCCAAAATTGACCATATAATTGGTCACAAAAAGGCCTCAACAGATACAAAAATATTTAAATTGTCCCATGCATCCTATCAGACCACCATGGAATAAGAATGATCTTCAATAACAACATAAATAATGGAAAGCCAACATTCGCATGGAAACTGGACAACACTCTTCTCAATGATACCTTGGTCAAGGAAGGAATAAAAAAAGAAATTAAAGACTTTTTAGAGTTTAATGAAAATGAAGCCACAACATACCCAATCCTATGGGACACAATGAAAGCATTTCTAAGAGGGAAACTCATAGCTCTGAGTGCCTACAAAAAGAAACTGGAGAAAGCACACACTAGCAGCTTGACAACACATCTAAAAGCTCTAGAAAAAAAAAGAAGAAAATTCACCCAAAAGGAGTAGACTGCAGGAAATAATCAAACTCAGGGGTGAAATCAACCAAGTGGAAACAAGAAGAACTATTCAAAGAATTAACCAAACGCGGAGTTGGTTCTTTAAGAAAATCAAAAAGATAGATAAACCCTTAGCTAGACTCACTAGAGGGCACAGGGACAACATCCTAATTAACAAAATCAGAAATGAAAAGGGAGACATAACAACAGATCCTGAAGAAATCCAAAACACCATCAGATCCTTCTACAAAAGGCTATACTCAACAAAACTGGAAAACCTGGACGAAATGCACAAATTTCTAGACAGATACCAGGTACCAAAGTTAAATCAGGATCAAGTTAAAGTTCTAAACAGTCCCATATCCCCTAAAGAAATAGAAGCAGTCATTAATAGTCTCCCAGTCAAAAAAAGCCCAGGATCAGATGGGTTTAGTGCAGAGTTCTATCAGACCTTCAAAGAAGATCTAATTCCAGTTCTGCACAAACTATTCCACAAAATTGAAGTAGAAGGAACTCTACCCAACTCATTCTATGAAGCCACAATTACTCTGATACCTAAACCACAGAAAGATCCAACAAAGATAGAGAACTTCAGACCAATTTCCCTTATGAATATAGATGCAAAAATCCTCAATAAAATTCTTGCTAACCGAATCCAAGAACACAGTAAAGCAATCATCCATCCTGACCAAGTAGGTTTTATTCCAGGGATGCAGGGATGGTTTAATATACGGAAATCCATCAACGTAATCCATTATATAAACAAACTCAAAGACAAAAACCACATGATCATCTCGTTAGATGTGGAAAAAGCATTCGACAAGATCCAACACCCATTCATGATAAAAGTCTTGGAAAATCAGGAATCCCAGGCTCATACCTAACCATGATAAAAGCAATCAACAACAAACCAGTAGCCAACATTAAAGTAAATGTTGAGAAACTTGAAGCAATCCCTCTAAAATCAGGGACTAGACAAGGCTATCCACTTTCTCCATACCTATTCAACATTGTATTTGAAGTCCTAGCCAGAGCAATTCGACAACAAAAGGAGATCAAGGGGATACAAATTGGAAAAGATGAAGTCAAAATATCACTTTTTGCAGATGATATGATAGTATATATAAGTGACCCTAAAAATTCCACCAGAGAACTCCTAAACCTGATAAACAGCTTCAGTGAAGTAACTGGATATAAAATTAACTCAAACAAGTCAATGGCCTTTCTCTACACAAAGAATAAACAAGCTGAGAAAGAAATTAGGGAAACAACACCCTTCTTAATAGTCACAAATAATATAAAATATCTTGGCGTGAATCTAACTAAGGAAGTGAAAGATCTGTATGATAAGAACTTCAAGTCTCTGAAGAAAGAAATTATAGAAGATCTCAGAAGATGGAAAGATCTCCCATGCTCATGGATTGGCAGGATCAACATTGTAAAGATGGCTATCTTGCCAAAAGCAATCTACAGATTCAATGCAATCCCCATCAAAATTCCAAATCAATTCTTCAACGAATTAGAAAGTGCAATCTGCAAATTCATCTGGAATAACAAAAAACCTAGGATAGCAAAAACTCTTCTCAAGGATAAAAGAACCTCTGGTGGAATCACCATGCCGGACCTAAAGCTCTACTACAGAGCAATTGTGATAAAAACTGCATGGTACTGGTATAGTGACAGACAAATAGACCAATGGAATAGAATTGAAGACCCAGAAATGAACCCACACACCTATGGTCACTTGATCTTCGACAAGGGAGCTAAAAACATCCAGTGGAAGAAAGACAGCATTTTCAACAAATGGTGCTGGCACAACTGGTTGTTAACATGTAGAAGAATGCGAATCGATCCATTCCTATCTCCTTGTACTAAGGTCAAGTCTAAGTGGATCAACGAACTTCACATAAAACCAGAGACACTGAAACTTATAGAGGAGAAAGTGGGGAAAAGCCTTGAAGATATGGGCACAGGGGAAAAATTCCTGAATAGAACAGTAATGGCTTGTGCTGTAAGATCGAGAATTGACAAGTGGGACCTCATGAAACTACAAAGCTTCTGCAAGGCTAAAGACACCATCAATAAGACAAAAAAACCACCAACAGATTGGGAAAGGATCTTCACCTATCCTAAATCAGATAAGGGACTAATATCCAATATATATAAAGAACTCAAGAAGGTGGACTCCAGAAAGTCAAATAACCCCATTAAAAAATGGGGCTCAGAACTGAACAAAGAATTCTCACCTGAGGAATACCGAATGGCAGAGAAGCACCTGAAAAAATGTTCAACATCCTTAATCATCAGGGAAATGCAAATCAAAACAACCCTGAGATTCCACCTCACACCAGTCAGAATGGCTAAGATCAAAAATTCAGGTGACAGCAGATGCTGGCGAGGATGTGGAGAAAGAGGAACACTCCTCCATTGTTGGTGGGATTGCAAGCTTGTACAACCACTCTGGAAATCAGTCTGGCGGTTCCTCAGAAAATTGGACATAGTACTACCGGAGGATCCAGCAATACCTCTCCTGGGCATATATCCAGAAGATGTCCCAACCGGTAAAAAGGACACATGCTCCACTATGTTCATAGCAGCCCTATTTATAATAGCCAGAAGCTGGAAAGAACCCAGATGTCCCTCAACAGAGGAATGGATACAGAAATTATGGTACATTTACACAATGGAGTACTACTCAGCTATTAAAAAGAATGAATTTATGAAATTCCTAGCCAAATGGATGGACCTGGAGGGCATCATCCTGAGTGAAGTAACACAATCACAAAAGAACTCACACAATATGTATTCATTGATAAGTGGATATTAGCCCAAAACTTAGGATACCCAAGATATAAGATACAATTTGCTAAACGCATGAAACTCAAGAAGAATGAAGACCAAAGTGTGGACACTGTGCACCTTCTTAGAATTGGGAACAAAACACCCAGGGAAGGAGCTACAGAGACAAAGTTCGTAGCTGTGATGAAAGGATGGACCATTTAGAGACTGCTGTATCCAGGGATCCGTCCCATAATCAGCTTCTAAACGCTGACACCATTGCATACACTAGCAAGATCTTGCTGAAAGGACCCAAATATAGCTGTCTCTTGTGAGACGATGCCGGGGCCTAGCAAACACAGGAGTGGATGTTCACAGTCAGCTATTGGATGTATCACAGGGCTCCCAATGGAGAAGCTAGAGAAAGTACCCAAGGAGCTAAAGGGATCTGCAACCCTATTGTTGGAACAACATGATGTACTAACCGGAACCCTGGAGCTCTTGTCTCTAGCTGCATATGTATCGAAAGATGGCCTAGTCGGCCATCAATGGAAAGAGAGGCCCATTGGACTTGCAAACTTTATATGCCCCAATATAGGGGAATGCCAGGGCCAAAAGAATGGGAATGGGTGGGTAGGGAAGTGGGGGGCGCTATGGGGGACTTTTGGGATAGTATTGGAAATGTAATTGAGGAAATTATGTAATAAAAATATTAAAAAAAAAAAAAATATTTTTTAAAAATTCCCAAATTTGAAGACTCATTAAGAATTAAAAGCAAAACAAAACGAAAATAAAAGCAACAACAGAAAACAAAAAAAAAAAAAAAAAAAAAAAAAAGAAAGAGCAATCTGCAAATTCATCTGGAATAACAAAACACCTAGGATAGCAAAAACTCTTCTCAAGGATAAAAGAACCTCTGGTGGAATTACCATGCCGGACCTAAAGCTTTAGTACAGAGCAATTGTGATAAAAACTGCATGGTACTGGTACAGTGACAGACAAGTAGACCAATGGAATAGAATTGAAGACCCAGAAATGATCTCACACAGCTATGGTCACTTGATCTTCCACAAGGGAGCTAAAACCATCCAGTGGAAGAAAGACAGCATTTTCAACAACTGGTGCTGGCAGAACTGGTTGTTATCATGTAGAAGAATGCGAATCAATCCATTCCTATCTCTTTGTACTAAGGTCAAATCTAAGTGGATTAAGGAACTTCACATAAAACCAGAGACACTGAAACTTATAGAGGAGAAAGTGGGGGAAAGCCTTGAAGATATGGGCACAGGGGAAAAATTCCTGAACAGAACAGCAATGGCTTGCACGGTAAGATCAAGAATTGACAAATTGGACCTCATGAAACTGCAAAGCTTCTGCAAGGCAAAAGACACCATCAATAAGACAAAAAGACCACCAACAGATTGGGAAAGGATCTTTACCTATCCTAAATCAGATAGGGAACTAATATCCAATATATATAAAGAACTCAAGAAGGTGGACTCCAGAAAATCAAATAACCCCATTAAAAAATGGGGCTTAGAACTGAACAAAGAATTCTCACCTGAGGAATACCAAATGGCTGAGAAGCACCTGAAAAAATGTTCAACATCCTTAATCATTAGGGAAATGCAAATCAAAACAACCCTGATATTCCACCTCACACCAGTCAGAATGGCTAAGATCAAAAATTCAGGTGACAGCAGATGCTAGCAAGGATGTGGAGAAAGAGGAACACTCCTCCATTGTTGATGGGATTGCAAGCTTGTACAACCACTCTGGAAATCAGTCTGGTGATTCCTTAGAAAATTGGACATAGAACTACCGGAGGATCCAGCAATACCTCTCCTGGGCATATATCCAGAAGATGTTCCAACCGGTAAGAAGGACACATGCTCCACTATGTTCATAGCAGCCTTATTTATAATAGCCAGAAGCTGGAAAGAACCCAGATGCCCCTCAACAGAGGAATGGATACAGAAAATATGGTACATTTACACAATGGAGTACTACTCAGCTATTAAAAATGATGAATTTATGAAATTCCTAGGCAAATGGATGGACCTGGAGGGTATCATCCTGAGTGAGGTAACCCAATCACAAAGGAACTCACACAATATGTACTCCCTGATAAGTGGATATTAGCCCCAAACTTAGGATACCCAAGATATATAATACAATCTGCTAAGCACATGAAACTCAAGAAGAATGAAGACCAAAGTGGGGTCACTGTACCCCTCCTTAGAATTGGGAACAAAACATCCATGGAAGGAGTTACAGAAACAAAGATTGGAGCTGTGACGATAGGATGGACCATCTAAAGACTGCCATACACAGGGATCCATCCCATAATCAGCTTCTAAATGCTGACACCATTGCATACACTAGCAAGATTTTGCTGAAAGGACCCAAATATAGCTGTCTCTTGTGAGACTATGCCGGGGCCTAGCAAACACAGAAGTGGATGCTCACAGTCAGCTATTGGATGGATCACAGGGCTCCCAATGGAGGAGCTGGAGAAAGTACCCAAGGAGCTAAAGGGACCTGCAACCCTATAGGTGGTACAACATTATGAACTAACCAGTACCCCGGAGCTCTTGACTCTAGCTGCATATGTATCAAAAGATGGCCTAGTCGGCCATCACTGGAAAGAGAGGCCCATTGGACACACAAACTTTATATGCCCCAGTACAGGGGAACTCCAGGGCCAAAAAAAAAAAATGGGTATGGGTGGGTAGGGAAATGGGGGAGAGGGGGGAGGGTATGGGGGACTTTTGGGATAGCATTGGAAATGTAATTGAGGAAAATACGTAATAAAATATATTAAAAAAAAAGAAAAAGAAAATTATTTGAATAATGACAGGGGGTATTGTTTAACCATGTATCTGCTGTGTAAGATCCCCACTAAAAATTCTTTAGAAATTCATCCCATGTGAAAGAGCCAACTCCTAACACTACTAATGATACTCTGCTCTGCTTGCAGACAGAAACCTATCATAACTGTCTCCTGCGTGGAATCATTCACCAGCAGACAGAAACAGATGCAGATACCCAGAGCCAACCATCAGGCAGAGCTTGTAGAGTCTTGTGGAGTTGAGGATAGAATTAAACAAATCAGAAGCATCAAGGACACCACCAGAAGAACTATAATGTCAACTGACCTAGACCTATGGGACCTCACAAAAACTGAACCACCAACCAAAGATCATGCAGGGGCTGGATCTAGCCCCCCTAAAGATTTAGAATAGATATGCAGCTTGGTCTTCATGTGAGTCTCCTATCAATTGTCTCAGACTCTGTTGACTAGCATTGGTCCCTTTCTGCTATTTAGACTGCCTAGTTGGGCCTCAGTGGGAGAGGTTGTGCCTAGTCCTGCTGATACTAGATGTCCCATGTAGGGGTGGTACAAAAGGCTGGCTTCTCCTTCTCTGAGAAGGGAAAGGTAAAAAAAGGAGGAATTTGTAAGACCAGGACAGGGATTGGACAGGGGGGAGTTGTGATCTGGATATAAATGAATAAAATAATAACTTATTGAAACAATAAATTCTTTAGAAAAAAAGAAGATGATATGACTCAGAAACATAAGGTAAGGACAAGAACCAAACAAGAAAGAACTGAAAGGGAAATGAAACTATTGGTTTTCTTTCTTAGTTAATTCAGCAATTCCTTCAGATATCAACAAATCTATAAGTGAATTATTGACTAGAGTGATGCAAAGGAATAGCTTTATTACAGTGAGTTCTCAGCATCTCTTGTACCCTAGAACATTGTTGCAAAGAAGCATTGGATTACTTGCAAATTGGAATGTCTTGATAAAGAACTAAAGAATAACAAAACGTAAATGCAACTGACTTGCTTTAAAAGGGGTAAAACTGAAAGTATAAAAGTATCAGTTAAAATCAGAAAGAAAAACGTAGAAGTCAAAAGTAGAAAAGCAATACTAAAACAACTAGAAAATATGGACAGATTTATTTTATATAGCATTCCCAACTATATATGAAAAGTGTATGCTCCCTTAACATATATCAGGAGAAAGAGATAGGGGCTGTGTTGGTCTCAAAGTAGAGTTCAGAGCAAAAGTTTACATGACTAAAGAGAGACACTATAAAATGTCTAATTGTCAATTTCTCTATGAATTAGAAATATTCACACTTTTGTATATTACAACATAGTTTCAAAACACAGGCTGTAAAGGTTCATGGAGATATAAGGAGAAATAATTGAATGTACTCTCCCATAACAATCTATTTAGAAGAGGAAGGATCCAGTAAACAGATAATTTGCTAAAGGCACAGATAGCCTCAACAGAATTGACTGAACATAATTAACATCAGTAGACTACACCATCCAATCACAGAAAACACATTCATCTAAAAAAGAAAAAGAAAAACATGGAAATTACAAAATAAATTATATCCTAGGCAAAAACAATAACAAAACAAAGCAAAATCAACCAAACAAATAAACAAAAAACCCTCACACCCTTTTTGAAGACTAGAAATCATACAAGGTCTACTCATACCAAAAAAAAAAAAAAATCAACACAGAAGATACCTAGAAAACCCTAAAATACTTTCAGATTAAACTATATGTTTCTTAAAAACAGACATGTCAAACAGGAGCTCTCAAAACAAATAAAACACGACTATAAAAATAAAGATACAATTTTACAAAATGTATGCAGTTTAGTAAAAGTAATTCTTAAGAAGAAAATATCATTAAATGCATATATAAGAGGAATGTGTGAATGGAATTATTTACATATCCATATTAAGAAGTAGAGAGTGTAACAAAAATGCAGAACACTGAAAGTAACTAGAGAAGAAATCAAAATATAATGAAAATAAAAAATTAATAGAGAAATCAACATAATTTAAAGTTATGTTTATTAACATTTTTAAAAATATACTTTCTTTTTTGGGGGGGGAGTGGGGGGTCAAGACAGGGTTTCTCTGTATAGCCCTGGCTATCCTGGAACTCATTTTGTAGACCAGGCTAGCCTCAAACTCAGAAATCCTCTTGCCTCTGCCTCCTGAGTGATATACTTTCTTGAGACTAACAAAGAAAAGAAGGTAAAGAAATATTCTGAACAACATTATGCCCACAATTTTCATAACTTGGGTAAAATGGACAAATTCACTGAAAAATACAATGTGCCAAAACTCATAGGAAAAAATAAAGGGTCTGAATTTCTCTATGTCTAACCAATAAATAAAATCCTTAGAAAGAACAAGACACCAATGGGTTCACTGTCAAATTCCACAAAATGGTTAAAGATAAAATTATGACAATACTCTAACTCTTGCAGAAACTGAAGTAGAGAGGATACTTCCTATTTATGTAGCTCACTTTATGCTAATACCAAAACAGATATTATAAGAAAACTATAGAGCAATATCTTTCATGAACATCGCTATAAATTCTCAACAAAGTATTTGCAAACCAAATCCAAAAGTGTTTAAAGAGAATTACAACATAAACAAGTGGGGTTTATTTCAAGTTGGAAGGATTAGTTCAGCATTCAAATCCATCCTACTATTGAGTTGAAGAGGGAAAGTCCCATGATCCAATTATTAGACAGAGAAACATTATAAAAATCAATATCAACCCATGATAAATGAAAAAACTCTCAGCAGACTAGGAAGAAGGGTAACTTCCTTTTCTGAGTAAAAACATATTAAATATCTACAAGTAACTATATACTTAAATGTAAGTGATAAAAACTATCCGATTAAGATTAAGAGCAAGCCAGGCAGTGATGGTTCATGCCTTTAATCCCAGCACTTGGGAGGCAGAGGCAGGCAGATTTCTGAGTTTGAGGCCAGACTGGTCTACAGAGTGAGTTCCAGGACAGCCAAGGCTATACAAAGAAACCCTGTCTCGGAAAAAAAAAATTAGCAGCAAAGCAGGTCAGTTCTTACTACTTATAGAACTAGAAGTCTTACACAATGTAACAACACACACACAAGATAAAAGGAGAGTAAAATATATGCAGATTTGGGGTGATCATGGTGGAACATGCCTATAATATCAGTACTCAGGAGGAAGAGTGATCGGGGTTATACTCTAAATGCAAGTCTGGACAACAGACTGGTACCCCAACACAAAACTTTTAAAAAATTAAAAATATATATAGATTTTTCAAAAGAAAATGAAAGAAGTGTTCTTTGCTTCTAAAACAAAAATATTGAAAACCTAAGAAAAGAAAGACATGGAGACACAGAAAAGGTCAGAGAAACAAAAGTAGAAAAATGGAAAGCAAAAGGGTGGAAGGAAGCGAGGGAAATTTTTTTCTAGAATAATCATTTATACCAAGGTTTCAGAACAGAAAGATAATATACAAAATTCATTCAGCCTCCTACACCAATCAGGTAGTGGAATTTAAAATTAAGTACACAATACACGTTGACATTCAAAAATGAAATAGTTGTAAATCAAACAACTCAGAGTAAGAAAGCCAAAAATTAATAAACATTTCTAATAGTCAGTTCCCATAAAAATAAAGATTTTACATTTTAAAATATATTTGCCTCAGTTCTTTGAGAAGTTCATACAATGCATCTTGATAATTTCATATATATCTCATCCCCCAACTAATTCCAGCCTCTGCCTTCCCTACTTATCAAACTTTGTATGTGTGTGTGTGTGTGTGTGTGTTAAGACATTCCGTACAATTTGTGATGCCCAAATATTCTTGTATGTATGGTCTTGTGATCATCTTACTCTTTTCCAGCAGATATGAGTTGTTGATAACTCTATTGCTAGGGGTTGAACTTTATGCTCAGCTCCCTTTTCCATTCTAGTATTTGGTCTGTCTGGTGCTTATGGAGCTCTTGTTCTTGCTACTGCAATCACTGTCTGTTGTTACGTGTAGCTATCCTTCTGTTTCCAGGAGACATGTTTTCCTTGAGTCGTCCACTGTGGTTATGTATTTTAGCTGGTATGTGGGACCTTATCAGAGACTTCGCTGAGGGAGGAGAAATGAAGGGGCACTAGGCTAAGTTCCTTTCTTGAAGTTGTAGTACCAGGCTCATGGGATGTCAGCACATCACTCAGGAGGCAAAACATAGCCTATGATATGGATCCTAGCCTGTTTCTTTTGGTGATAAGTGGCAGGGCCTGGGACAGAGGCTGTGGTTCTCAAACTCCTCATCTCGCAGAGCAACTGGGAACTTTGAAGGGTTGGCAATGGGTTGGAGGAAGGACCTAAGATGAGCCCCAGGGCTATGGCAACCAGATTTGCTCAGGGTGAGTGCCAAGAGCACATAGGGGTCTTCTGTAGTTGGGGGAAATACTTAGACACAACTCATTTTGACAAAGGCTTCTCCCCTGTACTGGTCCTTGATGAAGGATGCAGTTCTTGCTTACCCAAACTATTTATTCATAGTGAATGAGGAAGCATACAATTTACTCAGTGTAAACCAAAGATTAAATATCTTTTGCAGGAAAGAATGCCAGGGAAGGGAAGCGTATTAACTAAGCACTCCAGGCCTTTCTAGAAACCTCATTAGTATAGACAACTCTGGATTTCTATGCTACTTTACCAGTTGTCATGGTCCTTTTTACTAGGATGCTCCAGGACAGGAACCTGGTCAGGAGTATATTTAAATGCCTACCATTCTCCATTATGAGAATTGCCAAGGTTCTTAAATCTGCTCAATCTTACCAGTTTTCTGTCTGGTGCCACAGTCCACTGCCCTACAATCTATCACCTCTGTCTCTTACATTTTTGCCAATCCCTGTTCACCAACCATTCCTGAGCTTTGGCAGTAAGGGTAGAGGTATAGAAATTTCACTTAGGAAAAAGTACACCATATTCTCTTATTCTCTATACCTAGGCCAGTTGTGGGTCTCTGTATTGATCACATCTAAAGGCAAACAGAGCTTTTCTGATTTTGACTGAGAAATGCATTAATCTATGTATACAACAATAAGTCATTGGAAGTCTGTTTACTACTATCTCCATCTAGCAGAGCAATATGAGTAAGTTCTCTTTTAAGACCTATGTTCCATCTAACCATAGATTCTTGCCTCAGTAATGGTGCCAGGTATGGGCTTTATCTAGTGGAGTGGGATTTAAATCCAATCAGAAAGTGTTCAGTAACTCCTATGATGTGTGTGCCTCCATTGGACCAGGGGAAAGATTCTACAGAATTGCAGTGTCAGTTTTTCCTACCTTGATTTGTATATTGAATACAGTCTTTTGTATAAAATATTCTCAAAATATTTTCAGATTTGGCAAAAGAAATCGAAGGATAGGAAAAAGATCAGAATAATTAAAATAATATGAAGCGTGGTAATTAAGGCTGTGTATTGTTGATGATAGCGAGAATGGAGAGTTCAGAAACAGATACATGGCCTGATCTTTGACAAAGGAGAAAGTCAATAAAATACAGAAAATACAATTCTTTCAAAAGATATGCTGGAATAGTTAGAAATATGGATGAAAAAAGTAATTTAGACATAGATATTACAGCTTTTTCAGAATACAAGATTATAGAACTCCTAGAAGATAGCACAAGAGGAAATCCTTTGGTTTCATGTTGATATTTTTTATACAGCATCAAAGGCAGGATCTGTGAAAGAGAGAATTGGTTAGGTAAGCTTCATTAAAATTAAAATTTTCTCCTCTGTGAAAGACAGACTTAGAAGAATAAAAAGACAAGTTATAATAGGAGAAGTTATTAACAAAAGACACATCATATGAAGGACTATTATCTTAAATGTACACTGAACTCTTAAAATTCAATAGTATGAATGCAATCAACCCATTTTTAATTGCACTGTCAAAATGAAATATTATTAACTTCAAATATAAATGAGCTATCAAGCTATGAAAAGGCACAAGGAACCTTAAATGAATATTGCTAAGTGAAGAAGCCATTCTAAAACACTGTATGCTGTGTGATTTCAACTATGTGACTTTCAGGAAAGAGCCAAATAATGAAGAAAGAAAAAAATGTCAGTGATTGTCAGGGGAAAGGGGAGAAAGAAATGAATAAAGATGCCTTAGAGGATTGTTAATGAAGTGCAAATATAAAGCAGGATACACTAACAAGAGTGGAAATATTCACCATTGAGTACAATGGTGACTGTATCATTATAAATGAATTCAAACCTACAGAACATACAAAACTAAAAGTGAACCCTTATAAGAACTTCATGCATCAATGTAGGTCCCCTACAGAAAATCAACACTGAGTTTGGGGTACTGGTTTAAAGAAAGAAGAGTTGATCTGAGGAGAGAGGATATTTGAAAATCTTTCCATATTTTATGCAATTTTTTGTGAACTCAAACTTCCCTGAAATATAATCAATATTAAACAAATAATAACCAAAAAAGTAAAACTAACCAAAAACTATAACAGCAAAGTACAGGCATATAAGTCAACCTAGGAAATTTATTATAGTATGCATAAAGAGAGTGAGGGAGTGAACCACATGATTATCACAATTGATTTCAAATAAAATAGTATTTAACAAAACCCAGTGTTCTATCATGATAAAAACACTCAACAACTAACAAAAGGAAATGACCTCAACAAAGACAACACAGTAATGTTACAGCCAATACCGACTGAAAGCTATTCTGCCTACATCCAAGAGGCAACGAGAGTACTGTCTTGTGTGTTCTGTTCAGCATTTATTCATCTATTTGCTTTATAATAAACCATTAAGCAGTGTGAGCAAGAAGTCAGCCCTATGAGAAACTCATGTAGTCATGTATTCCCCTTCATGGCCCCTAAATCTTCATAATGACAGCGTAATGCAGTTTTTTTGTTTTTGTTTTTTAAGAGTCTAATGGATGTGTTGGTTTTACTTTGAAGATAAGAAATGAAGCTGTTTCTTGGCCCTTTGGATGTACTTTCTTTACTAAACAATGGGAGGACAAGGAGATTATGAAATTGCATGTATTGCATGGGACTTGTGCTAAGAAAGACATGTCTAAATTCATCTTTTGTAGCTTATACATCAAACAAACCCAAAATGTATGAAGAATATAGATATATCAGGAATCATGTCTAGATAGACAAGTGATAGAAACAGATGACAGATATATACAATAAATATATGGATAGATAGATAGATAGATAGATAGATAGATAGATAGATAGATAGATAGACAGATGATAGAAAGATGAGCTGATAAAAATAGAAGATAGAAGATAGATGGTGAAGATAGATAATAAGCACATAGATATAAATAATAGATGGTACACATTAATCACAATATGATAGAGATGATAGATAGATAGATAGATAGATAGATAGATAGATAGATAGATAGATAGATAGACAAATTAATAGATGATAGACACGTGAGGTTTTTATTATGTAATAAGAAATTTGTTCAAATAACGTTAAATGCCTCAGTTGTAAAAACCATAGAACTAGTTGTTCCAGATCAGAATAGGGCTCATTATCCATGCTGTTTTGCTCTTGATGGTGGAAGAGAGTACACAAGTAACCTGTCAAGAACCTGGCCTGAGTAGTTACAAGAAATGGGCTATGGAAGAAAGCACTGGGCTGCCTGATTCTCAGTCCCTGGGCATCATTTATCACTGATCCACAAATCAGAATTCCCAGGATGTCCTGACAGGTGGATAAACCTTAGGGCGTTGAGAAACATATACCTTGGGATTAAATAGGCATGTACATTCAAGAAAACTAGAAATATAGAAATTCAGCATCAGAGTAGAGAGTTTCTTTTCAGACAGCAGGAAAAATTTCTGTCTTGAGAGCATCAGTCAGGCTAGTCCTCTCTGTTCAGAGATAATATAGATCTGATCTATATTTTAATGAGGGTTCTGTTCACTGAGGAACCAGTCCTGACTTTTCCTTTGCATTTCTAGCATAACCTAAAATCAAACCATCATGTCTGTACCAACTCCAATTAATTTACATAGTTCATATAAGTTGGATTTAAAAGCAAGGCATGGTGGTACATGGATGTAATTCTAGCTCTCAAGAGGAAAGAAAAGAAGGAAGTCCAAGAATATCCTCACCTACATACTGACTTCAGTAAAGTAACAACGGAAGGGTCTGTGTGCAGTAGTGTCATAATTATAGTGCCCATTTAGCTGCTTGCTGCCTCTAGGGACCCACACCACCCAAATTCTCACACTATTCCTAATTCATGGCCTTAAATTGATACAATGAACATATGGCTTTATGAGGTTTTAGGACTCCTGTGAATTACTTTTTAAAATCCAATTATTAGGATTATTCCTGAAATAAATAAATATTTTAAGAATCCAATGATAAAAGTGGTTATTAATTATGATTACTTCAGAAAATGCAAATTACATTATGCTGATATTTGTATTGTTGACAGTGTTGTTCCTTGGATCATAGCAGCTCTGACATACAATTGAGTAATCATGTGTACTTTACTTCTGTATTCATCAGTGCTATTAGAGAAGTAGGGCAGTTTAAATGCCTGTCTTTTCAGAACTTTTGGAATTACAAGGAGCTTGTGAACACTAATTGCTTTTAATCTTTCAATGTACTATTCTGACACTCTCCTTAGCAACATCCAGGATTCAGTAGAGCTCACTGGGTAAGAATAGCAGCGAAGCCGGGTAGTGAAGAGATTCATGGAAAGGGATATGATAAGGCAAGAGAACACCGACCTACATAAAAATGAGCTGCTAGATCTCAACTCAGTGGTCAAATTATTCTCTGCTTGCATTTTCACTTACTTTCTCTTGTTTTGCTTGAAATTTTGTCTAAAGTTCGTTTGGTTTTGGTTGTCCATTCTCTGCCCAGTATCCCTACTTTTATTCCATTTTGTGTATAAAACCACTAAAGCGGCAAACATGCCCCCTAGCACTCATGATGGAATGAGCCCTCCTGCCCCTAGCTGTTAGACCTTAAACCCCTAACCTGGCCAGGTGGATTTTCTGTCTGGAATACTTTCTTGGCAAAGCAAACAAAAGCAGATGGGAATTGAGTGTATTGCCATGCTTTGTTAGTAGACTTTAACTATCTGTGCCAATGGCCTGCTTGGTTGGCTATGTGGTCTTTTCCTCTTCACTGCTCAAATTGCACATTGTAGAGAGTGTGTTTTTCATGTGAATTATTGCTTTTAGATATGGTTAATGAGTGTGTATACAAATTCATAAAATATCAAATAGAGCAAAAAAAGCATACAATGAAAATTGTTGAATTTTACTTCATTAATAAAATGCTGTAGACACTACATCTACAGGCATCATTTCTTATGTGGTTTGTTATGCTTTATTTTGAAAAATAATGCATGCAAATATAAGTATATTGCCATGTAAATTTTAAGATAGTATTTTATTATGCAAATGTAAATTTGTTATGCAAATAGAAGAATGCTTTTCCTTTTGCAAGAGTGAAAAAAAGTCTGAATTCTACAGTTTTTAGACTTTAAATTACATATTATAAAAACTTAAACCTTAATCCTCCTTATAACAAATAAATAATATTGTTAACCAATGAACGCATTGTTTAACTCGTTCTCTGTTGGCAATGATTTGTGTAGACCTAGACTCACTGTTAAAAATCTTTCCTATACACTGATTTTATACAAAAATGACCATGTCTACTTGTTATTATAACACTATAAGTGCCTAGAGCAGAATATAAATGTAAATTATTCATTTTAAATTTAAGAAGACATCACTTAGCTGGTCTTTTTGAAGTTGCATAAACCTAGTAAGCTAGCTAACAGTCTTATTTTTCTTTTTTACTCCTTTTTATTTTAAAAACATAGTTTTATTTATTCTTTGAAAATTTCATACATTTACTTTGAGGTCATTCATCCCTCTTTCCCATCTTCTCCCAGATACACCGCCATTCTATACCCACTCAACTTTGTAGCCTCATCATTTTTTTCTGGACTATCTAGTCCCATTAGTGCTGTATTCTCTTAGGTACATGTGTTTACCCACTTATTGTGCTAGATATTTACTAGAAGGTATACACAGCTAAAGAAAATTAACTGTCCCTAGCCCAGCTGCTATCAATTACCAATAGCACCTCAGTTAAGGGTAGTACTTAGTGCCCATCTCACCTCTCTATGCTAAGATTTTTTTCTGGCTTAAGATTAAACAGGTTTTATTCATGCCACACAACTGCTGTAAGTTCATTTATGCAAGTATTGTGCTAAGTCTGGAAAACACTCTTTCCATAAAGTCAGCCACTACTTCTGTCTCTTGTAATCTTTCTGTTCTATCTTCCCTCAAAATATCTGAGCCTTAGAAGGATGGGAATGATATATTCCAATGTAGCTTACAATGACTTCAGAAAATATCCTTCTACTACTTTCTTAGTATCCATTTATGGCTTTATGCCAGAGTATTACTGTCACCATCCTAAACATTCTCTCATCCTCTCTAATAGTAGAGAGCATGCTATGAGAAAGGCATCTATCTGTTCACTGGGGCTTTTCAAACCTACAAAACATAGCTTAATTTCCTCTCAAGACACAAGTCTTTAAACATATCAAGGATTTCTTTATCTTCTAGTATATGCTTCCAAAAAACATAATAAATTCTCCCAAATTTATAATGTAATATAATGTATTTTAACAAGTTAGAACAATATTTGGCTTGTATTCTCATCCATTTGGACATGTATTATCTCCATAGATGATCACTATAATTAAGGCAGTTTGTAATCCCATAAACTGGAGAATTACCCCTGTTCATGGGGAAGGCAGCCTAAGATAAGGGATGCCTTCTTTATACTACCTTTCCAGATATAGAACCAGGAGAAAGTATAGGGAGGTTTTCTTAAAACTATAGAAGACTATATAGAAGACTATAGAAGAAGCCTATAATGCAAGGAATGGAGTACAGGAAAGGAACAAAGAACCAGTCAGCTTGAATTTTTATATATTGACGTGTTTCTTGAGGTAGGAATAAAAACTGCAGCATAAGATGACCTGAGCTTTTGGTTAGTGAACTACCTACAGCAACTCCTCTAGGAAGTTGAGAAGGAAATAATTAGCCATATTCTGTTTCTGTTATTTTAACTCTGTAATCAGTTAAAGGCTGTTCTACATGGTTCAAAACATGGAAGGAGTATCTCCAATGGAAGCTAGCTAGCCATATTTACTCCTGTGAGTTTACCTTTGAGCTTAGGATCAAGAAGGCACAGCTAATTTTATTCCCTATTGTCAGTTTGATCTTTACTTTTGTGGACAGTTTAAAAACCCTGACATTGGTTCTTCTGTAACCTCTGAGCTACAAATCCCAGCTGTTCTTCTAGTTCACTGTTGAATATGTGACAAGCAGTTTAAGTATAGCTTGTTGAGATATCATCCTTACAGTTTTCTAAGTTACACTTATGTCTCTCGCAATTCTGTAACTCCTTGTCAACCCCAACAATTGCAGTGTTACTTTAGACCTCCTTGGGAAATTCTCTGTGATTTTACTGATGTCTCAATGAATATCATGCATTCACTGAGAACATGGGCAAGAGCCAAAGATAATGTGTCAATCTTCTGCCAAAATGATTTTTCATTGTTTTAATATGAAGATAGTGTCTGCTTATGTTGAAGGAAATAATAAAGAAGGTTGACTTGGAAATAAATCATTAAACTGGAGCAACATGTATTGGTAAAGACCATATAAGAAAGACAATTTAACCCAAAGTAGGACTAAAGGAAAGCATTTTAAAAGCAAATCTCCTTTCTTATACATGTCATCACAATAAGTTCATGATTCTCCAAGGGAGGTAGGTTCTCCAGTCAGAAAAAGGAGCTGACAAACTCCTGAAGACAGAAAGAGGAACCAGAACATCCTCAACCTGCTTCCTCTGGACAGACCAGTGGATTACACAATGCCGATTCTGACAGACACTGTCTTGGGGAGATTCTATTGAGTCCATCAACTTGCCACTTGCACATTTCCAGAGGCATGTTCAAGAGAAGTTCATTGGAATTTCTGTGATCTATCTGTCAATTAACAAAATGTTTGTCTAGAATGTACTTAAAGGAGCATGCTTCACGAGAGACCCATCTGCTCAGTATACCCATATTTGAGTCTCAGAAAGTGATCTCTCTTGGATCAGAAAATAAGCTGTGAAAACTTGGTCTTCAGAGACAGTCTGGGTGACACTATCAGAATGCACACTTGAACACTCATTGTCATTTTTCTGCTACCAAGATCATGACCTCAAAGAAAGCATGGGCTTGGGAAAAGGGGAGTGTCCCACAGATTCTATGCCCACCAGATTTTTCCACATAAGTGTCATCACTAAGACAGAGGGGAATATTCTATTATGTAATCTGTATATATGAAATATGTAGAAACATGCACACACACACACACACACACATCACACACTTACCTCAGGTTCCACAGAAGATGGTTCTCTATTTAAAAACTCAGCCTCACTCATTCCAGCTCTGCAGAAACTGCAAGCAGCAGTACCAATTCCCCAGTAAGCTCTTTCAATGAAACTGTGCACCAAGAAACATGAAGACAGGGATCAATATATACTCACTCTCTTACCAAATAAAGTGGGAAGAATATTCTTGACTCTACAGCTTTAGAGTCATCCAGACATAGTCCACTGAATCACCTTTCTTGGTCCCTTATGGCTAATGCCCCATCTACTTCTGTCCATCCCTTTTCCTCACACTCAGAGGGTTTCCAGGCTTCACTTTCCACAAATGTCTTCCTTTGCACATCACAGACTTCCTGATAGCTATTTGAAGGAATGAAAACTGAAAACTTTTCACATTTGATAAAACACATACATGCATTAATTGGAAGAACTGAGAAGCCTGCAGATCCATTTCAAGACATGCTGTTTGGACCCCGATGTAACCACAGCTTCATGGGAAGCTAAATTAGGAGGATTACAAACACAAAGACTAAAAGCTATGTTCAAGGCTAATTGGAGAATGTAGCGAAATCTGTCTCAAAAAAAAGTGAAGCAAGGTCTGAGGTACTAGATCACTTATAGGCCAGTGGCCTATCAAATGGCTCTAGTTTAAATTTGCAGGACCATAAAAAGAAGAGAGGCTAGGTAGGTTAGAAATATTTGGAAAACTTTGAAAACTGAAATCAAAAGAAAAATCTCAGAAGTCGTGAGAGAGCAATGACACAATACCAACGAAGGCAAAGCAATCTGAATGACAGCAAATTTCTCAATAATATCATGACACTCCTAAAGAAGTGGATTGGCTCTTTGAAAGTTTTGAAATCAAAGAATTGTCAACTTAGCATTTCATAGAGGAAAGATATCTTTCAAGATGGAGAAGAAAGAAAGATGTTTCTTCTCCCAGATGAAAAAAAATATGTCATTACAGAGAAATGACTGAAGGAGCTTCTGTAAACAAAAAGAATATGATAAAGCATAGCATCGTAAAGCATAAGGAAGAATGAGAGAATATGATCTTTAAATGTATATGGGCATAATAGTTTTTCCAATATTCTGCCAGTTATGCATTATCTGATAGCTGAGGTATAAATCACAGTATTAACTACAATTTTAAGAATACATAGAAAATTATGTTTCAAAACTAAAAATATTTTATAGTTGGGGAGTATAGCAAATGTACAGGAGACTTCCTTTACTGGAACTGGCAAACCATAACAATAAACTGTGACATTCTGCCAATGACATATATTACTAGAACAAATATTTAAGAATATATAAAGTCGGGGCTGGAGAGATGGCTCAGCAGTTAAGAGCACTGACTGCTTTTCTGAAGGCCCTGAGTTCAAATCCCAGCAACCACATGGCTCACAACCATCCATAATGAGATCTGGTGCTCTCTTCTGGAATGTCTGAAGGCAGCTACAGTGTACTTAGATATAATAAATAAATAAATCTTTAAATAAATAAATAAAAATTTTAAAAAAAGAATATATAAAGTCAAGTTTACATAGAACTACACTGAAACTCACTCAGTAATTTTAAAAGTAGAATTTTAGAAATGTTTGTTATTGGGAGGGGCTGGAGAGATAGATGGTTCCAAGGACCCAATGCCTGACACTATTACTGATGTTTCTGTGTGCTTACAAACAGGAACCTAGCATGACTGCCCTCTGAAAGGCCCAACAAGCAGCTGGAAGAGTCACGTGCAGATACTTACACCAAACAAATGGACAGAAGCCAATGATCCCTGTGGTTGAATTAGGGAAAACCTGGAAGAAGCTGAGGAAAAGGGCGACCCTATAGGAAGACCAGCAGTCTCAACTGACCTGGACCTCTGAGATTGCTCAAACACTAATCCACAAACCAGGCAGCATACACCAGCTGATATGAGACCCCCGTCCTCAACACATATACAGCAGAGGACTGCCTGGTCTGGACTCAGTGAGAGAAGATGCACCTAACTGCCAAGCCAGTCATGATAATAGCCCACAGTATTTACAGCTAATTAAGACTATTTGTGAATTTTCTGCTCTGAAAGCCTACAAATGACTTCATGGAACTATGAAAACAAGCTGGCAGGAAAGACAGTTTCAGGTCAATACCAACTTGACTTGTTAATATCCTGAATTCAACATGTTTGGTGCCTTCAGTATCGGGTCTACTCTTTAAGATTTAGTAAACAACCAAGAGCAATGGTAACAGTGTGCATTGCTTCATCTGTTGTTTTGGGAGTCGCTGGGTTCCCACTAGCCACCAACTTGGGAAAGGGTATGTGAGGGATTGTGTAAAAAAGATGTGCTCCACAGGCTCACATGTTTGGACAGCTGGTTCACAGTTGGTGGTGCTGTTTGGACAGTTTGTGGAACTTTTAAGAAGTACAGCCATCACAGAGGAATTATGTAATTGAAGGCAGGCTCTGAGACTTCATTTCTCGGTTTCCTGTACGATGACGTGTGATGCATTTTCATACCATTATAGACTCTTCTTCCTGTCATTATAAGATAAAACAAGTTCTTCTCCTTATAGATGCCTGATCACGGTATCCTATCACTGTCACAGAAGAGTAACTGATGGCAAATTTAGTTCAAGGAGTGAAGCAATTGAAGCAAAGAACCTGAATGTGGGACCATGAAAGGCAGCCTGTTTTCTGGTTGAGCTAGGTTTAAACCCCGGAGACCCAGCAGATAACTCTGCAAGGGACAAAAGGCCTGTTTGTCATGCTCCCAGACACTAGGCTTCTGACATGAGGCCCCAGCTCCATAATTCTGTAGCCATCAGTCAAGTAGGGTGATGCCCCAAGTTCCTGGTATTCTGTCTGGACTCCAGCCCCACAGTTACCTGGCAACAGCCCGGTAGACCCCGCTCACTATAAAAGGGGCTGCTGGTTCCCTCCTCTCTCTTGCGCTTACTCTTACTCCTACGTCCCACTTGCTTCTTTCTTGCCCTCTTGCTCCCCTCCTCTCCACATTCCCTTACCCCCTCTCTCCATGTGGCCATGGCTGGCCTCTTCTCTCTCTCTCTCTCTCTCTCTCTCTCTCTCTCTCTCTCTCTCTCTCTCTCTCTCTCTCTCTCTCTCTCTCTCTCTCTCTCTCCCTGCCTTTCTACAATAAACACCGTAAAACCATGGACTGCCTCTTATCAGGAACCACCTGCTGGAGCAATGGAGCAGGCCTTCCTCTAAAGAGCTGTTCATCTAATCTAATGCAGGAGGCCTCTCAGCACTTCCAGCCATGGTTTTAATCAAGCCAAGCCACTCCAAACAAGCCTAGGACTCTTGTCCCCACAAGAACCAGCCAGAAGCGTTCCTCCTGCCCCTTTCCCTGGACCAGAGTCAGCTCAGCGAGCTTCCCCACTCTATTCTCAGCTCTTCTGTGATATCCAGTGGAGTCTGCAGTGTCCAAGAGCTAGAACCTGCTGTCTCTGGCCTTCATGTGGCCCTTGGACCCCAATCCAACTCTGGCAGTTCCTAGGGGACCTCAAACTGCACCTTTCACAGACCAAAGCCCACCTGGCAGCGGTATAGAATATGCCTGTCAGACTAGCCAGAGCCCTGGGCTGGATGCAAGACCCCATTTTAACCCACACCTGAGCATGTGTTTTTGAGAAATATAAAGACTTTATAAATTTAGACTGGAAAGATGGTTGGATGCCATAAACAGAGCCTAGTGGTGCATGTAATAGAAACCTGGAAGACAGTAGTGTTGAAGGCATGGTAAATGGTAGAAGAGAAATTCAAAATGTTTCAGAGGGGAATCAAGACTGCAATAGCAGTAGGGCTTATTTTGTAATATTTTGGCAAAGAAACTTGATGTTCTCTGCCAATGTTCTGAGATTAAATTAAAAAAATAACTGACTAATTTCTTTGATATGGAAATTTTCAGGACAGTATTAGTCTGTAGAGCATACTGGAACAACAGGAAAGAACAATAGAAAACTAAGTCTTCAATCTGAAGAAGAGCTTAGATGCTTGCTTTCTTCTGGGAAATATCTGCTTGGACCCACAAAGTGGCTAAAATGTGTTTCAAGTGAGCAAGGGTCTATATGCCAAATGGTCAGTTGAGAGCTGACAGTGTTGTCTACATGCTACTGACATTGGTGGTATGAAATATACAAGATGAGGAGGTTGTTGATTCTTCCTCCATGGTTTCATTGCAGTGGTAAAGAACTATGCTGAGGCCAGGTAACATATGATGGGTCTGGAATCAATATGATAAGAGCCTGAGATGCTCTTACATGAAGGTACAAATTGGGGGCTGGTCTGGGTGGCAGTGGAGACCCCAAGAAAGATATTCTAAATGCCAGATCTGTGAGACATCTGCCAACGTGAACTGCATACATGAAGTAGAACCAACCCAAGAGAGATATGTCTATACTTCAGCAGAATAGACAGAAAGGGGGAGCCATATAAACTCTTTTAAATCTAAACACTACAATCTGAGCTTGAAGCTATGAGATGTGATAGTAGGAGAGGAGGAGGCAGGGCTGTGATCAGCATGTAAAGTGAATAAATAAGTAAATGATTGGGAAAGAGAGAGAGGTGTGATGCTTTTCCCTGCTGACTTTGGTCTTGGTAAAAAATCACTCCTCACTATGCCTTCATTTGTTCCTTTTGTAATGTAAATGTATATACTCTATGCCATTGTATATCGGTAGGGTGTAACTTGTTTTGTTTGGTTTGAGGATTTTAAATCACAGATATGATAATATTTTGAGACTCAGAAGAGACTTTGGACTTTTGGCCAGTGTTAATACTGTTAAAAGTGTGGGAGCTTTTAAAGTTTGACTAAATGCTTTTTGATATAAAATGAAATGGTCATGAGTTTGAGGGATCAGGAAGCAGAATGTGGTGGTTTAAATGAAAACTGTTCCCCATATGTTCCCGTGTTTTAATATTTCAATTTCTAGTTGGTGTGGCTATTTTGAGAGGACACTAATCTTTTACAACATGGACTCTTGCTGGAGGAAAAATGTCACTGGGGCAAAGTTTATAAGCTCATTCCAATTGCAGGTCTCTCTGGGCTTCCTGTGTGGTAATATATGATCAATACAGCTCTCTGATCCACCTTTCTGGTGCCCTGCTTTTTTGCATGGAGACTCCTCTTCTCTAGAAACTCAAGCTAAAATAAATTCCTCATTTTGTAAGTTGCTTTGGTCATGATAATCTATCCTAATAACATAAAAATAGCTATTACAGGGGTCCTATCTTCCACATCAGAGCGGCTTCTTTATTCAGCAGATGGCAGTACAAACAGAGACTCACAACTGGTAAAGAACACACACACACACACACACACACACACACACACACACAGGCAAAGAGGAAGAGATCAACAGTACCACCATCCATTAAACAATTTCATCTTAAACACTTAAGAGTTCTTCTCCCCACAAATCAAAAGATACAGTCTTTCCAAGCATTAACAGAACATTCTGAAAATTAAGTTGTATCTTAAACCATAGTTTGTAATGGAAATAACTGAAATACTGCATGTTATCCTAACAGAAAAGAAACAAACTGGATAGTCATAGAAATGTAGCGGGAGAGCCTCCAAACAATAGAATCCAATCCAGACGCTTCTAAATTTTCAGAGTGGTCCCCAAAGCCAGAATAAAGAACTGTAGAAGCTTATACCACAGAGAAGTCACAAATCTTTGAAGATACAAGTATATTTAGACTGGTTTAAATAAGAACTTAAAAATTCACACTGTATATATACATATCAAAACATCATGTTCTGCTCCACCAATATGCACAGCTTTATACTTTCATGTACTAGAAAAAAATTAATTCAAAAAGAAAAATGTATTTTAAAGTAATCTGAAAAGAAGCAGAAGTAAAATGAACTGAATGAAAATGAGAATTCAGTGTAGCAGATTGTGCGACAGTGGCAATTCCAACCGGGCCACCTCGCACTCAGGCTCTACGAGAACAGAGAATGTGAAGAGCCTATCAGCTAGGCACCTGCCTCAAGAACAAAGAAAAAGATTGAAAGAAATGCACGGTGATGGGAACAGAGGTAATAAAAGTCAAAAGAAAATTAAGTGAAATAGAGAAAAAAAATGAAAATGAATAGAAGCCTCATTGAAAACTGCCAAGCTGCTGGGAAAAGAGCCAATGAGGGAAAAAGGAAGACTGGAGTGTCAGTAACACAGAGAAGCTCAAGCTTCCTCAGCAGGCCTTTCATCAAAGGGAGGGAAAGGAGGTAACAGGGACAGTTCCACTGTCATGATTAGACAGCTATGATGAATGGAACAGTACCTCAAGCGACAGAGTTACCACAGGTAGCTCAGTATTAAACAGGGGAAAAAAATCTATAGCTATCAGGGAAGAGGGAAAAGCCTCT
This sequence comes from Mus caroli, assembly GCF_978045245.1. Taxonomy (NCBI): domain Eukaryota; kingdom Metazoa; phylum Chordata; class Mammalia; order Rodentia; family Muridae; genus Mus; species Mus caroli. The sequence goes on along the minus strand of NW_028227257.1, from coordinate 30,290,353 downwards.
CTTCATTTAACACATTAACTCAATGCCCAACCCAGACAGAGTGAAAAACAACAAAGAGCTGAGCATTTTATTCGACATCTATAATCCCAGCATTCAGCATGCTGAGGCAGGAGGATTGAACATGTTCAAACCTAAAACTACACAGTAATTTCTAGGTGAACCTGGGCTATGAGAAAGCACTTTAAGAAAGAAAAAAAAAAAGGAAAAAGGTATAATGCAGGACAGAATATGAATTTTATGAAGATAAATAGAAAACATCTTAATGAAAGATCAGTGAATATAAAAAGGTGATTAAACGTCATAACTAATTAAAGTAGATCCCAAAGTCATAAGCATTCAATACTCAAGACTCCACTAGCACAATTTCTCATGTCAGCACACCAAAGGAGAAAGCTTACATTATCACATCACTCAATGCAGAGAAAAACATTTGCCAAAATTGAACTCTCATTCATGATGAAATTTCCGATAAAATATTGATAATACAGCAGAGCACTCTGAATTAATAGATGTCCATGTGCACTAGCTGCAAGTGGCAAGATGGAGCAGGGTGTGTCAGGAAGAGTAATGAGGGAAAAAGGGAGAAGCTATGGTAATAGAAGATATTGGCATCTCAGAGCAAAGATACTAAAAGCAAAAATTCAATAAATAGAAAAAAAATACCATAGAACTAATGTAAACCAAAACTACTTTCTCTATCCAGAGGAGGAGGCCCCAATATAGATATTCTATTCACTACCTTGTGGAAAGCAAACAAATGATGTATGCTATGATAATAGAAAAATAATTGTTAGAGGAAAACTATAAATCAAAGGAGATTCCTTTTCTGGGCTCTGCACAGGCATGGATCCACACAAATTGAAAATGTGATGAGGTAAGTGATCTCCCGGGAAAAATATCATTTTCCAAACTGAGCTCAGTCAAGGCATAAAATCTAAAGAGATCGCCCTCCACAGATGAGATGTGGAGACATTAGCAACCCTGTTTCTCACACCACCCTGAGAGCTCACAGAGCCTCAGATATGATGGTGAGAATTTTTAGTATCAAGACTTCTAGCTCCATTCTATGAATCATTTTAGCTCATAGATAAAGAGAAGATTGTTCCACATCATTTTTAACATAGAATAATACAGGAAAACAAAAACATTACTTCTGCCTGTAGATATTAAAAATTCTAAATATGACTGTAGCAAATAAGTTGTAACATTTTGAAATGCGGCTCTCAACCCTCTCCTAACTTGAAGAACAATTATAGCAGAATTTACACCGAGCAGTATAGAGAAAACAATATACTATAATCCATGCAGAGGGCCATTTAGCGCCATGTAACAGCGAAGCTCCTGCATTACATCTTACTCAACCACCCCGTTTCTAAGGCTCTACTCTGAACATCCACCTGCACAAATCTACAACACCTGGGCATGCATATTCATTCTGGCATTATGAACAATGTCAAAATACTGGAAAGGAACCAAATCATTCCCCACATCCGCCCCTGAATAAACGGTCATGTTGATGACAGCGCATCACATGGTGTAGCAGTCAACATGTTGTATAAGGAATAATCTCTAGAATTTGCTGAAGGAGAATTAGGGAGGGAGGGAGGGAGGTAAAGGAGGGAAGAGAGGCTTATGTATATAGAGTGTCTTGTTATACATAAACTAAAAAGTTAGATACAAAGAGGTATTTTTACATATAAAGACAGACTTATTATTTTACTTGGTTTTATTACTGAAAGAAATAAATATTGAAGTAAACTATGAGTGTTAGAGAGATAATTATTCAGTTAAGTTCTCAGCACTAACATCAGGCCAACCCAAGGTGATCTGACACACTCTTCTGACCTCTATGAATACCCACCCATATACATGCATTAATACACAAACGTACACACCTAAATAAAAAATACACAAAACCTTCATATAAACCTAAACAAAAATAAAACAAATCTTTTTAAAGAAAACAATGTTGTATGTCATCTTCTGCACAGAGCATAGTAGTGCATGCCTATAATCTCAACCCAGAGGAGGCCGAGGCAGTAAGTTTGCAAGCTGGAGGACAGTTTGTGGTACACACTGAGTTCAAAGCATACTTTTGAAAAGATTCCATTTCAATATCCATCTTCCCCAAAAAGTAGTTATTTGAAGCAAAGAGAGTTTGCAAGGCTGGCAAAGAGTAGATGTCTTATGTGGTACCTAAGTGGCCCAGTATGTAAATATATCACATAATTTTTTTAAATGGAAAAACTACACGTGCAAAACTGGAAATAAATAAGCCTAGGTATATGGATGAACCTCGCTAGGATTACAGCTTCAGTTTTAAATATAGTAGTGTGTGTGTGTGTGTGTGTGTGTGTGTGTGTGTGAATGTATGTGAGTGTGTGTGATTTTTAGTTTCTTGCTGTATGTATCAGGTGTATTAAACATCTGCTATCATCTATGAAATTGCAATATAATCATTACATATAAAATATGCATTCTGGACTGAAGATACTTTATTGCTGAAAGGTTAAAATCACTTAGTTTATCAGTTCAAAAACGGAAATGATGTTTGGGGAAGCACAATATACTGTGGGTGGGTAATAAAACAATGGATTCTTTGTATGGAATTAGAAACAACAGAACAACTAGCAAGCCCTATCACTGGATTCTGGGGGAAAAGGCTCTAAAAGACAAAAACAAACAAACAAACAGCAGCAACAAAAAACCTGCAAAGAAAGCATTGTCTTTAATCACTGCTTCATTGGTAGCATCACTGTCATGTCAATGTTAAAGGATTTTTTTCCTGAATTACTTAATATAAGGGGAGGGGAAATCAACTAATATGCTAATATTTTGGTGAGTATGAAACAGTGCATTAGTTTCAATTTTTAGAGAAAGGCTTATAAAATAAAATTCTTTTTACTGAAACAGAAACAAAACACCAACAAAATAAATGACAGAATTAGAAAAGTACCTTTCTACAGCACTCAGTCCTGTGGTTGATTGGGTCTAGGATCACCAATAGATGCTAAAACTATTAGGTTTTAGGTAATAAAGAAATCCCACAGGTAGCACGCTAGTCCATTTCTATCACCTTAATATAAACTAGAGACACAAAGGTTTCCTGTAATGTGGGAACCTCAACAGATGAATTGTCTCCCTTAAATTAGACAGTGGGCACATTTGTGGGGTATTTTCTGCTTGCTAGTTGATGTAGGAGCATCGAGGCTACTTGGAGAGGTAACATCTCTTGGCAGTAAGACCTGTGATGTATAACAAGTGTTCCTGATTACACACCTGAAAGAAATCCAATATCATAATGTCTCTGTAGTTTTTGCTTCAGTTCCTTGAGTTTCTGCCTTGGCTTCTCTTGATGATGGATTGACAGTTGGAAATTTAAGAGAAAATAAACCCTTTCTTTCCCAAGTTGCATCAGAAAGTAACTAAGACAGATAGTTTATTAATTTCTAGGAGAAATGTATTTACAACAGGGAAATATGACCATAACCCAATGAGTCAGGTAACAACAGGTGATTAAACCCTAAGTATTATAGATTCAGAATTTGAAATATAGTGTCACTCATTAAATGTTCTTGCCAGAGAACCTCTGGTTGAGACAAAGCAAACTTTTAAACTGATTTTAGGCTCTTAAGAAATAAAAAAAAGGCAGAAAAGCACCTGAGCAGCTGGGGCGCAGGGTCTGCTGACACTCGCCAACTGCCCACAACACCCGCCACAGGATCTTAAGACTTCTGGTGAGGGGAGCACAGCTTCTGCTCCAATCCAATTGCGCGGGACCTGAGACTGCATTAGTTAGGGAAGCAGAAACCGGCCTGAGTAGGACCACAGGCCTCATCCGGCTGGATCAGCGCCAGGGTAGCGGGAGCGCAGGGTTGCCTGACACCCGCCAGCTACCCACGACCCCCGCCGCAGGATTTTGGGACTGCTGGTGAGTGGAACAGAGCTTCTGCTCCAATCCAATTGCGCGGGACCTGAGACTGCATTAGTTAGGGAAGCAGAAACCGGCCTGAGTAGGGCCACAGGCCTCACCCGGCCGGATCAGCGCCAGGGTAGCGGGAGCGCAGGGTTGCCTGACACCCGCCAGCTACCCACGACCCCCGCCGCAGGATTTTGGGACTGCTGGTGAGTGGAACACAGCTTCTGCTCCAGTCCAATCACGCGGGACCTGAGACTGCTCTGGTTGGGGAGAGAGAAATCCGGCCCACACAGGGCCACAAGCCTCTTCCGGTCAGAAAAGCACCGGGGCAGCTGGGGCGCAGGGTCTGCTGACACTCGCCAACTGCCCACAACACCCGCCACAGGATCTTAAGACTTCTGGTGAGGGGAGCACAGCTTCTGCTCCAATCCAATTGCGCGGGACCTGAGACTGCATTAGTTAGGGAAGCAGAAACCAGCCTGAGTAGGGCCACAGGCCTCACCCGGCCGGATCAGCGCCAGGGTAGCGGGAGCGCAGGGTTGCCTGACACCCGCCAGCTACCCACGACCCCCGCCGCAGGATTTTGGGACTGCTGGTGAGTGGAACACAGCTTCTGCTCCAGTCCAATCACGCGGGACCTGAGACTGCTCTGGTTGGGGAGAGAGAAATCCGGCCCACACAGGGCCACAACCCTCTTCCGGTCAGAAAAGCACCTGAGCAGCTGGGGCGCAGGGTCTGCTGACACTCGCCAACTGCCCACAACACCCGCCACAGGATCTTAAGACTTCTGGTGAGGGGAGCACAGCTTCTGCTCCAATCCAATCGCGCGGGACCTGAGACTGCATTAGTTAGGGAAGCAGAAACCGGCCTGAGTAGGACCACAGGCCTCATCCGGCTGGATCAGCGCCGGGGTAGCGGGAGCGCAGGGTTCCCTGACACCCGCCAGCTACCCACGACCCCCGCCGCAGGATTTTGGGACTGCTGGTGAGTGGAACAGAGCTTCTGCTCCAATCCAATTGCGCGGGACCTGAGACTGCATTAGTTAGGGAAGCAGAAACCGGCCTGAGTAGGGCCACAGGCCTCACCCGGCCGGATCAGCGCCAGGGTAGCGGGAGCGCAGGGTTGCCTGACACCCGCCAGCTACCCACGACCCCCGCCGCAGGATTTTGGGACTGCTGGTGAGTGGAACACAGCTTCTGCTCCAGTCCAATCACGCGGGACCTGAGACTGCTCTGGTTGGGGAGAGAGAAATCCGGCCCACACAGGGCCACAACCCTCTTCCGGTCAGAAAAGCACCTGAGCAGCTGGGGCGCAGGGTCTGCTGACACTCGCCAACTGCCCACAACACCCGCCACAGGATCTTAAGACTTCTGGTGAGGGGAGCACAGCTTCTGCTCCAATCCAATTGCGCGGGACCTGAGACTGCATTAGTTAGGGAAGCAGAAACCAGCCTGAGTAGGGCCACAGGCCTCACCCGGCCGGATCAGCGCCAGGGTAGCGGGAGCGCAGGGTTGCCTGACACCCGCCAGCTACCCACGACCCCCGCCGCAGGATTTTGGGACTGCTGGTGAGTGGAACACAGCTTCTGCTCCAATCTTTAAATAGTGACAACGATAACAACTAACCCCAGAGATTACCAGATGGCGAAAGGTAAACGTAATAATCTTACTAACAGAAACCAAGACCACTCACCATCATCAGAACCCAGCACCCCCACTTCACCCAGTCCAGGGCACCCCAACACACCGGAAAAGCTAGACACGGATTTAAAAGCATATCTCCTGATGATGATAGAGGACTTCAAGAAGGACGTTAATAACACACTTAAAGAAATGCAGGAGAACACTGCTAAAAAGGAAGAAGACAATAAAGAGGAAGCACAAAAATCCCTTAAAGAATTGCAGGAGAACACTGCTAAAGAGTTACAAATCCTTAAAGAAAAACATGATAACATAATCAAACAGGTAGAAGTCCTTACAGAAAAACAGGAAAACACATCCAAACAGATGATGGAAATGAACAAAACCATACTAGACCTAAAAAGGGAAGTAGACACAATAAAGAAAACCCAAAATGAGGCAACACTGGAGATAGAAACCCTAGGAAAGAAATCTGGAACCATAGATGCAAGCATCAGCAACAGAATACAAGAGATGGAAGAGAGAATCTCAGGTGCAGAAGATTCCATAGAGAACATCGGCACAACAATCAAGGAAAATGGAAAATGCAAAAAGATCCTAACTCAAAACATCCAAGAAATACAGGACATAATGAGAAGACCAAACCTACGGATAATAGGAGTGGATGAGAATGAAGATTTTCAACTCAAAGGACCAGCAAACATCTTCAACAAAATTATAGAAGAAAACTTCCCAAATCTAAAGAAAGAGATGCCCATGAACATACAAGAAGCCTACAGAACTCCAAATAGACTGGATCAGAAAAGAAATACCTCCCGACACATAATAATCAGAGCAACAAATGCTCTAAATAAAGATAGAATACTAAAAGCAGTAAGAGAAAAAGGCCAAGTAACATATAAAGGCAAGCCTATCAGAATTACACCAGATTTTTCACCAGAGACTATGAAAGCCAGAAGATCCTGGACAGATGTTATACAGACACTAAAAGAACACAAATTCCAGCCCAGGCTACTATACCCAGCCAAACTCTCAATTAACATAGATGGAGAAACCAAAGTATTCCACGACAAAACCAAATTCACACATTATCTCTCCACGAATCCAGCCCTTCAAAGGATAATAACAGAAAAAAACCAATACAAGGACAGGAACCACGCCCTAGAAACAACAAGAAGGTAATCCCTCAACAAACCTAAAAGAAGACAGCCACAAGAACAAAATGCCAACTTTAACATCAAAAATAACAGGAAACACCAATTTCTTTTCCTTAATATCTCTTAATATCAATGGACTCAACTCCCCGATAAAAAGACATAGACTAACAAACTGGCTACACAAACAAGACCCAACATTTTGCTGCTTACAGGAAACTCATCTCAGAGAAAAGGATAGACACTACCTCAGAATGAAAGGCTGGAAAACAATTCTCCAAGCAAATGGCATGAAGAAACAAGCTGGAGTAGCCATTCTAATATCTGATAAGATTGACTTCCAACCCAAAGTCATTAAAAAAGACAGGGAGGGACACTTCATACTCATCAAAGGTAAAATCCTCCAAGAGGAACTATCAATCCTGAATATCTATGCTCCAAATACAAAGGCAGCCACATTCATTAAAGAAACTTTAGTAAATCTCAAAGCACACATTGCACCTCATACAATAATAGTGGGAGACTTCAACACACCACTTTCACCAATGGACAGATCATGGAAACAGAAACTAAACAGGGACACAGTGAAACTAAGAGAAATTATGAATCAAATGGATCTGGCAGATATCTACAGAACATTCTATCCTAAAACAAAAGGATATACCTTCTTCTCAGCACCTCATGGTACCTTCTCCAAAATTGACCACATAATTGGTCACAAAACAGGCCTCAACAGATATAAAAATATTGAAATTGTCCCATGCATCCTATCAGATCACCATGGACTAAGGCTGATCTTCAATAACAAAATAAATAATAGAAAGCCAACCTTCACGTGGAAACTGAACAACACTCTTCTCAATGATACCTTGGTCAAGGAAGGAATAAAGAAAGAAATTAAGGACTTTTTAGAGTTCAATGAAAATGAAGCCACAACATACCCAAACTTATGGGACGCAATGAAAGCATTTTTAAGAGGAAAACTCATAGCTCTGAGTGCCTCCAAAAGGAAACTAGAGAGAGCACACATTAGCAGCTTGACAACACACCTAAAAGCACTAGAACAAAAGGAAGCAAATTCACCCAAGAGGAGTAGACGGCAGGAAATAATCAAACTCAGGGGTGAAATCAACCAAGTGGAAACAAGAAAAACTATTCAAAGAATCAACCAATCAAGGAGCTGGTTCTTTGAGAAAATCAACAAGATAGATAAACCCTTAGCCAGACTCACTAGAGGGCACAGGGAAAGCATCCTAATTAACAAAATCAGAAATGAAAAAGGAGACATAACAACAGATCCTGAAGACATCCAAAACACCATCAGATCCTTCTACCAAAGGCTATACTCAACAAAACTGGAGAACCTGGATGAAATGGACAAGTTCCTAGACAGATACCAGGTACCAAAGTTGAATCAAGATCAGGTTAATGATCTAAACAGCCCTATATCCCCCAAAGAAATAGAAGCAGTCATTAATAGTCTCCCAACTAAAAAAAGCCCAGGACCAGATGGGTTTAGTGCAGAGTTCTATCAGACCTTCAAAGAAGATCTAATCCCAGTTCTTCACAAACTATTCCACAAAATAGAAACAGAAGGTACTCTACCCAACTCATTCTATGAAGCCACAATTACTCTGATACCTAAACCACAAAAAGACCCAACAAAGATAGAAAACTTCAGACCAATATCCCTTATGAATATTGATGCAAAAATCCTCAATAAAGTTCTTGCTAACCGAATCCAAGAACACATCAAAACAATCATCCATCCTGACCAAGTAGGTTTCATCCCAGGGATGCAGGGATGGTTCAATATACGGAAATCCATCAACGTAATCCAGTATATAAACAAACTCAAAGATAAAAACCACATGGTCATCTCCTTAGATGCGGAAAAAGCATTTGACAAGATCCAACACCCATTCATGATAAAAGTCTTGGAAAGATCAGGAATTCAAGGCCCATACCTAAACATGATAAAAGCAATCTACAGCAAACCAGTAGCCAACATCAAAGTAAATGGTGAGAAGCTTGAAGCAATCCCTCTAAAATCAGGGACTAGACAAGGCTGTCCACTTTCTCCATACCTATTCAACATTGTACTTGAAGTCCTAGCCAGAGCAATTCGACAACAAAAGGAGATCAAAGGGATACAAATTGGAAAAGAGGAAGTCAAAATATCACTGTTTGCAGATGATATGATAGTATATATAAGTGACCCTAAAAATTCCACCAGAGAACTCCTAAGCCTGATAAACAGCTTCGGTGAAGTAGCTGGATATAAAATTAACTCAAACAAATCAATGGCCTTTCTCTACACAAAGAATAAACAGGCTGAGAAAGAAATTAGGGAAACAACACCCTTCTCAATAGTCACAAATAATATAAAATATCTTGGCGTGACTCTAACTAAGGAAGTGAAAGATCTGTATAATAAAAACTTCAAGTCTCTGAAGAAAGAAATTATAGAAGATCTCAGAAGATGGAAAGATCTCCCATGCTCATGGATTGGCAGGATCAACATTGTAAAAATGGCTATCTTGCCAAAAGCAATCTACAGATTCAATGCAATCCCCATCAAAATTCCAAATCAATTCTTCAACGAATTAGAAAGTGCAATCTGCAAATTCATCTGGAATAACAAAAAACCTAGGATAGCAAAAACTCTTCTCAAGGATAAAAGAACCTCTGGTGGAATCACCATGCCGGACCTAAAGCTCTACTACAGAGCAATTGTGATAAAAACTGCATGGTACTGGTATAGTGACAGACAAATAGACCAATGGAATAGAATTGAAGACCCAGAAATGAACCCACACACCTATGGTCACTTGATCTTCGACAAGGGAGCTAAAAACATCCAGTGGAAGAAAGACAGCATTTTCAACAAATGGTGCTGGCACAACTGGTTGTTAACATGTAGAAGAATGCGAATCGATCCATTCCTATCTCCTTGTACTAAGGTCAAGTCTAAGTGGATCAAGGAACTTCACATAAAACCAGAGACACTGAAACTTATAGAGGAGAAAGTGGGGAAAAGCCTTGAAGATATGGGCACAGGGGAAAAATTCCTGAATAGAACAGTAATGGCTTGTGCTGTAAGATCGAGAATTGACAAGTGGGACCTCATGAAACTACAAAGCTTCTGCAAGGCTAAAGACACCATCAATAAGACAAAAAAACCACCAACAGATTGGGAAAGGATCTTCACCTATCCTAAATCAGATAAGGGACTAATATCCAATATATATAAAGAACTCAAGAAGGTGGACTCCAGAAAGTCAAATAACCCCATTAAAAAATGGGGCTCAGAACTGAACAAAGAATTCTCACCTGAGGAATACCGAATGGCAGAGAAGCACCTGAAAAAATGTTCAACATCCTTAATCATCAGGGAAATGCAAATCAAAACAACCCTGAGATTCCACCTCACACCAGTCAGAATGGCTAAGATCAAAAATTCAGGTGACAGCAGATGCTGGCGAGGATGTGGAGAAAGAGGAACACTCCTCCATTGTTGGTGGGATTGCAAGCTTGTACAACCACTCTGGAAATCAGTCTGGCGGTTCCTCAGAAAATTGGACATAGTACTACCGGAGGATCCAGCAATACCTCTCCTGGGCATATATCCAGAAGATGTCCCAACCGGTAAAAAGGACACATGCTCCACTATGTTCATAGCAGCCCTATTTATAATAGCCAGAAGCTGGAAAGAACCCAGATGTCCCTCAACAGAGGAATGGATACAGAAATTATGGTACATTTACACAATGGAGTACTACTCAGCTATTAAAAAGAATGAATTTATGAAATTCCTAGCCAAATGGATGGACCTGGAGGGCATCATCTTGAGTGAAGTAACACAATCACAAAAGAACTCACACAATATGTATTCATTGATAAGTGGATATTAGCCCAAAACTTAGGATACCCAAGATATAAGATACAATTTGATAAACGCATGAAACTCAAGAAGAATGAAGACCAAAGTGTGGACACTGTGCACCTTCTTAGAATTGGGAACAAAACACCCAGGGAAGGAGCTACAGAGACAAAGTTCGTAGCTGTGATGAAAGGATGGACCATTTAGAGACTGCTGTATCCAGGGATCCGTCCCATAATCAGCTTCTAAACGCTGACACCATTGCATACACTAGCAAGATCTTGCTGAAAGGACCCTAATATAGCTGTCTCTTGTGAGACGATGCCGGGGCCTAGCAAACACAGGAGTGGATGTTCACAGTCAGCTATTGGATGTATCACAGGGCTCCCAATGGAGAAGCTAGAGAAAGTACCCAAGGAGCTAAAGGGATCTGCAACCCTATTGTTGGAACAACATGATGTACTAACCGGAACCCTGGAGCTCTTGTCTCTAGCTGCATATGTATCGAAAGATGGCCTAGTCGGCCATCAATGGAAAGAGAGGCCCATTGGACTTGCAAACTTTATATGCCCCAATATAGGGGAATGCCAGGGCCAAAAGAATGGGAATGGGTGGGTAGGGAAGTGGGGGGCGCTATGGGGGACTTTTGGGATAGTATTGGAAATGTAATTGAGGAAATTATGTAATAAAAATATTAAAAAAAAAAAAAAAAAAAAAAAAAAAAAAGAAATAAAAAAAGGAAGTGAAACAAATTAAATGAATCCACAGGGAAATACTTAGATAAATATAGCAAGACATTCAACACAACAACCAGTCCTGTGTTTTTAAATTGCTGATTGTGTAATAAAAAAGAAAAACGGCATCATCCTATTCAAGATTAAGGAACAGAAATGATTGGAGCTGTAAACGCTGCTATAATTGAATAACTTTGATTGGACCAAGATTGGTGACAGGGCCAAGAATAATCATTTCCAATGCTCTATGATGAATTATATATGACTGCCATGTTTGCCTTGTCAGTCATGGAAAAAGTGCTATCAGAAGAATGAGAGAAAGAACAGGATAGTTGTGCATCATAGGAACATATTCAAATGTCTGAGGATTCCACTGTATCCTTATTAATTGTCGTTGCAAACAAGAGCCTGATTGAGTCTTCTAAGTATGGAAAACCAGCAGTGATTTCAGGTCTCTAGGAAGATTTTTTTTTCCATATTGACACCTGAGCTCTAATGAAAGGTTTAAGGGTGCTTCATTTAAGAGAAGTTCCATGTAATTTTGAATAACAGAAAAGAAATCTCTCGTTTTTCACTGTGTACTGTACGGTTCATGGGCTGGTAACATTGTCATCACAGGGGATCTTGTTAGAAACGAAGAATCCTTATCTTAATACAGTCGCCAGAGCCACATTAAAATTTGATGAGTTAGGTCAGCACTGCATTAAGGCCTCATTTGCTCCTGACCAAACCCTAGCTGAGAGTTAAAGAAGTTGCTGTGTTCCCCTGGGAAGCATGCATGGACTGGATCATTATGATTAGATGTGTCTTCCTTACACTGGGTCTTATAGCTAAAAATTGGGTAGAGTAGGGCATAGGAGACAGTTGTCAGTGTGCCTTCTGTGCTGTGAATCACCTAAGTTCCTGGTTACAGAAGATCATACATGGTGTGTGTGTGTGTGTGTATGTGTATGTGTAGTGTTTCAAGACAGGATTTCTCTGTACAGCCTTGGCTATCCTGGAAGTAACTTTGTAGACCAGACTGGCCTCAAACTCAGAGATTAACCTCTTTCTGTAGCCTAAATCCTGGAATTAAAGGCATGTGCCACTACTGCCTGGTCCCAAACAAGCATGTATTGACATCTGTAACTACATTAAAGTGCTGCAACTGCCAGACAACAGCACTAAGGCTTGTTTTGAGATATGTGGTGCTAAATCCAACTGAGACCTCAACAACATCCCATCTCTGCATCACTGACAGGACTGGCTCGGTAAAACCTGCCAGGTTTTTGGTCATTGATGTGACATAGGGCTCTGTTTGACTGAAGACCTTCAATAAGAGTGTACATAATCTGCTTCAGAGAAGGCTTTCTGGAGAAAGAGAAAACTGACAACTACTTGCTGTCTCCTGCCCTGATTATGATCAGCAGAGACTGCTGGGAGGACACTGATACACAAATTATCTAGACATTCCTACCCAAACCTAGAAGGCCCCCTACTAGCAGTACACGGGAACTGGTATGCTGGAGCTCTGTCTCCACTCCAGTGCTCACTTCAGCATGAAGTGTGTCCATGAGCTGTGCCTGTGAATGGATACATGTATTTTTAGTGCAGTCTATGTAAACATTGGAATATTATTTGACTTTTTCTTAAATCAAGTCACTCAGAGCAGTAGGGGTGATTTGATGGAATTGTGCGTAAAGTAGCATAAAAGCAAATGCTGCCTGATGTCAAGTCTGTATAAAATCTAAAAGTCAAAGTCACAGCAGAGATCAGAATGCTAGACAGAGCCTTTGAAAGCCTCATGAAGAAAGTGGAGATGAATCAAAGAGGAGGCAGTCAAAGTTCAACTGGAGAAACAGAGAAAGTTCTTGCTTTGTACTGTTCAATCAGTTTACCAAAGTCAGCAATAATGTATTCAGATATTTCAGAATAGCTAAGTGGTAATATTTTAAATATCCTTACAAAGCAGAAAGTGCTTGAATTGGGGTGAAATAAATGCTAATTAGCTTGATTTGATCATTCTGCACTGTGTGCAATACAAAAAACTATATTCTGTAGCATAAACAAAATTATCCATCAGACTAAAACAAAACTGAAGGGGGCTGGTGAGATGGCTCAGTGGGTAAGAGCACCCGACTGCTCTTCCAAAGGTCCAGAGTTCAAATCCCAGCAACCACATGGTGGCTAACAACCATCCGAAATGAGATCTGGCGCCCTCTTCTGGGGTGTCTGAAGACAGCTACAGTGTACTTACATATAATAAATAAAAAAAACAAAAAAAAACAAAACAAAACTGAAAAATATTAAGTATAAGACTTTGTCCTTAAATTCAAACAGCCTTCATGCTATGTATGTATGAAGTCACAAGGTGAGAGAAGGAGGGAAAAGGACTGGTTTTGATGGTACACAAAACACATTCCTTATAGGGCACGAGCATGCAAATTCAGAAAACTATTCAAGGTCTCTGTAATGTGAGTAGATTTCTTTATGCATATAAATATGCGATGTCAGCTGAGATCCCTCTGACATCTATCTTGCACACAACTTCATATCTAGTATTGTGAGACCTCACTTGGCTGAGAGACATTGGCTCATTTTTACTGATGCATCCTGGCAATGGCCTGCACACGATTTGTTGTAAGAATAATTAGCTGGCTAAAACCTGACTGACTATAACCTGAAAGTTATCTAAGAGAATTACGTTTATTTGGGCCCAGATACTATCCCTGGAATCAGAAATTACTATAAATCCAAACGTTGAGTTTTGTTATTTGTTTGTTTGTTTCTTGATGGACAGCTTTATATTCACAGTATTTGTAAAATGAGATTCTGGTTCACATGCATGAGAGAAGAAACATGGATTTCAGAATGAAGAGAAGTAAATGCATAGGCTCACCAGAAAAGGTGTAGCACCATTCTTTATCAGGTGTTCCTTAAGCAGCTCTTCTTCTGCCATCTACCGATGTTATGAACATGGAAGAAGCAATCTCTAATCTGTACCATGTCTCCTGTCAAAGTAGATAAGACTGTGAGGAAACTCATGATAGATATGATAAAAATGATCTCCTGGAGTTTAAAGTTCATGGTAGATTTTCTAAGAATAGATATAGATATAGATATAGATATAGATATAGATATAGATATAGATATAGATATAGATATAGATATAGATATAGATATAGATATAGATATAGATATAGATAGATAGTAGAATAACATCACAAAAGAATGCCCTCATCCCATAGATCAACTATTACTAAGTCAATCATACAAAATAGAGATGGAGGGGTCTCTATCCAGTAATGTTTCCTCTTGTGGCCTAAAGGCCTGGAGAATGGGTAAAAGTGCACAACCTGGAGACATCTCATTGCTACAGGGCATAGAGGTATAATCAGTTAATACTTTGCTCATGTATAACACTTGTCACTTTAGGCTCTAATTTTCACCCTAAAAAACATATGGGAACTTTGATTTAAATTACTTAAGAATTCTTCTATGTTAGTTATCTCTTCCATTACTTCCTGCTACTGAGGCAGTAGTCATTATATTACTTATAAACCAGTACAGACTCCTTAGCTTTAGTGTAGTGAATTAAAGAAAGTGAGGCTGCTGTGAAGACAGAAGAGAAACACCAGGTCTTGGAATTTGACCAAGATAACATTATAGTCAAAAATAGGGAAAACCCAACATTAATTTCATAAGAAAGTGTTCATGATAACAGTGTGGAGGTAACTGTGTGAAATGAGAGCAGGCAGACATCCAGATATGAGGTCAAAGACAAGAAGAAGGACATCATCCCAGACTTATCTTGGCTTATTTGTAGAATTTGATTTATTCCTCAGGTATCTGCCAAATAATCATCAATTACTGTGATGATTCAGAGGCCTCTGAGACTGAGGGTCAGAGATACAAATGTCATGAATTTTTCAAGAAGGGGCTTGAGTTATGGAGCCTGGAGTTGAGACACTAAGACACTGAGACCAGACTGAGGTCAGGGAATATAATATGGGTAGAACCTAAAGGGTTATGAGAATCAAGACTATAGGTTTGTTTTTTGTTTTTTGTTTTTTTTTTTTTTTTAGTTGTTTTGATTTTTTATTCTTCCTTTTTAAAATTCACTAACTTATTTATTTACTTTACATACTGGCTTCAGGTTCCTCTCCTTTCAGTCCTTCCAGTCAACCTTCACACCCCATCCACTCCACCTCCTTTTCTCTTCAGATAATGGAGTACTCCCAGGGATATCAACAAGCCTTGATGTATCAAGTTGGAGTAAGACTAGGTTCATCTCCTACTGAGGCTAAACAAGGCCACTCTGAAGAGAGAAAGGGTCCCAAAGGCAGAAAACAGAGTCAAAGACTCTTGCTGTTAGGAATCCCACATGTAGACCAAGCTACACAACTGTAACCTGTGCAGAGGACTTAGGTCACCCATGCTTCCGTGTCTGAAATTCAGTCTCTGTGAGCTCCTATAGGACTAAGTTAGTTAATCCTGTAGGATTTCTTCTGGTACAGGACTATAGTTTTATTGTTGTTGTTTGGCAAGAAGTCACTAAATGAGCCAAGGCAAAACAAAACAAAACAAAACAAAACAAAACAAAACAAAACAAAATAGGGCTTTGTTAGATTTTTTGATCAACCATGAAAGGGAAGTGGATCCCTGTTCTCAGTCAGGATCCAACATAGGCCTGTACCCACCTCACCTTTTTCTTTTCATTATGCTTGAGTTTGTTTCCTCAGTAACTGGATGCCTCTTTGATAGACTCCCTTGCTACTTACAACTTTTTAGCAAAACTTTTACATTCTTGTCATCCAAGACAGTCAGACACAGTGTCTCTGAGTCTGGAAATAAAGGACCATGTGGAAGCCATGAAATAACTCAAATTCTCTTATTGCTCTACTAAAGGAACATCTGAGACCTGGAATTCCAGAGTGGTTCCAACGAAGCAAAAAAAGCAAGTAGGATAGTGAAACAAAAGAGAAAAGCCACATAAATGTGGAGTGTTACTGATCTGGTTAGGGACTCGAGCTGAGCTTTCAAAATTCCTTACAGATGTGATCACTGGTGAGACAGTGTTTTGCACTGCTGAGAAAGTTATCACTACCTTGTACTTTCCATATTGAAACAGTTCCATGGCTTTCCTGACAGCAGGAGAACATGAAGATTGTCTCACACAGTAGACCAGAAGTACGGGGAGGTTGGAGGTAAACTTCTGGCTCCAGAGAAGTTCATCCGGAAATCTCATGTTTGGAGACTGGGGCAATTATCAGGATAGAAAATCATTTGGTATGAAGACAAACAGGCAACTGAATTAAAAAAAACAAACAAACAAACAAAAAACAAAGAACAAAACTCTGGGTCAAGATATGGGAACTTGCTCTTGATGGCTTCTAAGACAGTATCAGTCCCTAGGTTCCCCTTTATATAGAAATTTTCTCTATAGTAAATTCAGTAGTGCAGGACAAAAGCCTAAGAGAAACAGACTACTTCTGCAACAGGTCTGCTGATCAGAGAGCAGGGGCAGGTGGAACACACTTCTCTCTGGTTACTCATCTAAGAAGATGCCTGCCACAGCAGCATGTAGATTCAAGTGATTGGAGGGATTTGGTAGAACTACCCATGCACAGGGCTTCCAACGTGTGTGTGTGTGTGTGTGTGTGTGTGTGTGTGTGTGTGTCTGTGTGTCTGTGTGTGTATGTGTGTGTGTCTGTCTGTGTGTGTGTGTGTGTGTGTGTTTCATTCCTAATGTTAGCAGAATCAGGGATTTGGAGGTCTGTCTTGAGACATATGTGGAGGTTTGTGTGACATTTTATCCCTTGACCAAGATGATGTGGGAGGCTATAGATGGGAAAGTCAGCAGGTGACATACACAGCACATCAGTACATCGGCCTGGGCACAGACCTGGTCTTTGCACTTCCACTGCAATGGTTGTTATTCATTCATTATTTCCAGGCAAGAAATTTGAAATTAGAACAGCTTTATAAAACTTAGAGATGTAAGGAAGCACTTCTGGCTCTCTGGGGAAATTAGGCCATTTAGCACTAGACCTAGATGCTAATTCTCCTGGTACATGCACAGCAGTAACTGAATTGGCTCCCTCCCAACATCAGCAAACCTCTGGCAGCTCACCCAGGAAAGCATTCTTTGCTGAATTCATTCTTGATTTCCTAATATCAGAGCACTCTGTTCCAAATAAAATAAAAACCTCTGGGTTTTTCTAAACGTGCACTCTTAATGGAATGATCTGATTCAAATCAAACCATAGCAGATAAATTTGTCTGGCATTTGTACCTCTGTATTCCATAGTTCATTGCTAAAGATAATTCAAATGAGTGAAAGATCTTTCTGGAGTGAAGCTAGCCATACACCATCCTTTTTCTGAGTTTGTACAAGTGTCAGCACTTTCCTGTTAAAGGCAATACAAATTTCTATATGGGTGTACATATGCTTCTATGTATTATATGTACATTTCAGTAAGGTTATAATATGATTCCTTATCATTTCTTTAGATATTTTTACTGTTATTTTATCCTCCTCCCTTTGTCTTTTATATTAATCTCTCTCACCTCGAATATATGAAAATTTTCTATCTGAGGCGATAATGTTCCCCACAAGAGCCATAGACCATATATCAAAATTTCTGAGTAGCCTTTTGAGTTGTTTGTCATGATAGTTAAGATACTCCCAAAACATAGGATATTGCACTTCAGAGACTGAAGGGTATCCACTACTGCAAGAACACTATACACTTCAAACATAGGACCCACAGGAGCTGTGCTCATTCTGACTTGAAATCTTCTTTCTTAAAACAAGCTAGCATGATACTCCAAGAAAGAGAAACAACCAACACTATGATGCCTACGAACTAAAAAAACAATCAACAATGGCACTATATCCCTAAGGGTGCAATAGTGACATATAGACCTTGGTAGTAAGCAACAGCCCTCTAATAGCACTTAAGGTCTGCTCAATGTAGGAGAAATCATCGCTAGAACTGGAATCCTAGCCAAACCCCAGATCTAGTGAGGCTCATAGATCTTGGAGGAGGACCTACTATTGCCACTTTACTAAAAGAGACCAACTACTAACTGCATTTTAAATGTTTATTCTTATATCCACAGATAATAATATGTTTCACTCTTCACTAAAGAAAGATCTAACAACAAATGGAGATCATTACAAAAAACTACAACTGATCAGACTGCAAAGACTACATGACTGTATGGTACCCAGCCCCAACTAATATATCTACACAATTTCTGGTCCGGAGGCTCAGGTATCATGGTAAAAGAAGGGATTGAAAGATTATAAGAACCACAGCAACCCTAATTTTGTTATGACAGTTTGTCTCCTGGAAATGTCAGAGAAGCTACACCCATGAAGTCTTATCAACATCGCTGCCTAAAGAAAACCTGAGCAAGAATGAAGTGATAACATGAAAAGAGGACATTTCATAGGACTTCACTCCTAGACAAAGAATTATAGGCAACAAATAATTCTGAGATTAATAGCAGCATCTTCCCCGGGGAAGGGACTCTATGTTAGTTCTTCAATAAAAGATGGACAGCCTGAAATCATATACATGTAAGTAAGTTTATATTGACTAATCAGGTTGTACTTATGCATTTATATTACATGACAAAGAAATTGATTTTATAAGCTTGAGAAAGAGAGAGATCTGCTATTATTTTAAGCAGTAGCTGGACCCTGGTTGCAGCTGCCTCTGAGTACCTGGCTGTCTGTGCAGTGTGCTAAGGGAAAGTTATTTAAACAAGTTTCAACTTTATATCCTGGTGCCTTTGGTAGGTGAGTGGATAGTCTTGCTAGATTGTCCCAGTGTAGTGTGGCAAAATACTTGTCTTACTTTCAATATCATAAATATAATTAACCACTACGCCCTCTATACTTACAACTTTTAATTGCCCCCTTTTCTGGCCATTCTATACATTTTCCAATCTTTCTGCTAACTATGTTGCTTGCTCTGAATTCTCCTCAGTGTAAACATGAATAATATCAATGAGGATTAACTGTGCCACAGCCTAAATGCTACGCTGTCATTATTAAACTTCCTCTCAAAAGTATTTAGTCTATCACTTTTAATTTAGCCTCTCTGGAATTCTTTAAAAATGATAAAATATAGGTACAAGTTTTTGTCAGAATGTAACTCCAGTTTCCAGTAGAATCTCTGTTCTCATCTGAAACCCCATGAGTAAGAGCTGTATTTTCTAAATTTCTGTTTGTGTTCTAGATTTCTGAGATTCCACTGAAATTTCTCATTAAACACTGACTATGTTATACTGTTTCTCTGAACTGTATCTCAAAAATTCTTGCACATCACTCCTATACCACAAAACATTCCCAAAGACCTAAGACTGACTCTATCTATCTATCTATCTATCTATCTATCTATCTATCTATCTATCTATCTATCTATCTATCTATCTATTTATCTAGTATTGGCATATTTAGCAATAGTAGTGATCTCAATCCTGAAACAAATTTTCGAATATTAGCTAGATTTTTTTTATTGCTATCACGAAATGCCTCACATACACAACTCAAATAAAGGTCGGGGGTTTTTTTGCTTATGTTTTCATTCAGGTCACCTCAGGGGGAGGGTGCAGTGTAACGGAGCAGCTTCATGATGGTGGCTAGGAAGCAGAAAACAGAAACAGGTTATCTGCTCCATTTCCTCAATTTCACCATTTTTTCTATCCTGAATCCAGTCCACAGGATAAAGCTTCTGACATTTAGACTGAGTGTTCTTTATCAATTAATACTTTCTGTAAGCACCCTCACAAACATCAGGAATGAAGGACTGATAACCATCAGTATGAGCTAGGAAAAAAAAATCTGAGCTGTCATCTATGCAAGTGGCCTTAGTAGAGCCTACACTCTGGTCTGTCAATCATTCACAATTGGAAAATTGGTTAAGAACAGGAAAAATATGAGCGAGGTTCTGAGAGGCAGAGGCTGGAATGAACTGTGTCAGTTGCTATCTGAGGCCTTCTTATACCCCTGCATTCTGACGTGGGGCCACTTCCCAAAACTGTGAACAATCTGATCTGCATTCTAGTTGGAATTCAGAAAAGCAATTATTCCATTTTTTTAGGAACTTGAGTACTTCCTTGGAAGGAGAGTTTATAATGTAGAACTGGAGAAATCCTGAACAAAACAGAATTGTTAATTTTGGATTATAAGGTCAGTAGTAGTGCTAAAATCAGAACTGAAGAGAGGAGTAATTCTGTCTCTACTCTCATGCTCTCATGCTCTAACCTACTAACTCATAATGTAGGTTCAGAAAGGGCTTTGCAGAAGCATTGGTTTCTGCATGTCTAGAGCACCAATAAGAGCCTGCTCTCATCTTCCCAGTCACCACCAGTTTACAGTTGTGCTTGCCAATACCAGACATTTCTTAAACACTGGGTTATGTTGTTAGGATTAGGCTACAATTGAACAATATGAGCTGAATATTCTTATCCAAAATGCTTGGGACTAAAAGTATTTACAACTTTTGTCAGATTTACATATTCAGAGTGAAACAGTTTGGGAGTAGAATGTAAGTCAAACATGAAGTCCATTTGTGTTTCTTCTATACCTTATACACATAGCCCACAAGTAATTTTACATAGTGGTTTTTAATCTTACGATGCTAGATATGGAATTTCTCACTGTGGTGTTACGTGGGCACTCGAAATGTTTTGTACTGTAGAGTGTTACCCATTTTGGATTTTCATATGAAGGATGCTCAGTGTATGTTATCCTTACAGGGGGAAAAACATGTAAAAGGGAAACTGATGTTCATGCATTTAGCTTCTGTGCTCTTGAAAGTCAACACCAGGCTTCACTCTCATACAGTTCCACACATACTATGCAGGACAGACTTATGGCTTTCTGTGTAACTGTTATTCCATGAGCAAAGAAAAGAGATACACTTCCTATGACATGTTTCTTAGCTTTACCTGAATAGTATGACTCCTTCAGAACCCACATGCTCCTCTTCTGGGTTTTTCATATAACGAAGCTCTTACTCACTTTGGGATTTTCACGTGCGATGGAAATATTTTCAGTGTTGTGCAATCATTAACTACACTTATGATATGAAGATATTCAACAAAGATGGAAATTTGAGTCAAGACACTGGGAGAGTCTCACACACCAAGGGAATTTGCATTGTCCACTCAATGACCAAAGTCCCAATTTACATCAGTCTGAGTCATTAAGCAGAACATGATGGTTCATAAGGCCCTCCTAGGAAGAAAGCCAGTCTCCTGAGAGGAACTGGTTGTCTCACATATTCACACTCTCTGTCTCTGGCTCTCAGACCCTTTTATATAAGTCTCTTCCTTTTAATTACTAGTAGGCTTTGCTAAGAGGTCTGTAAACTTCTCTGAAGCTGCTCTCCCTCAGCAACAACAAATTAGAAAACTTAACTGATGCTGACATCAGTATTCCCTTTACTGACTCTGCAAAGATTTTTTATTTTTAATTCACATCAGGAACTCCATTAAACACCATTATTTGTAAGGAGGAACAAACTGAAGCAACAGCAACTTTTTGGCACTTGATCCTAAGTATGTCCTACCTTGTTGGTTCCACAAGATGTTTGTTACTTGTCTATCCAACTTACCCTGCACAGTTTCCCCTTACCCTGCCTTAGGAGAACCATCTTGTGATCCTCTATAAAACAACTACTAAGATTTAGAACTCCACAAGAACAACAAAGTGAACTCACCTGAAACCCAGAGAGCTTTCAGAGACTGAGCAACCAAGCTGGACCAAGGCCTCCAGCACATATGTAGCAGGCGTGCAGCTCAGTCTCCATTGTGGGTCCCCCAACAACTGAAGTCTGTTGCCTGACTGTGGAATCTGTTTCCCAGCAGGACTACCTTGTCTGGCCTCAGTTCAAGAGGATACATCTAACCCTGCAGAAATTTGATGAGACAAGGTTGGGTGATATCCAGGGAGAACCTACCTTCTCAGAGAAGAAGAAACAGGGTTGGGGAGGAACTGGGGGAGGGACATTTGTGTGTGTGTGTGTGTGTGTGTGTGTGTGTGTGTGTGTGTGTAGCCATTTCAAGCCCAATGTGATGTGATTTGAGAAACCAAGTGTATCCCAGTGAACCTTGATGCAGAAATTGTAGACTACTCTTGATCTGCCATCATCATTCAAGCGTTCACAATGCTGCCATATTAACTTTCAGACTGGCATGCTGGCTTTCAAACAAATTACACAACTATCTTTTAGAAAGAAGATTAATTGCTTGTTCGTCTCTGTATTTTTTTTTTTCCATTTCAAATCTGAGAAGTCTCAGTGATCAGGTCCTTTCCATCACTTTGTCTTAAACTTTTGTTGGAAATTAGTTATTTCCTTTAAACAGCACTAGTAAAAGTGCAGAATCTCCTCAACACTTGATGTAGTTATGTGTCAGGGTATCAATCAGAAGCCTAAAGTGTGTATTGATAACAAGCAGTGCTGGTGATTTTTTACCAGATTGATACATATTAGACTACCTGAATAGAGGAGACCTCAACTAAGGAATTATTTCCATCACATGGCACTATGGGCATGATTATAGAGAAATATATTAATTAATGATTTAAGCTGGAGGGTCTAGGCTCTTTCTGTGGGTGGTACCACCTTTAGGCATATGGTCCTAGATTGTATAATAAAAATGAGCAAATCCAAAGGATCAAGCCAGTAGATACAGACTTTAGTAAAACCAGTAAAGTATCCTCTTTACTGGTCTTTGCTTCAGTGTCTACTTTGGGTTCTTCTCTTGATTATCTATCACAGCGTTCCTTGATAATAGACTGTAAGATAGAATAAACCATTCCTCCCCAAATTGGTTTTAGGCTTTTTTTTTTTTCACAGAAAAATAAAACTGGAACACGCAGCAAGCCTACTCTTAGTACAGTACTCCAAAGTCCAAACTGTTTCTTCTCATACAGAGGCGTTAGCTCTCAGCTGGGTCTCATCACCTCTACTCAGTGCATACAGATTTCCCAGTAAAAGATCAAAGTTTAAAATTCAAGGTCAGTTTTTACTGAATGCTAATCACTTTAACACCACAGTAAAGACAGGAGATCACTAATTGACCATCATAAGTGTGTCATCTTTATTCAGAATTTAGTAAGTATGAACAGTACTAATTTCATAAGCAAATGGCTGTGCATTTCTTAGGCTGTCTATGACATACCCAGCCTTTTTCTGAATTCGACAGAAAATTTTAGTTTGTCTAACTAGAAGTAGCTCCCAAGTCATCTGCAAATAATACTTATGCAAAACTATTGTTGTACCTTCCTCACCCAAGAGAGAAATGTTGAGGAGGGAAGTGGACAACTCTGAATTCCCAAGATGCCCTCTGAGGTACAGCCTCAGAGGCCTGTGTACTGGATGGCTTAATGCCATGTCCTACTTCTTGATTTTCCACATTCCAGCCCAAGATTCATGTTGCCCCAAATATACTATGTGAATTTTCTTGTTGGGGGAATCCTCTTTAGAAAGAGCCTAAAACAAATAGACCAAGTAGATTCTTCCTTGTTCCACTGCTATTGCAGAGGTAAGCTTTATTCAGTTAAGCTGGATTTCTTTGCATTTGTGTATATACCAAAACAAATGCAAGAAATGAAAACTAATTATAAATATGTAGAGCAAGGAACACCAAGAACAAATATAGCTGCACATACTATAGAATTTACACATTAATTATCTTCATAGGATGTGATAACCTAATATTGCTAATAGAAATACATAAAATAGAAAGACTTGCTATTACAATGACGCCCTCATATACTCTACAAAATGAAATGTGAACGATATTCTCTTGGTTACTTTTCTTTGGCCATGCCAATGCACAGTGACCAAAGTAACTTATAAAGGAAAATGTTTCATTTGGGACTCAATCGTTGGAGAGGATTAAAGCACCTGCCATCACAAAGGGAAGCATGGCAGCAGGCAGATATGCACAGTGCTCAAATAGTAGCTAAATGCTCACATAGCCATTTACAAGCAGAAGGAAGAGAACTCTCTGGGAAGATTTCAGGCTTTTGAAATCACCCACCTCCAGCAACACACCTCTTCCAAATGAAACCACACCTCCTAATCCTTCCCAAGAGTTCCACCAACTGGGGATCAAGTATTCAAACTTATGGCCATATTGGGGGGGAGCATTCTCACTTAAACAGTCACACATAAAGGAACAGCTTAGAATGAGGGGATATGCTAGCTCAGTCCTATGCCTGTGAATCTGATGGAAAGTTTCCCAGAACATTCCTGTGAATAAATAGTTAATAACTATTTGTGGAGTGAAGAATAGGACCTGGGAATAGAGAAAGATTGAGTCTTCATTTATCATTCCTTGAAAACAAACAAACAAAAACCTTTGTATATATTCTTTTCCATGAAAAGAGCTAATAAAAAGACACAAGGAGTCTAAATAAAGAGGTATTAAGGAAGTTCAGGTGAAAAGCAGCCATGTCTAAATGAGATCATTAGAAACCAGAACATTGGTGAAGGGTCATGTCAGAGAACTAGGAAGCACATAGTTAACCAGAGGGTCAGAGAAAAAGAACTAGAGAGGCACTGAAATTCCTGACATGATTTATAATAACTGATGAAGATTTTCTTCCCTAGTCTTCCATTTCATTCAGGAAAGATACTCAAAAAATCAGAATTTCCATCAGATTCATAGTTACAGGTCTACATAATCCCTTTCTGTATACCCAGTAAAATGAACTAACAAGTAAACTGAGACACTGTGGGGTCACATCCATAAGAAAACAGCATTGTGACTATGCTGCAAAATGTGGTACAGAAGCATTCACAGTTTGTCTTGTCCACTGCAGCTCAGTGATAAACTTCTAGGATAAATAAGATTGTTCAAAAGATCTTCACTGTAGCAAAACAGGCAGAAAGCAAGGTCAGGGCAGTGAGGTACTTATCACATCCTGGTTTCTCAGTCTCTACTTCTTATTGATATTGCATTGCAGTAACAGCTCAGCATTTAAGTTTATAACCACAGCAGTACATTCTAAAGGCCTCAACACTGATAATGTCACTGGTGCATCATACATCCCCCTGTATTTCTCATGGTCACAGTCAGGAAGTTTTCATTTTCTCTGCTGCCAAAAGAATCATGACTTCCTGTAATTCCCACCATAAAAACAGTTAGGAAACTCCTTCCCCATCTCTGCTCACATCTTGAATCTCTTGGAGATACTCCAGAAAAAGATCCATCCTTTCTCTCCTCTCAGGTCAACATCTTTATCTTGAGGAAGTGGATCTGGGAAATCTCCATTCTCTCCACAGCTAATTCTCTTCATAAAGTACTCACTTGAGTTGCCCCTCCCACAACTATCAGACCCAGAATCCATCCCATCAATACTTTATCCATAACAAAATTTGCCAGAATTACAAATCAGAGAATCTTCCATTAGTTTATCTATGAGGTGGCAAAAGTCAAGTACCTCCCCTACGTTCTAAGTAAGAGAAACTTCAATGCCTATCAAGTTTCATTGGAGAATTGGGGTGATTAAGAGATCTAAGGAAGATAGGGATTTTTGGAGAGGAAAATAGGAAAGAGGATAACATTTGAAATATAAATAAAGAAAATATCTAATAGAATCACCTAGGATAATGAGGCACACCTCCCAGTGTGCCCATGAGGGCATTTCGAAGATGATTAACTGAGGAGTAAAGGCCTGCCCTGACTGTGAGCCGCACCATCATTTGGATGAATAAAATAAAAACAGAAGTAAGAGAAAGAAAAAATATTAGCAAAGCAATGGGCATCACTGAGAGAAGAATCCTATCCTAGTTCTTAGATACATGCTAAGCATAAAAAGGAATTTTTAAAAGCCCACCAACAAGTATCAACATTCTTTTAGTGCCAGACAGTGGGGAAGTTGACAGAAGTGGAAAATATTGTTAAACATCTTAAAATCATCACAAATAAAAGTGCTAATCCCACTGCTGGGAAAACATTCAAATGAAGTTTACCCACTATGTCAAAAAGACACTGAACTTCTTTGTTTGACACCACACTGTTCACATGGTTGGGAAACAGAATTCGCATAACTATTTGACAACATGGGCATGAATAAAGAAAACGGTGTGTGTGTGTGTGTGTGTGTTCTCCAAAGAACATCATTCCACCATAAGTAATAATGAAATGCTGTTTTGTGCACACAGAAAAAAAAATCTGTTAAATGAAATGAGCCAGGTGAGAAATGATGAGTGCTCATGTTATTAGCCATAAAAATCAAAGCAGGCAATGTCATAGAAGTGGACAGAAAATCTCTGACAGATGGTTGGAAAGTGGGGACAGTGCAACAGGGAAGAGGCTAGATAGTAAATACAGTGTACAACAATCTGCATTATATTCCAAAGTTTTAGCTTTTTTTTAAAAGAGTTCTCAGAGCACAGAAATGATAAATGTTTGAAGAGATGGAAATATAATGATCCCAGTTCTATCATTACAGATTCTATACTTGTACTAAGTATTCTGTACCTCATAAACATATACAAATATTGCATGCTAATCTAAAATTTTAAAGGTAGTGATATTTCTATCCTGCTTTATTTTTTGAGACAAAGTCTCATATATCCCAGGCAGACATTAAAATCTGTGATGTTTCTGATTCTACCTTATGAGTATTGGGATAAAAGGTATGTGTCACCATATCTTCCCAGGGAAGTATAATTTGAGACCAAACCTAGGGATCTAATAAGCACATTTTCAGCTGAGCAAAAGTGAAGGAGCATCAACCTTTGGCTGCAGGCTTCTCTGTGGAATTAGAACCAGGCTCATTTGATTGAGAAAATGAGGATGATGGGATGACTTTCAGAACTGTAATAAACAGAGAAATGAACTGAGAGCTTGGTAGCATATAGAATGCTTTCCAATAGGGATGGGTAGGCCTGAAGTCTGGTCTATAAGAAACTCTTTCTGTATTCCACAAGCTGATCAATAAGGAGTAGAGTTCCCATCTCCCCTTAATTAGAAGCAAGTAAAATGGGAAATAATACCCTTTAATGGAGGGTAATTACCAGGTTTCTATGGTTTTTACTATACAGAGGGAGCTAAAGAGTAGCAAGGCACTAAGGACAGTGGTGACCTTCATCTGAACTTCAGCAGAGTGTCTACTATGACTCGCCATTCAAAGCAGACTTGGTGCTGATGGTCAGTTGAAGTCTCATACTGAGAAGCTGGACATAAATGGTGATCAGGCAGCTTAGTGGCTGCTGCAATAATCAAAATGGATTTCAGAGAATGTGCAAGGCTGGTAGCAGATCAGTTCAGGTCTCAGCGTTTTCCTCACAGTACAGTCCATCTTGTGCCTGCTCTGAAGCTTGTTTTCCATCATTTCATTAGTTTTTATCACTATTACATAAAAGTTTAAAAGTTGAATTACTGTTCTACCTACCTTTCCTTTAGAAATTTATTCTATTGTTTTTGAGATTCAATATTCCTTATCAGAAAATCTTGGGTCTAAAATGTTTCAAATTGTATAGTTTTTCATTTTTGAAGTATTTGTACAGACTTTACCAGGAAAACATCTGTCTGAAAATAGCAACATTGAAATATGTTGCACCCTTCAGTGATAAAGTCATTGCTTTCATTCTAGTTGGCTTCAAAACACTGTTCTGGCTTTCTAAATATTTTTTAATCCATCTTTAAAATATGTTTTAATCTACCTAAGATTTATCATGATGTTTTTCAAGTTATGGACTGTGATTTCTATAATTTATCATCACTTTATTATCCAGGTTGCATTCATAAGTTAATGGGCACTGTACCAGTTCATGCTGTGTGTATTTTAATATTTACTTTATATTCACATCCAAGTATTATATTGGATTCATCATTTCTAGTAGCTGTAAAATGTGTTATCATTCTAATTGTGATACCTCAACAAAGGCAAAAAATATTTTCTGATTTGTTTGTTTGCCTGCTTACTTGCTTGCTTGCTTGCTTTATTTTCAGAAATCCAGTTTTTTGCCCAAGCTTGTCTCAAATTCATGACTATCCCATCTCAGGCTCTGAAATCCTGGAATTTCAAGTGTATGACTCTATCCCAAGCCTGAAAAGTTACTGTAAATTAATCTATAAATTAAATCATAGCTATTTTTAATTGGCACTGATACCAATAGACAAGTAATGTCACAAGCTTTAATGTCTTAAATAGAATATGACAAAATCTTTCTAAATTTTATTTTGGAGAATAAAGGGTCAACAACTAAAAGGATTCTGAAAATATTAATAAGCAAGAGGCACTGATCCAAATCATCATCAAAGACATTACTTGTTTATTGCTACAAGAAAAGAGCAACCTGGTGACCAATAACTACCTGGGAAAGACACTCAGGGAAAGTATTTGAAATACCCTGGAAGGTTGTTTGCAAATGAAAGCATGTCTGCGTGAATATGGGCTGAAGGGCCTCCTATATACAGCTGCCTGGGGTGGAAATTGGTGCCATTGGGGAGCCACTGACAGTATGCAGAATATGAAGATGCTGATACCCACATTCCCAATTCTAATTAATTTTAATCTCCGGAAGCCTCATGAACTCAGAGCAAACACAAAGATATATGCAACTGTTTGCATTAGGAAGAAAATGAAATTGTATAACTGCTCCCACATAGAAAGCCATAAAATAAACAGTACACTCACAGAGAGAAAAATCAAACAGATATATCTCTATGTACCCTTATAGATAGAAATGTTTACTGTCCAAAAAGTGAGTGACAATGAGTTAAATATAGTATGCTTGTGTCTGACAATTAGTATTAATTTTCCCATTGAAAGGGTCTGACGTTAGCTTGAAGATGTGACTCTGAGTACACCAATGATTGCACTAAGGTGAGAAGACATGCCACTGTGTAGGGCATCATTCCCTGGCTCAGAAGAAGTTAGATGCATTCATAGCATTCTACTACTTGATTGTAGATATAATATGACCAAATTTTTCAAGCTCCTGTTTCCTTGACTTCCCTCCCATAGTGAATTGTACCATGATTTAATGAAGGAAAATAAACTCTACTCCTGAAAATTGCTTTTGTTGGGGTATTTTATCACAACAACAAGAAAAGTATCCGAGATAGAAATAGGCACAGAAGGGCGGTATGCTTCTGTGTAGTTCTTTGAGCTTTGAAGCTACTTTTCAAGAGGAAGGTAGAGGTTTGGAAACTTTGGTTTAGAAATGCCTTTGGAAGCTATAAATAGTTTAATAGGATACAGGAGCTTGTATGGCAAGAATACTCAGGAAAACGTGAACAATGGGAGTTCAGCTTTTGAGATTTTGGAATCCAATTAGAACACTATGGAGAACTGGGCTAGGATTCTAGGAGCTACTATGATAAATTTACTTATTTGGCCAATAATATGATTTCTTTCTACCAATGTCTTGAGCCTGTAAGATAAGTAGAATTTATTTACATGTTCTATTTTTTTTTACTTTATTTTTTGGT
This sequence comes from Mus caroli, assembly GCF_978045245.1. Lineage (NCBI taxonomy): Eukaryota > Metazoa > Chordata > Mammalia > Rodentia > Muridae > Mus > Mus caroli. The sequence goes on along the minus strand of NW_028227257.1, from coordinate 30,260,567 downwards.
AAAGATGTGTGGATAAGATTAAAATCTTGAAGGTTCTATACCCCAGTACAGTTGAAGGTCAGGTCTGGGAATGGGAGTAGGTGTGTTGGGGAGCAGGGGGAGGGAGGAATAGGGATTTTCGGAAGGGAAACTAGGAAAGGGGATAACATTTGAAATGTAAATAAAGAAAATATCTAATAAAAAAGAAAGAAAAATCCTGGACCAAGAGAACGTAGACAACAAAACAGCTATAACTGTTAATGAGGTTATTACCATTAGGGAGAAACTTGGCATTCAGTACTAAAGGAAAGGTACCTAGAGAGCAAGTCCCTAACAAGACTCCAACTTGTAAAATTCCAAATTTATGCAAAGAATTAAATACCTAAGGGAGTTAGAACGTATGGGATTTCCTGTTCACCCAAAGCAACTGCCTAGAAAACATTTCCCCAAGATCCAGAGCACAAAAGCTGATATAATTGTGGTCAAGTAGGACTAGGCTCCATTCTGAGCTGGCAATAGAACTTTACTGTCTCATCCTCTGGGTACTGTTTTGGGGTGTATGAAAGATTCAGTATGGAGAGAACCATGTAGTCTCCTTACATAGTTTGAGAGTAACTGAGGTTAGACTATGCATGCCTGGGTCAGAAATCTTTCAAAGAGACCCTTAGATACTGTTGCAAAAAAAACTGAGACATGAATTCTACTTTTCAGTGAAGACCCCAGGATGTTTAAGATTCCTGGACTGAGGATATCAGTTAAGTACAACAGTAGAAATGAAGTGGAGCCAACCCATGAGCAAGAAAGCTATAGGTGCTGTTGTTGCCATGGCTGGAGAAGTGGGTCCACCCAAGACCTTTGGATACCAGCCAATTTCACCATCTATTCAAAATGCTAGGCAAAAGGTCGCAAGATTTTTTACTCTTTGATCTGATCACCTCTTGCTGTGTTCTTTTTTTGTTTGTTTGTTTTGCCTGGTTTTTATTTTGTTTGGCTTTGTTTTGGAATAAGAATATTTAATTCCTACTATTATATGTTGAAAGTATAATTTATTATTTTATTTTATAAAAGCTCAATGTTAAGAAACCTTGGACTTCTAAAGTACTTTAGCTGTTAGAAAAAACTATAGGGACTTTTAGAATTAGACTGAATACATTTTTCATTATAGCCTCAGCATTAGCCTATACAGACAAGGAATGAAAAGTCATCACTCGTATTTTCCGGGCTTCTGTGTGACATTTACAAGAATGGAGGTGCGATGGCTCATGTTATTTGTCAACTTGACAGAATATAGAGTCATCTGAAAGATGGGTCTGTGGGAATAGCTTTGGGAAATATTTTAATTGCTTTAATGAAGTGGGAATGCCTACCACTGAGTCCACTATTCCCTGTCTGAAATCCTGACTTGTATAAGTGAAGAAAAGGAACTGAACAGCCTCATGCAGGAATCACCTTCTTCTTCCTCACTGTGGACACATTGTAGCCAGTTGATTCAAGCTCCTGCTTCCATGATTTTTCTATCATGATATACTGCGCCTGAAACTGTAAGGAAGAGTAAGCACGTTCTCCCTTAAACTATTTTTATAACAGTTTTTATCACAGCACAGGAAAAGTAACTAAAGAAATTCCTATTTATCGTAAACACAAATAGACTCCTCATAGTTCATTGGTATATATGAAGAGATATAAAGAAGCTTGCCTGGATAAAACCACTCAATATCAGAGCTGAAGGAAGAAAGGGAGAAACTGAGCAAGGCAGAAAAATTGCTTAACTAAATTTTTTACAGAGAGACGAGGGGGAACTACAATGTATGTAAGTAGTGTAAATACATCTGGTAGCCACCTACGTGATTATTCTGATACTTTTATATGTGGTTGAGTCAACTTACCAACTTACCATTTGAAATCACTGTTGTGTTATCAATTCTGGTCCTTAGTTATTTTGTCTATGTTTGGGTTTTCTTTTATTGTTTCCTATTGTTTGACATTTTTTTTGCTGTCATTTATTATTCTTAGGCAATTTTATACATGCATACAATATAATACAATACTGTGGGAATTTTCATCCCCTCACTTTTTAAGAGGAGCTGGGTCCTTTTTCTTGTTCAGTAATCTTCAAGGACTGGTCTGTTTTGTATAGACTTACAATTTACATCATTTTATTACATTTAAACATGTCAAAACAAATTACTTGTTTTTACTTTGCATTTTGTAATGTGTGTTTGTGTGTGTGTGTGCATGCAAAGGCTAGCAATTGATGCCAGGTAATGTTCCTCTATGGTTCTCTATCTTACTTTTTGAAAGAAGGTCTCTTACTATACCTGTAGTTAGCTAGTTTTGTTAGACTGGCCAGCCAGCAAGCCCTCAGATTCCCTCTCCATCCCTCAACACTGAGACTGGGAATATGCATCATAGACCTGGCTTTTTGTGTGGTTGCTGGAGATTCAAACTCAGGTCCTCATGCTTGTGCTACAAGCACTTTACCCATTGAGACATTTCCTAAAGTACTAACTTGGTCAATTCTTTCCTTACTATGTATGAATGCATTTATAAAATGTTCTTATTGAACAAGTATCATTTAGAGTATGCAGACGAAGGAGCTATCCAGGGTGCTAGAGAGTCATTAGTAAAGCTGTGGAAGCTCCATTAGGAGATTACACTGAAGATGACATTTACAGGAGGAGGCTTGTTGCCTCAGCATCTGGGGGGCAGGGAATGCTAGAAGGGTGCGGTGCACGTAGGTGGGTTGGGGAGGGAACACCGTCCTAGAGGCAAAGGGCTGGTTTGATGGGATGGGAGTACTGGAGGGGAGACCAGGAAGGGGTCATTTGAAATGTACATAAATAAAATGACCAATTAATATAAATAAATAAATAAATAAATGCTCAAGTTCGAAGACACATGAAGAAAAGAGTTTCTTACTCAAGAAGAAGGAAGAACAAAGTGTGGATACTTCAATCCTTCTTAGAAGGGGAAACAAAATACCCATGGAAGGAGTTACAAAGACCAAGTGTGAAGCAGAGACTGTAGCACTAACCATCCAGAGACTGTTCCACCTGGGGATCCATCCCACAAACAACCACCAAATCCAGACACTATTGTGGATCCCAACAAGAGCTAGCTGACAGGAACCTGATAAAGCTGTCTCCTGAGAGGCTCTGCCAATGCCTGACAAATACAGAAGTGGATGCTCACAGCCACCTATTGGAGGAAGCACAGGGTCCCCAATGAAGGAGCTAGAAAAAGTACCCAAGGAGCTGAAGGGGTTTGCAGCCCCATAGAAGGAACAACAATATGAACTAACCAGTACCCCAAGAGCTCCCTGGGACTAAACCACCAATCAAATAAAACACATGGCAGGACTCATGGCTCTAGCTGCATATGTAGCAGAGAATGTCCTAGTCGGTCATCAATGGAAGGAGAGGTCCTTGGTCCTGTGAAGGTTCTATGCCCAATATAGGGGACTGCCAGGGCCAGGAAGTGGGAATGGGTGGGTTGGGGAGCAGGGAGAGGGGATAGGGGATCTTCAGAGGGAAAACTAGGAAAGGAGACAACATTAGAAATATAAATAAAAATATCTAATAAAGAAAAAAGTTAAAAAAAGAGTTTCTTTTAATTCATTAGACAACTGAATATGTATCATCCATCCATCTATTCTGTAAAGGATAACTCATCTCAGCTAAAGCTCTTTATGAAGATGTCTTTATTTCTTTTAAAAGTATTGACTCAATGATTTCCTTTTCTGGTTCATTAGTTCTGAAATTAGTATTAGGCAACATGTGTAGTTTCTCTCTGTATAGTTGCATTTCTCTTCTGGTATGTGTATAATCTGCTTTCTTTGGACTCAGCACGTGTACATCTTCTGCTGCATTTGCTATTTCTAGAACCAGACTGTGTGCTGTTTATTGTTTTTCATTTCTGTATGAAAACAAACCATACTTAAATACTGTATCACAGATTTTGTTGCCCAGCTAAAAATTCTTGCCTCTCTTCAGCCTAGACTACAGCACTCTAAGATGACTATTTTTAATTTGGTATCATCAGTGTCCTGCACCTTGTATCTTTTATATCATTTCCATGTTTCCCTGTTTTCTGAAAGTCTCTGTCTTTTATAGTTGCACCACGTTTATTTAATCTCCATTTATTTTCACTTTCATCTTTTGCATGGGCCTCTAGCTGAGGACACCTATGGATGTGATGAACACTTCAGATCACTTGTTCTTTTCATTTCTTCACCACTTAAAAAAGCTAGAATCATTCATTTGTAATTGTTTTATTTCCTTTGTACTGAAACATTCTTCAGTCATTGAGAAAGATTCAGGTAGATTCTTCTTATTTGTCTACTTTTCTTGGGTTATAAATTGCTTGTTTAAAACTGTGTCAAGTCACACTTTTTATTTGTTTTGTTAGTTTAGTAACACTTGTCATGGAAGGTCATGTTGTCACACGCCAGTGCCTGGCAAATACAGAAGTGGATGATCACAGTCATCTATAAGATGGAACACAGGGCCCCCAATGGAGGAGCTAGAGAAAGCACCCAAGAGCTAAAGGGGTCTGCAACCCTATAGGTGGAACAACAATATGAACTAACCAGTACCCCCAGAGCTCATGTCTCTAGCTGCATATGTAGCAGAAGATGGCCTATTTGGCTATCACTGGGAAGAGAGGCCCCTTGGTATTGCAAACTTTATATGCCCCAGTACAGAGGAAAGCCAGGGTCAAGAAATGGGAGTGGGTGGGTAGGGGAGCAGGGCATGGGGAGGGTATAGGGAACTTTTGGGATAGCATTTGAAATGTAAATAAAGAAAATATCTAATAAAAAAGGAAAAGAAAAAGAAAAAGGAAGAGAAAAGGAAGCTCAGAGTCCTATTTCAATATGTTAGTGCATCTATGCTTAACAATCACATTCATGTGCATTACGTGTATTGTTAGGTTGTATGTATTGAAAACAGAGGTCCTCCTGAGTCATAAGGCTTGATGATAGAATTCCGCTAATGTCCTAAGTGACGTTCTTCACCTTGCCCTAATGTTCAAGCTGTTCTTGGGACAATCCTGCAAGGAATAGCCTGGAATGTCTACCTACTTCATGACCTGTGGAGGCAGCTTTGTATAGAATCAGTGCCTATCTTCAAAGCTCTGTGGGGACAAGGAGAAGACGTTACAAGATAAAAATTTATCCCAACATAAGCAAGCAGGCTTGACTATATACAGTGTTGTTCAAGGTACTGGAAGTGTAAACTAAGGAGGAAAATATATGACAAAAAGGAGATTTCCACAAAATACTGCTTAAATAATATTTGATATACTGTAGACATGTGAAAGGGAAAAGTAGGGAATAGCTTCCTCTCCAGACCCACATCTTCTGAAAGTTAGTGCAGCCTTTTCCATCTCCAGAGGAAAAGGCTTTAAGGTTTAAGGTTTAGAGGCTTAAGGTGGTTCACTAAAATATAGTTCCTCTTCATTATCAACTTTTCCAGATGAATTATTTTTATTTTTGATTACATTTAGTACTTGTGTAAGAGTATGTATCTGTGTGTGCATGCAAGTATATGTCATCATGTGATATCACACATGTGTTGAGATTAAAGGATAGTTTGGGAGAGACAGTCCTCTTCTCCCACAATTTGGGTGGCAGGAATCAAACTTATGCTTGGCAGGAAGCACCTTTACATGAGCCATTCCATAACCCTTGTCTAGAAAAAATTAAAAAGCCTACAAAATATTGTAAAGGTATTTCCAAAAAGAAGAAGATTCATTCTGGATATAAGTGTTATCAGCCTAGATTAGTGACTTATCAATTGTATTTTTTTTTAAGATTTCTACTACTGTGATAGAACACTAGGACCAAAAGCATCTGGGGAAGAAAAGAATTTACAGCAGCTCACAAATCTCAGGTCACATTTAATCACTGAGAGAACTTAAGAACAGAACATAGGAACAGAAACTGAAGAAGAGATCATGGAGAAATACTGCTTACAGGCTTGCTCCTCATCCCCTCCTTATCTTAATTTCTTACATAACTCAAAACTACCTGCCCATTACTCGGTCCTCCCACATCAATTATTAATCAGCAACGTGTCCACATAGACTTATGTAAGGCAATATGATGGAGACATTTTCTCAACTGAAGTTCTTTTTTCCAAATAATCAAGCATGTATGAAATTGAAAGAAAAGAAATGTTGATGTATCTATATCTAGAGTTGTATCTACATCTATATCTGTGTGTATATATATATATATATATATATATATATATATATATATATATAGAGAGAGAGAGAGAGAGAGAGAGAGAGCAAAAGCAATGTATGGAATAAAGTTTATTTTAATTTATAATTTTGATGGGGATCATTAATGGAAAGGAAGACGGGGAAGCAGGTGACTAGAGAAGGAAGTAAGTCCATCCCTTTTCAACCACACACATAGAGGCATAGGGAACAAGCAGAAATTAGAATAGGGCTAAGATAGCTCAAAGTACATCCAAATGATGTCCTTTCTTCAGCAAGATTCCCCCTTTCATAACCTCCCTAGCCAGTGCTTCCAGTAGGGTACCATATGTTTACATATGTTTCTCATTCATACCATCATTCATCCCATTGTCAGGTATAAAAGAGTGAATAAAATTACAAGGCAAGTAGAAAACAGCTACTTTGAGAAAATATCACAAGGATAGCCTTTAGTCTAGTTACTCACAGAGTCCTTGTTTCTACAAGGATTCCTCATTTTATTTATTGACTATGGGCACTGCCTCAGACTCCTGGTGTCCTGACTTTCCCACTGTGATTGACTGTGTACAGTCCAACTGTGGGACAAATAAACCCTTCCTTCTTTAAATTGATCTTGACAAGTACTTTGTCACAACAACAAGAAAAATGAATCAATACATGAACAGAGAGAGTAAAAAGAAAAGAAAACATGTAGATATGGGATGACTGAGTGTCTTTTGATTATAGAAATACATGTTGGATCTTTGGGAAACAGTGGGCTGTGTGCTGATTAGGTGGGAGTCTAAGTCTCTGCGTATCTGCCTGGAATCTAGGTGGTTCCAAAATACAGAAATGGTATAGAATGTGTGGCATATAAGAAAACAAAATTTGAAATGTAACACTACCAATGAAATAATCTGAAAGCTCACAGACATGTGATAAGGCACCAGTGTGAGGAAAAATGCAATCACAGACTGTGAGTCATCTTTGTATAATATGTCTGTCAAAACCCATGAGTTGTCCTTTGTTCCACTCCAGAGCCATTCTCTAAATTTATCTTTACCACCTATTACTATGAATTTAGCCCAAGAGTCTGTTAGAAGACAAATGGCATGGGAAAGAGGAGACAGTTACTAGACAGAAGTATTAGGAATTTCACCAGGCTTCCTGTATTCTATTTCCACTAACTAGAGACCATGACCATTTTACTGTTTACTCTGACAATGACAGTTGTTTATATTTCAATGAGGAAACAAACAAATGTTTCAATTCATGCTTGTTACTCCATCTTGTTAGCAATAGCATGCTTTTCATTATGAAAAGGTGCTGATTTATAAAATAACTGTATGATATCCCTAAAGACTGAGCACTCAGTTCTACAAATGCAAACATGAGTTTTAAATGCTAAAATTTTCTGTGTTTGATTGGTTAGTTAGTTGGGTGGGTGGTTGGTTGGTTAGTTGTTTTGGCTTGGTTTGTTTGTTTGTTTGTTTGTTTATTATTGAGACAGGTTTCTCTATGTAGTCCTGTCAGTTCTGGAACTCACTCTTTAGACCAACTTGGCCTTGCCTCTGCCTCACAAGTGCTGGGATTAAAGGTATGTACTATCATTGCCTACCTGCTAAAAGTTTTGTCTAAAGTCCACTCTGTGGGTAGAACAGACAGCCTAGTGAGAGTAAATAGTACATGGTTCCTTTAAGTCCTCGAGGTCCTATGAGGCTGAAGAGATGCATTTCCTGCATCCAGAAAGAAACAAAAGCCAGTCACAGCCCAGTGACTCTCTTACTTATAAAGAACCACTTCTAAAAATAACAGACAACAACACCTGGCTTTGAAAATCACAGCCCAGTTCTCAAAACCTAATTTGTTTAACCCCTATGATAACCCTATAGATGGAAAATAATGTCCCACAGGGTGAAGGTCACCCAGCTGTTGAACATCATCAACCTTCAGAGAAAACTGTAGAATACATATGGGTTGCTTCCTGCCTTCCCCTTGCTGCTAGGCTGGACTGTGGAAGACAAGAAGCTGCAGTAAACTCACATCAACTGCTCTCCCTTTTCTCTGCTAACATCCAACAATTAATCTTACTAATGCTTAGTCCAAGGGGAAGAAGACTCATCTAGAAACCAGAGACTGTCATAATGGAGCATTAATTAGAGCCTAATTTCTGCAAATGTTCTATTCCTGCCTTTGTCTCGGGTATGACAATCCATCCCTGGTGTGCAAAAGAAAGATAGGAAGGGGTGAGGTAGGCTCTGGGGTGCAAATAATTGCAACATGATTCCACAGTCTTCGCTAATGGGTCTCCATTTAAAAACCAAGACTTATCTGCCTTCCTCAGCCCCACAAGCTTTATTGGTTGTGAAAGGATATTTGGCACAAATTAACTTTCTCTTGTTTGAAAACCAGAGTATGAAAACAGAATCCTTTGAGCATCTGAGGGTGATGTAATAAAGGCACACAAGTTGGTGCCAATCTACTCAACTTGTATAGCTGGAAGCAAAAGATTTCCACTGCAGAAATGACCCTTGTAAGCTACGTAATTTAATGGTAAAACTAATAATTGTAGCACTCCCAGTGACCCACCTCCTAGAATCTTGCATAATGCAGGTGCTATTCTGAGAGAAAGCCAACAGATGACATCCATTGCTCATTGACTTCACAAAGTTGTTCCTTTTACCGTTGTGAAGACTCATCTACTAAGAATCTGCATCTGCCCTTCAACCAGAATGTAGAGTCTAAATTGCCCTAGGCATCATGAAGACAGGAAATACAAAATCCAGCAGGAAGAAAATTCAGATAAAATATTTGAGACCATTATTTAAGATCTTTACCAGTAGACGAGGCTAGGATTTCTGATATTGTTTGTCCTCCTAATGTTAGAAGCTTTGTCTCCAATGTGCTTATCTTTAAAACTGGCAGAGTTTGAAAGAGGTAGAGATTTATTAGATCCTTTAAATGGATTAATTTTTTTCTGTAAGTCTTCAGAGAGCAGATTGCATAAAGAAAGCAAGCCTGGACTCATCTGGTTACACACATCTTCCCCTTGCTCTGAACCAGTTCTATTCTCTACCTAGGATATATTGTGTCCCAGTCATAGGTCCCTTAGGAGGGCACATCGTTGTACCTCTAAGAATTATTGTACCTCTAAGAATTATGAACCCAGTAAACTCTTTCCTTTGTAAGTATTTAGCCTCAGGTATTTTGATACAGAACTGAAAACTGACAGAGAATGACTGGTGTGGTAAAGTTCATAAAGCTGCAGGATTCTTGGAATCTAGAAGAAGGTAATAAATTCAGTGCAACCCCCATCAAAATCCCAACACAATTCTTCAAAGACATGAAAACAGCAATTCTCAAATTCATCTGGAAAGGCAAAAACCCCATAACAGCGAAAACAATTCTTAACAATAAAAGAACGACTGGGGGAATCACCATCCCTGACCTCAAGCTTTACTACAGAGCAATAGTGATGAAAACTGCATGGTATTGATACAGAGACAGACATGTTGATCAGTGCCATAGAATTAAAGACCCAGAAATAAAACCACACACTTATGGTCACTTGATCTTTGACAAAGACACCAAAAATATACAGTGGAAAATAGAAAGCATCTTCAATAAATGGTGCTGGTCTAACTGGCTGTCTGTATGTAGAAGAATGAAAATATGCCCATATTTGTCACCTTGTACAAAGCTCAAGTCCAAGTGGGTCAAAGACCTCAACATAAAACCAGATACACTAAATCTAATAGAAGAGGAAGAGGAAGAGGGAAAGAGCCTTGAAATCTTTGGCACAGGGGGAAGTTTCCAAACAGAACTCCAATGGTTCATGCTCTAAGATCAACAATAGATAAATGGGACCTCATGAAACTGGAAAGCTTCTGTAAGGCAAAGGACATCAGCAACCTACAGATTGGGAAAAAAAATCTTCACTAACCCCACATCTCAGAGAGAGCTAATATCCAAAATATATAAAGAACTCAAGAAGTTAATCACCAAAAAACCAAACAACCTAATCAAAAAGTTGTGTATAAAACTAAACTGAGAACTCACAACTGAGTAATCTCAAATGGCTGAAAAACACCTAAAGAAGTGTTCAAAGTCCTTAGTGATCAGAGAAATACAAATCAAAACGACCCTGAGATTCCACCTTACAACAATCAGAATGGCTAAGATCAAAACCTCAGGTGACAACACATGTTGGAGAAGATGTGGAGAAAGAGGAACACTCCTCTATTGCTGGTGGGAGTGCAAACTGGTACAACTACTCTGGAAATCAATCTGGAGGTTCCTCAGAAACCTGAAGATCCAGCTATACTACTCTTGGGAATATACCCAAAAGATTCCCGACCATGCCACAGGGGCACCTGTTCCACTATATTCATAGTGGTCTTATTTGTGATAGCCAGAAGCTGGAAACAACCTCGAGGTCCCACAACAGAAGAATGGATACAGAAAACGTGGTTGCTTTACATAATGCAATACTACTCAGCTATTAAGAACAAGGACATCCTGAGTTTTGCATCCAAATGGATAGAACAAGAAAATATCATCCTGAATGAGGTAACTCAGACCCAAAAGGACATGAATGGTATGTACTCACTAATAAATGGATATTAGCCAAAAACAAACAAACAAACAACATACAGAATACCAAAGATACAGTCCACAGAAGTCAAAAAGCTCAACAAGCTGAAGTGTCCAAGTAAGGATGCCTCAGTCCCACTTGGGAGAGAGGAGAAAGCAATCACAAGTGGAGAGGTAGGGAGGGACCTAGGAGGGAAAGTGGAGTAGGGGATGGAGAAGAGAGGGGAACCTGATCTGGTATTGGGAGAGGGAAAAGGACTAAAGCCCTGAGGACCAGCAGAAAGAATGTAAACAGGCAACCTCAGGAAATAGGAGGTTGGAGGAAGCCCCCAGAATGCACCAGACACCAGGGAGGTGAGAGACTCCCAGGCCTCAAAGGGAGGGACTTAGATAAAAGGCCAGACAGTAGGAAGAGGGAATTTACTGAGCCCACTTCAAGCAGGGAGACAGGACATCAAGTGAGGGATGGAGTTGCCATCCCACAGTCACATCTCTGACCCATAATTTTTCCTGTCTGATAGAATTACAGGGATGGAGATGGAGAAGAGCCTGAGGAAAAGAAGGTCCTGCAACATGCCCAAAGTGGGATCCAACTCAAGGGGAGGTTCCAAGGCCTGACACTATTACTGAGGCTATGGAGCGCTCACCAAAAGGGATTCATCATGAGTGCCCTCCAAAAGACCCAACAAGCAGCTAAAAGAGTTATTTGCACCCAACCAATGGACAGAAGCAACTGGCCATGTTGTTGAATTAGGGAAGGCTGAAAGAAGCTGAGGAGAAGGGTGATCTTGTAGGAGGACCATCAGTTTCAATTAATCTGCACCCCTGAGATCTCTCAAACACTGGACCACCAAACAGAGAGCATACACCAGCTGATATGAGGCCCCAACACACATATAGTAGAGGACCTCCAGGTCTGTGTTCATTCAGAGATGATGCAACTAACCCTCAAGAGACTGGAGGACCCAGGGAGTTTAGAGGTGGGGTGGGGGTTGGGGGCATCCACGTGGAGATGGGGTGAAGTGGGGAAGAGTTGTGGGATGTAAAGCAGTCAGAGGGTGGATGGGGGAGTGGGGAATAGAATATGGAGTGTAAAAAATAAATTAAAAATAAAATAAAACTTTAAAAAAACGTCAAGAGGGGGGCAGTGATCTGGAGGTAAAGTGACTAAGATAATAACAATAATAATAATGATAATAATAATAATAATAAATTAGAAATACTTAGTACCTGTGCTTCTAATAATCCCTCTATATCATTTCCCCCACCCCATATCAGCTTTCTTTCAGCTGCTGTTTCAGATCAAGTTCTCGCAAATGTTCAGGTGGGCTTCACTAGACAGTGGTTATGGGATCAATGCCTGTAGATGAGAAAAGTATGGAAGGGCATCAGAGCTTTTGAGACAAGCATGACTGAATGTGGGAGAGAAGGCACTTAAGTGGCAGGTTGACAAAAGAGAAAGAGAAATTTATGAGTGCTGATGATAGAATCAATAGCATTTGCTGGTGACTTGAATATGAAGTATGAATTTGACAAAGGATCAAGCATGATCCATGCAGTTTTGGAGTGAATGAAGAACAGGAATACCCTAGAAAAGATTAGGGAAGGGAAGCGGAAACAACCCTGTTGTGGGTCTTGTTGATGTTTATTGGTTTGGTTTGGTTTTATCAGGGGGGTGGGGATTAAGCAGTTCTCTCTTAAGCCCATAATATGATAGAATAGTTGAAATACCTCTATGGAGGACAAAGACCTTTGAATAATGTGGAAAGAAATGTATATTGTTGCAGCAATAGTGCAGACTTCCCACCATTGCTTCTTTACCTAACTCACCATTATATAACTTTATACCAAAAATTGCAAGGAATGCTTTTCAACTCCTGGAGCTGATTAGATATCCTGTTTTTCTTTTCTCACATGGTGGCAATAAATTCAGCGTGCTTCCTATCCTTAACTGTGAGAAGCAAATCACCACGCCTGAGATCAAATATTGTGCATAGGAGAAGGGAGCTTTATCATAGGCAATGTGCATCCTGAGCTGAGGAATTTGGCACTCTGACCTCTGGCTTCTAATTTTACCCAGTGAGAAATATGTCACTGGGTGAATAAAACCCCACAGTCCCCACTCAGCAGGATTCTTGTCTAAAATGGCAGTTTCAACTGATCTGTCTTCTCAGAGATAGCAACAGTACTTCTCCTTGCTGATGTTGGGACTCTAAGGGAACACAGGCTGGTTTTGACTTTCTTTCTTTTCTTCCTTTCTTCCTTCCTTTCTTTCTTTCTTTCTTTCTTTCTTTCTTTCTTTCTTTCTTTCTTTCTTTCTTTCTTTCTTTCTTTCTTTCTCTTTTTCTTTCTTTCTTTCTTTCTTTTTTTCTTCCTTTATTTCTTTTTTGATTTTTTATTAGATATTTTCTTTATTTACATTTCAAATGTTATCCCCTTTCCTACTTTCCCCTCCAAAAATCCCCTATCCCCCTCCCCCTCCCCCCTTGCTCCCCAACCCATCCACTCTCGTTCCTGGCCCTGGCATTCCCCTATACTGGGGCATAGAACCTTCACAGGACCAAGGGCCTCTCCTCCCATTGATGACCGACTAGGCCATCCTCTGCTACATATGCAGCTAGAGCCACCAGTCCCACCATGTGTTTTCTTTGATTGGTGGTTTAGTCCCAAGGAGCTCTGGGGGTACTGGTTAGTTCATATTGATGTTTCTCCTATGGGGCTACAAACCCCTTCAGCTCCTTGGGTTTTGCTTTCTAAGGCCCGGTGAATCCTCTTCTGACTACTGACTTTGTGATAGGCACTGTAGGCCCCTGCCTGGGATCTCCTCAGTGGCCATATTCAGAGAGTCCTTGAACATGAAAGGGGCAACATGCAGTTTTCTTTTCTCTTGCTTCAAATTGAAATCAGAAATTCCTTCTACTATAATTACCATCCACAAAGCACAGAGGGAAACAATGCTAAAATGGCAGTCTGCCTGTATTTTGGTCACCATAAAAATAATATGCACAGGTTACTTGAATAAATTTGCCTAATTTCCAATGATTATTCATCATCTGACACCAGTCTACTTCATTTACTATATTGCCCTGGTTTCTTTTGCCTCCCACAGAAAGGATGGTTCCCATGTTCCCATCCTCTACAATACTGACTAAATCTTAGGAAGCCTGTCTATTTGAGCAAGAAAGAAAATGGACCCTAAGCCGGGTGTGGTGGCGCACGCCTTTAATCCCAGCACTCGGGAGGCAGAGGCAGGTGGATTTCTGAGTTCGAGGCCAGCCTGGTCTACAAAGTGAGTTCCAGGACAGCCGGGGCTACACAGAGAAACCCTGTCTCAAAAAACCAAAAAAAAAAAAAAAAAAAAAAAAAGAAAAAAAAGAAAATGGACCCTGAGCTAAAAGCCCCGGGCAAAATGGGAACCTCTGTTTGAAGTACTGAGCTAATCAGAGTAGAATGGGTTTCTCCTGTGGACACCATTCTGAGTTTGCTGGGTATTGAGCAGGAGTGCAGCTATTTCAGGCTGACAAACCCATTATAGCCCCTCCCAGTGTCACATCCATGTCTTTGAGTTCATCTTGAAAATGGGGAAAACCCCCATCCAGAAGCAGCTATATTCAATAGGTGAGAGGCCAAGAGCTGTCTGACATGTGCCTTCTTCTGGTAGACAGAGATAAAACACCCACTTTGAGTTTCTTTCCTGGAAGAAATGTGTATTGCCACCCTGTAATAAATGGGTGCATAGAGCTTATTTACAGAAAGAAAAAGTATTCTGATGCTTTAAGGTTAAAATAAGACATGTACACATGGCTAACAGCAATCATATGCTTTCTCTCCCGTCTTAGTTAGGATTATCATTGCTTGATGAACCATGACTAAGAAAGGAGTTTTCGGAACAAAATACCCATGGAAGGAGTTACAGAGACAAAGTTCGAAGCTGAGACAGAAAGAAGGACCATCCAGAGACTGCCCCACCTGGGGATCCATTCCCTGTACAACCACCAAATCCAGACCACTATTGCATATACCAGCAAGATTTTGCTGACAGGACCCTGATATAGCTGTCTCTTGTGAGGCTATGCCAGTGCCTGGCAAATATAGAAGTGGATGCTCACAGTCATCTATTGGATGGAACACAGGGCCCCCAATGAAGGAGATAGAGAAAGTACAAGAAGCTAAAGGGGTCTGCAACCCGATAGAAGGAACAACAATTTGAATTAACCACTACCCCACAGAGCAAGTGTCTCTAGTTGAATATGTAGCAGAGTTTGACTGAGTAGGCCATCAGTGGGAGGAGAGGGCCTTGGTCTTGCAAAGATCATATGCCACAGTACAGGGGAATACCAGGGCCAGGAAGTGGGAGTGGGTGGGTTGGGGAGCAGGGCAGGGGGAGGGTATAGGGGACTTACAGGATAGCATTTGAAATGTAAACAAAGAAAATATCTAATAAAAATTGATTTAAAAAAAAAAAGGAGTTTGCATGGCTTACACTTCCACATCATAGTTGATCATGCAAGGAACTCAAGGCAGGCTCTCAAGTAGAGGAGGAACCTGGAGGCAGGAGCTGATGTGAGGCCATGGATGGGTACTGCTTAACTTATCCTGCTTTCTTACAGAACAGGATTCCAGCCCAGGGGTAGTAGCACCAACAATGGGCTGAGCCCTTCCACATCCATCGCTAATTAAGAAAGTCCCCTACAGACTTGCCTGCAGTGAGATCTTATGGGGGCATTTTTTTTTAAATTGAAGATCCCTCCTCTAAAATAAAGATAGAATGAGTCAAGTTGATATGAAACTAGCCAGTACAATCCCTGTAGCTCTAAATCCATAGAAATCTCATGTGTCTGCCCCTCTTCTAATCTAAAGTGAAAAGAGGTTCCATTTACAGATCCAAAGAAATCTATTCTATTCACATCAACTGAATCTCTTAACTGGGTTCTCTAAGTAAATGAATAGCACAAACTAGCTCAATAAGGATGCAGATGTGCTGTGTGTCATATAGTCAGGTAGTGGCTTTTTACCTGCACAAAGAAGCCCAAAAAAAGAG
Source organism: Mus caroli (assembly GCF_978045245.1). NCBI lineage: Eukaryota > Metazoa > Chordata > Mammalia > Rodentia > Muridae > Mus > Mus caroli. The sequence goes on along the minus strand of NW_028227257.1, from coordinate 30,244,750 downwards.
AACGAGTGAGGAGATGGGACTGTTAGGGAGGAATATGTTGCTCTCAATGAAGTCTGTCCTTCAAGTGCTTGCAGACTGAGTCTATATCATATCTACTTTTCTTCCTTTTTCTTTTCCAGGGAGTCAGAATGTGGTCTTGTAAGAGCTATGTCAAGTTCCTTGGTTCATTTGAATACATTTTATGACAGAATTTTAAACTCAGGCTATCAAAGGAGACTGGAGGTTCCTTTGGTACTGTGCTACCTTGTAAAGACATTCTCAAGTCAGAAGTAATTGGTTTCAATTCTTCCTACTGTTACTGTATGCGTGGAAAGAAATATGTAAGCAGAAGCTATAGATTAGAGTTTCCACTTACATTTGCAGAGTACAGACTTAGTCTCTTTGTTTTACCATCTCACTTCTGAAGATTTAGTGTTTCTGGTCTGAGAAAGAGACAGTGGAAATGTTCTGGGAGTCTGGAGATAGTGATGCTTGCTTCTTAATGGAACATAGCACTCTTTCTTTTCTCCTGTACGTGGGCATCAGGCCTGATCAGCGAATTACTATTTGGAAGCTCCATTCTGCAAGTGACTAATAGAGGGTTATCTCAACATGGTAGCTACATTCTTGATATGCATCTTATTTTGATCAACCTATAGGGGTCTAATCAAAAGTTTGTTATTCACCACATTCAAAGTGAACAGGAAAAGTCGAAATTAAAACAAGCATATCATTCCACGTATCTCTTGCTCTCAGATACCAAACTATGAGTAGACTCACAGACTAAGGGAAGATTTTTGTAGCCTTGTAGCTTTCCAGAGAAAAGTGTGAGCTTAGGATAATAGCATTGCTTCAGCTCTGGGTGAAATGCTTCCAACAGGGAGTTTTACAGTCTGAGATGTGTTCATTTTAGCACTTCAGGACATCCCTGTATCATTTGATTGTATATAAGCTAGAGTGTCAGTGTGAAAATCTTTATAAGAACTTTTTTAAATGGTCAAAACATGCATGTAAAGCCAACAGATGTTATGGAACTTTCCAAGACTCCAAAGGGAAATGGTGTCTAATTTCTGGTTAGGGATTACGACTGCACAGATATCAATCGGGGGGCAATTGAAGGAGTAATACTCAGTTCACACTTAAGAGTGTGGGTTGCGTGGCTTGATAATCTGTGATCTCCAGAGCATTGGCTATGTAACTGCTTAATTTACATCTTTGTTGACATACATTAATTAATAAGAAGGGCTTCTGTGAAACAAATCTCTTGTGAACTCATGTTACATTTCATTTAATCTTTACTTCATCTTAGGGCACAAAGATTATTATCTAAGGTTGAAAGGCATTAGATCTAATCAGTGAGCTTTTCTTAATATTACTGGAACTAATGTGTTTTTGCATATGTGACATGATATATTTTATATAGGTTTGTGATAGTTTGAATATGCTTGGCCCAGAGAGTGGCACTATTAAAAGGTGTGTCCTTGTGGGAGGAAGTGTGTCATTGTGAGTGTGGGCTATAAGACCTTCATCCTAGCTCCCCGGAATCCAGTCTTCTCCTAGCAGTCTTCAGATGAAGATGTAGAACTCTAAGCTACTCTTGCACCATGCCTGCCTAGACACGGCCATGTTCCTGCCTTGATGATAATGGACTGAACCTCTGAACCTGTAAGCAAAGCCAGACCCATTTAAATGTTGTCCTTATAAGAATTGATCATGTCATGTGTTCACAGCAGTAAGACCTTAACTAAAACAAGGTTCATGTTTTTAAAAGGCCTAGTCACCTGCCTAATGGTTAGTTAATTCTCAGAAGTTCAAGTGGCTTTTAGTTGTTAATTTGTTTTGGATGCATTTTTGTTTCTTGAAACAAGTTCTTTCTACATATCTCTGGTTGACATGAATTTCACCTGTAGACTATACAGGCTTTGAACTCACAAATATGTTCCTGTTTCTGCCTTTCAAGTGCTAGAATTAAAGGCATGTGCCACCATTCTTAGTCTAGGTCTAATGACTTTAATATAAGACATAAAATTGGGATATAGTAAAATACAGAGTGAGTTCCAGGACAGCCAGGGCTACACAGAGAAACCCTGTCTCGAAAAACAAAACAAAACAAAACAAAAACAAAAACAAAACAAAACAAAACAAAACAAAACAAAAACAAAACAAAAACAAAACAAAAAAACAAAATACAATTTGCCAAATATCATCAGTTCACATTTACATTGGAAAATATAACTCATAACTCTGGCAATAAAATTCATAAGTTGAAAGCATTATACTGTAAAATAAACATCATAAATACTTGATTTCTTTCTTAAAAGGAAATAGTAGGAGGTAGTGTTTTACAATGGATGTTTCTAGTATAAACATTAAAGTCAACAAAATTAATAAATCTGAGCTTTATGCATAAAAGAAAAAGATCTGAGCTTTCCTGGGATTTCACTTGAAGCATTATCCCTCCCTGTGTATGTAGAAAATAACTCCAATGATTACTTTCTTGACGATACTTCTCAATCTTCAATACAATGCAAATATGAATGCAAATCCCACTAAATTTCCAGGTCAGCTTCATCATCTGTTTCAGCCATACACATATTTCTTCCACAGATGTATCTACGACATGTATCTGCATGTTGCCATTTCAGGTACACATCAAGTTTTTACAGTAAGTGGGAACTTACAGAGAGTCTACCTTATTCCTATATTCCAGAATGCACGTGTTCTTGACAATTTTCTTTCACACCTTCACAGAAATGCAACACAGACCACATCAAATGCATTTATGCCTAAAGCCATTAGTGTTTGGCTAAGAGCTCAGGCAATGGGCCCAAAAGCAAGAATGTCCAGGTCATGCGTACTGAAACTCAGGAGCTATTTATGTTGGGACTTCTTTTGCCTTTCTTTCCTCTATCCTTGACAGGACCAGCAAGTCATTCTTCAGTGATAGGGTCCTACGGAGGAAGCTCCATGGAGTCAGAAATATAGAAGATAGAGATGTGGGTTCAGATGATCCTTAGCAAGCTATGGCTTATGCCAATCAAACTTATTAGGAAATATAGCATCCTAATTATACCTGCATTATATACAAGTTTTTTTTCTGAAGGAGAAAATGGACAGTGCCGTTTAAAATGTATTATACAATGGGATTGAAGTCCCTAAGAAGCTAATCCTGCAACTTTGTATAAGGGGGATACAGAGTTTTTCAAGGGAATCAGAGACTAAGCAATTCATGGCTTCAGGACAGATAGTCATAGTCTTTTACAATGAGAGGAATTGGATTCTCAGTGTCTCAAGCCACAGCAACCCCAAGGCCATGGTCCTAGGCTATTACTGGCTCTGCCAATCATGTTTCTGGTTGAGAGATGAATCTATGTTTCTTCTCCATACTTCAGGGTCTTATGGAAAGTCTCTGGTCTGTCTCAAACACAACAGATCTGCAGTAGTTACTATAGAGAGTATTTGGGTATCTGGGGGGTCAAAATAGTATAGTGTAGCTCTTCTTCATCTGTACATGAAATTTCTAAGATTTACTGGGAAAACATACATTATATTTCTGAGTCCAGAAAAGGTTTAGTGTATCTGAGAATCTGCCTTGTAATCACATTTAAATATACACACCACTAATGAGCTGGCCTTGATGATCCCTTAGAAAAAGGAATTGAACTAAGGGAGGCATGGACTAACGTGTGCACAGATCAGCAACTAGCTATGCTGAGTCAACCAGAACAGGCCTTTCTGTATTAGTTACAGTTAGTCCAGAGAAATAGAGACAGCTAGATGGCTAATGTTACCTTCTGTTTGTCCACAACTGAAATATATTGGCTCTTCTAGAAGAGTCCCCAGACTAATGACCCAATTTGTCCTGGATCTTTCTTTATTGTTCTTTGTTGCTCCTATTCCCTCAACATCTACATCTATGTGACATCAGTATTTTTCCATTACCCAAGATATGGGTATTGTCCCATATTGTGCCCAAGATATGTCACCTAACTTCTTTACAGGACAACCATTGTAGTTAAGGTTGTAAATTGTCTTTTAAAAGAAAATCAAGTGAATATTTTCAGCAACAATCATGGCACTTTCAATAGTAACACTTACCCTGGTCTTACAAGACAGAACAATCTCCTATGACTTCCAGAACTTGTTGTTGTCCAATCGCTCTCATTCCGATAAACTATGACTCATTTCACCAACCTCAAACAATGCTTTCCTCAGAAAATTGGCAAAAATCTAAATCAACTTCAGATAAAATCAGGCCCCATGAGTAATGAGAGGGAAATAGCATCTAAACACTTCCTTGTTTTTATTTTAAAATCATTTTATTGAGTCTTTTAAAAATAAATTACAAAATCTATCAACATGATTAAAGGAGGGGGTGATAACTCTGCCCATCAAACAGAAAGGTTTATTTAGATTCAGAGAAAAATGCATGGCTTCTTAGTCTTCATAGCTGTGAGAGACACTCTCACATGCAAACAATACATCCACTTTTAGAGAATACACCTTAGCCATCCCTTTCACCAGTGAGTATGCTGTTATAATCAGCATCAGAATCACTCCATGATCTTTCATATTTCGACATGCAGAAAAAAAAAACAGTAAACACATCAATCTCAAAACTTTAATATGAATCCTGCCCATCTCATACCAGATATTTGCACGCAAACACACACACACACAAATACACACACCACACACATACACACACACACACACACACACACACACACACACACACACACACAGGATCTATTTCACCACCAACAAAAAAAATGCTACCCTCAGAAAATAGCCAAAAATCTAAATCTACCTCAGACAGAAAGTCAAACCTCATTAGTAATAAGTAGAAAAGGACACTGGGAAATGGGAAATACGTGTGTGTGTGTGTGTGTGTGTGTGTGTGTGTATTTCTCATCTGTAGTAACTAAAACAAGTTATTAAAATTTAGTGCTTTTATCTTTAAAGACTGATTATAAACAAGAGACAGTTGAAGACTAGTAAGTGCAGATAAATAATAATATTTACTGAGATCCTTTTAACAATCAATTTGCCTCATTGTTTTTATGAGAACTAAGGCCACATCTCCAAGCTAAAATGTTCCAATTGCATATTATGCATTTCATTTTGGAAACTTCACAAGGATTCTGAAAATTGGGTAACTCTAGCATTATATTGTTTCATCCAGTGCCCTCTTATATGCTAAGGTAAAGACCATCACAGAGTTCGCATGATGTCACCAACCTTCATAAATTATAATTAGGTACCAGCAGTAATATTGCCAAAAAATACCACTCTAGAAAAGGCCCAGAGTTGGATCTAACATGGTTTCCATCACCAAATAGCTCTTAATTCAATCACAAAAACACCAGGATCGCTTGTGCCAAGTTGCCATTTCACAAATTCGATTGTGCTACAAACACCAAAATTTAAAAGCACCTATAATTACAATTAATAAAATAAAGAAGCTATTCATTCAACTCCATCATGGTAATATCTATCACCTTTTTACTACATGGAATCTGGCAATTGATTACCTCTTTGCTGATTATGTCATCAAATCTAATGGGACACTGTAAGGGAAAAAAAAAACATGTTAAGTAAAAGGAAGAATCAATATTCTGACTGATTAGAGGTCTCATGCATAGGTAGAAAAGCTCACCCAGAAAATGTGTGGGAAACCTTAGAACTAACCACCAATCATCCTCATTTCTGCTTTCTGGATGCCCAATGAGCCAGTATGAATATTGCAGGGACCCTGGCTCTATTTCTTGCTCTCATAGTCATCTTGCTCTCATTTAAAAGCACATAGAAACTGCTTGATTTTTTTTTTATCATTAGACAATGTAGAAAGTATGTGACAGCAGAGTTGATGCTAAAGAAAGTGACAAGGTTAACATCTGAAAGAAGCCAGTTGGTAGAGAAAGACTACAAACCATTCCTAACTTAGGCCACATAGAACAAACAGATAAGACTCCAGAAAAGCCCATAATATACCAGCATAGGAAAGGCAAGTGCTGTAGAAATGATCTATAAAAGATTGTCATCCAGTTGGTCAGTCCTTTGCCCAGAAATACTTTTCTTTCTTATAAAACTATCTCTCTTTCTCATGATGTGTGCCTGATACAACTCTTTAACCTGGGTGGAAAGTACCTTTCCTATAGACTCGGATCTGAGCCTATTACAATTCCAAAACTGAGCCTAAAAGAACAGAAACTTCTTTCTTTCCTTTTCCTCGAATGGAACACAGTTCACTCGGTTACATGAACTCCGTTTCTTATCTCCACTTTGCTTTGTCACACAGTCTTCTGAGAGGCTTACTTAAGGACACTATTGTCTGAGTTCTTTGCTCCTTTCCAATGGATGTGGGTTGCCATGGGAACGCGAGTGACCTCCACTTTGGACAAGACTCATTGAAGCTCTTTATGGAATGGAATTACTCTCAGCCATTTCTCTTGGCTTTCTGTAGCAGTGGCTGACATACATCCCACAGCTAAGTGAATGGGTTTGGATAATAAACATAAGAGCATCTGTGCTGATGCAGCATAACCACAGGGAGCTAGATAGCTACTTTTAGACAGGCTTATCGAGGCCCTGTGGAAAAACAATATTGCACTGCCAGAGTGTAGCAAGATGGATTCCTTGAGGTGGGGTATTATGTACAGTTCTCAGCACTCTTAGATACGTTGGGTACCAGGACTAGTGACTTGCTATGCCCAAAGATACTGAGGGATGAAGCCATACTGTGGAGGTAGTCTGGGCACTAAAGTATCATGATGGGGATTTTGTGCTGATTCAGAACCTTATTATCCTGGTGCCATTTTTTTTTTTTTTTTTAGTGCAACATTATCAATATGAGGGCTTTGCATTGAGTTTTTGTCACAACCACTTTTAGACTTGAAATTCTATTATGGGCTAGTATTTTAATCCTTCATTGGGTAGATCTCTTTAAATTGTGTTTTATCATATGTTAATCTTACTAGGTATGGGGCTCAGTGATAAGAGGAGACATCTGGGGAATCCAGTTTGGGTTCATTGACCTGCCAAATGATATTGCCCTCATGCAGTGTCTCCAGTCAGTTATGTTGGAGAATGGCTAGCTATGCATGGAGTCATCAAGTTGTAATTAATGACTGGGCTTCCTGAGGCTGCCTATACACAGAAGGTCCAGACATCATGACAAATGGACAAGACCATATCCTTTACATGTTTTTTCTTGCAAATTCAAAAGTCTTTGCTGAGAAGTAGGATCCAATGGCCAAACACAGCTCAGAAGTACGTTACTATCATGGTCCCTCTGTTCTGGGAAGTGATTATGATAGTGATTGACACATTCTGCTGCCATGAAAACGCCTTATATCCACAACGGAGGCCTTTTAACAAAACAGGGGTGCTTGAATATAAGACACTACAGCTGTTATTTTGTTATATCTTTCTAACATGTTTATTGACAGAGTCTACATCTTACAAAGCCCCCCCACTAAAAATGTGCAGTTCAGTGGCTTTTAAAACAGTCAATAAAGCTGAATTAAATTTTTATCATCCCAGACACAAAACTCTACAACCAATAGCTATCAATCCTGGGTCTCTCTCTTGTCTTCAAACACTACACATATATTGCCTTTCTCTTTATTTCTATAAATGTCTATATTTTAAAACATTATGCCTATTTTGCCCATATGAAATCATGTGGTATGCTGTATTTTATGACTGGCTACAGGCTTCTTTCATTCAGCATAGTGTTTTATAATATTTCTGTTTATTTCATATATACATACAACATATTTTGTTAATATTCACCTCCCATTCTTTCTCCTAACTAATCTCAGATCAATCACTCAATCCCACATTCCCTCTCAACCAATGGAGTGTAGTCTGCCTGACATACTGACAGTGACCACAATCACAAATAAATAAATAAATAACTCTAAAATACAAAACAAAACAAACAAGCAAATAAACACCTGACTCTCCCTCCTTAAGAAGACATCAATTGTCAACAACTTGTCAGCTAGGGATGGGGCCTCATGAGCCTCTTCCCACTCCACAGTGTACTTTGAAAGTCTATTCATGACCAGGTGTGACAGTGTGATGTATATTTATGATCACAGCAATTGGCAGGATAAGGGAGAAAGATCAGAAGTTCAAGGTCATCCTCAGTTACATATAGAGTTTATGACCAGCTTGGGCTGCCTGAAACCTTTGTTTTAAAATTGTTTTTACATGGTCCATACATGTAGCATGTGTCATAATTTCACTTTATTGTTTAATAAAAGGACAACTGTATTCAAATATTAACTTTATATGTATATTCTATACTTTATTTCCAATTTTAACTGCTACAGATATTTTATGAGCATTCATGTATAATTTTTTCAACTTCTTTTTTTATTGGATACTTTATTTACATTTCAAATGTTATCCCCTTCCCCTGTTTACCCCCAGAAATCCCCTATCCCATGCCCCCACCCTCCTGCTTATATGAGGCTGTTCCCTCCCACCCATCGACACACTCCTGCCTCCCAGCCCTACACTCTCTTACACTAAGGCATCAAGCTTTCACAGGATCAAGGGCTTCTTCTCCTATTGATGCCAGACAAGGCCATCCTCTATTACATATGTGGCTGGAGCAATAAGTCCCTCCATATGTACTCTTTGGTTGTTGGTTTAGTCCCTGAGAACTCTGGGGAGTCTGTTTGGTTGGGTGTTTTGGTCCTTCTTTGAACGAAAATCAAAATACTCATGGAAGCAAGTATGGACACAAAGTGTGGAGCAGAGACTGAAGGAAAGACCATCCATAGACTGCCCCATCTGGGAATCCATTCCATATACAGTCACCAAACACAGACACTATTGTGGATGCCAAGAAGTGCATGCTGAGAGGAGCCTGATATCACTACCTCCTGAGAGGCTCTGCCAGAGCCTGACAAATACAGAGGCTGATGCTTACAGCCAACCATTGGACTGAGCACAGGGTCCCTAATGGAGGAGTTAGAGAAAGGACTTAAGGAGCTGAAGGGGCTTGTAACCCCATAGGAAAAACATGTATAATATTTTTATATGAGCATAGACTTTCATTTTTGATATAGACTAAGTAGAATAGCAGACATCTGATCACTCTATGTCCAACCTTTTAAAGAATAACTACCCAAGTTCCCAAGGTAGTGGCAACCTTCTACCTTCCCACTCACCAAACAGTAGTTCTGTTGCACCCTTTTAATCCCCACCTATTTCTCATTATCTGCCCACTTCATGGTGGCAAATCTTGCTGCTCTTAAGGAGTCTATCAGGTGGTTTTGATTGAGATTTGCTTGATAGATAACAATGAGAATCATTAAGTGCTCTTTTTGCCTTACTATATAATACTTTGAAGAGTTGCCTTTTCACACCTTTGCCTACCTGGTTGACTTTATAGTGATGATTTATAAGAGTTTTTAAATGTATTACATTTATAAATCTTTCATCATATATATGACTTATCATATATAGTTTGATTTCCAGTGGGAAGTCCATTATCCATCTAAAAATCTAAACTGAACTCTCCTGTGATGACTGGGCAATGCATGTACATGTATGCAAGGTAGAAATCTCTCTTTCATTTTGCTTATCTCTTGTACCATTTATTTATGTGGCAGTCCAGGAAGGCAGTGAGTCAAGCCTGTGTGGGTGGTAGAGAACAGAAGAATGTGTTAGGACAGAAGCTTGAAGCACAAATTATGACTATTCCCATCCACAAGTCCCAGAGGACTTGATAAGTATATTGAAATTCCTCAAGCTCTACAATAGGAGAGCAAGGCTTTCTAGAATGAATAAAAGGACCTCAGGGTTCAGCTTTCTGTTTACTTCTAGAGAAAAAACTATGTTGTATGGTTTCTAGATAATTACCAGAAACCTCAGAAAAAAATAATGTCGTTTAATGAATTTATGTAGGTTGGCTTGGAATTCACAACCTTGCTGCCTCAATCTCCCACTTTCTAGGATTACATAAATGCACCACTACATGTAGGCCAATCAATGCATTGCTTGTAAGTGAAAGAAAGATGGTCTTTAATAAACAGTGACACATTTTTTTTTCTGTGTTGTGAATGCATCATTCAATAAAATTACTGACAAAGTGCAAACAACCTTTTATGGAGTACCAAGGAGCAGCACCTCAAAACATTTCTGTTTGTGGAGTGAAGTAAATTTAGTGAATGGGACAGACTGTTGAGAAAAGATGGGTAGTATTTGGGAAATGATGAAAACTGAGGCTGTTGGGCAAAGAAGCAACTAACAAGAAATGTAAAGTCTGAATAAATATGAGAATAACATACCAATTCCAGTAGGAACTTTGAGAAGATTGGAAGATAGAACAGAATGGAAGAGAGGACAAGGGTGATTCTGCATGAAGTGGCAGAGCTCAAACCTCCTAAGAATGATACTTGAGTACAAGAGAGATATGGCTGAATCCACAGCTGAAAGACTGTGGAGGGTTAATGGTGGCTCTGCCTCTCAGAAATTCTTGTAAAACCTACTTTATTAAAGACAGTTGATCATTGTTCTAACTGGCATTGTAGTCTATTCCAGTTTCTCTGCTGAGTATTTCAGAGAAATGTGTCTCTTAATATTCTTACAAGCCACATAAACAAGACAGCATTTAAGTTTCTATCTTACAGGCAACTGGGCAACAGTAGAACCTAAAGTCAGATGGGTCTTGATAGAGCTTTGCACTAATCCTTTCAGCTTTCTCTTATTCTTTGGAACAATGACTGTCTATCCATGTATCCATGTGCATACTGGAGATAGAGCTCCATCTGAATTCCATAAACAGGAACTCTAGTCTAAGAGAAAGACTATGTGGTCGCTAACGATATGCCTTTAAAGGAGCTGCTTAATTTCTGGAAGCCTTAGATACTTCTGTCAGAGGAAGATGAGAAAACATCTGACCTCACTGTGTTACCTTGGGGACTCACAGTGACAACCACATAAAATTCAGACCATGACATTCCTGTAAACTCACACACCATGAATGCCACTTTTGTGACTACCATTGTTATTAACAGTTATCAGTGTTCTACTTGTCAGTTATCCTTATGACCAAGTCAGGATGAAGATGAAGGCTGTCTGTCTCCATGTGCAGATCACTAGGCTCACAATATTAAATGTATTTGCTTGGGGCTTCAAGGGTAAGGTTGTTTTTGTTGCTTTTGTTGTTGAGGTTTTGTTTATTTGTTTTGTTATTGCTGCTGCTGCCATGTTGTTGTTGTTGTTTTAGAATAAGATGTATTACTGTCTCTTATTATGGATCACCACGGAAAGCATACAGGTAGCATTGGATCTTGTTTCTGAGTTCTGTGAATACCCTGTGGTTGCAAGAAATGCTTTCCCTGTCCTGGCTAAGAGAATGTTTCCTTTTCTTCTAAATTCTGGGTGGGGTCATGTATTCCAGAGAGCTTCATTTCAGAATTCCAGACTATTAGCCACAGAAGACCTCCGGCCTCCTTATTAAAGGTCAAGATACTTTGTCCTTCTTTCCTCTGGGTGAGCATCACTCACTTGTCAGGATCAAAATTCTTCCCAGAATAGATATGTGATGCATACAAACTCTATGTAACAGAAGAAAAGGGAGGAGGGGAGACAAGACAGATTCTGAGAGGGGCTGGTAGAGAAGCACTGCTGCCAAGAGTACTTTGAATCATCTGTCTCATTCTGTGCTCCCTGTAAAGGAGCTTGGCTGCAGGAGCTACAGCTTTTGCATATCAATGTAGGCCTAGAAATGTGAGGCAGAAATGAGTTGAAGAAACAAAGTGCAAACACAGAGAGGGAAAGATCAACTGTGATCCTGAGAAAATCCTAACCTTACACCAAATTTGATAGGGTGTCTTCATTGAAGGAAACATAGAAACCAACGAAGGCGATATCTGTGCTCAGTTTCTGAGGCTGCTGCTGACTTAAGAGTATATGTGCCCATCAGATATGATGCCAGCCTGGGACTTAGGAGAGACAGGAGATCACCCACACAGTACCAGTGGCCACAAAGCCACACATCTTATAAAAGTACTTGATAGTCATGATCATCTTGTCCAATCAAAGTATCATGTTAAAATCCAACAAGAACTTAGATATTTCCAGGTAATAGGTACAAATATAAATTCAACTTCAGTTAAGTCCCAATCCAAATTGGAGTAATCAATTTTGGGGTTTAAACATTCTAATAGGTTGTAGTATTTTGCTGTATATTTAATTTGCAATTACCCACTGATGATGCTGTGTGTTTCTACTGGACTTATTTAAAATCTGTATATCATACAGGTGCGATAGCTATTCAGATCTTTTTTTTTTCATGTGTTTGTGTGTGTAAGAGACAGACAGACAGACAGAACAGACAGACAGACAGAAATGAAGACAGAGAGACAGAGACAGAGAGACAGAGAATATACACACGTGTGTGCAGAGTCCTGAAGAGGGCAATCATTTGGAGCTGAAGTTACATGTGATTGTATGCCATCAAATTTGTGGGTGTGGGGAGCTGAGCTCAGGTCTTTTTGTGAGTGCTGCTAACCACTGAACCATCTCTCCAGCCCACTTATCCACAGTTTTCAATTACGATTTTGTTATCTACTGATGGATTTACAAGTTCTTTCTGTATTTGAATACACACTCTTTATGAAATTTATGCCTTGCACATATTTTCTCCTGGTTTGTGATTTGTCTTTCTGGTCTCTCAATGGTATCTTTCACAGAACAGAGCCAATCACTTTAATAAAGTCAATATATCAAGTTTTCTTTCACACATTATAGTTTGGGTGTTGTATTTGAAGATTCATCATCCAACACACTGCATAGATTTTTTTTTTCTGCTGTGATTTCTTCTGGAAGTAATATACCTTTGCATTTTGCATTTAGGTGTACAATCAATCCTCAGTAAATATTTGTGTATATTTGTATCTATATTGTCTGGGTATATTTTCCATTTTCTTTTATAATGCACATTTACATTCCCGAAAGCCATTGTTAAAAACTCTCTTTGTTGAATCTTCTTTGCTCCTTTACTGAATAATCATCAGCTGAAAATACTATGTGGGTCTATGCCTAGCAAATGTGTCATTAACATGTACTTCCTGTGTATATGAGAGACAGATGAAGAGGGGTGTGTGTGTGTGTGTGTGTGTAAGAGAGAGAGAGAGAGAGAGAGAGAGAGAGAGAGAGAGAGAGAGAGAGAGAGAGAGAAAACATAAGCACATATGTAACACAGTATCAAGACCAGAGGCTAACTATAAATGTATCTATTGCTCACCACCTTATTTTTAAGACTGTGTTTCTCATTGAACCTACAGATTATTAATTCAGCTCAGCTGGACCGGCCCACTGAGTTCCAGACTATTTTGGCCCCTGCATGTTAATATTACAGTAGCACCACGATACCCAGCTTTTGCTTGGCTGCTGGGATTCAGAGTTAGGTCCTCATGCTTACACAGTATGCTCTTTGCCAAGTAAGCCATACTCCTTAATTATTTAATATTATATACTATTCCCCAGCTTCCTGTGTGTGAATTTCCACAACTCTTATGGTGTAGTTTTCTGGTGATTCCTGAAGTAAGATTATGTAACTGTTAGGGCTTTGCTACTCCTATTCAGTGTGGCTCTTCAGAGTCTTGATTTTCTACATCAACTTAAGAATTGCTTTGCAGATGTCCATATAATATTCTACTGGGGCTCTGAATGGGATCTTATTGAGTCTATAGACCAAGTATGAAAGAACTGAACACCTTAACAGTTTACAGATTTCTAACTTACTAATACTCAATATTTCCACATTTGGGTCTTTAACTTCTGTTAGAACTTTACAGCTTTTTCACATGTAGGTTTTGTATCTGGGTCCCCTTCCATGACTCCTTTTTCTGCTGGCTTCTAGAAATCATTTCTCCTCTATTCCTTCATCTATCCCTGCATTCTCCTTGAATTAGATACAATGAAAAAAGGATTTTCTTTGCTTACAATGATAGGTCTCCAGATTTTCCCTACAGAGCTACCTTTTCTCAGTTCCCCCTTGTAGGAGCTAAGTTCCAGTTCCTGCCCATAAAGGACCGAGGGCCCCTGTGAGGTTCTCTAGGTACCTCTTGATAATGGAAATAATAATGTCAACTGCTCCTCTTTGTCTCAGTGTAGAGACCAACATGCAAGATTCACTTGACTCCAGAACAGCCTTGCATCTTCATGAACAACATTCAATGCTCACTTAATCCAATACATCATCTGCACAATCTCTTAAGACATCCAAAATGCATGTCACATCAGAATGTAGGGTCCTTAGACATTTTCTAGTAATAAACTAAAATGTAGAGGTCTTAAGTGAAACTAAAGCAGAGAGCTTAACATCCTATTATTTTTGTTTAGTGTTTATCACTAAATAATGAGTACTATGTCACTAAAGAATGGGTGCCTGAAACAGAAAGATAGAGACTGTAAAATATGGTTGTTCTATGGCCCAGAGATAAAGTAAATGAACTTGAATAATTGGGAAAGCGAACTATGAAAAATACCTCATTCATCACAGTCTTCTCAAAGAGACTACGAGTATTAATGAACTAAGAAAGCACCACAATATCTTGTAAGAGGGGAGTGAATATAGAATTGTTCATTTCAGTGGAAAAAAAATAAACACCCTGAGGAGGGCCTGTGGGAAAGTGATAGAAACTCTCCTCACAGAAAAGATACATAAACTATATCTTCCAAAAATGAGCAGTTTTAACAGGGGAAGAAGTACGGGATTTGAAAGTAGAAATGAGGCCATGCAAATAGCATCTGCCAAGATAAGAGAAAATAGTATGTTGTGTTCTGTGCCCAGGAAAGGAGAACAAGCCATTTTCAGTGTCCTCAGTATAGAATTCATGTGAAAAAGTGGAAGAAGATAGCAGTGTATAATTAACCCAGGGTCAACTGATCGAAAATGTGTATATCCATATTAAGGAAGTAAGTTTTACACTGAAGGTGATAAGTTATTTTAAAATGTAAAACAGGGAAGTAGAAGGTTGGGCTGGAGGCACGGATCCCAGTAAAAAAGAGGACGTTTCAATCAGTAACACATATTAAAGCAGTGCACAGCGCCACACAACTTCAATTATAATACTGGAGAGAAAGAGAGCCATCACTTGAGCCCAGGATTTCAAGACTAGCTTGGGTGTCATAACAATATACCCTGTCTCAAATAGAAAAAAGAAAGGAAGGAAAGAAGGAAGGAAGGAAGGAAGGAAGGAAGGAAGGAAGGAAGGAAGGAAGGAAGGAAGGAAGGAAGGGGGAGGGAGGGAGGGAGGGAGGGAGGGAGGGAGGGAGGGAGGGAGGGAGGGAGGGAGGGAGGGGAAAAATGAAGGCGTGTATACACTGAACAGTTAGTCTGTACAAGGGAAGTTGGAAAATTAGTAATGCATCATAGTAAACTGTTCCTAACTTGCAGAAAACCATCCAGGCTAGAATCTCTTGTCATCAAGGAGTGAGTGATTATCAGGATCTAGTGAAGGGTGTAAAAAAGGGAACATGGCCCAGGAGTGACTGGGAGCAGAGTGAATGACAGGATGTGGAATGTAACAAATATCAAGATTGAAGCTTCTAGCATGGACTAGACAGATGTCAAGACATAAGCTGCAGGAAAAACGATGGAAAGAAGAGTTAAGAAAAAAAGGAGCAGGTGGTGAATCCATGATGATATGAAGTTAACTGGTATGATGAGTCAAAGAAGGATTGATAACATATTAAACTATAGGGAGAAAGAGCAAACATTATTCAGTTCTATAGTGCATCCAAGGTGCAACACAAATAAAATCTAAAATCCTTTGTGCAAAGCCATGAGCAATTGTGACAATTTTCAGACATGCACAAATGTCCCTAGGAGCTATAGCTATAGATAGCCTGCCAAAGGTCTCCTGCTATGCAAGGATTTCTCCCTTGCTCTCAACAGCCCATCCCCTAAATACCTGGACGTAACATCAGCAGACAAGTGACTGTAGGTACAGTCCAGAAACCAGGAACAACTATCCTTGGAAATGTGTCTCCTTCTCCCTAGTAAGATAACACCCAGAATCTGTCCTCCTGTTGATAAGCTGGAGTGAGGCAGTTCCTGGTCAAAGGTGGGCTTATGAAACCAAATTAAATCAGTATTGGGCTCAAGCATAATGAAACTTTCCTTAAACTCTTCTGTCAGGGAAACCCTCTGCTTACCATCTCATGCCTTTGCATTGTGTGGGGTATGCATGATTAAAAATATATAACCTATGACTCACACATACTGAAATCAACCATACTTAAATAACAGTTCATCTGTCTATCAGGATAAGGATCTACCACACTCCTGTCCCTAGAAATTGGTTTTTCCCTCCACCTAAAATCATTTAAAGAACCTTAAAACAGGAGCACTTGAGTCTCATTCTTGTTTCCATGGAGTATATGCTATGCCTTTATTCTTAGTTTTAATAAATCTATACTATCATTGCTAATACTCCACAATAAATCTGAACATTGCCTCATAGGTCACCCTAACACTTGCTCTGGTAATAGGATTTTCACTTCTTTCTACAGATCTAAAAAGAAAACTAGCACAGGCTGGGACTAGGGCAGTCCTTTTTGTTTCTAACCAAACACTAGACATTTGTTTCTCTTTTGACTCCTAGGGAGCTATGAGAATTCATTAAAACTTGAAACCCCTCCTTTGATGGTTTTGCAAGAAAATAAAACCCAAACAAGTTTTAATGCCACATCCAGAGATCAGATTCCTGTTTGTAGTCACCTCTTGCCTGGTACTTAGGCTCACTGGGATAAACTCATTTTAGGAAACATTCCTTGCCTCTGCTAGGATGAATAAAGGAGGGATTTCCTCCACCAAATCTGTAGCTTCAGGACAGTTACAGCTGAGTGGGATTCCCACTGTAGCTTAAGGCATTTGGATCCGTACAAAGAACAATCATTAGGAGTCATAGCCACAAAATTGATGCCACTTAATCAGCAGCAATCCAGTGTGTGCAATTAATTACAGTGATTGCAAGGCTGAGAATCACTGTGATGCATACTAATAACTGGCCTTGGTAATTGATGCCTCTGTATGGTTCCAATATAACACAGAGTTTCGGGCACACCTATTCCGGCAGGAAGGCTCCTGGTATTAATGCTCTCAGCCTGTCTAGAGAAGAGCACAATACTTGTTCCCACTGGAGAGCTGAAAGGGTTGTCACTCTAGGATACAGTTTTTCCTTTTGCAAGTCTGGTTCTCTCCTTTGCAGATTGGCTTAGCAAGCCTTTTCCTGTGCTTTGTTGGGTTTTCCAACAGTCTTGATTTAAATCCACCAAAATCCAGCAATGTGAACTCTTAAGCAAAGATACTAAGCCCCTGTTGACATCTCTACTCGAATCAAAGGGCAAGATGAGCCCAAGGCTTCTAGATAAGGACAGAGATATCCAGTCCTGAACAAGAGGCTTTATTTGGCTGCTCTTGAGAATCCCAACTTTGAATTTTGATCAGTGGAAAATGACAAAGTCTTACTTGAAATTTATCTTTGTTAGATCTTCTCTAAGTATCCTGTTCACTTTTTACATTATTGCCTTCTGGCTTGTCACACCAAACCTGCAGTTCTTCAAGGTGAGAAGAGATACCTCAATGTCTTTACACAAGATGTGTGTATAGGGTCAGGTTGGTTGATTTCAGATATTACATTTCATACATTCTCTGAGGCAGATGTTAGAGGCCCACATATTAATAAATTATATTGCAATGTAACAAGGGCACCTCCAGGAAAGAAAACAGAGACGAAGAAATATGTTGCTAACACAGCCTTTTTGGCCATGATGATAGAGCCCAACAGGAGGTTAGCTTCCAAAGCCTCTCCCTGCAAAGGCCATTGTACCAGACTTGTACTGAGTTTGCATTTTCCAGAAAACAGTGAAGGTCATGCTCGGAAGGCCTTAGTACATATATCTGTGCCTCCTCTATACAAATCTATTCCTTGATCCTCTTTATATAATTTTGTTGTGTCCATACAGAAGGGACATTTTGTTTTTGCTCCTCAGATATTGGAATTGACCCTAACCCCTTATGTGTGTCAAAAAGCAAATGGCAAATGAACTCAAAATAAAAATCTCAGTGAGTGGACTAAATGGATATTTGAACTAACCCACAGGGCAGGGCAGAGTCACAGACAAGACATTTCTGCTAAGCATATGAAATGCCACATGAAGTGTGCTGGTCTTAGGCTTTTTAGTTTTTTATCTGACAATTAGGCACTCAGGATGAAATGAGTGCTGTTTGTAGACTCTAAGACTAATGGAACTAAAAATCAATTCAGTAGAGTTGAGAAATTGTACAGAAATTTCATATTGTTCATTTGTTCTGTCTCCTAGAACCCTGGCACATTTTGCATAAATATAGATGCTCTTATATTTGGCATACGTATAGGAGACAAACATCTTCTCATTATCATAGAGTCATGGACATGTTCTAGTAGGCAGCACACCATGATCTAAAAAGGTCCCCCCATCCAAACATAAGTCATTCTACATTGGAGACATCATGTTAATAAGATACAGTAGAGGCCATAGGCAAGAACTAGCCAGTTTGATAACATTAGTGCTTGGGATTTCAATTTCCAGGTAGGAGAAGCCATTTCTTGATATCCAGAGATATAAGTTACTTGGTACATATCTCCTGGCCAGGGCTCTTTATACTAAGCAAGCTACAGGACTCTGCAATGGTCTTTTTTTTTTTTTTGAATTTTTTTTTTATTACGTATTTTCCTCAATTACATTTCCAATGCTATCCCAAAAGTCTCCCATACCCTCCCCCCCACTTCCCTACCCACCCATTCCCACTTTTTGGCCCTGGCGTTCCCCTGTACTGGGGCATATAAAGTTTGCATGTCCAATGGGCCTCTCTTTCCAGTGATGGCCATCTTTTGATACATATGCAGCTAGAGTCAAGAGCTCCGGGGTACTGGTTAGTTCATAATGTTGTTGCACCTACAGGGTTGCAGATCTCTATAGCTCCTTGGATACTTTCTCTAGCTCCTCCATTGGGGGCCCTGTGATCCATCCAATAGCTGACTGTGAGCATCCACTTCTGTGTTTGCTTGGCCCTGGCCTAGTCTCACAAGAGACAGCTATATCAGGGTCCTTTCAGCAAAATCTTGATGTCATAATCAAAGTACTACATAGAACAAGTATTGCCACCCAGAGGACTGCCCTCTCGTCCAGTTCCTCTACTACTCTACTACTGGCCTTGTTTGGCAAGTCTGATTTTTTTCTCACCTCATTTCTTTATCTACATAATTTTCACCATGTAACTCATATAACTATTTAAATTTCCCTAGGCCAGGCACACTATATCCTATAAAGTCATACTGGTGGTACTGGTGCAAAGCACGGGGGGAAAGTACAGAGAAATTACACAGTATGATCAGGATTGTGCATATGACTAGTATGAAGGAAACTTCCTACAAAGAATAGCACGTTCCCCTGACTTTTCTTCAAGGCTGATCAATTGATTATAGCTTCAATGATTGTAGAGAGCTTGATTGTTTCAAGACCACTGCCAAATTATTTTGTGCTATCTTTAGTCCTCTTAATAATCATTTGTTGCTATCTTCTGTATGTGATCTCAAATCTTTGTGTCCATTTTGTAAATCCTTTAGAATGTACAGACACAAAGTTCCCTACTACCAACCAAAAAGCTAAGAATGCCATCAGATAGCATTTGAAGCCCATAACGGACATTTCCTTGATTGCTTCAACTTGCCTATGTAATCTTTCCACCAGTGTATTTTTAAAGTGTCTGCCCTAATTTTGATTTCTGTTTTTCTTATAAACAGACCATAACCAAAAGCAGCTTAGAAAAGAGTTTATTTGCCTTACAGATTACAGTTCATTATCCATCTATGAAACACAACAAGGTAGGAACCTGGAGTAATGCTATTCCTGGCTTTTTTCCTGTCCATGTTTAGCTAACCTCTTTGTATAGCTGAGAATTAAAGAATGGTACAACACACAGTGGGGTAGATCCACTTATATCATTCACTAATTATGAAAATCTGACACAGGCATGCCTATAGACCAGTTTGTTAGAGGTAATTCAATTGCGACTCTCTGTAAATGTGTATCAGGTTGACAAAAAACAAACCAACACAGAACCTTAATTTATGACTTTTTTGTTGTTACCATAAAACTTGATCAAGTATTACTATGTTAGAACATTTAAATGGGGTGACCTGAAAATGTGTTCTCAGGCCATGATCATTAAAAAAAATTTTTTCCAGAATAAACTTTCAAATATGCTTTGAGGTAAGAGTTGTGATTTTGCATTGACATTAGAAAAGATGAATCATAGAATTATTACAAGAATACTTAGCATGTGTTGAACAATTCTGTAGCACCAAGTGATAGCTAACACATATTAAACATGTATTAACTTGTTTTAAAGCCCTTACTTTAAGGTAAACCAGTAACTTCCTAACACTTTTGTTTAGAAGTACAAGATGATTTTATAACACCAAAATCAGACTTTCATAAATAGTCCTAAACAGGTTGTTATTGTGTAACAAGCAATCCCCAAAATGTAGATAGCTATATTATCATTCATGAGGCAGAAAAAAGCCAAGATCTATAAGTTCCAGACTAGACAAGACTATGCAATGAATGTTAGCCTGTCTCAAATTACATCATCCTCTTAAAAAAATAATTGTGCTTCATCAGTGGACTGTGGGTGAATATTCAGGCAGCTTTTCTGCTTCTGGTGATAAAAGCTGAAACCACCTAATAGACGTCAACTGCCAGGGAAGTTAGCTCAGTGGGTCTTAGGACAACTTCAAGGTTAGACTTCCTTGCAGAATGACAACTTCAGAGTGGTTTAACTTACCACACTGTATCTGAGACCATTCATGTGGGGCTAACTAGAAAATTGAACCCTACATTGACTTTATAACCCAGCCATCAGTAACTAGAGTAACTTCTGACATATTCTCTTGTTCAGAGCAATCCTAAGACTGCATTTTCTGAAGGATGTGAAACAAAACTTACCTCTGCTTGGTAAAGCAGGAAATCTCGTTCTAAAAGAGCAGACAGGATAAGAAGAGCACTGGGGCTATTTTTGAAAATGGAACATGCTATAAATATTTCACCTCATTATATGCAGTGTACTATGATATTTTCTACTTTGTTCTATCTCCTTCAAAGATGTTGGCCACAAGTCACTACATTAAATTAGTGACTCACTCATGGGATATTTTTTCCAGCATAAAAGGTGAATGATAAGTGGCACAGGTATGTCTAGCATAAGGATTATCCCTGGCATATTAGCATACCCATGACAACCATGCTGTACAGTCATATCTGAATGTTTGTTCCTTTTGAGCAAAAACTAAGCATAGTCCTCTCCCAGCCTCTAACCAGCCTTGAGAAATAAATACTTGGATTTTCTTTGCTCATGTACAGCAAGATCAGTGTGATTAAACAGGTCACATCTATGACGCAGCAATATTTTCCTCAGCTCACGCTGTTTCTAAAGCAGATATCCTTAGACACTGTTCATTCCTATGCCTGTCTGAGGGGTGGATGTTGACTTTCAAAATGTACCACTGGGCACTCACCTTGGGTTACAAGAACATGATAACATTGTTGTGAATTTAAGTGAGCACTACAAACCATTCTCTCTCTCTCTCTCTCTCTCTCTCTCTCTCTCTCTCTCTCTCTCTCTCTCTCTCTCTCTCTCTCTCTCCCTCCCTCCCCCACCAACCCCCCTTCTCTCTGTCATGTGTAGAGGCTTTCATGAACAGGTAAGTTTGGCTCTCCAATGAGTTAATGGCAATACCCCAGATGACATAAGGGTATATACTTCACATTCCAAAGTCCAATCCTCAGCTAAAGATCAGTGTGGCGATTCTGGGAGAAGCTGCAAATGCAATTTATAAGGACTGTGTTTATCCATCTGGGCCATCCATAGCATTACAAATGAAAGCTGAGTGAAGCCATCACCCCATAAATCATAGTGGATGCAACAAGATGTTTTCTAATTGCTGGGTTTGGGAAAATGTCAGCTCCTAGGACAGAATCTTATTATAAGATTAGAAAAACAATGGCAATGACAGCACATACTCTGCAAGACAAAGTGTCAGCCACTGGATAAATATTTGACCCAGAAAACCATTTGCCCTGTCCTCTCCTTACATGTCTCTTCCTTCAGGAGGTTCCTGAGTGTCACCTGGAAAGAATTTAAAAACACACTGATTATGGAGAAGTATCATTGACACATCTTAAGGTGCTTCTTTTGTGTTCTCTAGGACACAGGTTTGAAACACATTCCAGTTTGTATGCGCTGGGGTGGGGCCAGGCCTGCACCAGTTTAGCCTGCTAGGTGTTGTCCATTAGCAGCTGGCCTTATCATGGTGTAAGACCTCTTGTCCTGCCTAGCCTCTAATCCATACTTTGCCTCTTGCAGTTCCTTTCTGCTACCTGCACAACAGATCTTGATCAAATCCTACTCCCCCTGAATTGTTCTTTGCCTCTCACTTCCTTTTTAGATCAGAATTAAGTGGAGGGAAAGAAAAGAAAACAAACAAACAAACAAACAAAAGGTGCTACTCTAGGTATGGGAGATTTCTTCTAAGGCAGAGGTTCTCAACCTGTGGTCACAACTCCTTTGGGAATTAAGCAACCCTTTTACAGGGACCAGCTAAGAGCATTGGAAATAGCAGATGTTTACATTATAATTTATAATCATAGCATAATTAGTTATGAAGTAGCAACAAAAATAGCTGAGGTTGGGTATTAGCCCAACATAAGGAACTCGGTTAAAAGATCACAGAATTTGGAATGTTGAGTGATTTGTTTATAAAAAGATAAAGAGATGGGGGATAAGTTCTCTTGAGGTGTGGTAAAGTATGAGGGAAGGGGGTGCCTTGGCAGGCCCATACTGAGGCATCTCATCCCCCTGAGGGACCAGTCACACCACCATATAGTATAGAATGGAGTTTATTAAGGGCATGGGAGTAGATTTGAGAGGGTAGTAGAGGGAGAGAAAGAGAAAGGGAGAGAGAGAGAGAGAGGGAGAGAGAGAGGCAGTAGAGGAGTAGAGGCTGGCCATGAGCATATGGGGGGAGGGGTGGGGAGAAAGGTGGGAAACAGGAGGGGAATAGCAAGAGAGGAGCAAGAGTGCAAGAGAAAGAGAAAGGGGCAAGCAGCCCCTTTTATACTGGGTCAGGCCTACCTACCTGGCTGTTACCAGGTAACTGTGGGGCAGAGCTTAGAAAGAATGCTAGCATTGACAACCACTGCTCTAAGCGGTCTTTAGTTTCTGGGAAAGTCCTTCTCCTGGAGGCACAGTTGCCTGATCAATGTCATCAGACATCTTCATCCTCTCAAGTAAGCTGACTCTGCATAGCATGAACTGAATGTAGTGACCCCAAGTTCACCAGATCTCCAGTGCTGTCATATAGCCACTTCACCCTGTCCCTTCCTGCAAGTCTGACTCTATACCTAGCTTTTTTCTGTAGCAGTTTCACAAGACATCCTACTTAGAAAACCAGTGTCACCTCTGAAGCTCAGGTCTATCAATCAAGAGTCCTGACAGTGGAGAATATTACCTTCTCCAGAGTTAACCTGAGTAGACTGATCCTAAGGAACTGCAGTGGAGGATGGGGAGAGAGTATGAGCAAGAGAGGCAGATGGACATTTTATAAGTAATTTTCATCCTAGGCAAGCACAGCAGGAGTGAAGTGCCCTCAGAAATGGTAGTACCTTGTGGGTCCTTACCCAAGGGATAATTTCTGGATGTTTGCTCTCTGATTCCTAAAAGTCATTGGTTAAGGCTTGGAGTCTTACCTGAGAGATGACAATGTTCTAGAACTTCAAGCTTCTGTCTAGAGTGACTCACCCAACCCACTCCCACGAAGTGAAAAGGTGCAAGTAATGGAAGTAATTGGCCAAATATCCTGCAAGCTAGGTCTAGGCGCTATCAGTACTGGGGACTCACCTTAGATCTCACTCTTTCCTGAGCCATACTTGGCCTTATAGGCCAGTGTAAGTTGGGAAGTCTCATCGAGCCTTCATTATTCAACTGTGTTCCATTAGTACTCACTGAGTTGCTCTGTCCAGTACCCTCATATTTCTCTCTCCTGATTCACTCTATGTTTCTATTTCATTTCTTAGTCAGGTCCTTAGGACAAACAGATGTAAATTACAGTGTTTAACCGCTCATAACCAGGGAAAATGATATTAACTTGAGAACTTACAGAGGCCATAGATAAGACTTCAAAAAGATCAGAAACCCTTTATTTTAAAATTTGTGCATATCACTATAGAGAACTTGTCGAGTTTGAAAAGAAATTCTGAGTCAGAAAGAAAAATTTTTAAAAAGCTAAGGTATCAAAGTGACCTCTGCAGGTATTTGATATCAAGTTCATGGATGGAAAATAGTCAACAAAGCAGTGAACTTATATCTGGAGTGGGTTCTGTAACTCTGTTTTATAGAACTCTCTTGCAAGCAAAACAGCTACCATCTTCATGAGATCAACTGTCAGGCCATGGGCAAGCACCAAACCCTGATGCTATTAATGATCAACTGTTATGCTGGCAGACAGGAGCCTAGCAGATTTGTCCTCTGAGAGGCTCAGTTGCCCAACATCTGGAGTGGCGATGGTTCCTAAAGCTGTTGCCTGTCTGTGGAATCAATTATTCAACTGGGTTGCCTTGTTTGACCTCACTGGGAGGGGATATGCCTAAACTTGCAGATAATAGGGGGTCACCTTCTCAGAGGAGAAGGGGAGGGGAGTGGAGGGAGAGATGGTGAGGGGGGACTAGAAAAGGACAGCAATCAGAATGTCAAATGAATGAATGAATGAATGAATGAATGAATAAATAAATAAATAAATAAATAAATAAATAAATAAACAAATGAATAAACAAACAAACAAATAAATGGAGAAAAGGGTGGTCATCAGAACTGGGCCTGCTGATATTATCTCCTAGAAGTGGGTAGTAGGGAGTGGAGAGTATCCTAGAACTGTCACTAGAGCATCTGCCAGTTCTCCCAGCCATCAGGGTTTTGGGAGGGGCTAAGACTAAGAGAAAGGGACTTCATCAATGTACCTATAAGGAATCTATAATCCATAATGGGTGAAGAAGGCTTTCCTGTATGACTGCTTTACTCCTGTCACTAAAGCTTCACTTAGAGTGACTTGCCAGTAACAATTGTTAAAGAATTTAATTCTAATTGAGATTCACAGAATCATGCATAGTTCAGGATACAGAAGGTCTCCTGGCGAATGGGGGCTGTTTGCATAAAGTCATTGATTGCAGCAATAAACTGCTATGCTGTGGGTAGGAGATGACATCTTGCCAGAGGCATTTCTTGAGCAGTTAGAGACATTTCTCCCAAAGGAGTAAACAAAGTTTTATGTGAATGGAGTTCACACAGTAGGATTGTGTAGGGAAAGCTATTACATGCAGACTACATTAATCCATGCTCAGTAAGCAATCCCAAGAAACTCGCTGGTTACCAAGAGTGAACTGTGGTGGAATTGTGCCTTGGTTTGTTGTTAGGACCTTAAGGGGAAGAGTAGATGTCGTTCACATCTTCCTGAGGGGAGGAATTTTAGCAATGAACTCCCAGCAACAGCACAGTGCCTGGCACTAAGCCAGTTTCCTCAAGTAGGTTAATGAGCAGCCTGAGCCTGCTCTACTTAGTGAAGAGAGTTTCCTTTTTGATAACTATGTGGAAATTCCTGAGGCCAGAGAAGAGATAAAATGTACTATGTACTGGGTCAGAAATGTTGATATGCTGTTTCAGGCTCTATGATCCAGGATTTAAGCCTCCAGGACTTAAGAACTGAAATAACTGTTTGTATTTGCCACACTAACTGTCCAAAATAGAATGATTCAAACCAGTGATCATTCATTTTAATGCACTGTTCTATCATGGAAAATATTGAGTATGCAGTGAGCAATTCTTTTGTTCTACATTTAGCTCAGTTGATTTCTGGTGGGTTTGCTTATGTCTGTGTTTAGCTGGTGAGTGCTCTGTACTAATGATTTAGTATGACTAGGGCTGGCATAGAAGGGATAAGAGGCTCCATCTCTCATTACCTAGTGTGCTAGTTGGGATACAGTCAAATTGGATGATGGAAATCTAAGATGAGAGGCAGAGTGTCTGAAATTGCTTAGGAAGACCTGTACTTATAAATTAATCCAATGTTTTGACACATTCTGTCAAGCTAGATTATAGATTCAACACAGATTCAAGATGTGAAGACATAGGTGCCTGGAAACTACCATGGATAGTTATCTTTGCAAGCTGTGTCACCTTTCCATACCCAAAGAACATTCCTGTTAAGACCACTACAAGTCACTGAGCTGCCAAGTCATGAACTTCATAGGTACACATTGTTTTGAACCAGTGCATTTGAGGATCATTTTGTATCCAGACAAATTTTAAATTTAACTGATTCTTCATTTTAGCATGGGATCTTCTGGACTGGATATTGAGATAGTATCAATATAAAAGTGAATGATTAGAAGACACTGCCAAGAGAAGCAGGAAGTGGGCCAAGAATGAGTGCCATGAAGGAAAGGAAGTCTAGTAAATAAGGTGTGCTTCACACTCATGGAATGTTTGACTTTACAGGAAACATTTGGGCCCCGTGCCTGTTGGTCACTAGAGTTGTACCAGTCCAAACCATAACCCAAGTCTCTACTCTGTCATTCATGGGCTACCTACCCATGTGCACTATTTCCAGATATTTCTGGTTCTTTCCAGTACAAATAAACAGGGTTTTACTCCTGAGAGGCAGCAAACTGTTTCTGAAGACTTGATCAGAAGATTGCATGTCAGCTATTAACTGGGACTAAAGATCTGGCATTTCATACTGTGTCAAAACCTTCCAGGAGCTGGGACATTAGCATTGTCTGTCTTAGTGCCTGAGATGGCTCATTTTCTCTGCACGTTCTGAAAGATTCTGCTTGGAGCCCGTTGAGTGATTAGACTGCTTTTACTGTTTTCACTGAACAGTTTTGCTGTGTGGCAGTAATGCTAGTTCATTTGTCCCTGTTAGTGCCTCGGGGAGGAAGAAATCATCATCAAGTGTCCTCATCATCACCCTTCATGCACTCAAAGACTGTCACTAATCTGCCTCCTAGACATTTTGTGCTACAGAAGTGGCCTCTGCCGCATTAACCTTTCCTCCTAATTGCCAGACTTTGCTTTTCATCAGCTGTGCTGTACCTCTCTTAATCCCTTCTCCATCCCAGATTCTCCCTATACCAATTTCTTTTGAAAAGACAAAGACCTGTGCTAGGCACTGACCTCATGTGGTTGTCTAGTTAATGATAGGAAAGTTGGGTTGAGCCTTTATCCCAAAGCCTTGGGGTTTCACCACCCCAAGCATCACCTTTGCTTTTGAAGGTTTGCTTAACTCAATGACAAAATATCTCTTCTATGGATGACAAGAGATTGTACCATCTTATTCCACTAGAAACAAACACTTGAAGTGAGGATATCAAAATTCTAAAGAAGAACTGGTCCTCCATGCTGAGAAGATATCTCTCTTGCTCATGTCCAGGACAGGACACTCATATGGCCCTCTAGGTATCATTAAGCACAGCAATGAATAATAGATGCTACTGGATGGAGAGGTATAAAGGTCCTGGACTTAAAATTCCTCTTGACAAAAATTAAAATGAAGTTAGACCACCCATCTTTCATCCACACCCAGCTTTGTCATCTAAATATGAGAGTAAGTGTGCTAAACTCTTCCATCACCGTGTCCTGCAGTTCAGGGTGGCTGTGCAACTCTTTTCTCAGCCTTAAAGTTCTAGAAGGCTCAGTAAAGAAGAAGTCCTGTATAACATCATTATCTGAGCACTAGGAAGAAGCAATAGATCCCAAAGGGACGTGTTTCTATACCCCATCCATCAAATGAATGAATTGCTCTATTTGCAAAGGATGTTTGTTACAAAGCAGCCAATAGAAATAAGTCTGTTCATCTGATTTCTATCATTTTAATTTATATACTTTGTTAAATAACAATACTTTGAGCTGTGTATAATGCAGGAGTACAAAGCTCAGAGCCACAGAGGGCTAAACTATAAGGTTTACAGCATATACATTAGTATGCCACTCAAGGGGAGCTTTCTGAAAAGAAAGCTCATCACAGGCTGGTGGGAAATACATTTCTCCAGGATGGCTAACCAGCTGGTGGCCAGTGCAAAATTTAAAGACTGAAAATTTTGTATGTGCAGAAAGAGTGTGGCCCAGTGAACCTGCACCATGGCCTCACTTACCTTCCTTGGCAACCTGTGAGGCTTCAAAGAATCATGTAAAACTGTGCTCCAGTGTCACACCAGTCCAGGAAAGCAATAATTAATCCAATAATCTGGGAGAAGAAAGGTTGCTATTTACTTCTTTCATCCCATCCTTGGGCCCACTGTCCTTAGAAAATTCAAGTTCTTTGTGTAATTTCTATCCTATAATCTGTATGTCTATCTAAGACATATGTGTTATTAATTTTGTCTTTGAAATATTTATGGATACCCTCCCATTATGAATCTTTGAGAGATTAGGTTCAAGCACATATCTCCACCGCTGAAACTATAAGAAATCAAAAGTTGTATAAGAGCTCAGTCGATGGTTCAGTGGATAAAGCACTTGCTGTCCAGCATGAGGAGCAGAATTTTGTTCTGCAGTATCCACGTAAGTGCCAGAAAGTAAAGGCAAGGAATTTCTAGAGCAAGCTGGCTGGATACATAGTCCTATCTATGAACTCTGAATTCACATGAGAGATGAAAAACAAAAAGGATAATGATCTTAGAGCTATATGGGGCAAAGGGATGAGAAATATTTATGATCAGTATGATGCAAGATCTCATTATAATCTTATGGTATTTATATGTATGCTATCATGTTCCTGTCCACATCCTAAAACCTTCAGAATTTGATATATTGAAAGCAGAGTGACTAGAAAAAAGGACAGTGAGCAAGGTGTCTACAGTCACAGTACATTCATAAGCATAGCTCAGAGGATCCATTTCCTAGTTAATACTTAAGCAAAGATCCCCTGTGTACAAAGATCCTATCTATCCTTTCAGGATGTAATATCACACCACCCACCCTTCAATAGTTGTCCATCTAATATATCATTCCTCTATCATTGAATCTGCATTTTCAATGGGGGAGGGAGATTACTTTGAAAGATATATATTTTTGGGTTCTCTGTAGGAAATCCACAGAAGGCCAAATAGGAAAATAAAAAGTCACCAAAAAAAAAAAATGTCAAAACTTAAGGGATTCCTGATACTATTGTGTAGATTGTTTCTGGTTGAAAGCATTCAATACTTAGTCATATCATAATTAATAGTTCTTTGTAACCTGCCTTTTTCTACTCAGCATATGATGCTTTCCCCTTTTGTCACTAATTTCTATGATATCATTTTAGTTCTTACTACTATTCTTCTGCTGATGTTAGCAATGTTCATTTATCCACCAGGAAATAAATATCATTTGGATTGTTTCGAGTTCCTCTCCATTATAAATTATGTCATAATTATTATCTGTCTAAAGAAGCTTTCTACATATAATACCCATAATCAATAATAATTTTCATGACAGTCTCAGATGCATTCATGTGTAAAAATGTGTTTGGACCATATTTGACAGGATTTCTCTTGCTCCCCATTTTCCCTAGTGTGTCTAACATTAAAGCTTGAGTGATCTCAGACTAAACAAATTGCAGAATATTTCAAGAATGTAGCAGGAAATTTGAATAATCTTTAAGTAATTTATATCTGAATGTCAATCCTTCTGCACAGATTGCTAGCTAAGAACTTTCGCCAACACCTACCTCTGAATTGTGTTTTTTCTCAAATGTAAACCATGAAAAAATTCTTACCCTGTTACATTGCCAAGTAGATTAAGGGATTAAGCAAGACCTGAGAAGAGCTAGGCTCATAATAGTCCCACTGTTATTGTCATGCATATTACTGTAATCAAGCAGAGCAAAAGAATTCAGAGTAGAGGTTGCCACCTTTGCCCGTGTTTGGATCTCAAACCTCAGCCTAATGCAAGTATGCTTAGGGATATTATGGCTGTACCCTCCACAGCTTTCATGGCTTCCCTTGGAAGAAAGGAATTTAGTCTAGGGATACAGTAAACACTACTAACTGAAATATTCATAAGAAAACAATGGATGGAAGTGAAGAAAGTATACTGTATGAATTTTTTTTCGTTTTCTTTTTTTTTTTTTTTCTTTTCAAGACAGGGTTTCTCTGTGTAGCTCTGGCTGTCCTGGAACTTACTTTGTAGACCAGGCTGGTCTCGAACTCAGAAATCTGCCTGCCTCTGCCTCCCAAGTGCTGGGATTAAAGGCGTGTGCCACCACCACCTGGCTTCTTTTTTTTTAATTGGATATTTTATTTATTTACATTTCAAATGCTATCGCCTTTCCAGATTTACCCCCCAGAAACACCCTATTCCATCCCTCATCCCTCTGCTTCTAGGAGAGTGTACCACCACCTACCCACTCCCACCTCCCTACCCTTGCATTCTCCTACACTGGAATATCCAGCCTTCACAGGAACAAGGGTCTCTTCTCTCATTGATGCTCAACAAGGCTATCCTTTGCTGCATATACAGCTGGAGCCATGAGTCCCTCTATGTGTATTCCTAGGTTGGTGGTTTAGACCCTGGGAGCTCTGATTGGTTGATATTGTTGTACTTCCTATGGGTTTGCAAACCCCTTCAGCTCCTTCAGTCCTTTCTCTAACTCTTCCCTTGGGGACCCCGTGCTCAGTGGTTGGCTGCGAGCATCAGCCTCTGCATTTGTCAGGCTCTAGCAGAGTCTCTCAGGAGACAGCTATATCAGGCTCCTGTCAGCATGCATTTCTTGGCATCCACAATAGTGTGGGGGCTTGGTGACTCTATATGGGATGGATCCCCAGGTGGGGCAGTCTCTGTATGGCCTTTCCTTCAGTCTCTGCTCCACACTTTGTGTTCATATTTGCTCCCATGTGTATTTTGTTCCTCCTTCTAAGAAGGACTGAAGTATCTACACTTTGTTCTTCCTTCTTCTTGAGCTTCATGTGCTCTGTGAACTGTATCTTGGGTATTCCGAGTGTTTGGGCTAATATCCACTTATCAGTAAGTGCATATCATGTGTGTTCTTTTGTGATTGGGTTACCTCACTCAGGATGATATTTTCTAGTTCCATCCATTTGTCAAAAAATTTCATGTAGTCATTGTTTTTAATAACTGAGTCATTGTGTCACATTTTCTGTATCCATTCCTCTGTAGAAGGACATCTGGGTTCTTTGAAGCTTTTAGTTATTATAAGTAAGGCTGCTATGAGCATAGTGGAGTACATGTTGGAGCATCTTTTAGATATATGATCAGGAATGGTAGAGCTGGGCCCTCAGGTAATATTATATCCAATTTTCTGAGGAACTGCCAGACTGTACAAAATGTTGTGGACTCATTTCTGCTAAGAATCCTGAAGGACCATGGCCAGCATGTACTCCAGGGTTATCCACTCAAGTATTATGAAATACCTGAAGCTACGCTCTACCAGCTCCAAAAAAATGTGAGATATAGACAGCTCCCATGGCTGTGTAATGAGAGAGTATACTGATTACTCCTATTCCAGAGAATGCAGCCAAGTATGCTGCATAGTAGCTGGCAGTCAGAGTTGAGCCAGTGTTGTGTGAACTAACATAAGCAAACATGTCATCACCAACAGCACATGTGCTCTGAAAAAGAGCCCTTGTTTAGTTTTTCATATCTCATATACTTCTGTGTTCAGCTACTCTATTCTTAGATCAGTAGTATGTTTAGATTCAGTGGCTTAGGGCATGGCACTGGAGACATACAAAGGAGTTTGCTGTTTGTTGATGAGTGGTTGACCACCTGAGAAGCTCAGATCATCATAATGGCATAATGGTTAAGGGTAACAAGTGTGGCATTAGGGTATGTGATGGTATAATAAAATATATTATTTGTACTGATAAAAATGGGAGTTCAAGGGCCCTGATTATTTGAGGTATGGTCCTGTAACCCACACAATAGAAGGAGCCAATGCCTCCAAACTGTTCCCTGACTTCCACCCATGTACCATGGTATATTCATAATCTCTCCCAAATAAACCAATAAGGTCCTGTAATTCTTTAAGGGATTTTTGAGTTTCCTCTTTAAGGGCATCTATCTGTTTAGCTGTGTTCTCCTGTATTTCTTTAAGAGAGTTATTAATGCCCTTCCTAAAATCCTCTACCAGCATCATAATATATGATTTTAAATCCAAATCTTGCTTTTCCGGTTTGTTGGGGTATCCAAGACTTGCTGTGGTGGGAGTGGTGGGGAGTGGTGGATTCTGATGATGCTAAGTAGTCTTGGTTTCTGTTGGTAAGATTCTTTCATTTATTTGCCTTTCGCCATCTGGTAGTCTCTGGTGTTAGATGTCCTTGCTGTCTCTGGCTTGAGCTTGTTCCTCCTGTGAGTCTGTATGCCTGTGTCAGCATTCTTAGGAGACCATCTCTCTCCTGGCAAGACCAGTGCACAGAGGGCTGTGGAACAGCCCCACCTCCTGGGTGCAGATGTAGGCCCATAGGGCCCTATCCCAGCTGTTCTGCCACTTCTTCGACCCGTGTGTTCCTGAGTAGACCTGCCTTAGAGAGTCACCGGAGAGAAAATGGCATTGCCACCTGAGTTCCAGGGTCAGACACTTCCTGGAAACAAGCTCTCCTATGATAGGGAAGGTGCACAGAGGACTGAGGATCAGTCCCACCTCCTGGGTGCAGGTGTAGGCTCATAGAGCCCTGTCCCAGACTCTCTGCCACTTCTGCAGCCTGTGGGCTCCTGAGCATATCCTCCCTAGAGAGTCACTGGAGAGAAAATCCATATACACTTCTTAAGACTATTCTCTCCCTCTCTCCCTACTCCTTCCTCTTAAACAACAACTAATGTTCAAATTAAAACAATACACGGTCATAGTTCTGCCTACTATGAGTTTTATCAACTGTCCTACATTATACCACAAAGGCACCAGTTTCTTTCTAAAAGGGGTAAAACTTTAAGCCTTTAAGTGAGAATTATACTTCTTGATAACATGAATACTATACTTTAATGTTAGTACCTCTTAAATTCTATGAGAGAAAGTCAGGATATCTTATTACAAGATAAAGACATAAGAGTAGCAAAGAAGCAAAGCTATTTACATGCTGCACACATGCACACACACACACACATATATATATGAATATGAGTAAATACATACACTCTAATGAATCAATGAAAACATGTATTCTCATTACAATCCCATCTCTCATTCTGACCTGGTCATGTGATGGCACAAATATTTATAAAAATTTCCTCTCCTATTCATTTGTGAGCCTCTTGACTTTCATGGTCTTTCAATAGGTAGAGTGGCCGAAACCAGCTGTTTGGGGAACAAGACTATTGTTAGTCCTGCCACACACATTATATCTCTAGGTAAAAGGATTCCTCTTTTAAAAACTAAAACCATTGGATCACTAAAGCATTAAATCATAGAAACAGGATGAAAAGAGAGAAAAGAAGAAAGGAAGAAAAGAAGAAAGATAAAAAAGGTAAGAAAGAAAGAAGAGGAGAGGAGAGGAGAGGAGAGGAGAGGAGAGGAGAGGAGAGGAGAGGAGAGGAGAGGAGGGGAGGGGAGGGGAGGGGAGGGGAGGGGAGGGGAGGGGAGGGGAGGGGAGGGGAGGGGAGGGGAGGGGAGGGGAGGGGGAGGGGGAGGGGGAGGGGAGGGGAGGGGAGGGGAGGGGAGGGGAAGGGGAGGGGAAGGGGAGGGGAGGAAGAGAAAGAGGGAGAGGGAGAGGGAGAAAGGGAAAAAGGAAGGGAGGATCCCTTATTTTGGGCCCCTAGAGATGATACTAAGATATTGCTTATATCATTATCATTCCTGGATTTATCCATCCTTTTTATGAGATAGATGATAGATAGATAGATAGATAGATAGATAGATAGATAGATAGATAGATAGATAAAATCATCTAAGAGATGCTAATTCTAAACAATAACACCTTCATGTATGATGCTGCTCCAGTTTGGACTGCCACTCAGTTGTGACAATGACTGTGTCTTTGAAAGCACAATCCATTTTCTTTCAAACCAGTTCTTTCAGAAAGGTAAAACCAGGTGCAGAGTGGGAGGGGCAAAACATTTCTGACAGGAGTAGGAGCCATGAAAATTTGGTTCATATTTCATATCACAGATGTGATTCTCTGCCTGTAAGGCTTCAATTTAATATTTACCACTTCCTCTGGTGATGGACTGCTGTTACACGTGTCCAGACTTATGACCTAGAATGTTCAGCTTAATATAGCTCTTTAAGCTTTCTGCTAACTTGACAGACCACAGTTCATATCAATTGCTCACTTTACAAGATCTAGGACTACCCAAGAAAAGAGTCTCCAAATATATATTTATAAAGGAGTTTCTAGGTTGGGTTGAGGAGGAAAGAACCAAGCACTGTAGATGGTGTTATTTTATTTGCTTAATTTCAAAGCAGTATAAAAAGAGAAAGCAAGCTAAGCACTGGCATTTGCCTAGCCTTTTCCCTAAATGCAGATGCAATATGACAACCTTCCTTATATTGTCACTACCATGACTCCCCTACCATGCTGGATGGTACCATCAAACTATGCGCTAAAAATACCCTCCTAAATTGCTTTTCCAGGTATTTTGTTATGAGAAAAGAGACTAATTCAATGACTAGATGTTAAATGTTTTTAAGATACAATTTTAGACCCCAAACTGTATCTCAAAAAGCAAGCCAGTTACCTTCAGAGTACAGCAAGGGTTTTATTTACCTGTAGAGATATAAAAGGGTTCCAGGTAACTTTTCTGACAGTGCCACTTTAAGCAGTAGTGAATCCTCTGAGTCTATGGACCAAATTGAGGAGAGCTTACACAGAAGCATGAACTTGTTACACAGCTTTTTCTTGTTCTGAGACTTAGTCAAAACCATATGCTTTGAGAATCATCAGATAAATGGGCTCAGTTCCACACTCAGATGAGTAACACATTACTCTACATTCCAAAGAGCCCCAAGATAGATTGAACTACTTATTTGGATATAGGAAGGATCATGTACAAAGTCTAAAGTTCTTTGACTTTAGGACTATCTAAATATGTGATATACCATGGTTTCTACAAGTTTTCCCATGATAGGTAATAGGATGCCTATGAACTTTTATAACATTCAAATTTTACCATATGACTTGCAAATAGATAGTCAACAAGTTTTATCATGATTTCTGGCTATTACAGTGTCATCACTGTCAAAGAATAGTGTAATATTTGTGGAAGAGACTATTAATATTAATCACAACAACTTAATGAAGGGACAGGCCTATAGGTCCTTGAGGTAAAACAGTGTAAGTGTATTGTTGACCTTGACAATTGAAAAAAGACTACTTCTGACAAAACTGATGGAAAGGTATGTAGACAATGGTACTTGACTGATCAACAGCTACATATAAGTGATGAAAGGATGTGGTAAGGAGTTTAAGCAATGAAGCCACCTTCATTACAGTGACGAAGTTTGGTGTCAGAACCTGGCTAATCTTATGCCATTTGACTATTCTGTCAAGTACTTATGTCTTCTGCCCAGGAAAAATCAGCTAGGGAATAAAAATGGGGTAGAATTAATTACTCATTTATTGTTCAAGTCCCTGGTGATTGCACTAATCCCTAGCATTCTTCCAAGAGAATGGCATGCTTTTTAGTTTACTATCTCACTGAGTAGAGGATATCCTAATGGCTTCCATGCTTCTTTTTCTACACTATAGAGAGAATATGTCTATATGGATGTGGCACCTAT
Source organism: Mus caroli (assembly GCF_978045245.1). Classification (NCBI taxonomy): domain Eukaryota; kingdom Metazoa; phylum Chordata; class Mammalia; order Rodentia; family Muridae; genus Mus; species Mus caroli. Next base: position 30,208,931 of record NW_028227257.1, on the reverse strand, counting down.
CAATAATAAATCACATCAGATTTATTTGACAATGGCTTATACACAACAGAGGAGGTGGTGAACCTAGAAGGAAGAAGGAATTCTGGGATAAAGTCAGGTGTGGGGGATTCACCAGGGAAGATTTTACAAGACAGATGCATGGTACCTAAGCACAGGTAACCAGCCACATTGCAAAATGTGGATTAGAATAAATGAGTTATTTTAAATTGTGATCTAGTCCGAGAAGAGCCTAGATATTTGGCCAAGATGTTGGTAAATATGATTTGAGTCTGAATCTTCATTCTGGGAGTGTGGGACTGGGAAGGAAAACCAGACCTAACTTCTACACTACAATGATAGCTATCAAGCCATGTTCAGAGAACCAATATGGGAGCTGTGGATTCTACTGGGTATGTCTATTACAATGGGACAGTTCAGAACAGGACAAACAACTACAGGAGGAGGATTATGTTTGAACACACTCTAGCTCCACTCTATCACATACCTATTGATCATATCTGACTCATGGGTCACAAGTCTCCTTGAGTAGATGTCAGCTTACTGCCATGGTAATTATGTTGGTAAAGGAGACTGACATCTGTTTAAGGACAGCTATGAGAAATGTTAACAGAGAAAAATTTTGGTTACTGGGCTGTAGTAGTCATGCTCACCTTGAGTTTGATGGTCACATGCAAGCAATTAGCCTCAACACACTGTTCCCATTTATTCCCATTGGATTTAGGTTTCCCACCCGAAGGGCTTCGGGTCTATCATTTAGAGGATAGTAATTATAACTCCCTTCTAAGGCTGCTGAAGATCTCACAAAATTATGCCCCACAGTCATGAGGAAAAGTATGTATCTGGGTATTTGCCATCTACCTTGGATAATAAATCTCATCTCAAGCATTCTCTGCTGAACAGACAGATTTGAAGATTTGTGCACTGCTGACTAAAGTATAGATTCCTACCAGCCAGGAAATGGGCTTTTGTTAGCTGCTCTAATTCTTCACTTTAAACCTTCCTGTGGATTTCTTCCAAAGTATCATATTACTAGAATTATCTAGTATTGATATACTAGATATATCAATTCAATTTCATAAAACTCAAATTCAGACTGGTACATACTTCAAACTAATGCTTTGGATAACATTTATAAAATGAAAATCTAATCTTAAATCTCTTCTCAGTTGAGCACTAGAGGTGAAATTTAAAGAACCTATTTCTGTTTAAACCCATTTTTCTGAAAATCAATTGTTTATCTGCTGTGCATACCCTCTCAGTCCACAATTTCATAACAACTGTACAGATTGGAAGTATTTGCCATGGCCCATCATGGGAAACAGTTCTAAACACTCCATAGCCCTAGGGCTTTCTCCAAAGTTGAAGAAACCCCCTAGTCCACCTTGAAGTAAGTCCTGCAAGGTTAGGTTAAGAGATGTTGTAAAGTGACAGGTTGGTAGTACTAATGTTTCTAAATATTGGTTGCCAAAGCGGCTAATAGTCAGAGGGTAAATTTCCAGCCTCCATTTTGCATGAAGTGACAGATCTTAGATGAATTCTACAAGTCTCCTCACCAGGTCCTTGCTAAATACAGATGATCACTTCAGTGAGAAGATGTTCTCACCCACTCTTACCTTCCTAGGATTATTTCCTTAGCCAAAACACCTGATGAACAGAGAAGCATTAGACTCAGATCTCAGAGTTCTGAGAACTGAACTTACTACGTATAGAAACACAAAAACCATCATGCTTGGTTATATATGCATTGAAATGATATGTTACTTGTTTGCTGTGATAGACAGAATTTGTACATTCAGATGATGAGGAGGCCATTCTTCTGATGCTGAAGTTGATTTCATTAGCTAACTTCCCCTTCTGTTTTCAACAATTTATGGGTCACTGACACTATAAAATTACAGAGTGAGCACTGTGAGTGGCAGAGAAGGCAAACAGATCTTATGTTTAGTACTCGCTATCCTTTTGAATCGATAAAATAAAAACACAGGATTGTGAACAGAGAGGTGATTTTGTACTTGAAAGTGTCAAGAGTTCAGAACAGATAAACAATCCTTTAAAATATAGAGAAGCAAAATATTAATGGCAGGCAGTGTATTGAAGAGACATCATAAAACACATGAAAATTGAATTTAGCTCTGGAAAATGTCTAAGTCACTAACCAATGCTAAGACATATCAATGTTACAATGGTGAAGAATGGTCTTCTACCCCAAATGATATATTTGGAATCTACCTCTTATATTCATGGTCATCTCTCCAGGGCATGCAATGGGGTAGACATATAACATGTAAAACTAGGACTCATCCTAACAATGATGAAGTGTAAGGAAGAAAAGAACTCTTCGCTCTTAAAGCTGAATGTTCCAACATCACTTCCTTTGGCTTGTATCCAATACACTTTTATAGTACTCTTTTGTAAAACCTGAAGACCTTATATACAAAGAAAAACTCTTCTTTCAAGCTCTGTTTTCAATAATAAGTCTGATATGCAAACAAATTCTGTTAGAGTTTATAAGATAGGTACACATGAAACACTGGGCGAAAACAGTGGAATTTTCTAATAAAGAATAGCAGAAGGCACACAATATCTGTTTACTACTGTCTCTGAAACAGAGCAATCTCCTGGTAGATCAGCATGACCTTGTTTGGGCTGGAAAGGAAAAAGAAAAGGCAAAGATGTAAAGATGTGGGAGAATGAGTTGCTTTCACAACAGGGTTTCATAGATGGGCAGTGGGGATGATGGGAATTCTTGGCAAGTATGTTGTCTGGATTGTTGGATGAATTTTACTAATAGCATGTTTCTATATACAAAGGAAGTTGTATTCAGCTTTCTCCTCCTAATCTCTTAATTGTGTTCTTTAATTTTAGAAAATTTAGAATACAGATTGTGATCAATCAATGAGATAGCTTATCTAGGAGTAATTGAATCATGCAAAAAATGCTGATGTAAGTAACTACAGAGAAGAGTGGGATCTATAAGATAAGAGGCAAAACGATTGGAATATATGCCATGCAGTGTTAGTAAAGTTACTTCCTGTGGGAGTACAGGAGAAAGATCTGAAACTTGTATACTGTAACTAAACAATTAAGTAAATTGCTAGAGATTCTGGGAGCCAGTTTTATGAAGGATAGTTTAGGATTTTGTACCAAGTGGATTAATTTTCTCTTAAGATATTCATGTCATAGTCTCTGGATGGTCCATCCTTTCGTCTTAGCTCCATTCTTTGTCTCTGTAATTCCTTCCATGGGTATTTTGTTCCCTGTTCTAAGGAGGAATGAAGTATCCTCACATTGGTCTTCCTTCTTCTTGATTTTCTTGTGTCTTGCAAATTGTATCTTGGGTGTTCTAAGTTTCTGGGATAATATCCCCTTATCAGTGAGTGCATATCTTGTGACTTTTGCAATTGGGTTACCTCACTAAGGATAATATCCTCCAGATCCATCCATTTGGCCAAGAATTTCATAAATTCATTGTTTTTAGTAGCTGAGTAGTACTCCATTGTGTAAATGTATCACATTTTCTGTATTTATTCCTATGTTAAGGGACACCCGGGGACTCATCCTATAATCAGCCACCAAACACAAACACTATTGCATATGCCAGCAATATTTTGCTGAAGGTACCCTGATATAGCTGTCTCTTGGGAGACTATGCCAGTGCCTGGCAAACACAGAAGTGAATGCTCACAGTCATTTATAGGATCGAACACAGGACCCCCAATGGAGGAGCTAGAGAAAGTACCCAAGGAACTGAAGGGGTCTGCAACCCTATAGGTGGAACAACAATATGAACTAATCAGTACCCCCAGAGCTGCATATGTAGCAGAAGATGGCCTAGTCGGCCATCATTGGGAAGAGAGGCCCCTAGGTCTTACAAACTTTATATGCCCCAGTACAGGGGAACGGCAGGGCCAAGAAGTGGGAGTGGGTGGGTAGGGGAGCAGGGTGGGGGGAGGGTATAGGGGACTTTCAGGATAGCATTTAAAATTTAAATAAAGAAAATACCTAATAAAAAATTTTAAAAAGATATTCATGTCATACTTTATGGATATGCTTGATAAACATAGTTTAGAAGGTAAGATCACAGATGGAATATAACATGCTAAGGAGATGATATTGCCTTGTATTATATGTCGGACCCAAAGAAATTTCAAACATTCTTAAGTAGACAAATGGGATGGAAGAGAATCAGTGTCAGAATAATGTAATATGGCAAGCCTCATTTACTCTCTGAAGGTTTTGAAAATAGAGAAGACCACAATTCCAGATTCAAGCAGTCTCTGCAAGCTGGAAAATAGGAATAAAATTTACTGTTCATGATGGCAATTATATTTGATGTGAGGAAATAAGAATGACACTTCACCTCTCTGGTTTCCTCCACAAGTTCACAATTCCAACTAAACAAAAGAAATTTCAAGAGAAATTCTACAAAATCACAAGTCAGTAGGCTTCAAAACTTAAAATGCTGGGCTCACCAAATAAAAATCTTGTCCAGAATAAGAAAATCTATTGGTTGATCTCTGTGCTGGCTAGTGTTTTGTTTTGTTTTGGTTTGGTTTGGTTTGGTTTGGTTTGGTTTGGTTTGGTTTTTTGTTGTTGTTGTTTTTATTTGTTTGTTTGTTTGTTTTGGTGTTTTGGTTTGGTTTGTTTTTTTGTTTTTTATGTCAGTTTGACATAGGTCTGGAAAGAAGGAATTTTAATTGAGAAAATGGCCTAGCCCATTGGGTAGGGCCATCTCTGGTAACATGGTCCTGAGTTGTATAAGAAAGTAGGGTGAGCAGGTTCCCTAATGGAGGAGCTAGAGAAAGGACCCAAGGAGCTGAAGGGTTTGCAGCCCCATAGGAGGCACAATAATATGAATCAACCAGTACCCGCAGAGCTCCCAGGGACAAAACCACCAACCAAAGAGTACACAAGGAAAGACTAAAGGCTTCAGCAGCATATGTAGCAGAGGATGGCCTTGTGGGACATTAATGAGGGGAGACGCCCTTGGCCTTGTGAAGGCTCAAGGCCCCAGTGTAGAAGAATACCAGGACAGGGAAGCAGGAGTGAGTAGCTTAGTGAGCAGGATAGGGGGGGGTTAAGAGGGTAAATAAGGAAAGGGGATAAAATTTGAAATGTAAATAAAGAAAATATCTAATAAAAAGGGAAAAAAATGAAAGTAGGCTGAGCAAGCAATGAAGAACAAATGAATAAGTTGTACTCCACCATGGAATTTGCATTTCTACCACCAAGTTTCTGCTTTGTTTCTGTTTTTACTTCCCTGGATGATGCCTTACATGTTATCTGATAAAATAAATCCTGTCTTTCCTAGTTACTTTTGGATATGGAAATTTTTTTCATACCTGTAGAATCACTAAGAAAAACTCATAGGGCTTAATAGAACTAAACATGGTGATGTACACCTATAATATTATTATTCAGACGATGGTGGCAAGAGAACCATAAGTTCAATGTTATCCATGTCTACATGTTGAATTGGAGGCCAGCCTGGGATAGCTGAGACTCTGCTTCAAAAACATAACAACCAAACAGAATTACTGCAACATCATCATAAACAAGTACCAAGAACTTGTCATAGCCAAAAAACACAAGGAACATAATAATAAAATAATATGAATGGAATTTTAGGACAGAGGGAAAAGAGGATTAGTTAAAAACTAAGACAATATAAATAAAGTTCAAATCTGAATTAATAATGAAGATAAATATTGGTTATCTAATTCTAATAATATAAGTTGTTAATAATATGGGTAATATAGTGAAAGGTTAGATAAAACCTCTATTACCTTGGGAACATTTAAAAATCAGGCTTAAGTGCTATTCCCACAAATTAAATGTGCTGGGGTGAAAAGGCCACATAAAGAGGTGACTACTGTGATTTTTAGAGAACTGGGGATCCAGATGATATCTTGAAAGGAGAGGGAATGAAGCATTCTTAAAGCTTAGACTATTTTTGTGATATTAAGTTAAAAGATCTGTGAGTTGTCATTTGACTGAATGTTCTAGGGAGTCATGTAACTAGCTTATTTCTTCCTCATTAAAGCAGTTTAGAAGAAGCACTTCTGCAGAGACTCATGGGTGGATTCTCAAAGTTCTGTGGCTCATTGTCAATGGCTTTAGTGTCAAGTTACAGCATTTTAAAGAAGTGATGAGATTATTTCCAAACTGCATTTATTATTTCAGTTGAAAAATAATGGTCTCTTTTGTACAGCATTTGGGTCTTGCAGGGAACCCAGAAAAAGCAGAAGCACTGAGAAGTATGGAATGCACACCCAGCTCCCCAACAGTGCTCCTCCCCAGCAACTGACCTACCAGGCTCCAGAATCTGGTCGCAGTACCTTACATGAACTGAGGCCTGGAGAGTACCTTCAATTATGCTTCTATGGACAAGGTTGAAGGATGCCCAATCTCCATAAGCTGGATGCTTGTGAAACAGCTGGATGTCACCAAACACAGAGGAGAGTTAATAGGAAAAATACCCCAGGAAGGGAATGCTTTAATGCACAGGAGTATGTATATAAAAATAAAGCTACTGTTTCTGCCAGAGAACACTGAAAGAAAATCCAAAAATAGACTCCTTTTGTATCCACATTGAAAACCCAAAATTCCACTGCTTTCCATATTATGAAGACCTCTGACTCAGAGTGACAGCAACCAACTTTTTTTTTCCCATTCCACAGTGAAGACACTACACTGTGACTTCAGTAGCAGATTCTTCAAAAGAGAGAATAGAGGTGGCAGGTAAAGAGCAATTCATGCCAGTGTTTAGATACCTAGTCACTGTTGCTGACTGGAGGTAAAAAGCAGAGCAGACTCCAATAGTTGGAAAAGTAAACTGAGCACAGGACTAGCCAGGTCTTTATTCAGTGGACCAGTCATTTCTGATGGTTTCTATATTAGTACACCTGTTACAGAATATCTGAATCTTGAAATCCTATAAAGAAAATAAATCTATTTGCTTCATAGTTCTGAAAGTTCAAGTATGTTGTGCTGCCACCAGTTTGGCCTTGGCACATAAAAGGAGACATTACAATTGTAACTCAAGTAAAAGGAGGACATCACAGGACAGAATAAAGAGCAATATACAAATGCAACTTTCTTGTATGAACTAAACAGGATTCTATGTACTTAGTGTATTACATCTCAGACTAGCATCCATATTACTAATTTCATCTTGTGGACTCTATATCTTTAGGTTTAATCACTCCCCACAGCATCACACTGAGGGCCAAGCTTCCAATTCATGAGCTTTTGTAGATACACAAACTTCTTGCAAACCCTAGTAGTCTCTCAGCCTTGGTTTCTTCATAGGAAAATGAGAGCACTGAGGTTTTCTTGGAAGATTCAGTGAGGTACCAGAGATACTTAGCATAAATTTTGCTCTTCAGACCTACCCACTCTACTTCTGCAAATCCACCTGTATCCTTTACTTGAGCTCTGATGGTTTTACCATGCATAAATTTTACATTTTCTCAGTATATCAAATCCCAAATGAAGTAAGTTCCAGTTTTGCATTTTTTCAGCTGTCACACTTATGCATTTTTAGAGAGTGTTAGAGATAGCTGACACCACAAAAGATTTTTTTGTTAATTTGCAAATGTCAACTGAAAGCCTTTCAAGTATCTTTATCAATGCACAAGATTCCCCAAACATGGCCAGTGACCTTACCCAGAAACAGGGTCAAGAAGTCATAAAATGGACCTGTGCCCTGGGCTGACCCTGTCCTACAGCTATCTGGAGCCCAGTCCCACCCTGCACTACATTCCCACCCAGAGAGAAGAGCTCTCCCAGGAGTGCTAACACACCAAAGATCACAAGAGTGCTGATACACCAAAGATCACAGGCTCAAAGGCTCATGGGAGAGACAAGATCCAGTCAGAGACTGCAAAAACAGCTACAAAAATAGCAAGATGGCAAGAGGCAAGCACAAGAACTTAAGCAACAGAAACCAAGGCTACCTGGAATCATCAGAACCCAGTTTCCTCACCACAGCAATCCCTGGATACACCCATGACACCTGAAAAGCAAGATTCTGATTTCAAATCACATCTCACGATGGTGATAAAGGACATTAAGAAGGACAAAAATAACGACTTTAAAGAAATACCAGAGAACACAGGTAAACAGGTAAAAGCTCTTAAAGAGGAAACACAAAAATCCCTTAAAGAATTATAGGAAAACACAACCAAACAGGTGAAGGAATTGAACAAAACCATCCAGGATCTAAAAATTGAAAAAGAAACAATAAAGAAATCACAAAGGGAGACAACCCTGGAGTTAGAAAACCTAGGAAAGAGATCAGGAGTCATAGATGCAAGCATCACCAACAGAAGAAATAGAAGGGAGAATCTCAGGCATAGACAATACCATAGAAAACATTGACACACAGTTAAAGAAAATGAAAAACACAAAAAGCTCCTAACCTGAAACATCCAGGAAATCCAGGACACCATGAAAAGACCAAACCTAAGGATAATAGGCATAGAAGAGGGAGAAGATTCCCAACTCAAAAGGCCATTATAAACTTCAACAAAATTAAAGAAGAAAACTTCTCTCACCTAAAGAAAGTGATAACCATAGTTATATAAGAAGGCTACAGAACTCCAAATAGATTGGACCAGAAAAAAAACTCCTCTGGTCACATAATAATCAAAACACCAAATGCACTGAACAAAGAAAGAATATTAAAAGCAGATGTCCCCAACAGAGGAATGGATGCAGAAAATGTGGTACATTTACACAATGGAGTACTACTCAGCCATTAAAAATAATGACTTAGTGAAATTCTTAGGCAAATGGATGGAACTAGAAAATATCATCCTGAGTGAGGTAACCCAGTCACAAAAGAACAAACATTGTATATATTCACTGATAAGTGGCTATTATGAAAAAGCTCAGAATACCCATGATGCAACTTACAGACCATGTGAAGGTCAAGAAGAAGGAAGACCAAAGTGTGGATGCCTCACTCCTACTCAGAAGGTGAAACAAAATAATTACGGGAGGTAGAGGGTGGGTAGGACTTGGAATAGAGGAGAGGGAGAGGAGAAAAGGGTGTTGGATCAGGTGTGGGAGGAAACAGGGGTGATGTATAGAAGGTCAGGAAATTAAACAAAGGTGTGTAGCAATGGGGGATCAGAGACTGTGGGTAGCCAACAGAAAGTCCCAGATGCCAGGAAAGCAAGAGGTTCCCAGAATCCAATAGGGAAATACTCAACAAAGGGGAGAGAAAACCTGTAAAGACCATATCCAGGGGTTAGGCATGGCCCTGGTGGAGGAATAAGGCCATCCACTTTTCTCAAAATTTTAACCCAGAATTGTTCCTGTCTAAAGGAAATAAGAGGACAAAGAATGGAGTAGAGACTGAAGGAAAGACCAACCAGAGACTGGCCAATCTGAGGATCCATGCCATATGCAGCCACCAAAGCCAGACACTATTGTGGATGCCAAGAAATGCTTGTTGACATGGGCCTGATATGGATGTCACCTGAGAGGCTCAGAAAGAGCCTTAATGATGTAGATGGGGATGCTTGTAGCCAACCATTGGACTGACCAGGGGAACCCCAATGGAGGAGTTAGGGGAAGGACTGAAGGATCTGAAAGGGTTTGTAACCCCATAGGAAGAACACCATTATCAACCAACCAGATACCCCAGAGCTCCCAGGGACTCAATCACCAATCAAAGAATATTCATGGAGGGACCCATGGCTCCATCTGCATATATAGCAAAGGATGGCCTTGTCTGGCATCAAAGGAAGGGAAGGCCCTTGGTCCTGTGAAGGTTTGATGCCCCAAGGTAGGGGAATGCTAGGGTGGTGGGACAGGAGTGGGCAGGTGGGGTAGAGGAGCACTCTCATGGAGGCAGGTGGGAGAGGGTGGGATGGGATATTATCAGACAAGAAACTGAGAAGGGAGATAATATTTGAAATCTAAATAAACTCTTGGGCCTGAGGGTTTTCGAGAAGATGGGAGTGAGTGGGGTGGGGGAGTACGGTCATAGAGGCATGGGGAAGGAGGATGGGATGGGGGTTTCTGAAGGGGACACCTGGAAAGGGGAAAACATTTGAAATGTAAATAAAGAAAATATCCAATAAAAAAAGAAATGTAAATAAACAAGACAACCAATATTTAAAAAAAAATAAGTCATAAAATGAACCTTACTAGTTCATGAAGCCATTATTATCATGTATTTAAAATTATTTCCTCCTCACATTTAACAAGTGCTTGTTCTGTGGCAGCTTCTGCATTGGGTTTTGCTTTCATCAGATGGTTGGTTCTAAGGAGGTGCTATGAACTAAGTACGACAGTTGCACCTACTTCCTAAGAAGAGATAGATGTGTCAAAGGAGCATCGGTAACTATCTCCAGATCATATGCCTATCCCCTGAGAAACAGGATGGAAATCTGGATCATTCCAATGTCAAAGCCAGTTCTTTTTCTTGTCTTCTGTGTAGTCAAAGCTAGTTAAGAACTTTACCCAATCACTACTAGCAGAAGAAGCTTCGAACAGTTGAACATTACAAGGGCACACATTCCAGGTGTTTGTTTTCAAGAATTTTGAAATGAAGTGATTCAATTTATTTCATTTTAGCATATCAAATTCATATGCTGTAACTCTCTGGCCTGCCTTTCTGTCTTCTAACAGCCCAGTATAGTCCCTCATACTATTAAAAACTTCTTGTGAAAAAAAAAAAACTTCCTCCTAGTCCTCTTCTGTTTGAATTACCTTGGGTGAGGTATAATCTTCAATCTTTTTTACCTCAGTTTCAACTCTGAATTGGAAAAATGGTGTCCATCTCTTACATATACATCTATTTTTTTTCTTTTACACTTGATCTTAGCCAAAAGGCCGAGAAGCGATTATTTTTTTCTTTTATAATTAAAATAACTCTATGATTTTTTTCTTTCTCTATAATAAATAGCTCAATTTCAATGTCAAATAACAGCTTTTGAACCCCTGGAAACACTTCCTAGATGCTGTTTTTTTTTTTAATTTGGCTGTAATATCAAGATGCTGGGAGTCCTCTGTGCAATATCTTTCTCATTCACAATAGCTAAGCCATTACTAAAGTTGATATACTATACATTCAAAGAGATACTATGAACCTCTGTCCCTTCCTTCACATCTAGGGCCTTATCCTCTGCAGTAACTGCTAACTAGTCTTTCTGCTCCTCTGACATCTCACAATATTCAATGCTGTTAGTATATATTTGCAATCTAGCAGCTAGAGTCATTTAAAGTATATAAATTAAGTTATGCCAACTCTTTTTGCAAATCTATGAATGACCCATCTTTGTTCTCACTGAAGTCCAAACTCCTACAAACTGAAGACCCATTCCAAAAGAGCAGCCCTGTTCCTTTCTCATCCTTTCTCTCTGCCCTATGCTTTCTCCTCTCATGACCCAGTCATTCCAGTTTTCTTGCTTGTTCTACATCAGGCCAGTCCTGATGGGTCCTGGGAATCTCTCCACCTCTTTCCTCTGCCTAGAGTACTTTGGAACCATAGCTCCACATGCCCACCTTCTACATTTCTGGATAAGCTTATTAGCCTAGAGTTGTTCTCATTCTTTGTATGTCATAAGTTTGCTCAAAGGCCATAATGAAAATGCAGGTGGCCCCACTGCATTAGAAAGTTCTTTTTAACCTCAATGTTAGGAAGGCTTGTACCTACAGCCTTGAGCCACAATTATACCTCACACAAAATTATTACTGAATCACAACTTCTAAACTCAGATGGTATGCAGATAGTCAGGACAAGAATAAAACGATCACTGTAGGCTGCTGTTCTGGACAGAGTTGAGATGTACACTGCAAAAATCCTCATTTGTGCTCTCAATTATCCATTATGTGTGGACCAACATCCATATGCCAATAGTTTTAGTAGTCAAACTAAATATGTACCCTTAGAAGAATTGTAATAGGGACTGGAGAAATGCAGCCCTTTCTGACAGATGTGATTCCGACTCTTGCCCTGAATTCATACTGCATAAGCACACTGCTAAACCATCTACCTATAGCCACCTGTATGGTATATTTCTTTACTGACCCAACTCTTTGCATTGTTTTTCCCTCTTCCTACAGTTCTGCCCTGAAAGCATGTTGTTAAACAATCCTATCATTTTCCTTTCTTGACGTTCGGTTCCTCTAGAAAACTTGGTTCAGTTGTCCCTCTTGACTCTTCTCTACAATACCGCAGAACACATATTGCATTCCTAGTGTTCCTGAATAAGTTGCATTTTAATTCATTTATTTTTATTACACTTAATACATTTCAAAAGCCTTCATGTGGTAGATTCTTCATATGGGATGGTTTGTACTCCCTTGAAACATAGATGGGTTCAGCCACCACCCTTAAAAGAAAAAAATAAATGAATGTTGTGGGCCTTTTGTTAGCTCATATCAGAAACCATACAGGTCATTTGTGCCATAGTCACTGCCAGGTTCACAGGAGGAAATTGACCACAAGTTTGAATGGGATAAGTAGCATAATGCAGGTACAGATATAATAATCCTGTGTAGTTAAGAAGTCAGGATATCACACCCCTCAATGGAATCATGGAGCAGACAAAAGAAACACTGATAAAAGTAAGAAAATCTAAATAATGGTTACACTTCATTCATAGTACTGTATTAACATTAGTATATTAATTATGACAAACACAATATACTAATGTAAAATGATACTTACAAGGGCAATGGAAACTCTTGGTGCTATCTCCATAATTCTTCTAGAAACAAACCCATGAGTAAAAGCAAAACCTTCCTAACAGTGTGTATGAAGCCAGTTGTCTGTTATGTCCTATTTCTCTGCATTTCCTATTGTACAAATAACATGGTTTCCTTGAGTAACTTACCTTGTTTTTCTGATAACATCTTCTTATAATTTTTTGAAAGATACATTTAGTTTCACACAATTTCATGTAATTTCTCAGTTAATTGATTACTGAGCTCCTTAGCGGGTACATTTAAGGAGATAATAAATAAGATAAAGATCCATTGACATTTCCCCATTGATTAAGATTTATCAGTGTAACTATGTTAACATTTGATGTAACCAGAATCTAATTTAGCCTTTCCTACAATGCTTATAAACAGACTACATGAGAGGCAAACAGCAATCCCTAGACTTTTCCATAGGCGTAATAAAATTAAAGTTTAGAGTCATTTATTCTACACATAAAATACATTAATATTTTTCTCCCCACACTGTACTTTACTGTAAAGGGAACATTGAATTATCAAGACTTAATAGAAAAAGAGTATATATAGCAGTTCACTGCTATCCTTGCACTGAGTACGTTGCAATAATAAGGTGTGGTGTATTCGATAATATATAAATATGCTATTAAAATTATTTCACTTTTTAAAAGCTTCCTTCTGTGCAAATACTAGAATACTTGAGATTGCCTATGCAGCCTGCATTATATATATTCTTTTGGATGGTGCTGGTCTAATAGGCTGGCCTTGCCTTTACCCTTCATATCCTCTTCCAAGATTGATTTGTACAATCTACAATTCTGTTGCATAGTCTGTTCATACGACTTTATGGTATTTAAAGTATGTCATCTCATTATTCTGCAGAAGCTTCAACAACAACAACAAATGCTAAAGAAGCAACTGAGCTTTGATGAATCATGCTGTGGTTAATAATTTATTTTTTATGAACCTAGGAAGACATTTTTTTCTATTTCTATTAATTTACTTCAGTGGGTTTTTTAAAATCTTTGTATGGTATGCTTAAAGAAGAAATGAAAGAATAGTTCCTTATTTCCAGATTGTTGTTGTAAACTCTGGAAATGTGTTTAATTTTAACAATTAAACAGTGATTTGGGGGCTGAGAAAATGTTCAGTAGAAGAGTGCTTGCCAAGCTTGTGCAACCTCTAGCACTACAAACATTAAAACAAATTAACAATTGCTTGAGAGGTAAAAAGTGCAGCCTGGTTTCAGCAGCCAAATTCTCAAGTAAATATTATATGTGCATGGCATATAGTATACTCAGGCTTTAAGGCTCAAGGGTGGGCTCTGTTTACTCTGCAGTGCCTCTTGGGCATATATACAGATGAAGTACTCCAGATTGGAAAACGTATGAGATATACATGTCAATTATGCAACCTCTCAAAACAGGTACTAACTAACGGAAGTCTAAAGCTGTACTCTTAATGCCTAAGCAGACAGGAGACTTGACCCTTGGAGGCCATTCATGTGTGAAAACTTCAGTGTCTGTGGTCCTTGTGGGTAACACAGTATCCCCTCATGTCATAAGACAAACTACAAACAACACTTAACCTTAAAAATAAATGTAGAGGTCTCATTTTGAGTAAATCCTTTTAAACACCGTCTTACTGTCTATCTGGAGCCAGTTACCTGATGTTTTCTATGTCTGGCTTCTCAGCTCATTTTGATTAAACATGATTGACTGGATTCTAACTATCATGAATTGAAATAGATAAATATAGTGGTTAAAATGTTAAATGTCTCCAAAAGGTCATGTGTTATAGACTAGGTCCCTAGCTGATAGCCATAATGTGAGGTAGTAAAATTTTTAAAAGATTAGGCTATATGGAGGAAGCTAGCTTTCTCATGTCATGCTCCCTGCCGTGATGTTCTGCCTCTGACAGATCCAGAGCAATGAGGCCAACCTAACCTGAATGGAAATCCCTGGCACCAAAATAAGCCCTTCCTATAAGTTGTTCATCTCAGTATTTTGTTACAGCAGTTGTGGTAGTTTAAAAGAGAATGGCCTCCTGGGCTCATATATTTAAATAGTTGGTCCCAAGTTGATGGGAACTCATTGGAAAATGATTAGAAGGTATGGACCTTGAAGGGGGTGTGTTACTGGAGGTAAGCTTTAAGATTAAAAAAAAATTATTAGGTCAACTCTGAGCAACCTAGCTCTATATAAGAATAGTGCAGGGAGTTTTTCTCAAATATTACAGATGTAATGATCCCCAGAGTGACTACCTATTACAAATCAGGCCCCTCAACCAAGCAAGAAACCACGGGTGTTGATTCCTATTAGTTGAGGGTTTAATCTAAAGACATTAATGATCCACCATGAGGGCTATGCAAGGAAAAAAAGAAAAAAAAACTACTGGCAGAATAATGAGGTGCTGTACTCCAGTCATGAAGCCATCAACACAGAAGGCAATAGGGCAAATATTAAAGACGTTGAGGTGAGATGAGTCAGGCACCACCGGTATGGTGTCTTTTCTAGACTGGGTTGCTTTGATAAAATTCTTACCAAAAGCAACTTAATAGATGATAGGATTTATTTGTCTTACACATCCTGATCAGTCCATCACTGAGGGAAGTCAGGGTAGGAACTCAAGTAGGAGCTGAGCCAGGGACCATGGAGGAACAGCTTACTGCCCTGTTCCTTATGGTTTACTCAGCTTGTTTTACTATACAACCCAGGACCACCTACTTGGAGGTTACACAACTCAAAAATAGTCTGGTCCCTCCCACATCAACCATTAATGGAGAAAATGTTACACAAGCCAACCTGATAAAGGCAACTCCCCATTGAGAATCCTTCTTCCCTTGTGGCACTAGTTTGTGCCAAGTAGACTAAAACTAACCATCACAGTATCTATCTCTTAATGTATAGATGTGTAGGTCCACCTGAGAGGTACACTTGAGTCAAGTAAGGGTATAGGCTGCAGAGGAGGAGGGTAACAAGCCTGACTGTCATGAGGAACAGGGATTGAAATCTGGAAGATGGTTGTTGAGAAACTTTATATGGTAGCCTGTGGGTGAGACCTGATGGAAGAAGTTTGCTTTTCCAAGAGAAGAAAGACATTAGACTTCTTCCTTGAACACAACAACCCATGAACATGAAAAGAAGCCTATAGAACCTACACAAGTCAACAGCACAACTTCTGCCCACCAAAGCCAGCCTATGCTCCAGACTGCATAGTTCCAAGGTCTCACCAAAGGCTAATGGCTCCCCCTGAAGCAGTTAGCCACCTACTTAATTAGTGCACATAAAATTAATGTTGTGGAAATGTGAAGGGTATAGGAGAATCACTCAGTTAATGTGTCAGAATCATTACGAATTTTTTTGTGCTTCACCACTGCAAAGCGAGTTCAGAAATTACCTGGAAATTGCTGTTTCCCCTGACCTCCACCACAGTCCTTACTGCTGTTTTCCTACTGGAACCCTGTATGCTTCCTACTGAAAAACAAGGATGTTTTACTGAATAGCAAAGAATCACAGTTAATCTGGAATCTAGACTAAGAAAACACTGGGCAATCTGAAATTCTGACCCCTAAAGGAACACAATTTTGGAATGAGAGCAATTTGATGATGATGAGGACCGAGCAATTTGGTCCTTCAAATCAAAGGTGAGAAAACCCTTTTAAGACTGTACTTTTGACATGCCATGCTCAAGGCGTACATCAGTCATATCATCCTGGCATCCAGAGTCACTGAGTGATTTCCTGTCCTGGACCAGCAGACACATCACTCATGTTCCAGTGACAAGGACAAGGAATAGAGCCAGTTCCTCAGGTAATGAAGGAGAGGGCAGCCCAGCCAATCATCTTCATAACTGATTAAGGTGACAGCCCTTGCAATGGCTTTGTCCATAGCGTGTGACTTCCCAGACCTCATCTGGAACTGAATATACATGATATAGATGACATTCCAAGTGGCTCTTTCTGACATATACATGGAATTCTTGTGGGCTTCTTTAGGCCAGAAAAAATTACACAAAAGGGATAGATATTCATTCACAGTGAAAACTGTTCTGAATAGGTCATTTGTTTGGAAAGAATTGGAATATTCTTTAAAAATGGTACCTTTATTAGAAGTTATATTTCTTTTTTTTTAATTTTTAATATTTTTATTACATATTTTCCTCAATTACATTATATTTCTATTTCTACAAGATAAGAGATGGAACAACCCCCCTGCTACAACACAACTCTTCTAGCCATTGGGAGAAAAGGAGGATTCTACTGGGCTATCACTTGGCCACTAATATGCATTCGTATACATTCAACACATTTAATATTCCTGGATTCATTCAGTATGATCTTGTGGTTGAATCATGGAGCTGGCAAACTGTTTGTTCTCCCTTTGGATGTGTGAGCTGTATGATGTTGGAAGCCACTGGGAACTAGAGTATTACTGTATAGTTTTTAACTAAAAAATGCAGCTTCAAGATGTGAAATATTCAATTGTGGCTGGTGACTGACTCATAAAAATAGGACCCACCCATCCCCATAGGACTGTACCAGATATATTCCCTCTTGTATGAAACTCCTTTAAACTCTGAATTAACTTGTTCCGCTTTTCATGTTTATTTTGTCTTTTTGTGGTTTTGTTTTGTTTTGTTTTTAATTCTCCATAAAGTATCAAATTTAAGAGTGCCTAAATTACACTTTGATTGGACAGTATGAGTTCTGTGTGTCTGCATGTGTGTGTATGCATGTGCATGTGCGTGTGCGCGTGCGCGTGCACATGTGTGTGTGTGTGAGAACACGCATGCTCATGCGTTCATCAGTGTGGGTTCTATGTATGAGGGAGGCCAGAGATCAACAGTGGGTATTTTCCTCAATCAGTTCCCACCTCATTTTTGAAACAGGTCTCTGATAGAAATTGATGCTTATGGATTCTTCTAGATTGGCAAGTTAGCAAACCCCAGTGATCCGACTGTGTCTGCTTTCCCAGAACTGAGATTTGGGATGGATTGCAGCCGCTGGCTTTTTATGTGGGTGCTGGAGATCTGAACTCATGAATCCATGATTGTACAGAAAGCTACTTTACTGAGACATCTTCCAAGCCATGGAATCTATTCTTTGCTTTAAATGTTAATGAAAGGATATTTATTTGAAAGTAATAAAACAAGACAAGGGACTAACACACAACTCAGGCAGGTTAAGAATGTATTGCAAATGGCAAGCTCCCAAGGAAGGGCTGAAGGGACATGTACCTCCTCCACCCTTGAGTGGACTGGCTTCCATTCCCAGTCTCTGTCCATCTAGAACCTCTGGAAGCTTGCTCAAGCCAAAAGAGGGCCAACTTCCACATTCTTCTAAATCCTCAGCTGACATTTTAGAAACATGTTCATATCATAGCTTTAACCTATTTCTCTATTTGTTTCTGTCATTTTACTTAGTTGCAGATCAGACAGACAGGTACAAAAATAGATACAGATATAGATATATAATAATTTGTGTTCAGATATTTTAAATTATCATAACTTTTTTATTTTTCATAATTATCTTGAATCTTTGGTTTTCTTTTTTACCCAGTAACTGCCTTAAAATATCTTCAAGTCCAAATTGAAAGTATGTTTTCTTGTGCTATTATGTTATTAAATCCTAGTTTTCTTTTCTTTCTCTCTTTTTTCTTTTTTCTTTTTTTTTTTCTTTTTTGTCCATTCTATGGTTACTTTATGAGGTTTGGTCCTCATTCTTAGGATATGCATCTGAAATGACCAGTAGATGACTCTTGTCAGTTACTACAGCTACCAAGTCTACATCTGCCTTACACAGCTGATGTCCCCTGAGGACTCTGATTTATGCCTTTGGTTCCCCTTATACCTGTGAGAATATTCACAGTTCTTGTAACTGAATTTGATCCCTTAGTCCTTTGATGTGGCCTCTGCTGTCTTGGCTAATGATTTATATTTGATGTCACAAGTATGTCCATTTTTTGGTAAATGTAAGCAACCCTAATTGTTACACATAAATTTATATGTCTTCACTCAGAGAATAAAGTTAGGATTTTCTTTTAACAAATTATTCCTACCCATTTGCTCTTGCTGAAATGACAGATATGTTTCAGTTTATTTCTGTCATTTGATATGTTCTAATTTTATAGCTTAAAATTATTTCCATATGGCCTGCTTCCGTTATATTTTTTCTAATTATAAAATGATTTGTGTTTTCATTTCAGTAGTGTGACTTTATAAACATTATTTTTCATGATGCCTTTAATTATGTATTTTTAGGAAGCATTTCACCATTGCCAGCTATTAACAATATCATTAACATATTCCTTCTTTCCAATTTGATCTTTCTGGCCCTTCATCTGATTTAATTGATTGTAATCTCTTTCAGTTGTTTAAAATACTGTGCATGTACTCTCCTGCTTGTAGTTTTAAATATCCTTGGGTTTCCCCTACACACAGTTGAGTATTGACACATGCTCACTCTCGTGTGTGCACACATACATGCATGCACACACACACCCCTCACTCTTCCTCTCCTTCTAATTACTCTAATCATATCATTTCATTGTCAGATTGTAAGACATCTCTATTCCTTTTCTGGTACCCTGTTTCTTATCTTTGATTTACTGTTATTTCCATGGATAAATGAAGCCGATTTTCATAAATAAACTCTTTTTTAATCCCTTCATTATCTCCCTAGTTTGTTGACATTGTTCGTTCAATGGGTCCTTCAAAAATAACTCACACACACACACACACACACACACAATAATCTTCCTAGATCTGTCATGGAGTAAGTATGTAACAATGTGCCCAGGTAAGAGTTATGCATTCTCACTCACATAATGACCTTCTTACACATCACCTGTGGTCCTGTGGTAGACTCACATTGCATTTCTGTGAAAAGGCCCAGACCTGGCTGACATCTGACCTTCCAGCATGGTGCCCCAGAAGGTACATCCTTCATTTAAAAGGCTCCATGAATTTCTGATGTGTTCTCTTTAATTCTCATTAGCACATCTATTGCCTGCGCTTTTGTCCCCCCTGGTAAGAACATGCTCAGGGCAACCGGAATCTTCTGTGGCACAAGCTTTATTGCTTACCCCTTCAGGAGCCAGTGGAGAAGAGAGCCAGAGAGAGCGAGAGAGATAGAGAGATCCCCCAGAATGGCGGAAACCCGTCCCTTTTATGGAGGACTGTCCTCCGCCTTGGACGTGTCGCTCCCTGATTGGCTGCAGCCCATCGGCCGGAGTTGTCGTCATGGGGAAGGCAGAGCACATGGGGTGGGAAACTACCCCAGCGCATGCACAGATGGTTTGATTACACGGGTGCCAGTGCCATCAGCGCCATCTTGTAATGGCGAATGTGAGGGCGGCTCCTTACACACATCATGGGCCTTTTCAATATAAAATTGAGACTCGGAATTGTTATGATTTTTTGTTATTGTTTGTTTTATTTTTTTTTAAACTGGGAGACAGGTTTCGAGGCCAAACTGGCCTTCCACTTTATACAGAGCTGCAGGTGAACTTCTGATCCTTCAGTGTCTCTAGTGCTGGGATTACAGAACAAAGCCCAGTTTATGCTGAGTTTGGGATTGAACCCAGACTTTTATGCACGCTTGGCAAGAGTTCTCCCATCCAAGCTAATGTCTGTCCCTAGCCAATCCCTTTTGATTTGTTTGTTTCTGGGAGCTTCGTTTGCATCCTGGCTTTAACTGTTCCCGTTGTTTCACCATGCTGTATTTCTTCTTAAACTGCACCTCTGTTGTTTGCATTCTTTGCTACATCTTATGCTATTGCTAGTTAGAACTATTTCTTTAAGACTTGCTATGGCTATGCCTGGGCCTAGCAAACACAGGAGTGGATGCTCACAGTCAGCTATTGGATGGATCACAGGGCTCCCAATGGAGGAGCTAGAGAAAGTAACCAAGGAGCTAAAGGGATCTGCAACCCTATAGGTGGAACAACATTATGAACTAACCAGTACCCCGGAGCTCTTGACTCTAGCTGCATATGTATCAAAATATGGCCTAGTCGGCCATCACTGGAAAGAGAGGCCCATTGGACTTGCAAACTTTATATGCCCCAGTACAGGGGAACGCCAGGGCCAAAAAAATGGGAATGGGTGGGTAGGGAAATGGGGGGAGGGTATGGGGGACTTTTGGGATAGCATTGGAAATGTAATTGAGGAAAATATGTAATAATATATATATATATATATATATATATATATATATATATATATAAATATAAAGACTTGCTATGGTTCTGTTTCTTCTTCCTGCCTTCTAAATGTGGGCTCATGACCTTAACTTCCATGTCCTCTAGGCTCACCAATCAATTGTTCAAGGTGTATTTCCTCTACTTGCTTCTTCTGTACCAGTTCCTTCCTCTCTCTTCAAGGTCTCTCTTCTTGATTCCTAGTTTCTTCCCTCCCACCTCTAGTTTCTAGATCCTGGCCATTGTGTTCCTGCTGCATATGGATGAAGACTTCCTTCAAGTTTTCATTTTGATTTATTTCTATACAGAAACATTAATTTCAACTGTCTTTCCCTGGACACCTTTTTCTGGACCTTTTCATCAGTTGGAGTCTTGTTTTTGTCCATTACTCCCCTGGTTCTTTGTTTTTATCATTTGTTTTATAAATACTGCCCAGGTTTGTTTTGATGACTCATTTCTGAGGCAGGTAATTTTTCCAGCCATTTGTTGGAAAATTGTTTCAATATGGAAAATCATAGACCCACCTCCAACCAAATGCAGCCATGGTTGTCCTTGTACTCACAATTTTGCAGGCTTTTTAAATGTGCTTCTCACAGGTCACTGGCCAGAAGTTACATGTCAACTGCAGTCTATCTGTCTATCTCCTTTCTGCAAGTTTGAGCCTCACTCAGCAAACACCTACGTGGTTTCTCTGGATTAAACAGAGCTCTGAGAATTCCCACAACAAGCAAGACACTGGGTTTCACTAGAATAACACAGGAATTTGAGTTCTGAATCTCAAATCAAGTTTCAAAGAAATTTACATTTCTCTCTGGTTTTGAGGCCTGCAGCTGAGCATTCTTCTGCTGTAGTCCCCACTCTGCGCCTGTGTTGCAGCCTGTGCTCTCGGTAGCCCTTCCAGACACTAGGAACTGGAAAAGGGCAGGTTCCTTTGCATTTGCAGAGCATGGAGTTTCTATCTTTTTTTGCCATTCTGATTGCTGCTTTAAAAAAAAATCCCATTAAGAAGACAGGAAATGTAGAGTTGATTACTTTATATTAAAAATTGAGAGCCCCTCCATGCCTTCATTGTTTGGGCCTTGGCATTGTCGTCTGCTAGTCTGTCTCCATATGGTGACTATCCCTAGTAATTTTATCAAGCTCAAATTATCAAGTTTAGTGTTGTCAGATCCATCAAGTTTTCCTTTTATAGTTTGTGCCTTTATTATCTTCTTTAAATGTCCTTTCTTTATCTGCAATTCAGAGCTACCCTGCTGTGCCGCCATCTCCCCATGTCCGTGAATACTCTCTCTGCACAGAGTCTTGAATCTGTTTTCTTAATATGAGCTAGGGAGATTAGAATTGGCATGCATCTAACATACTGCCTATGAGGAGTTGTTTCCCAGATTCCTGGCCTTTCTCACATCTTTACAGCTCACTCTGACTTCAGCCATGGCTCCTGGAGAAGGACCACACAGGTACCCTTCCACCTTTCCTCCCTCTCTCCTGAGCAAAGGTGATGTTGTAGACAACAAAAAGTCCCTGTTTCCCTCTTTCTTCGTGTGGGTTCTACTGCTGTGAACAGATACCATGACCAAGGCAACTCTCATAAGAACATTTAGTTGGGGCTGACTTACAGTTTCAGAAGTTCCATCCATTCTCATCAAGGTAAGAACATGGTAGCATCCAAGCAGGCATGGTACAGCTGGAGCTGAGGGTTGTACATCTTCATCTGAAGGCTGCTAGAATAATACTGGCTTCCAGGCAACTAAGATCAGGGTCTTAAAGACCCTACCCACAGTGACACAACTACTCCAACAAGGCCACACCTAATAGAGCTACTCTTTAGGCCAAGCATATACAAACCATGATACCCTTCAAGTAAAAACAGTGGAATCTTCTGAGTTCCAAAGGTCCTGGACTTAACTCAGCCCTCTCCCACAGCTTTGCCATGGTTCTGGCCACTATCTCAAAGTAATTGGAACATCAAACAGGTCCTATGTAAGCCTTTTCATAAGCTGCTCCTGATTTCTGGAAAATTCTATCCTCACTTGCCTCATTCCCTTATATCCTTCACATATATTTTATATAATGTCACTTTCCTAATGTAGACTACTCTGGTCACTGTATTTAAAATTCCCGGAGCTCTTGTCTCTAGCTGCATATGTATCGAAAGATGGCCTAGTCAGCCATCAATGGAAAGAGAGGCCCATTGGACTTGCAAACTTTATATGCCCCAATATAGGGGAATGCCAGGGCCAAAAGAATGGGAATGGGTGGGTAGGGAAGTGGGGGGCGCTATGGGGGACTTTTGGGATAGCATTGGAAACGTAATTGAGGAAAATATGTAATAAAAATATTAAAAAAATAAATAAATAAAAAAAAGTTTAAAAAAAAAATAAAAAATAAAATCTTCTTTCCTTTCCTCTGGGAAAACTGCTTCCCCTTACACTGCTTTATTTGATAATTTTCATTCATAACACTTGCCATCTTTTAGCTGTTAGCATTACTTCTTGGCTTCACCCAGCAGTTACCTGGCAATAGCCAGGTAGCTCTGGATTACTATAAAAGGGGCTATTTGCCCACTCCTTGCTCTCTTATTCTCTCTGACTCTTCTCTCCCTGATCCCTTTCTCCTTCTCTCCCTTTGCCCCTCCCCCTCCACATGTTCCTGGCAGATCTCTCTCTCTCTCTCTCTCTCTCTCTCTCTCTCCCTCTCTCCCTCTCTATCCCCACTCCTTCTTTCTCTGCCTCTAGTCACTTCACAACTTCCCCTTTCATGCATTAAATAAACTCTATTCCATACTATATCTGTCATATGGCTGGTACCTCAGGGGGAAAGGATGCCTCACATAGAGCTGCTGAGACACCACTCCCATCACCATACCTGGCTCTATCAAACATATTCCTGGTTCCTTTTATTTTAAAATAAAACACATTAGCATACTTCATAATCTATTTTGTTGTTGTAGTTGCTGCCTGTCTTTCTGAATCTAAACAATGCTTTATGACCACAGGGGTCTTTGTGTTAATATAGCACTATATCTTTAACTCTAAAATACTATTTGGAATATAGGAGATCCTTAATATACGTTTGTTAAACAACTAATAAACTATTCAATGATATAACAGAAGGAAGGTCCTACGAATCACATTTCATCTAACCCATTCCCATTGAAGTTGAAAATCAAAATACCATAGACAAATGATAATGTCCTCTAGCTTTGTCAAGGAATATCTATTTCTGGAGGTCACTAAGAACATATCCCCTTAGCCCACCATGGAAGCATAGTTTCTGAACTTATTGTGAATGTGTGTCCTCCTGCCCCTGCCAAATCATTCATTCATTCATCATTCACTCTGTTCTACAAATAACAGATAACATGTTGTCCTTTCAATTTAAACATGATGTTAATCTGATGTCATTTGAACAAGTGAAATATCTGTCATGGAAAACCACTGCTAGCACCATAGCATAGCAGGAGGTTCCTTCCTCTCTGGGGTTCCCTTTGGGTATGGTAGGTGGCTGGATAAGTGGCCCCACTTCTTTCCTGTTATATTCCCCTTCCTAAAACAACACCCTCCTTACTGAAGTACAAGAGAAACCCAAGGTAAGAATGCAGTATCAGAGAAGGCTAGGTGACCTCACTGTTCAGGGCAGCCATGCCTTGCCTGAGGTCACATCTCACTAATTCAGGCCCAGGATCTGTTGGTAGACTAAGTCTTCTAAAGTGCTTTTCTGGAGGAAAATAAAAAAATAAATTTAAATCTTTTACCATTTTGTATCATCTTGTAATAAAGTACATCTTCAAACAGGCAGGAAGTCAGGAAAGGGAAAAGCCGGAAGTACTGGTATGGGCTCTTTAAACCTTGCAGCCTACCCCCACCCTGACCCACCAGTGACACACTTCTTCCAGCAAAGTCATACCTACTCCAATAATGCCATGCCTCCTAATTCTTCTAATACTTCTCAGACTATGCCACTCTCTAGTGACTAAGCTTTCAGATATATGAGCCTATGGGAGCCATTGTCACAAACCACCACATACTTTCTTAGTATAT
Source organism: Mus caroli (assembly GCF_978045245.1). Lineage (NCBI taxonomy): Eukaryota > Metazoa > Chordata > Mammalia > Rodentia > Muridae > Mus > Mus caroli. The sequence continues at coordinate 30,183,991 of NW_028227257.1, read as the reverse complement.
ACACTGCTTATTCAGGTTATGATAGAAGGCAGATAATACTGTTACCTTGGATTCTTCTTAGTAAACCACTTCATGGGGCTTTTTATAAAGATAAATCAGTAGCTGAACACGGCATTAGTCTCCCTGGTTTTTGTCAAGTCTTAGGTTCTCCAGAATTCCATTTAGTCACATATACCACAAAGGAGAGCCTGAAAAACAACCACCCAGGGCATTTCCTTTCCAGTCAGTTTTGAGAGGTATATTGCTTCACATAGCTAAAGGCATACTAAGGTAGAGATTGGTGAGCATCCAGGACCAGTGTTCCTGTGTCTTATTACCACAGCCAAGCTATACCTGCATCACCTCATACACTCAATCTTCTCGCCCTAGGAACAGGTGACAAAATATCTACTTCCTTTCACTGCAGATAAGAGATTCAGTTTCCAAAATGTTGTGGGACTTGCATGTTTTGGATTTTTGCATTCAACTATTTCTCCTTTATCCTCTGAAGCAGGGTTCCATTATATGGAAAGATGATGTGTTTGTCAATTCATCTGCTGATAGGCATTTGAACTGTCTCCATTCATTGTGAAAAGAAAGAGTTGTTCTAAACACTGTACACAAGCCTTTATGTGAATATGCTTTTATTCCTTCAGTAAATACAGAGAGACTAAGGGCTGAGTAGTATGGTAACTGTATGTTTACATATGTAAGAAATTGCCAACCAGTGTCTTAAAGCACTTTCTACATTCTCACCAGCCACTCAAGAGAGTCTAAGTTGTTCTGTACCCCAACAATATTTAGTAAGATGAGACTTTACCCATCCAGTGGGTTCCTGGTGATTTGCACTTCCCTTCTAGTCTTAGCAATCTGAAACTTACATCTTGCACCTTGTTGGAGCTAAACCAGTAAGGCGTGACAAAATACAAAGTTCATAGGCACAACAGGGGTGGAAGTGTGAGGAATTCCTAAAAGAAGTTAGTCATATGCCATTCTAAAGGCAGTGGACCTTGATGAACAGGAGAAGGCTTTTTACCAAGGATCTTAATGCATGGCATGGGCAGGATGGGGTTTAGTGTAAAACTACACACTCCTGAGCATGCTCAGCTTGAGGTCATCTACTGTATATGTTCTAAGAAACTGATAGAAATGAGCACCTCAGAGAAGACCATATTGTATTATAATGAGCAAAGATTACAGTAGGTCAGCTAAAAGCAGTGAGTTAGAGTGATTTGAGGATGTTGAGTTTCTCTGAATGGCCTCCTCTGAAACAAACAAACCAGCTTTGAATGGATGTTAACAGTCATTTGAAAGGACAGTTCTTTCCAACCTAGCCAGCATGCATAACTGACCCTTAAACTATCTACTTAGTACTTACTAAAGGGCAAAAATCAATGTGGAGAAACACACCCCTCTCTGATGACCTAAAGTCCAAACAGGAAATGCTGACATTGGGCCAGGCGTAGCAGGGCATGCTCTCAAATATCCAGTAGTTCGACTGCATGTTCCAATGAAGACTTGTGAGCAAGGGGGTTTTGATTTCAACAAGGAGCTTTCAGAAAGACAACCCAGAGAAGATGATATTAGAATTAAACCTTGAAGGGCAGAATCAAGACAGAAAGGGAGCCTCAGACTTTCTGTGTTAAGAAAACCCTGAGAACAATCCTACAGAGGCTGAATCCTGAGCACTGGAGCACTGAGTCATGTCCTAGAGTGTCTACAAAGTATAAAGGTAACATTTAATGAACCAATCTCTGGCAAATTTTAAAAGGTGTTGTGTTCAGACAAACACCTCTTCTTTAAATTCTGCAAGCATTGAAAAGTGGCTGAAAGGGAGTGCCTGGCACATGAAAGACACTTCCTAAGTGTATATGGGATTAATGCGCAAGTGAATTAATGACCAGAAACCTGAAGGCAGAAAGACAAAAAAGGAGGAGAGAGACCACACAAACATAAAGACCCTTGGAGGAGAGGAGATAAACTCCAGCAAGAAAGCAGAGGACAGGTCATAATGCATCTGGTTTTCAGCAAAAGTCATTCTTAGATTCAGCACACAAGAAATAAAGGAGATGGAAGAGACTAGCTTAGTCACAGGAGGCAGATTACAGAGTTCCACAATACAAATCCTCTAGTCTCCAGGGCAAAACCTGAAATATTGCAAAACCTGAAACTTGAATGAAACCCCAAATCTGAAATACTTTCAGCCCTGAAACAAGATCTTAGTTAGGGTTTTGATGCTGTGAACAAACACCATGAATATGACAACTCTTATAAAAGACAACATTTATTTGTGGCTGGCTCACAGTTTCAGAGGTTTAGTCCATTATGGTCATAGCAGGAAGCATGGAAGCACAGAGGTAGACTTGTTGCTCAAGAAGGAGCCTAGAGCTGGTCGTGGTGGTGCATGCCTTTAATCCCAGCACTTGGGTGGCAGAGGCAGGTGGATTTCTAAGTTCGAGGCCAGCCTGGTCTACAGAGTGAGTTCCAGGACAGCCAGGGCTACACAGAGAAACTGTGTCTCGAAAAAACCCCCCAAAATAAATAAATACCTAATAAAAAAGGAGTAGCCTAGAGTTCTACGTAGAAATCTGCAGGCAGCAAGAAGAGTGAGCCCCTATGCCTGACTTGAGCTTCTGAAACCTCAAAGCTCATTCCCATTGACACATTTTCTCCAACAAGGCCATATCTACTCCATCAAGGCCACACTTTCCAATAGTGCCCTATGAGCCTATGGGTGCCATTTTTAGTCATGCCATCACACTTGAATAACCTACCAAGCCATAGTAGAAACCCAAGAGTAGTCCTCTTCTGCCTTCCATGGAAGGGAAGAGACAAATGCTAGTTGCTTGGAAATTAGTACAGAGGTACAAATGAATTCTGTGTTTTGTCACAGTGTTTCCATCAACCCCCTCTTTCCTCTTCTTTTGCTCTCCTCTCCTTCCCTTCCTCTTTTCCTCTCTCCCTCCCTCTCTGTGTGTATATAAAAATTCTAAATTCTAAACACATTAAATTTCAAAATACTTCCAGTCATAACCATTTTGATAAAAAAAAAAAATCAGCCTACAATAAGGTTTCATGTATCATGGGCTGGTCTTGAACTTGTGATCCTTTTGTCTCAGCTTCCAAATTTCCCAAGTGCTACAATTATAAGCATGTACCACCATGCTCGGAATTATTTTTTAACTTTCTTTTAAATCTTTAAATTTTTTTTCATTTTAGAATATTAGTGTTTTGCAAATGACTGCATACCATGTGTGTGCTTATTGTCCTCAGATGACAGCACAGGACCTCAGATCCCTTTATTGAACTTATCAACCATTATGAACTACAATGGAGATGCTAGAAACTAAACTCAGGTTGTCTGTAGGAGAACTAAGTGGCTTTAACTTCTGAGCTGTCTCTCCTGACCTACTTTCCATCTTTCTTTCTTTCTTTCTTTCTTTCTTTCTTTCTTTCTTTCTTTCTTTCTTTTTTTTGAAGCTGTCAAACATTTATTTATTTATTTATTTTAATTTTTTTTATTATGTATTTTCCTCAATTACATTTCCAATGCTATCCCAAAAGTCCCCTATACCCTCCCCCCTTTCTAAATGAATAAACAAATCCAGAGAACTCACCCTGTCTCCATTAGAATGGCATCATTTCAATAGCCATGAAAAGACAGTGCCTGCTAGTGGTCTGCAGGGGTAAAACAGAGGTTGACGGGATCTGGGGCCGGCTTTCAGGAATTCTTGAGCTTCAAAGTAGCCATAATAAGAAAATGAACACTAAGGAACCAGACAACAGTGCACAGAAGCTGGAGTGGTCTGGGAGTTTCTCACTGCCAGATTGGTGGAAAGGCGTAGAGTTGCCAGGTGTGCTCAGCAAATATGGCCATCAAAAGGCTTGCTGGAAGAGAGGAGAAGTAGGAAGTAGAAGGTTTAGTGAAGAGAGAAATCTCTGGGCAGTGTCAAGAACCACCAGCATAGCTAAGACAGAACTGAGCATGAGTGAACTGTACGGAATGTCAAGCCTGTGAGTAGTTGGTCCGTGATCACACTGGGAAGTCCCAAATGCATGAACACAGGTGAATTTCGTGGTTCAGAGAAGACATGGGCATAGTTTCACTGTGCATTTTGCCAGCATTTCAGTTTGCCTTTATGAATCTTTGTCCTAATTTTAGGCAAACAAGAAAAGGAAAAAATTCCCCTGAACATATATGTACATACTAATGTTTGCCTTGCAGACCAAAACTGTCACAGTGCTTACTTTTTTCATTTATCATTAATATATATTATACAGTAACATGGGTTTTATTATGGTATTTCCATATATGTATATAATGTATTTGATCATATTTACCCCTATTAATTTCTCTTTAAAAACACACCATAGTTGTTATTCTGTGTCTAGTGTTTTCAATTAACATGATTTCTACTTGCATCTATTTTCCTGCAAATGTCACAATTTGTTTCTTCATTACAGCTGAATAAAACTCCAATGTGCACATGGATCACATTTTCCCCCATTCATCTGCTGTTGGACACCCAGGCTGGTTCCATGATCTAGCTTTTATAAGTAGCACTGTGATGGAGCCAGGTGCCTGGGAATTGCTATTGCATCTTGCTTGTTGATTATCTTCAGCTCACGGATCTTTTGATTTTCCATGAGTGTGTGAAGGAATAGCTGATGTCAAGTGTGGAGTGTGAAGGGACACTGAAATAGCAAAGAATTAGTCTGTTCTTCCCACTCCTTAATGCAACCAAAATATCAAGATGAAAATTAATAAAAATCTTGGTTACAACAGAACAATATGTGTATGCATAGTCTAGATGTTTATATGTAGCTCTATGTGTTCTCTCCAATGTAAACATTCATTATGTATTAATTCATGTAATATGCAAAAATATATATATGCACACATGTATGCATATATAATTTTGTCTCTGTGAAAAGTATTTCTTCAAAAAGTTCTGGGCATACTGGTGAGGGCTGTTCGGTTTTGATAAGCAAAGCTCTCAGCTTTTCTAGCCTATGACAAGATTTAAATTGATGTGATTTTGGTTGCCTAGAGATTATCTTGGTGATATGCTGACTGGATTTTTCCACTCTGAGAGAACTTGTTTCATTGCTCTTTTCGTGAAACACTGAGTGTTCTCTATTTCTCCATCACCTCTGCTTTAGTTTTCTAAGTGCGAAAAGAGTCTCTTAGGCTGTAGCCCCAGCAGAGCTGACTGTGTAGGACTGCAGATGTGGATCCAGAACAGACAGTCCTTTTCAAGCTTCTGACTTCTTATGTGCAAGGTATATGCAGCAGTGTACAGAGGGATGAAGGAACATTCCCTCCTACAAGAAATAACTCCACAGAAGCATCTGCAATGTGGCAGAGGAGATGTTTTGTCATTTTAAAAGGAGGAAAGTGTTTCTTAAACAGGAATGAAAATATGCATGTGGTAAAGGGGAGGGCTACTGAAACTGGCCTAGAGCATTATCTGCTCATCAGAATACTACCCCCTGAGTGAAAAGATGATCAGCCAAGTGGGGAGAGGACAGCCAAGAACACTAGTGTGCCCATCTATAAATCAGCAGTGAAGACAGACCACCCATTAGGGAAAGGGATAAAAGACCTGAATCAGCACCTGATAAAAGAAATTATCCTAAGTGCTGATAAGCTTATAAAAAGGAGATTAATGTCATTTGTCTTCAGGGTGATGCAGACTCAAACAAAATGAGGAGTCATTGCAGATATCTCTCAGAATAGCCAGAAGGCGACAAAGCAAGGGTCCTGATAGTGCTGAGCTCCCACAAGGAGGTAACTGACAACAGCTCTCACAGAGCTGTCAAATGCAAATTGGCTCAACATATACATTTATGTATATGAGTATTTCCCAGTGCTTATTTTAGACATTTATGACATGTACAAATAAGAATGTTAACCACATCACTTTAAATATTGCAACACAGTTAAAATAAAACTTACCTGTGTATCATCAGTGCTAGGATGGGTTTGTAAATATGACTATTGAAGCAAGTAAAATGATCATAGTGAATTTTAAATAATTCACAACTTTCTAACAGCAACGAGGGCAATACTGCCAATATAATGAACCAGATTCACAAGGACACACATCAAATGGCTACATCTACATGAATGTTAATCGATGGTGACAAAAGTCAGAATACGGATGGCCTTCCTGGAAGGTCAAGAGTGATATGACTAGTTTCTTTGTTCCTGTTATTCTAGAGATGTCTAAAACCCACTAGGAATTTAAATCTGGAAAGGAAAGCAAAGAGATTACAAGATAACAAACATTTCTGTAGCTTCTCTGACCACAGTGATAAGATTGCCAAACAAGAACAGCTGGGGAGATTTTCAGATTCAATGTCAACAACCAGGATAAGCTTGAAGTCCCAGACTATTCTTAATGGAAGAGAGAACCTGAGATGCTACAGCCACAGAGTCTTTGTTCACCTCAGCCACCTAGTGAAAATCCCCAGGGACAGACTAAATAACATGTTATTAACTCTCAATTTTCTTAATGTTGGTGAAAAAGGAACAACAACAGCTGAAAGACACTGAGTTATTGAAAACACTGAAGAACTAGGTCAACCAATATACTATAAGGTTGTGTTGACATTAAAATGAAAATGTACAATAGTTTTAAAATGGAGACATAGTTGTGCTTATGTATCTATACATAAGAGAAAATGAGAAAATATAGATACCAAAAAAAACTTATAAAGATTAGATTGGACCAACAAAACTTATAAAATCAGATCTAACCGGGCGTGGTGGCGCACGCCTTTAATCCCAGCACTCGGGAGGCAGAGGCAGGCGAATTTCTGAGTTCGAGGCCAGCCTGGTCTACAGAGTGAGTTCCAGGACAGCCAGGGCTATACAGAGAAACCCTGTCTCGAAAAACCAAAAAAAAAAAAAAAAAAAAAAGAAGTAAAATCAGATCTAACCAAGAAAAACCTCTTATCACTTGAGACATAAATGTCTTCACAAAGCAAATAGCCCAAATAATTCACAGACTGCCTCAATTACTGATTCTTCAACAACAAAAACAAAAAAAGTACATACACATAAACTTCAAACGGGCTAGCCCAAGTGATTGATCACAAAGAGATGGACAAGCTATAGACTAGACAGACAATACAGAGACTAGATAATAAATGAGACTGGGTAATAAATGCTATACTAGACAATACAGAGACTAGATAAACCCAGATACTGGTAATAAATACTATAGCTAGACTGTGGGCCAGTGTGTTGGAGACTTTCTACTGAAATCTCTGGCCCAACCAGGTGGGAGAGTTCAGGCAAAGGAGAGAGAGTGCGATCAGGAAGGAGGAGGAGTCTCTTTAGCCTCTCTCACTGTTGCAGCTGGCTCCATCTCTGTCTCCACAGTGCTGTCTCAGTTATGCTACATTGCCCTGGTGCTGTGTGTACAGGATTAGACTTTTGAGAGGCTGACTAGCCATCGAAAAGTGTGGGGGGTTGGGGAGAGCTTCATGTGGCTTTGGGAAAGCAGACCTCTTCCCAAGCAGCAGTGTTACAGCTCTTAGGACTGAAGCTCTCAGACAACGAGTAGCTCTCACACACCTTTATTCCTCCTGGATAGGATTCTTACAGACAGTTTTGGGATGGGTCAGGGTCTGACAGCAGGCACTTCTCATTGGTTTGGTCTGAGATCTTGGGGATACCTTATCTGCATATAGGAGCACAGACTTCTCCTGGAGGTCCGGGGGAGGCTGTAGCTGACAGGATCCAGGAGCCCAAGAAGCATGGCCAAATGCCTGATGTCCCTTGCAGGAGACAGTCACCTGCTGGGTCACTGAGATTTTAAGCCTGAGTTTGACCAGGGAGCAGACTGTCTATCACAATCAAATGGTATAGCTAGCTTTTCTCAGACTGACCATTTCCCCTCTTAGGGCCCAAACAACAAACAATACAAAGATTAGACTAACACAGAGACTAGGTAATAAATAATATAGCTAACTTTTCTCAAACTAATCATTTTTTCCTTGGGGCCCAGAACAGAAAATTTTCACCCCAATTCATCAAGAAGCAAATATATATAAAGACAATTGTCCCAGTCCCTTAAGTTGGGGTGGGTAGTTTTGGACACTTGATGTTATGGTTGTTATCATCTAGGATTTTAGGTTGTTTTGCTTAATAATTATTTATTGATAAAACTTAAGTTTTTATTTATTATTTCTTAATTATTCCATATTAATAGATGTTTAAGGTTTTTTGTTTAATTGTTATATATTAATAAAAATTTAAGCTTTTTATTTAATTATTATATATTAATAAAATTTTAAATTTTTTGATTAAGTTATATACTGATAGATATTTAGGAATTCTGTTCATTATATATTGATACTTTAAGGTTCTTAGACTTTTGTTTGACTATAATATCTATAAACCATTTATTAAAAATGTGATTGTTTTTATAATTATATCTATTACATATAGACTGTTAATGTTTTTAAAAAGACAATGCTTAAACAGGGTATGTGAAGTGGAAACTTAAGGGTTCTTTGGGAAGTCAATTAAAGGGTGTTTTGCTGGAGCAAACACATGAAGGAACATTTCATTAAAGTGGACACAGGTGTGAAAGGCTAAGGCAGACTCATAAAGGAACATTTCACTAAGACAGACACATGAGAGAAGATGTTCTGCTAAAACAAGCATGTGTAAGATCATGCAGTGAAAGATTCTTTGACAATGACACACATATAGTGGTCTGTCTTACATTGCATAGTTGAGCTACACTTGTCCAGATGCCATAGACAGAAACTCACCAAAATACTTCTGGTGGTGTGCTGTAGTTTTTTGCATTTTCTAAGGACTTGGGATGATTGGATGCATGTGCTGAGGAAAGGCATGTGGAGGGCATGTGATATTTGTATAAATAGGACTCCACAGAGTGATGGAGACAGAGCTTGTCTTGCTGGTACAGCTAGCTGTGTGACGCTTGTGGGTCTCTTGTCTTTGGTGATCTTTGCTTCCCTGATAGAGGCACAGCCAAGAACTACTCCTATGTTCATGTTGGACCTCCTACTGACTGGAGCCAAGACTGAGGCCTGGCTGTCTCTGCTGGGTCATGTTACCACTGTTGCTATCCTGACTCTACCAAACTAGACTGCTAGTCTATCCGTGGGGTGTTTTTGAGTGGATTGAGCTCCTGCTGCCTGCAAACCTGTGAACTGAACTTTGATTTCCAGACAACACAGGTGGGAGTTGCTCCAAAGAAGTTTTCAAAACAGGTCCATTTCTCCCATATCCTTTCTTTTCCACTACCACTGGTGGGTGATGGGTTCCAAGGAAAGTTAAAACATTTACGAATCTTCATTAAAATGAAGATTTTTTAAAAAATCAAGTTACAACCTAGGCTGAGCTTCTTTTAGGTATTCTGTGTTTCTGTCCTGTTACATATTCTACAAAGTATCTGTCATTTTCTGTATGTAGCTCTGTGCATTTGTTCCCATCTGTACATCTGTTTCTTGCTCTCAAGCCCATGAGGTTCCTGTGCACAGGGCCTTTGCACTTATTTACTAGATCTGTGAAAGAACACAAATGCTTTCCATTTTAATACACTTTTTTTAACTTTGTCTTTTTTTCTTTTTAAAACATGTTCACAACACCTTTTGATTTTCAAAGAATATGTGTTTTCTCTCAGAAACTTTATTTTTTTGAATGTATGGCTTCATAATTATCCACGTGAGTATGCATACATACCTGTGTGTGAGACATGTATAGTTACACATGCAGAGGCCAGAAAAAGGGCATTGAATCCTTTAGAGCTAGAGTCATAGGGGTTTCAGGGAAATGCTTGACTTTTGGCTTCCCATGTGTGTGCTGGGATCCCAATTCTAATCCTCTCCATCACACAGCAAGTGTTTTTAACTACTGACTTATCTCTTTAGCCCTCAGTTGTTTGACTGTATGCAAAGTTTGCAACTCACCCTTTTGGCTAAGATCTATGACACAAATATGTCAACTACATAGTAGTAAATTGAAATCAGAATTGCTGCAGTGAAATAGGGGGTATATGCATTTTCATTCAATAGAGTAACCCTTTCAGCATAAGACTTTGGTGAATCAGAAAGAAGATGGAGACATGAAAGTGTTCTGTCAGTACAAGACCACAAATTAGCTATCACCAGGGGAGGTAGAATTGACTAGATGCAGAGGGTGGTCCTATGCAAAGGAAATTTCACTCACCCCTATTAGTTTCCAGAGGTGTGATGCTGTGGACTGGAGTACCACTAACTGACAACAGAACAGTGCTCACAGTGCTCTTTAGTGAGTATGGTACTATATATATATATATATATATATATATATAATTAATTTTACATATAAAATTGATATATATATATATATATATAGAGAGAGAGGGGAGGCATGGTGGTTCATGTCTACAATCACAATACTTAGATTGCTAAGATGACTGTAATGATTCTGAGGCTACCCAGCACTACACAGTGAACTTTAAGTCCTGGGCTACATGGTGAGCCTCTGACTCAAACAAGCAAATAAATACAGTATAATGTATGTCAAAATGCATTTGGACAATCACTTTGCATGAAGAAGCCTTTGGGAGTCCAGAGCATGGAGAAGACATACCTATTTATAAAATTGAGGCACAATCAAAGGAATCATACTATGGATTCCTTGTTCTGTTGACAATGCACCTAGTGATCATATTTTATTCCAGAAAAATAATCTTATTGGCTCCCTTGAAACTGTGCTATACAGAGGTCCATAGTTTTGGTTGTAAGTGATTAATGAGGAAGGTGACACAGACTATACAGAAAATACATGAAAATAGACTTTATGCTTCTTCATAACAGTGTAAAGAGATTATAGAAAGACAACCACTAAGCCTGGCTTCTCCCTGCCTTCATTGATTTCGACAGACCACAGATCCACAAGGATGATGATGATGATGGTAATGTGCAAGGGAATGTGAAGGGTGTACAAAATATTCTAATTAATAGTACATGATTAATTATGCATGCTCATGTACATAAAATTAATACATTGATAGAATCATTTCAATTGAGTGATGTGGCTTTTGTAAAGCCTGAATGTTTCACTCCAAATCAAATGTATCCAGAAACACAAATAATGAATTGTGCTCATTAAATAATTCCTATCTCTAGTAGCAAAAAGTTAGAAGTAATATTGGAGTTTTTAGAGGGTGGGTAACCCTTTATAGTTTTGTTTTCTCCCCCCTTCTTTCCTCTTCCATCCCTCTTCCCTTCATTCATTTTTCTTTCTTTCCAATTAATAATTTTCACTTGGTTAGAAAATTTTCTACAACATAAGGCTACAGAGATGGCTCATAGGATTACCAATTTAGTTCCCCAGCACCTGAGTGGTACATGTCTGTAACCAAAGTGCTGAGAAGTCCAAGGCAGATGTTCCCCCAGAGCCATTCTAGCCAGTGAGTGCTGGGTTCAGTGGGAGAGCTCATCTCAAAATTAAGGCAGAAGTCTATGGAACGGAACACCCAGTGTCAACCTCTGGCCTCCACACAGGCATGTACACTTGTCTGCAGGTGTATTCACTCATGCATGTACACGTACAGGAACTCAAATGCACAAATACAAGAAACATATGTTTTCACTTATTACAATTCTTCCCTACCTCTCACCTGAACCACTGATTCGGCAAGTATTGAACACCAAACTCTCATGAATGAAACACTTACCGAAGTGGCTCTTCTCAAGCAGCTTGTTCCTCACCTCTGCTATGTAATTGTTTCAGCTCTGAAGAGAACTTATTTCATGACTGAGTCAATCTAAGGACCCAGCAGAGAAGCAGAGCACAGTAATTCTTGAAATAGGAAACTGAGTCCTTTTCTCCCTTCCTTTTCTTTCTCATCTAGTCTGCTATTAGCTTCTTCTTTTGTAATTTCAACATTTATTTCCTACTTTATTAAACTAATGGTTCTGGCAGTTGAACAAGGAACTGAGGACATACCAACTATAATGGTAGCTATACTATCATTCCCGTCTATCCTTACTGAGAACAAGAAATGTAGTATCTCAGCAGCAGAACAGGCTACCCCTCATTGTGGAATCCTAAAGTGAACATCAGAACCATCAGGGCAGGACTCGCCAAATGTCTGTCCTTCTAAGATCAGGGTCAGGATTCCTATCCATATTGTTTAGAGCCAGAACAGTTTCATCCCTTAGACTTCCTCCAATTTAAAAATACTTGAAATGTACAAAATGAAATATCTTAGGGATTGAATCCATGTCTAGACACCAAGTTCATTTCCTATTTCTTAATCTCCTTCAATATGTATAGGGAGGTAACTTTGTACATTTTACATGTTTCTGTTTTGACTGAGACCAGGCACAAAAAGTACAATATAGATTTTTTCCTTTGTTTTCCCAGTGATCAAACTATTTTGAATTTTCAATCATTTAAATTTTTAAAGTTTTTACTTCGGGATGTCAACTTGTTTTCAACCTAGATGTCAATCTCCTTTGCAATGTCCCATTATTTGGAAGTTTTGATGTCATAGGAGTCTGCACAGTATTTTCTTTTGATCTCTGACTATCCCCAGGGAAAGCATTCTGAATTTTGCTAAGTTTTCTGTTCTGTTTTCCAGACAAAGACATAGGGACATAACCGCTCAGAAGGGAAGAGACACTGTTCATAAAAGACTCCACTATGCAGTTAACCCAGGTCCCTTAGGTCACATCACAGCTCACCAAGCTGATCCAAAATCACAGCCTTGGCTTAAATGTTTTCTAAACTATTTTTTCGTCCTTGTATAGTATCTGTGTCTATATGATTTTCCTTATCTTTTCTTTCCAATTATTCTATTTCATTATTATTTGTAATGTTAATGCAACAACTAATGAGGACATTATTTTTTTAATTAGGTATTTTCCTCAATTACATTTCCAATGCTATCCAAAAAGTCCCCAATACACTCCCCCCCCAGTCCCCCACCCACCCACCCCCACCCCTTGGCCCTGGCATTCCCCTGTACTGGGGCATATAAAGTTGGCAAGTCCAATGGCCTCTCTTTCCAGTGATGGCCAACAAGGCCATCTTTTGATACAAATGCAGCTAGAGTCAAGAGCTCTGGGGTACTGGTTAGTTCATAATAATGTTCCACCTATGGGGTTGCAGTTCCCTTTAGCTCCTTGGATACTTTCTCTAGCTCCTCCATTGGGGGCCCTGTGATCCATCCAATAGCTGACTGTGAGCATCTACTTCTGTGTTTGCTAGACCCCGGCATTGTCTCACAAGAGACAGCTATATCTGGGACCTTTCAGCAAAATCTTGCTAGTGTATGCAATGGTGTCAGCGTTTGGAAGCTGATTATGGGATGGATCCCTGGATATGGCAGTTTTTAGATGGTCCATCCTTTCTTCACAGCTCCAAATTTATCTCTGTAACTTTTTCCATGGATTTTTTTGTTCCCAATTCCAAGAAGGGGCAGTGTCCACACTTTGGTCTTCGTTCTTCTTGAGTTTCATGCATTAAACAAATTGTATCTTATATCTTGGGTATCCTAAGTTTTTGGGCTAATATCCACTTATCAGTGAGTACATATTGTGTGAGTTCCTTTGTGAATATGTTACCTCACTCAGGATGATGCCCTCCAGATCCATCCATTTGCCTAGGAATTTCATAAATTCATTCCTTTTAATAGCTGAGTAGTACTCCATTGTGTAAATGTACCACATTTTCTGTATCCATTCCTCTGTTGAGGGGCATCTGGGTTCTTTCCAGCTTCTGGCTATTATAAATAAGGCTGCTATGAACATAGTGGAGCATGTGTCCTTCTTACCGGTTGGAACATCTTCTGGATATATGCCCAGGAGAGGTATTGCTGGATCCTCTGGTAATATTATGTCCAATTTTCTGAGGAACCGCCAAACTGATTTCCAGAGTGGTTGTACCAGCTTGCAATCCCACCAACAATGAAGGAGTGTTCCTCTTTCTCCACATCCTTGCCAGCATCTGCTGTCACCTGTTTTTTTTTTTTTTTTTTTTTTTTTTTGGTTTTTCGAGACAGGGTTTCTCTGTGTAGCCATTCTGACTGGTGTGAGGTGGAATCTCAGGGTTGTTTTGAGTTGCATTTCCCTGATGATTAAGGATGTTGAACATTTTTTCAGGTGCTTCTCTGCCATTCGGTATTCCTCAGGTGAGAATTCTTTGTTCAGTTCTGAGCCCCATTTTTTAACGGGGTTATTTGATTTTCTGGAGTCCACCTTCTAGAGTTCTTTATATATATTGGATATTAGTCCCCTATCTGATTTAGGATAGGTAAAGATCCTTTCCTAATCTCTTGGTGGTCTTTTTGTCTTATTGACGATGTCTTTTGCCTTGCAGAAGCTTTGCAACTTTATGAGGTCCCATTTATCGATTCTCGATCTTACAGCACAAGCCTTTGCTGTTCTATTCAGGAATTTTTCCCCTGTACCCATATCTTTGAGGCTTTTCCCAACTTTCTCCTCTATAAGTTTCAGTGTCTCTGGTTTTATGTGGAGTTCCTTAATCCACTTAGATTTGACCTTAGTACAAGGAGATAGGAATGGATCAATTCGCATTCTTCTCCATGATAACCGCCAGTTGTGCCAGCACCATTTGTTGAAAATGCTGTCTTTTTTCCACTGGATGGTTTTGGCTCCCTTGTCAAAGATCAAGTGACCATAGGTATGTGGGTTGATCTCAGGGTCTTCAATTCTGTTCCATTGGTCTACTTGTCTGTCGTTATACCAGTACCATGCAGTTTTTATCACAATTGCTCTGTAGTACAGATTTAGGTCAGGCATGGTGATTCTACCAGAGGTTCTTTTATCCTTGAGAAGAGTTTTTGCTATCCTAGGTTTTTTGTTGTTCCAGATGAATTTGCAGATTGCCCTTTCTAATTCGTTGAAGAATTGAGTTGGAATTTTGATGGGGATTGCATTGAATCTGTAGATAGCTTTTGGTAAGATAGCCATTTTTACAATGTTGATCCTGCCAATCCATGAGCATGGGAGGTCTTTCCATCTTCTGAGATCTTCTTTAATTTCTTTCTTCAGGGACTTGAAGTTCTTGTCATACAGATCTTTCACTTGCTTAGTTAGAGTCACGCCAAGGTATTTTATATTGTTTGTGACTATTGAGAAGGGTGTTGTTTCACTAATTTCCTTCTCTGCCTGTTTATCCTTTGTGTACAGAAAGGCCATTGACTTGCTTAAGTTAATTTTATATCCAGCTACTTCACCGAAGCTATTTATCAGGCTTAGGAGTTCTCTGGTGGAATTTTTAGGGTCACTTATGTATACTATCATATCATCTGCAAAAAGCAATATTTTGACTTCTTCTTTTCCGATTTGTATCCTCTTGATCTCCTTTTGTTGTCGAATTGCTCTGGCTAGGACTTCAAGTACAATGTTGAATAGGTAGGGAGAGAGTGGACAGCCTTGTCTAGTCCCTGATTTTAGTGGGATTTCTTCCAACTTCTCACCATTTACTTTGATGTTGGCTACTGGTTTGCTGTATATTGCTTTTATCATGGTTAGGTATGGGCCTTGAATTCCTTATCTTTCCAAAACTTTTATCATGAATGGGTGTTGGATTTTGTCAAATGCTTTTTCAGCATCTAACGAGATGATCATGTGGTTTTTGTCTTTGAGTTTGTTTATATAATGGATTACATTGATGGATTTTCGTATATTGAACCATCTTTGCATCCCTGGGATGAAACCTACTTGGTCAGGATGGATGATTGTTTTGATGTGTTCTTCAATTCGGTTAGGGAGGACTTTATTGAGGATTTTTGCATCAATATTCATAAGGGAAATTGGTCTGAAGTTCTTTATTTTTGTTGGGTCTTTATGTGGTTTAGGTATCAGAGTAATTGTGGCTTCATAGAATGAGTTGGGTAGAGTACCTTCTGATTCTATTTTGTGGAATAGTTTGTGAAGAACTGGGATTAGATCTTCTTTGAAGGTCTGATAGAACTCTGCACTAAACCCATCTGGTCCTGGGCTTTTCTTGGTTGGGAGACTATTAATTAATGACTGCTTCTATTTCTTTAGGGGATATGGGACTGTTTAGATCATTAACCTGATTTTGATTTAACTTTGGTACCTGGTATCTGTCTAGAAACTTGTCCATTTCATCCAGGTTCTCCAATTTTGTTGAGTATAGCCTTTTGTAGAAGGATCTGATGGTGTTTTGGATTTCTTCAGGGTCTGTTGTTATGTCTCTCTTTTCATTTCTGATTTTGTTAATTAGAATACTTTCCCTATGCCCTCTAGTGAGTCTGGCTAAGGGTTTATCTATCTTGTTGATTTTCTCAAAGAACCAGCTCCTCGATTGGTTGATTCTTTGAATTGTTCTTCTTGTTTCCACTTGGTTGATTTCACCCCTGAGTTTGATTATTTCTTGCTGTCTACTCCTCTTGGGGGAATTTGCTTCCTTTCGTTCTAGAGCTTTTAGGTGTGTTGTCAAGCTGCTAATGTGTGCTCTCTCTAGTTTCTTTTTGGAGGCACTCAGTGCTATGAGTTTTCCTCTTAGAAATGCTTTCAATGTGTCCCATAAGTTTGGGTATGTTGTGTCTTCATTTTCATTAAACTCCAGAAAGTCCTTAATTTCTTTCTTTATTCCTTCCTTGACCAAGGTATCATTGAGAAGAGTGTTGTTTAGTTTCCACGTGTGTGTTGGCTTTCTATTATTTATTTTGTTATTGAAGATCAGTCTTAGTCCATGGTGATCTGATAGGATGCATGGGACAATTTCAATATTTTTGTATATGTTGAGGCTTGTTTTGTGACCATTTATGTGGTCAATTTTGGAGAAGGTTCCATGAGGTGCTGAGAAGAAGGTATATCCTTTTGTTTTAGGATAGAATGTTCTGTAGATATCTGTCAGATCCATTTGTTTCATAACCTCTGTTAGTTTCACTGTGTTCCTGTTTAGTTTCTGCTTCCATGATCTATCCATTAGTGAAAGTGGTGTGTTGAAGCCTCCCACTATTATTGTGTGAGGTGCAATGTGGGGTTTGAGCTTTACTAAAGTATCTTTAATGAATGAGGCTGCCCTTGTATTTGGAGCATAGATATTCAGAATTGATAGTTCCTCTTGGAGGATTTTACCTTTGATTAGAATGAAGTGCCCTTCCTTGTCTTTTTTGATGACTTTGGGTTGGAAGTCAATCTTATCAGATATTATAATGGCTACTCCAGCTTGTTTCTTCCTACCATTTGCTTGGAAAATTGTTTTCCAGCCTTTCATTCTGAGGTAGTGTCTATCTTTTTCTCTGAGATGAGTTTCCTGTAAGCAGCAAAATGTTGGGTCCTGTTTCTGAAGCCAGTCTGTTAGTCTATGTCTTTTTATTGGGGAGTTGAGTCCATTGATATTAAGAGATATTAGGGAGAAGTAATTGTTGCTTCCTTTTTTTGTTGTTGTTAGAGTTGGTGTTCTGTTCTTGTGGCTGTCTTCTTTTAGGTTTGTTGAGGGATTACCTTCTTGCTTTTTTTAGGATGTAGTTTCCGTCCTTGTATTGGTTTTTTTCTGTTATTATCCTTTGAAGGGCTGGGTTTGTGGAAAGATAATGTGTGAATTTGCTTTTGTCGTGGAATACTTTGGTTTCTCCATCTATGGTAATTGAGAGTTTGGCTGGGTATAGTAGCCTGGGCTGGAAATTGTGTTCTCTTAGTTTCTGTATAACATCTGTCCAGGCCCTTCTGGCTTTCATAGTCTCTGGTGAAAAATCCGGTGTAATTCTGATAGGCTTGCCTTTATATGTTACTTGAACTTTTTCCCTTACTGCTTTTAGTATTCTATCTTTATTTAGTGCAGTTGTTGTTCTGATTATTATGTGTCGGAAGGAATTTCTTTTCTGGTCCAGTCTATTTGGAGTTCTGTAAGCTTCTTGTATGTTCATGGGCATCTCTTTCTTTAGGTTTGGGAAGTTTTCTTCTATAATTTTGTTGAAGACATTTGCTGGTCCTTTGAGTTGAAAATCTTCATTCTCATCTACTCCTATTATCCGTAGGTTTGGTCTTCTCATTTTGTCCTGGATTTCCTGGATGTTTTGAGTTAGGATCTTTTTGGATTTTGTATTTTCTTTGATTGTCGTGCCGATGTTCTCTATGGAGTCTTCTGCACCTGAGATTCTCTCTTCCATCTCTTGTATTCTGTTGCTGATGCTCGAATCTATGGTTCCAGATTTCTTTCCTAGGGTTTCTATCTCCAGCGTTGCCTCAATTTGGGTTTTCTTCATTGTCTCTACTTCCCTTTTTAGGTCTTGGATGGTTTTATTCAATTCTATCACCTGTTTGGTCTGGTTTTCCTGCAATTCTTTAAGGGATTTTTATGCTTCCTCTTTAATGTCTTCTACCTGTTTAGCAGTGTTCTCCTGCAGTTCTTTAAGGGATTTTTGTGCTTCCTCTTTAATGTCTTCTACCTGTTTAGCAGTGTTCTCCTGCAATTCTTTAAGGGATTTTTGTGCTTCCTCTTTAATGTCTTCTACCTGTTTAGCAGTGTTCTCCTGTATTTCTTTAAGTGTGTTATTAAAGTCCTTCTTGATGTCCTCTACCATCATCATGAGATATGTTTTTAGATCTGGGTCTAGCTTCTCTGGTGTGTTGGGGTGCCCTGGAGTGGGCAAAGTGGGAGTGCTGGGTTCTGATGATGGTGAGTGGTCTTGGTTTCTGTTAGTAAGATTCTTACGTTTACCTTTCGCCATCTGGTAATCTCTGGGGTTAGTTGTTATCATTGTCACTGTTTAAAGATTGGAGCAGATGCTGTGTTCCACTCACCAGAAGTCTTAAGATCCTGTGGCGGGTGTCGTGGGTAGCTGGCGGGTGTCAGCTGACCCTGCGCCCTAGCTACCCCGGTGGTGGTCAGACCGGAAGAGGCTTGTGGCCCTACTCAGGCCGGTTTTCTTCTTCCCTAACTAATGCAGTCTCAGGGTCCGCGTGCAATTGGATTGGAGCAGAAGCTGTGTTCCACTCACCAGAAGTCTTAGGATCCTGTGGCGGGTGTTGTGGGTAGCTGGCGAGTGTCAGCTGACCCTGTGCCCTAGCTACCCCGGTGGTGGTCAGACCAGAAGAGGCTTGTGGCCCTACTCAGGCCGGTTTTCTGCTTCCCTAACTAATGCAGTCTCAGGGTCCACGTGCAATTGGACTGGAGCAGAAGCTGTGTTCCACTCACCAGAAGTCTCAAGATCCTGTGGCGGGTGTCCTGGGTAGCTGGCGGGTGTCAGCCGACCCCGGGCCCCAGCCACCCCGGGTGCTGGTCAGACAGGAAGAGTGAGGACATTATTAATACTTGTGTATTCTCACCCACCCTACATAATGACTCTCCACCATGGAATGGTCCAGCTCCATTGCTTCAGGATAAAGAAGACTCCATTCAAACAGCAGAGTCACTGACTGGCTTTAACTGTGAGACTGGGTGCTTTTGGGGAGCTTATAGTTTATTGAGATCATAGAATTGAAGGCAGACGTATTCCCAGAGACAAGTGATTTCTAAAGCTCAGATGATCTTTTACAACCAGCTCAAGAGTTTGGAGGAGCTATGGGTAGTACAAAGTACAACAAGAACAAAAGAGGTGAGTTGAAATTAGATGTTCCTTTCTAATAGGGATAGAAAAAGTTGTGGGTATATCTGGCTGCACCCAGAAGAGGGAAGGTAAAGTCATGTAGAGAACAAAGTCCAGACAGGTTAAAAACTAAGAGAAAAGCAAAGGTGTCTATCTGAATGGCTTTATGCCATTTTCTTCACATAATAGTGAAACTTAGGCAGATAGAGAAAAAGCAAAAGGCCCTCTACATTTATCTGCTCCCCAGATGTAGTTCAGAACTTTGATTGTCAATACATCTGCATATTTTGGCACAAATGGTCTGGTCAGTGAATAATAATATACCGTGAAAATACTATAATTTACAATCAGTAAAGTCCATTACAGATATAGACAACAGGTGACTCTAATGTGTTCTTTAGGCCAAGGACTTGCTTTTTTGCAAGGCCTTTCCCATGGCAAGAAGAAAATTCCATTTTACTACTTCAAGACCAGCTTACAGTTAAAAGGTATAAAGGAAGATGATACACTCGAAGACAAGATGAGAAAATGGGACAACCATCTCTTTATCAAGCTGTAGTTCTATATCTTCCAAAGGTACAACACCACTTCAACTCAGAAAGCATACCTTGTCCTCTCTCTTCCCTTTCCTTTTCCTTCTCTCAAATTGACTCAGATTCTAAATTTTCTATGCTGGTGTTTTCTTTCTCCAATGCCACTGAATTGTCCTTGGCATTCTTTTGTGTCCATATTAAGATTGCTTTATCCATGACACTGAAACCTGCCCTAAGAGACGTTATATCCCACAATAACAGTAGTAATGCCAATAAGGCCTGAGTGCATGTGCAAGGAACATCAGTGGAATGACCCATTCTCCACTGGGCATGCACCTCAAACAATTAGCCCAAAGTCATAAAAAGGCAAGGGTGTCCTTATCTGTGAGAACACTCTGTGCTGATCACACTACCATCTGCTTAGAGCTTGTCATTCTCTAGAAGCCCTCATCAGTTCAGATTCTATAGCAGTAGAAATCATAATCCTCTAGGTCTCATTCAAGGCTGGATCTCCAACACTGGAAGACCCAGCCCATGCCACATTTGGGGTATTTGTTGCGTTTTCTGTGTTGTGATACATTGTGTTTTGGGTTTTTTGGTTTTTTTTTTTTTTTTTTTTTTTTTTTTTTTTTTTTTTTTTTGGTACTAGAGAGTTAATCCAAGCCTTGTACAATGCTGGGCAAACTCAACAACTAAGCTATATCCCTATCTCCTTTTCTTCATTTGTTCAGCTTGGATATTATTTTTAATTTTTTGTTTGAGGCAGGGTGTTACTATGTAGCTCTGGCTATCCTTAAATTCACTCTGTAGCCGAGGGTGTCCTCAAGCAAACAGAGGTTTACCTGGCCCTGCCTCCCAAAAGCTGGGATGAAAGATATATACCACTACCCCCACTTCCTTTTAATGACTGACTTAAAAGGTGCTCCAAGACAATGGATTTAGAGAACTCACTTTAATAGATATATTTCAGTCTGTTGGAATGGTCAAGGTACCTCATCTCATCTCAGAGTAAACACATTCAAATGTTTGCACTATTGCTACAGTAATAAAAAAATATATATGTTTGGAGAAACAGTGCTGAATGTATTCACAGAAATATTATTTGGACCAGGAACTATTATTATTTAGCATGTGATCATCAGGGCATTTGTGCAGGACTCATGGGCATCAATGCATACAATCTAAACCCTCCTTAAATCAGGAGAGCACTTCCATTTGTTCCATGAGCAGCAGCTGTCCCTGATGATGAAATGTACATATTTCTTCCATGAATTCCTTCTCTGCTTTTCATATTTTTGTAGGAAATTCTTAGTGTTTCCATCACATATTGGCTTTGTTATCCTCTTTTGCAGAGGTTCTATGTCCTTAAATAACTTTTCAATTTCATATTTCATTTGGCAGAGCACAAATCTAATCTTCTGCCCTCGATCCACATCTATAATCCCCTATTTCTTAGCCTTGATTTTTGTATATCTTATAAACAGCCAACTGAACTGTGTGATGCAAAAAAACACTTCTGTGGATTTACTTAACTATCCTAGGATAACTTAAGATGGGTTCTTTAATTTGAGATTAGTTTCATGATTTTTTCCCAAATGCCTCCATGCATGTGTTGAGACATGGCTCATCACAGTATATAAATAATACAACACTTCCAGGTTATGATACACAGATCATAGACCACATTGTAGAATTGTGGTTTGGCATTGCTTTGGAATAAGATAAACTGGTTAGAATCCCTGATACATCACTTACTGCTAAAGGCCTTGGGATTTCTTCAATCCTTTGTGACTTTGTTCCTCTCTTACTTAATACAATGATGTCCAGTTCAACCAAATGAGCAGCTATCATCAATAAAAGATATGTACCTTGTCATTGTTACCTGGTTATGAAACATTAAAGATGAAGATCAGTAAGCTAGTAAGCTCAGAACAGTCGAGACAGTAGTGTCAAGAGAGCTCAAATCAGCATCATTTTCACTCTTTGGTATGGTTAAGGGGAATACCAACAGAAGTGTTTTCTTGATCATACTCACATAGGCTTTCAGAGGCTGTTCTCTTGGTTCAAAGAGACATAGTTATAGTTCAATCTGGCAGCAGAACTTGGTGGTACTCGTGTGCTGCTGACTTTTTAGGCATACTACATATAAGAAGTTTCCACAAAGATGCCAACAAAATGTGTAGTAGGCAGTTGGTAGTAGAAGCCCTCTCCTCAGAAAGCTCCTGAGCATCCAGTGAATGAACTCTTAATGGAAAAGTCTTATGTTGAATGTCAGACCCCACCACACTCTGTAGGATGTGCATGGTCTGAGGAAAAACTGAGTAGCACTGAGTAGAACAAGCCCAAGAGTTTTATGAGCAGAGATACCTAAAACCTGCTAAAATGTTAATGTTGCCTCCACATGCTTCAATCAACAGACATGAAGCTGCCTGATTTAATATCTACCCCACTGGGTTTTAGTTCTTATTTCAGTCTAATGATTTCTGTTCCTCTCTTTGGTGATGTTTACTCTGGGTCATTGCATATTGGGAATTTGTGGCTTCTTGAATTTTCTTTTACAGGATCTCACAGGTAAATTAGTTGCCTTAAACATAAAGAGAGATTCTCAACTTCTGTTTTGTTGTTATTGTTTGGTTTGGTTTTTTTTATTTTTGTTTGTTGTTTGCTGGTTGGTTGGCAGTGTTAGAACTGTTAAGACTAATAAGTTTTACATTGTGAGATGGCCATGAGTCTTTGGGGGCCTGGGCTACAATGTTATAATTTCAACTTGAGATGATCCTATAGACTCATGTTTTGAATGTGTTCATTTTTTTTCCAGATGGAGATTCAGGTTTTAAAGGGCACAGTACATTTAAAGGTGGGAATCAACTGGTAGAAGTGGATCACCAGAAACAGATCTTTCAGAACACTACCTGAACCCTAGTTCTTGCTTCTCTGTTTCCTAGTCTGCTCTGACTAGAACAACCTCTCCAAATGAGCCTTCTGCCATTCATTGAGTGGCTTCATCCTGGCTTCCCAGTGATGGATTGAACCCTTCTGGAACCTAAAGCACAAACAAATGTTTGCTCTGTTAAGCAATGTAAAAGAAATCAATACACTCTTCAAGTCATTGAGGACTTTCTAATTGCCTTGGTAAATACTATTCAACATATGCTTACCATATTCATGGTAATGGTATGAAATGAAAGCTGAAAACTGTTTCAAATATATTAACCCATTTTAATATAGCAATAACAAAACAGCTACATGATAATATAAACATCATATTTTAATGAATACTGTTTCTAGAATTAACAAAGAGAGAGGAAAGCTTTTGTTATGCAATTTTGCAAATCCTTTTATCACATGTGGACTTTAATAGAAGACAGCTGGAATACTGAATCCAATTTTCTCTTAGTCCTTGTAATAAGGATTTAGGTTAAGGTCTGGCCTCCCTCAGGAATGGAAGAGGAAGAAGGAACATGTCTCAGAGCCACATGGATATGACTCGGGAAACCTCCAGACATTTTTAGAACCTTAATCAAGGGAATATAATATGTTCAGGAAATCATAAGTAATATTTACTACTACTGTTATTTTAAATGTACTTGGGAAATTAATCCAAGTCCTGACTCAAAGATTCCATTCAGTGCATCTTAGAGGTGTTTGGCCTAGGTTATGCCCTCTTTTGTTATCTCAGTTCAGCAGTTACTCACTGCCAACTTTGGAGCAGAGTTTTGGATTACTTCATGAAAACTGGAACTCTATTTGCAGCAATTGCCCTTAGGTGGAAACAATCTCTGAGAAGAGCCATGGGTGCCAGTGTGGACCTTACTCAAGTTGTCAGTGCATAGCAGTAAGCCATGGAAAGTTCAAGATAGGTGTGGGTGGGCTACTCACAACTTGCCACACTTACAAGAGTTCACAATGAAAACAGAAGAGAAAGCACCCTCCTTTTTAAGGGCAAGAATAATTGTGTAGAGTAAAAGAAAATGCATAGACACACACACACACATCTATCAGATATCACAGACATCCCCAACATGGGGAATGACATGGAAAGACATGGAGCTAAGGCCTACCAAGCTGTGTAACTGCACCACCTTTTTATGGCTGCTGGCCTCCACTCTACCTGATGGTAGGAACTTCCTATCATTATCTCCAGAGAAACAGGAAGGCAAGTCCTGGTATAGTGGATTCATGCAGCTGTCCTGTTGTCTTCAAGTACTTTCTTAGCTTTGTAACTTAGAACTAGTTGTAACATTTTATTCAAGAGTGGAAGCAAGAGGTTCCAGCTATTCTAGGGTATTTCCTCCTGTCTTACATTGTATCTAAAGATAACTAGTTAAAATATAACTACAATTCTTACTCATTAGTTCTTTTGTCACTGGTAATACCCTGGTATGGATGTTTCTTTTATCCTGTTGTTTTTTTCTTGGCAAATGGTGTTTATAAGGGGGAATCCCTGGCCATGGAGTAACTGATGCTGATGAGAACTTGTCTAAAATGTGTACTACCTTTTCTAGGGCATCTTCTGGGATACCTCAACATTCCAGGATGTTGAGTTCTCAGTGACTCTATTCTTTCTACTAGCCTTTGAATAATAGAGCATATTAGTCGAAAGCATTCAGAATGTTCAAAGTCATTTCAAAGTTGACACATCTGCTTATTTCCACAATGAGATGTAAAACAATCAACACGGGCTGTAAAACAAAGCCCCAAGACCCAAAGATGCACAACCACCCTGATAATTAGAGCAGTAAAAACATTCGGTTCCTTGTACAGAGCTGAAGCTATAGAGAATCTAGAATGCTGTAAATTGCTGTAATCTGTCTGTAAGGTCAGCCTGTAATTACTTGAAGAAACACAGGGAAACAATTAACTTCAGCTGAAATACTGTTTGCATTAGTGATGCTCCTGCAGATTTCTCTTAATCATCAATGTTTAAAATTAGCATTACCAAAGACCAACACATCCCTGTTCACAGAGGCTCACCAGTCCATCCAATTCACTTCTCTTTAACAAAGGGATCTCCCCTCACTGGACCATCCTTTGATAGTGAGGAAGACGGCCATCACAGCTCCATAAAGCAAAAACGTGTTTTATTTTGTATTTATTTTCTTCCTCACTTATTTTTTTTTTCTGTCAAGCATTTACCTGTACTTTCATTCAATGCAAATAGTTACTAAACCAGGTCATTTTATCCCTACCATGCAATGGAAATTACAGATTTTGCACAAGAAAGGCATGTATTCAGAAAGCAATAACATCTGAAGACTAGAGAGCACGTGTGGGAGGCCGAACCAGTGATTTAAGGCTGGGAAAAGATGATGGAAGTGAAGACGTTTGTGGTCCCCATCTGTGTAATCAGTCTCTATAGGTTTTTGTGAGTCTCAAAACAGTAGTGTTAATCTGATCTGAGAGCATAATTTTGTTTCTCTGATATCAAAATGTTACCTATGAGATATCTGTATTGGCCTGGAGTCATTGGTTTTAACAAAGGTTGGCTCCAAATTCCTAAAGAGCAGACCAGGCAACTGTTGTCACCAAAACTTGATTGTCAGAGATGTTGTCTTTGTCCTGACTAGCAAGAGACTAGTTGCTCAGCCAAGTGATCTCCAAAGTCAGTGATGGTCAATATCAGCTACTAACAGTTAGGTAAAGGTGAAGCCTGAAGCTATACTCAGGTTTCCCTTGGTATTAACTCATGGTAAATATGTAATTATTAAACAAC
Source organism: Mus caroli (assembly GCF_978045245.1). Lineage (NCBI taxonomy): Eukaryota > Metazoa > Chordata > Mammalia > Rodentia > Muridae > Mus > Mus caroli. Next base: position 30,158,201 of record NW_028227257.1, on the reverse strand, counting down.
CCTTGCTATGTCCGGCTACACCCCGGAAGCGACAGTCTACCTGCCTCCATGGCTATCTCCAAGCGGTGGTCCTCCCAGTTTCTGAGGTTCGCTGTTGTCAAACTGCTCGCTTTTCCCAAGCCATCCAGACCCTGCGGCTAGCCTGCCAAGACTGGCTGCTGCTGGCTCTGAACCCCTAGCTCCGTAAAATGAAAACTCTAGAGGCTTGTAATTTAACAGCCAGATTTATACCAGTAAAACCTCAACCCGTAAAGTGCCCACACAAAAAACTCAAAAAAATCTCAAAAAAAAAAAACCCAAAACAAAACAAAAACTCAAAAAACTGAAAACTCAGTTGATATAAGTACAAGCTGCACTCCTAGATGGGGCAAATATATCCTACATTATTCTATTGTCCTTTTATGATATCCATAGCTACCTGTGGCTCTTTCAGGTCACGTGGATCTGGTTCATCTTCTTCCTCCATCTTTTCTCCATCTCCATCTCTGTTCCTCTGTCTGTCCCCTCTCTAAAACTTTCAGCTCCGCCTTTCGTTTCCACTGCCCATCACAGGCTCTAGCCTTATCTGACTAATTAAGGTTTCACCTGACATCACCTGTGACAGACAGCAATCTATACCATAGAGCAGCTTGGAGGCCTGTGCCAGGACTTCGGGTCTCAGAGGACCTTGCCTGACTCTCACTTAGGCCCACCACTTCACTAAACACATGTATCTCTAACAAGGTCTGAGACCTCCATGGGAGTTCATGCCCAGTTGACCAGTGTCAGGAAAAATGCCAAGACTGAAATCATGACATTCACAGATAACAGCAAGCCTGTCTATAATATAAAGGAAGGAGCTGTCATTATGTGGAGACATTCAGCCTGGCTTGGCTCTGCTAAAGGGCTAGAGCTTTTGGCTGCATCGCCCATAGTGGTTTTTTGCTTTCACTCTGCTGAGCACCAGAGGCCTGTGAAGAAGAGCCTGTGTTATCTTGGGTACCACACTCTCACTGTTCTTAGTTGCTTTTAATAGATATCTCTGAAGAGAATGGTTTTGTATTTGGTGAACGCTATAAAGACAATTCATAGAAACACTGAATAGTTGTTTTTAAGAGAAATTTTATTGGTGATGATTATTCACGTATTCATTCAAAGTGGCTTTCCACAGTTTGCATTGTGTACTACAAAAGTGTCCCCAAGTCTGTGTGTGTCTGTGACTAACCCTGATGTCCTCAGAGCAGTCTACATGTAATGTCTGTGTCAGTATGAATCGCTGTCACTCATGTTGACATCTGCATGTGAACAGAGACAGTCGGTTCCAGCTCCTTTTGGCAGTAAGTTAAAGATGCACTGCATATAACTAAACTATCAAGCATCATAGCATAGCAACAAGGCATGCCAGAGCGTACACCTCATGGTCAAGACTGAGTAGGAGTTGGCCTCCCTAACCTGCCCAGCATAGCCAGAGTATTTTTGTACTACATATGACCAGCCTGGGAAAGAAGCAAAAATAAAAATAAGAAGGGGTTTTTTTCTTTTACTCTTGTGTATCAAAATCCAGTATAGCCAAGCCAAAGTTTCAAACTATCTCCGGCCAGGATTTCCTACACACACACACACACACACACACACACACACACACACACACACTTGAGTTGACAATTTGGAGTTCCCTCCCCCCCCCACACACACACAAGCATTTATGTCTGTGTTCCTGAGAGGATGAGGGCCTCCCTTAATCAAAATCCATCTTGTTTTCAAGTTCCCTTTTTTGCTTGCCCTGAGCTCAGAGCCTTATGTGCCACCAGCTGCCTCACAGGCAGACAGTTAAATAGATGAGACTGGAGTCACATCCAACTGTGGCGCCATCTGATGCCACATTGTTATTCTAATTCTGGGTCAATTTTAGTGCATGACTTTTTAAAATTATTACTGCCCTAATTACTTCCTAGAGAATGCAACTCTACTGCTCCCGTTCTCTGGGGGGAAAACAAATAAATTCTTCCCCAAGTTATGATGTTTGCAAACAAGGAACATTAGCTTAATATACATGTGACTTACAATTCGGTGTATTTTTCAGAGAACACCATGCTGAAGACCTGCTTTATAGAGAAAGTCTCTCTCTGCCTTCCTACCTTCATTTTCTTTGTACCATGTATCTTCACATTCAATTTTGTCATCTCTTTTTTATGTTTGAGATTTATCTCTCACTTCTGCCTGCATTCCCCCATGCTACACAATAGCATCTTCCTAGATACTCATTACCTCCCTCTTTCCAAATTTGTCTGTCTTTTCTTACAAATCAATATACTCATAGACTGTTTTTTGTTTCCAAATCACACATTCTCTTCCATTTGCTTCTGTTATGAATCCAGTGTTGTAATCTCCATTGGCAGATGAGCAAACTTTGGTACAATGGAGTGAAGACACTTATAAAGGGGAACCCAGCATTGATTCTGGCATCTGCCCACTCATTACCGCTGATCACAGTAGTCTCACTATATGTACACTAAAGCAGCTTCCCCCTTAGCAGAATCTACACACAGCGTGTCGCTGATTCCTTTCAATCAGTGAATAGCTGAGGCTGCGATGTTTCATGGAAGGCCCTCTGAGGATGCTCTGTTATTCTTAGTTTTCAGAAGGTGGGATCAGAGTATCATGCCTGAGGTTTCCAATGTACAGGTAGACTGGTAGACATATCAACTTCACATGCTGACATTCTGGGTCGGGAGTCTGTCTCTAAGGCAGCCAATAGTCCATCCCTGATGAGAATACTTGTGAAAGTTCCCTCTAAACAGATGGGGCTCCTTCCTGGTTTTAATCTGAGTTCACAGGGAAACAGAACATAGTGGAAGTGATATTCAGCCACTTATGGGCTAGGTCATAAGAAGCTCTGCATGTTCCACCAGAGCCTATAGTAAGACTCTGTTTTGGAGAAAGAATGCTGAAAATCCCACTGGGAAGGTGATAGGAGAAACATTTGGTGGTTTAGAGATAAAGAGGAACAAAGTAGGCCTTGCTCCACTTCCAACTGTTGGGCAAGAAATACCAACAGATGAGTCCAGCATGCACTAAGTAGGCAGAGAATTCCTTGGACACAACCACTTGTGCAGTACATGAGGCACAGCTGAATGATTACCACTTGTATCTACCATGTTTGTATATTTGTTATATTGCAGCAAGCAACCAGACTTGGGTTGCATTGATGTAGGACTCTATGTCTTGATTCCTTCTACATGGTGACTTCCTTGCTATGAGTCATTTGGAGGTGTAAATAAACAAGAGAACTTTGTGTAAACAAAATATGGTCATTGAGAGCTCATAGGGAGACATAGGCAAGGATTATGATCGTGGAGCTAACAGAACTAGAATGTATGAGATGCTCTCAGTTCCTTCTCATGGCTCAGTCCTATGATGGTTCTCCAGATTTAGCCACAGTTCAGACACTGTGTGCCAGTGACTATCCTGCCTCAGGTTTCTATCTGATGGAAAGCTTTGGGAAATATACACAAAGCTTTGAGCTGCCAGGATTCAGGGGCCCTCTGTATCCCTCTTTGCCTCTGCTAAAGCCAGAACTTTATGCAACATCTTACAAATCACAAGTGTTTGTTCTGCTGGTCGTCTCTTTTGCTGTGACACATTGTCATTCCCTCTTACAAATGTGTGTCTCAGAGTCTCAGGCTGGGATTTGTGATGCATGACCCCTTAGATCTTAAGTGATGAGATCAGGAATCTTGAAATGGCATAGATGCCAAGTGCAGCTTTTGCCAGGGTATCTCTGCCCATTCCTGGCCAGTCTGTGAGTATACAGAGATTCAATTCTTACTGTGCTTCTGTGAAAAGAGCACGGGCATGCTGCCCAGCAAGTGAATGCACAGACAGGCTGGATCCAGTTCTGTCTGATCTGTTTAGTGTCAAAAGGGCGCAACTTAGTTTGAAGCCTTGCCTTCTATGGCAAGAAAGCATTCATTGAGAATAAGGGGCTGACAACCTATGAATCTGAGCTTTGCCTGAGCAACTTTAAGGGAACATTCAAGGAAAGATGTTGTTCCCCACTGATCTATAGTCATGTGTGAAGCACAATCTAACACTCTGCCATAACTTAAGAAAGAGAAGGATAGCCAGGTGCTGTGGTTCATGCTAGTAATTACAGCACTAGGAAGGCTGAGACAGGCGGACTGGTGCAATTTCCAGGCTAGCCTGGGTTAGTGAATTCAAGTAAATCCTGAACTACATAATGAAAGCCAATATCAAAGATTGCATGTCCATTCTTCCATCTTGAGAGAGAGAGAAAGACTTAGACAGAGAGAAAAAAGATACAGAGAGACAGCAAGGATAGATAGATACATAGATAGATAGATAGATAGATAGATAGATAGATAGATAGATAGATAGATAGATAGATAGATTCACACTGAAGAAATCATCTTCCCAAGATCTCAGGTTCACTGCCCCTGAGTTCCTTGGTGAGCAATGAGAACATGTATCTCTGATACACACAACTTTCTCGGTTGCTACATTCTCAGTCCAGCTCTCAATTTAAACACATCCACCCTTGATGATTTCAACTCCACTCCACACTTCGTTCCCCAATTAATATATTGGTTTCTTCAAGGAGGCTAAAGCGCTGAAGCCACAAAATGCAAAAGACCTACCTTCAAGGTTCAGCCCTGTCCACTGTTCTGCTTGTAGCGTAAGGGAATGGGCAGACATAATAGCCAGTGAAAAGAATGGTGCTTTGCCTGGGTTAAGTATAGAGGCTTATTACACAGGAGTGTTATTCTAAGTTGGGCTTCCAGCATTATGTTTCACATTGTGGCAATTATCTTCCTAAAATCTCTGGCTCACTTCCCTTGAATTCCATAAAGAATAATGGGAATACTTTTACATTATTATTTTGCTGTGTGAATCTCATTCAGACCCATATTTAATAATGAACAGCTTTTGTGTCACCCTTTGATACTGACATAGACCTCAAAAGCAAGTCCCAGAGTACTTTGTGGTAGAGCAGAAACCTAACTGGAAATTCTGACCTATCAGTTCTCGGCCTTATGTGAAAGGGGATGGCCTGGACCAGAAGCCTGTGCCTGGATTATACTTCTCCATTATTTTTCTTTATCTGTGCTAAATCCTAATCCCATTGCTGCCAGCAATCAAAGAGAAATCCAAGCTGTAAGAAACAAGAAACAAAGTCTCACTCTAAAGAGACACTGGAGGCAAGACTTTGGGTACCATACTATGTGTAAATCAGCTTTCTGTTTCTATAACACATTCCTTAAAACTCAACTTACAAAATAAAAGGCTTTGTTTGGGACCTCAGATGGGGGTTTCAATCCATGACTAATGTCCCTGGTGCTTTAGGCCCTTGGTAGCATATCATAGAGTCAGCATGTGGCTGAGCAGCCTATTCACCAGGGAATAAAAGAGAAAGGAAGGTTCACTGTCCTCTTCAAGGGTACATTCCTAATGGACTAAAGCTCCTACTAAGCTCTACCTCCTAAAGGCTCCATTACCTCTCATCGAAACCAAGGTTTTGTGACCATACGAGCTTTTAAGGAACAATCCAAATCGAAGCTACAGCATCCTGCACATGGATCATCACTGTACTTAGATGGAACTATTAGGCACTTAACACATAAAAGAATCCAAATAATTCTGCTAAAAATATAATATTCCCTGCCAAACTGATTGCGTACTACAATCTGAGTCTTGGGTTACTACTGAGGCATCTGTCTAGAATTTTCAAGAGAAGGCATTCTAATCCATCAGCTGTCTAGCCTTATGGAACACAGTTTTGGCCACATGACCTGTCTCTCCCTTGTGAGCTATCTTTTGGAACTAAGACATTGGCATGTACAATACATTTAGCTTAGATAAGGGCTTCTCAAATTATTTTTACTCATGAACTCTATTCATTCAAGAAATGTTTATATAGCCCTGGGTATACAGGTATATAAAATAGGTATGCAGATCAAATATTTATCAGTAATAATCACTGTGATGGTTTGTATATCCTTGGACCAGGGAGTGGCACCATCTGAAGGTGTGGCCTTGTTGGAATAGGTGTGCCCTGGTTGGAATGGGTGTGTCACTGTGGGTGTGGGTATAAGATCCTCACCCTAGTTGCCTGGAAGTCAGTCTTCTACTAGCAGCCTTTGGATGAACATAGAACTCTCAGCTCCTCCTGCACCATGCCTGCCTGGATACTGCCATGCTCCCACCTTGATGATAATGGACTGAACCTCTGAACCTGTAAGCCAGCCCCAATTAAATGTTGTTTTTTATAAGACTTGCCTTGGTCATGGTGTCTGTTCACAGCAGTAAAACCCTAACTAAGACAGAAGTTGGTACTGGGAGTGGGGTATTGCTGTGATAGGCCTGACCATGCTTTTATTTGAAAGAATGTGGATTTTGGGACTTTGGATTTGGAAAGCAGTGGAATGCTTTAAATGGGGTTTAATGGGTCATCCTAGTAGGAATATGGAAGACTTTGTTGCTGGGAGTAATTTGAACTGTGTTGACCTGGCCCAAGAGATTTCAAAGGAGAAGAATTTCAGAATGTGGCATAAAGACTGGTTTTGTGGTATTTTGGTGAAGAATGTGGCTACTTTTTGCCCTTGTCTGAAAAGTTTGCCTGAGGCTAAGGTGAAGAGACTTGGATTAATTGCGTTGAAAAGAGAAGTTTGAACAAGCATAGCAAGCTTAGAAAGGAAAAATATAAAATATATGGTTTGAGTATTAAAGGAGTACCAGGAAGTGAAATGGAGCAAAATCTTGTGTTCTAGGAGATAAAGATTAAGGGAGTGGGACCTTGGGGCAAGATCCTACCCAGCTAAATTAAATCCAGGCATGGTGGTACACACCTTTAATCTCAGGAGACAGGCATGCTGATCTCTGCATTCAAGGTCAATCTACAGAGCAAGAACCAGGATAGCCAAGCTTAGGCAGTGAAGGATTTAGAAAACATAAAGCTAGTGATAATGTAATAGGACAAGGGGATCATGTTCTAGTTCCTGTAAGCAGCAGAACTCGGCAGATTCAGCCATGTGCCTCTGGCTCTAGAGTTAAGAATGGAAGGAACTACTGGGAAAATTGATGCTGGTTAGCTGGAGCTAAGGAATTAGCGGTGATTAAGAAGAGACCAGCATCGTTGAGGTGAAATCTTCTGGAAATTGTTTTCTGGGAGCACAAAGAAGCTGTGTTCCAGAGATACCCAAGGTTGTACCTCATGCTGCGGCTGGACTTGGTAATGTGTAAGAATCACTCAGGTGGTACTGCTTGTGAAGGAATGAAGGGATCATGGAGAGAAGCTGAGACTTAGCACTGTGAGAGGCCAGGGAAGGCCATTGGAGAAGGTGAAGCCTCAGCTGTAGTTGATGGCCCAGGACTGAAGGGGTCATGCAAAGGATTTGAGGCTTGGCACCCTGAAGAGAGCCTATGAGAGGCTATTGGTGAAGCCTAGTTGGAGTGGAATACCCCAGTGTATTAGAGATGTCAGTACCATGGAGTGATCACCAAGAACTGCAGCCATAGTGGAGTGGATCAACCTGAGCTTAGAGTGCTACAGAGGGCAGAGCTGGAAAAGTGATGCCAGCCCTTAGGAGGAGTCCAAAAGATCAAGTGGAATCCCAGACACTGAAACAAGAAGCTGTAACATTGAAATTGCCTTGGAGACTCAAAGATGTTAAAGATGCCAGAGCCATGGGACACATACTGAGGAAAGCTGCTAACAGGGAGTGGAACCAGCCCAGGAGAAAGCATTTTGTTGTAGTCAACAAAGATGAAAAAGGAGAGGAGGAGATCTGAAGACCGCTTTGACATCAGCCATGGAGATGCAGAGTTTGGAGTTTGCCCAGCTGGTTTCCTGCCTTGCTTTGGAGATTACAGTTAATTAAGTTGGATGAATCTCAGAAGAGACCTTGAACTTTGGACTTTTAACATTGTTGTGACTGCTACAGACTATGAGGACTTTGAAAGTTGGACTAAATGCATTTTGCATTATGCTATGTTTAAGTGTGGCCCCCATAGACTCATGTTTTTGAACAAGTCTATGGGGACCAGGGAGTGGAATGTGATGGTTTGTATATCCTTGGACCAGGGAGTGGCACCATCTGAAGGTGTGGCCTTGTTGGAATAGGTGTGCACTGGTTGGAATGGGTGTGTCACTGTGGGTGTGGGTATAAGATCCTCACCCTAGTTGCCTGGAAGTCAGTCTTCTACTAGCAGCCTTTGGATGAACATAGAACTCTCAGCTCCTCCTGCACCATGCCTGCCTGGATACTGCCATGCTCCCACCTTGATGATAATGGACTGAACCTCTGAACCTGTAAGCCAGCCCCAATTAAATGTTGTTTTTTATAAGACTTGCCTTGGTCATGGTGTCTGTTCACAGCAGTAAAACCCTAACTAAGACAATCACCATAAATAAATTCATTGTAACACTATTCTTTAATATGCCTATAATTGTACCTCTAAAGATTAAGCAGATTTGCATAATGATGAGATAAATGAGCGTCTTTAATTTTGCAGAAAGAACCAAATCATGATTGAATATTGGGTATTCAGACACATAGAGCATCTTCTATACTTTTAGAGTTGATAAGTATTCTTACCATATAACCCTATTGCTAAGAAACATGCGTGGATGAATAGTAGAACAAAATGGCAGAAGAACAGTCAGGGTCATTGTCAAAATTATTAGAAATTATGTCCCAATTCCAAGCCAAAACTTTGTTAATAACATATTACTAAACTCAAGAGAGTAATTCACTTGGTGATTTCCAAAGGAAAAAAATTTTTCTAGCAATACAATTCAAAGATAGACTAATTTGATATGCACATGCTGATGAATGATGGTAGAAAATTATTAAAAAGTCTCTATTTCCTGTAATTAAGCCACTGTGTTTTTACAAGAACAGAAAGCGCTCTGTGTGTAATAAAACAGTGTAATTTATAACATATAAAAGTCAGAAATCTAAGCTGAGCTATTTCAAGCAACATGTGCTAGTGTTGTATAATGTGATAGCATGCACAGTACAAAGAGCCAAGGCTGCAGTGGAATCTCATGACGCAGCACAGACCAGCACGGCCAGAAACATCTTGGACTCCTTTGATATTGAATAATGGTTTTGTCATTACACACTCAGAAACATTGTACTGTTGCCACCGTTTTCACCTCCACTTTCAGTTACAGTGATCCCACAGAGCATCACAAGTCACAATATAAGAAGCCTGACTTAGACTTTAGCTGCTGCTTTCAATAATGTCCCCTACTTTAGATGCACTCTCTAACCTTTGTGACTATGTTGTGTGCTGAGGAAGAGTGGGGCTAGTTTTTTAGTAGTCTGACTTAAGGTTTGAAGGTGTCCAACCATGTCTGCCTAGAAAACCTCTTCCACAGAAGACCATAGCTCACCAATAAGGGTACATTTCCTCCCTAGTGCTTCTTTTCTTCAGCACTTTGACCCTATGGTGACTGTCATCAGCATCCTCAGCTCAGTGCTGTTTCTCCAGCATGCATATTTTCTGGGCTATAATAACCCTATTTCTTACTCTCGTCCATCTGGTCTTAAGACAACCAAAACAACCTCATGGCCTCAGCTAATTTAGCCATTTGTTTCCATAGACTTTACTTGATGGTACTTAAATGGTACATTCATTTAAGCCCTCTGTGAGAACTCTGATATGATACTGTTCCCTGCACATTTTCAGGACTACATCTCCATCACTTTCCACAGGAAGAAACCCAGCCAAACCCTGGCTATAGTCTCTCATATTCACTCAAGTACTCACTCAAGTTTGTCGACAACACATTCTTACTCCTATCTCTCAGAGCAATAAACTCCAAAGAGGCCCTTCCTTCCTGACCCAAGATGGTAAATAAATTCTTAGGAGTCCTTAGTGAAGAGAGCTAGAAATTTGCAACTTCATGGCCTTTGAACCCCAGTCCACTTGCCTAAATGGAAGCACATATCATCTATTCTTGGCATGCCATTAACTATAATGTTCCAATTTCTAGATGTATGTTAAACTTGGCCTTATTATTTACTTGCTCAGGTTTCCCATGAAGAGAACCTTTCTTGTCTGTCCTTGTCTCTAGGATTCATCCAAAGTCATTGCTACAACACAGGGAGGAAATCTGTTAGTCAATTCCCTCCCTGCCTCCTTCCTGAAGCTCCAAAGACCCTGTCCTACTTCTCTGTGACCCTGGGTATAAACCTCTCTTGCCTCTTCAATATTGAGTGCTTCCCAACCTGGTAGCCCTGGAAATCTCTTTGGTCTCTCTCTCTCCTTTTCCTGCCCTGATACAAGTTCCTGGCATGTGGCTTTCAACACAAAATTACTGTCCCTCTATTTCTTTTACCTGTCCTTTAAAAACCCCTGTAAGTTAAGAATTCAAGAAACCAAGCCAGGAAATCTTCGGGCAGTAGTTCTCTGCTGTTCCATTTTCCTGCCCTGTAGCACAGACCCAGATCTTACATGGGTAGCAGGGCACTTCCGGAGGAAAGATCTTTAGAGAGGACCACCTCAAAAAGAGCTCATGAGACAAAATATCCTCAGGTCCCAGAAGAAAAAAAAAGATATCCTGAGACATGCACTGGTTTCTCATACTTGCTTTAGCTATTCCAGCTTCTGTACTTTTTGAAATGGACTGGATGCTCTTTCTAACCTGTTTACAACTTTTGTAGGTGACCTGAATTTCTTAAATTTACATCTTGCCAAGACAGCACCAGTTTGAATGATGAATCATATGGTAAGTACTCTTGGGCATATTTTTTTTTCCCAAAGTCCATTTTTCTTCCTAACCGGGACAGTATTTGCAGGTATTTATGTGGAAGAGCATGGCATTCAATACCCATGAGCAGTGTGAAGATCAGATCAGTGTGACTGGCATGTCTGCCACCTTAGACATTTATCACTTCCTTGTGTTGGGACCATTCAAAATTCTGTTAGCTATTTGGAACTACTCAACTGATGATTATTAATCTAGTTATCCTATGGAACTGGCATTTTCTTCCTTCTGTCCTTCTTTCCATCCCTTCCTTCCTTCTTTCCTTCCTTCCTTCCTTCCTTCCTTCCTTCCTTCCTTCCTTCCTTCCTTCCTTCCTTCCTTCCTTCCTCCCTTCCTTGAGAGAGAATTTATTCTGGCACAGGCTGAACTTAAATTCTTACCATCCTTCTGAGTTGCAAGGTTAAACGTATGAGCTATCATGCCTAGCTATGGGTGTTTTCATCTGACAACATTTTTAATTACCCTCTACAAAAGAAATCCTTGAGCAAGAATCAGGCCCACCGGTGTTGGGGATTTAGCTCAGTGGTAGAGTGTTTGCCTAGCAAGCGCTAGGCCCTGGGTTCGGTTCTCAGCTCTGGAAAAAAAAAAAAAGACAAAATAATCAGGCCCACCATTTTGTTAGTCCCTTCAGACCACATAAATAGCCTACTCTACTTCCATAGGCAGACGTCAGAGCCGAATTCTGATGAGTCAGCCACACCCATCTTGAGTACTATAAAGCAAAGGCATGGGGGAATGGGGGTGGAAAAGTCTAAAGAGCCACAGAAGTGAGCTGCATCCTGGCATAGACTCCCTTGTGATGTCATAGCTATGTGACACTGAGGTAAATTTATGTTTGATAGCCTTGGATGTTTGCAAGCAGTAATAGATACATGCCACCTCCAAGAGGGTGATTTATGTTTGTAGTTTGTTTTGGGCATGCTTTGCTCTGCCAGCTTCCCCATGTGACTTATAAATCAAGAGCTTTTTATTCACTCTTCTTCAGCAAGAGGATTGTGTTGTTTGCTTACAGATGCTGTGGCAGTGGGGAGAGGTGAGGGCAAGACAGACTGCTTTTGATAATCTAGTTAATAAACAGAAGTGAAGAATCTCACCCTGTAGGACAAAGCAATGAGAGGATTATTTATTGTGGATGTTTAAGGACAACTTCAGAGCACAATCTGAGCATCTCTGAGGAGTCTGTGTTGACCCGCAGTTTGAATGAACGTTAGGCTGATCTTATTCTTCCAGCGGGCGGGCTGCAAAAGCCTGGCAATAGAATTCCACTGTGCCTGAGTTCAACAGCTCCATAGGCTTGGAAATCTGATCTCATCAGCTATTGAATTATAAAGCCATCTTTCAGGTAAAGATCCACATCTGATAAGCTCACACTATTCATGTGTATCATCAAAGATCCAGTTGTGCAAACTAGAATAAAAAATGCACTGCTCATCTTGACTCAGTGGCTCAACCTGGTATCTCTAGCCATCTGTAAACCTGCAGAGAAAAACAAAGAGCAAAATCCTCCTAGGAGCACTGCACAGAAATGCATAAAAAGAGGAGAGCAAGCCAGATCTCCTAGAAAGAGTCAGGCCAAAGCTCTGGGAGCTCATAGGCAGAAGCAGTCACTTCCACCTTTATTGATTGCATGTTTACCTACTTTCTTCAAACACTTCCCTTTCTTCATTGATTAACACATTTAATTTAAGCTCTATTAACATTTTACTCTTTGTTGCCCTGGGACCTGTCTTGCTCTCACTTCAATGAGCTCATTGAAATCTTTTGCTTTGTGTAAATTTGATTCACAAGGTTCATTCTCTTATATAGTCTGTATAAAGATTTACATCAGTACCACTCCCAAGAGACACCTGTAAATTCAGAGGTAACTGAGATGAGTAGCATTCTTCCTCCATGACAGATTTTGCCCTTGCTTTTACTTCCCCAAACATGTTCACTGGACACTTGTCTCCGGCACCTCCTGGGTATTATTCCCTTCCTTTCTCTGCATACCCCTCCTTTACTCACCTCATTCTAGGAACACTGGTCAAAGATTGTCATCAGGAGGCAGCATTATTGACCCACTTGTCACATGTTTCACCTCCCAGTAACAATTATTAAGTGGCTATTTCATTGCCTGCATTGTGGTATTATGTATGCAAATATAGTGTGATATGTAATGTAAAGGTTTCAGTATTGCCTATGTTATTTCCCACAAAGTGCATCTCAGTTAGACAACCCCCACAGCACATTTCAGTCAAATTCTGATATGGATCCCATGCACTGTAGCATTGAAATCATACACAACTTGACAATCTCTTTGGGTGGGACCATTCTGTCGTCTTAAGGCTCTTAATGGTGCCTTAACTACATTGGCATGGAAGTGGCTCCCTTTCCTGCTCCAGGAACAGCCAAAGCCAGATCTTCAAATGTATCCATGCAGAAGCACAGGATTGCCAAGGCCCAACGGAAACCGAAAATAACTCATGACAGATCAGAGAATGTGAAGTTCACAGATCAATGGGTGTGAGTGTCTCCTTTGGGTGCCTTTATTCTGTGTTAGAGTTCAGTGGGAAATACAGTTGAAAGAAGAGCTGGTAACATTGATGTTTCTAGAGAATCTCACATCACTTTTAAACTAGGATTCTAAAGTCTGTCATATCACCATGGAAACGAAGCAGAAAGCTTCCTGGCTTCCTAAATGCCATGGGACATGCTGATGACTTTCCTCACATTATCCTGAGATTTCAAAGGCCTGAAGCCAATGGACAGGGACTGTGAATATATAGCTAAGGCAGTAAACACCATCAGCATGGCCAAGGCAGTTTCCAAATGTAAGTCCCACTCAGATGAGGTTAAGCCAGAGCAACCTGCCCAGACCTCTTGTCTTTAGCAAACATCAGAACTAGAAGGAAGTGTGCAAGGCAGTCAGATCTCATTTGCATTTGCCACTGTCATGTCTGAAACTCAGTGAAGTTGACATCACATGACCAGACTCTTTCCATACTATTTGCCATCATTTATGAGTTTAGCCTGCACGTGTAGGAATTGTCCTCCCCTAAATGGTAGAGATGTAGTAACAAAAGATGCAAGAATTTCTACCTAGTTTATGGAGCTCCTATGTATGTACAAAATATGTAAAGACCAGTAAACACACTTACATATGGAGCAATTACAGATTAGGTGGAGAGTGGTAGAGCACAGAACACGGAGCAATAGAGGCAAAAGGAAAAGACTACTGAAGATGGCAAATCCTAGAAATTTTCTCCACAGCATTAGAAGGTGATTGGAGTGGCACAAGGGAAAATAGTAAAGGGGCACTGCTTTTCAGGAGACCATAGAACTTGTCTGTCCACCCATCTAAGCAATGCATTCAAAGTCGTTGCCTGGTAGCTCTTCTGACTACTCTAGCACACGTGCATATAGACTGTGTGTGAATGTGTCATACTCTTTCCTTTGCAGCCTTAGTCAATGGTATCCTCTCTCTGTGTAGCCATTTTGCATCTCAGATCACTTTGCAGGGGTTCCAGTCCCATTCTGTTCATTCTGAGCACAGCAATGAAGTGAGGAATCATATCCCATTTGATGAGAGTGAGTGGTATTTAGAAACATTATTGGTTCAAAATCATATGCTGGACCTTCTGCTTGTCAAAGGTAAGATAGGATGAGCATTGCTGTAGTCCCTCCAGCCCAGAACTGCAGAGAGAGAAGATGGTATCTCACAACCTGTAACTGGTGGTCAGGGGTGGGGTTCAATGTAAAGGTGCTTAGAGCTCAGAAGTTATAAAGCTTAACATTCAGGGATTTGGGGTTCCAAGGATAATAGGAGTCAGACTCCACAGTACAGAGGGCACATAGCCTTTTCCCTGAAATTCTGTAGCTCAGTCTGAGCCACAACCCAGTTAGAAGCTGTAGAGAGAGCTCTCCCCTCTTCTAGTGGACCCCATACTCTACCCGGGGCCACAGTATGGTAGCAGGACGGTTTTCATTTTGGCTTGCCCTCCTCTTCTCACCTGCTGTTTATAGTCTCAGTAAGACCCAGAAGTGATTCTCATCTATCACACATGAGCCAATTTCACTACTACTTGCTGCAGATTGACATTCCAGAAGTGAATTTTGCAAACAGCTCAAGCTAGGAAGGTGAAGCTGAATTTTTGTGACCAGTCCACAGATGCCTTGAGGAACTGGCCAACATGCCCTTAAAACAGCATCCTCCAGACTCTCTTAACATTAGATTTAGCTACTCCATTTTAAAACAAGAAGTGACTTATTGGTTTCAAAAACAGTCCTCAACATCGAAGGAGGGTTACATAGATGGGCAAAAACCTTTGAGGCAAAAGCACTCCTGGCCAACTAGGTGCACCACAGCAGTCATGTGTTGAAGAACCTCCAGGCTTGCAAATCTACCCCAGCATCTCTAATAACTAGGAAGTAGAAGGCACAATTCCTCTTGTTTCTGCTTCCAAACTCACTTCTACACTGGACTTCATAGCAATGAACTTAAAACTGTGCTACTTAACTGTGACTAGGGTTTGGAAATTAAATTCATTTGAATTCTGACCAAACATAGTTCTATGACTAACTGAAAGGATGTGCCTACTTTGGCTTAATTCCTGAAATGAATCTCACTGTGATATATAATAAACTTTGGCAGATTTTAATAACATTTTTCTTACAAATATTCTCTCAGCTAACAGTTTTACTATTAAAGGTTCTGGTAAAAATAACAAGTAGGTAGTTGCTACAAATGCAGATTCCTGATCTTCCTTGTATATTAATGCATGTGTGCAGAGGAGGAAGGAGGGCAGGAACCTGGGTGTCCATAACCTAAACACCACAACATTCTGAATGGGGCCACGCTTCAAGAAATCCACAAACACTGCCCTACTTTCCAGGACATCTAACCTATTTTCCCTTGAGATTGCTAAGGTCCAGCTGAAGCGCTGACTTTCCTGATTTTAGAAGCCTTAGTTCTTTCTTTCAGCTCAATGTGGTTGATTCCTATAATTCACAGGATTGTTGTTCAAATAAATTAGGACCTCGGTACACTGCTTTTCATCTATTGGTGAGCAAGAACTGTTAGTTCCTTTTGTTCAAAAAGAGATGCCTCTGGGGATAAGCTGTGTATATGCTAGTCAGGCCATGGAAACTCATCCTACCTGGAATTTAGGTCGTTCCACTGGACTATGGAATTATTGGAGGGAAACATGCCCACACCATGGTGGAAATACAGAAAATAGAATTAAATAAGAAATAACTTATTGCTCAACGATGAAGCTCAATAAAGAACAAGAGAATCAGGTGTAAATAGTTTGGCGGATTCCCTGCTTCTGGGACAGAATACCCTACAACTCTGACTCCCTCAAAACTCTCATCAGTCAATCACACCAAAGGTCAGACTGTGATTACCTGAATTACCTATGGACAGGAAATGCCAAGTTCCTCTGGGCAGGATTTGCTCCACTGGAGAGGGCCTGAGGGGTGACATCCCAGTGATTTACCTAGATGTGCTTACTGCTCCCTGGTTCATGTGTTAGCTAGCAGCAGACTACAGGGAGGAACATCAATTGCATCAAAGTCAACAGAGATGAAACTGCTGGCTGTGAAGACTGGGGTGCTGCTGCATAGACTCCTGGACTTTTCATCAGGTGGCAGCTGCAGGTAGACTCAGATATTGGGATAGATCATTCCTGCTGTGGGCAGAGGTTAGCCCTCTATCCAAAGAAGGTTATATGGAGTTCTTGAGCCACTTTCAGGAAGCTGAGAGTATAGACTCTGTGAGGCTATGGTCAGAGTCTGGACAAGGAGGCAGACCATCAATACTGCCACTACACTCAGTCAACCCAAAACGAGTATCCTGTGCATACAGCACAAATTATAGTTAACCAAGCACTGCCTTCATTTCTAAAACTCTGCTGGTATGTGTACCAGGTGTTCAACCACTGGCGGAATGGTGAGACTCAACCATAGCAAAGAGCAATAGAAAGAAAACTCAATAATCACCTTAAAGAAGACTTACCGTGGCCTTGGCTCTTTATTCTAAGTACATTTGCAAAGCTATAGAAATTGCCAGCTCTTGGCCCCTGAGCACAGGTTCCTCAGAACCTCTGGAGTAGAGGCATAGGGTCAGAGGCACTTCTATACCCAGAGATTCCACTATGCAGCTAAGACTGTAATATAGATGTTCAATGTGTATGTCACAAGAACCACCCTGACTGACATCTGACCCCAGTACAAACTCTGAAATGGTCTCATGCCATGGTGTACTAGGGCAAAGTCAACCTGAGTCCATTGTTAAACTGTTAAGAATTTGACACAGACAAAGATGAGTGTGATCATACCACAAAACCCACCATGTTCTATAAATCAGTCTTTCTATCCATCTCCAAGCTCATCTAGAGAGCTAGTCATCAAAGAGGCCACATATGTCTCCCCGTAAAATTTTAGTTAGCTAAAAATAGAGCTTCCACCTTTTAGGGAGGGAGTTCTTTGTAAAACTAAGTTTCTCATGATACTCAGCCCCTATAATAACATAGCATCTATCAGCTAAAGACCAAAGTCTTAGAATACAATAAAGTTTCTGATCCTTCATCATTCTCTGGCCTCTTAATTTTTTTTCAGCTCTGGCCACCTCCATGTTCCTCTAAAGAAACAAAGATTTCAGTCTCCTGAAAATCACCTATCACACAATATTGGATGGATGCCTAGAAGTCAGTGGGACATCAGTTTTCGATGAAGAAGAAAGGAAGAGAGAGTAAACCAGGACTTTAAAGGCTTATGATTTTAAAGGTATAATAGCAACAATCAACAGCAATTGTGTGTCTCGGGTAGGATATATTATTTAACCAAGAAGAGGACATGGTGATGCTCTCTCACCTCTGTCTTCAGTGTTCAGGATTCTTCATTCCTGTAACACAAGGGCCCTTAGGTGAAAATGCAGTAAGAAAGATACCTGGATCTGATATTTTACAAGGAGCCTGGCCCCTCTGGAAGCTACTTCTGAAGGATGGCTGATGGCTGAGCATATCAAGAGAGACTGAAAATTCTTGAAAACCCCAGATTAACAAACCCCCCAGAATTGCTTTTAGGAGGTTAAGTACATAACAGACATTTTGCAGGGTCCCAGTTTCCAATCCCAAAGCAGAGAGAGGAATTTTCTGCATTATAACAGAGCCCACTCCAGGGTAATTTTCCCAAGAGTGAGATGAGAAAAAGACAAGACAAGCACTTAGCCAGGCAGGGAGTAACTGCCCTGCAGCCTGGGAGTGATCACAACAATAGTAGTAATCACAGCAGCCTCAGCAGAAACAGAAAGAGACTAGAGGTGTCTCAACACCCTGCGTCCTAAATACCATTAGTGCTTTTCCATGGCAGCTTGCTCTCCACATATATGTTTAGACTGCTGAGAGTCCTGCACCAGGAATGTGCACCTATCCTAGAAGAAGGGAAATATTCTAAGGAGAGACATGTATGCCTTTCCCTTTGGTTATCAGACTATTGAAATAATGAACAATGTGTAGCTGGAATGTCCCAGGAATCTCATGCCAGTGGTAAGAGAACTCAGTGGGACATCAGTTTTAGATGAAGAAGAAAGGAAGAGAGAGTGAACCAGGATAAAGCCCTCATGCAAGCCAGAGGAAGAACAGTCTCTGAGAAAATTATATTTTACTTGGTCAGATTAACTTATAGGAGACAGTGGCATGGAGACAATGATGGATCACTGATGTCCAGGACTTCTTCGTTATGAATAGTTGTTCAATATTTAAATCTAAACCTCAGCCAGACATGGTGGTAGATGCCTTTAATCCCAAAACTCAATGCTACCATTTTAGGGTCTTGATCAGATTTATCTTCTCTGACAGTTAAAGAATTAAAAGGCAGGAAAAAAATCTTTGTATGATGGCTAGTAGTGGTTAAACTATGAACTTTGTAAACAGAAGTAGACAGAATCAGCAGTTCTAGAAAGTTCTTTATTGGTTTAAGGAAACTCATGTATGCTGCAGACACACAGAAAAAAGAAATCCTTCACAAAACAGAGGGAACTTAGGAAGCCAAAAGTCCAGTTTCTCCTCAAGGACTAGGATTTTTTTCAAGTCTCTGTGGAGTCTCACTCTAATTTAGTGAATCTGTTTGAAGAAACATAGATGTTTGATTGACCCAATCTGTTGTGTAAATATCTCCTGATCTGGCCTTGAACTTGTTGAATCAATCCATCAGCAGCTGGGCTGCTAGTGGAAGACAAAGCCTACAGGCCTTTGTTTGAAACTTCCAGGCTTTTGTCTCAGGTCAGAAAGGGAAAAATGTTATCTGCCATCTTGGAAGTTCAGCATCTTTATTGCCTGCTCATGGTCCTTCTCCTATCTCTCTACTTACCAAGGAATATGTCCATCGTCAGGTGGCAGTGACAGGCTGATTCTTAAGATTTCTCAAATTATATGATTTGAGGTTTACCTCATCTACACAGTGAGTTCCAGGCCAGGCAGCTACACTGTGAAGCTTTGTCTCTAGTTAAATAAATCTAAACCTCACGTCAGAGTCAAATCCCTATGAATTTGCTAGAGCACTGGATATCTTTTTGTTTGTAGGCATGTGTTTATTTGTTGGTGATCCTCTTCCCAATCTGGTCAGTTCAATGAATCCCCTTTCTCTGCTCTTCAATGTTAGAATGAATGGGAGCCAAGACCAGCTTCTTAGGGCTGCCAGTTCCAGGCTTTGCCCTAACAGCTCCCAGTAGCAGTCATACTAACAGGGAATGCTGTGGGTTATTTTAAAAGTCTGGTGAGTTTTGCAGTGCTCCATGAAGCCAAAGAGTTGCTGCCTACGTTCAAATTTTCTTATACTTCATTGTTTCAGTTGACTGGTGATGACTGTGCAGAGAAAAGCCAGACTTTCACATTCATAAGGTAATATGCCCTCCCTGAAATCTGGAAGAGTTTTTTTTTCCCATTCTACAGTTGCCCAAAGAGAACAGTTACTTCTTTTTAGTGTAGCAGGGAGAATGGTGAGGATTTTGTCCTTATAACCAAGTTGTTGTTATTGTTGTAGTGGTGGTGGTGGTGGTGGTGGTGGTGGTAGTGGTGGTTTTTGTTTGCTTGTTTCAATTTCAGCAAGTTCCTTAGTCAGTCGTTTGCTGATAACCTCTCTTGGCTCCTGGAAGAGACAGAAGGGCAACTCTTGGTTATCAAAGCTGTCCCAACCAGGCAGCCTCCTCCTGCTGAAAACATGCAGTTGCCTATAAGAAATTCCTACACAGAAATTCCTTGTGACATTTTTATTGCTGTTGTTGTTTACATCCTGACTGCAGTTCCCCTCCCTCCTTTCCATCCAGTCTCTATCCCCACCTCCCCTCTGCACCACCATACCCTATCCACTCCACAGTTTCAATTCAGAAAACTGCCTGCCTCCCATGGATATCATATCAAACCTGGCATATCAAGGCGTCATAAGACTAGACAACTCTTTTTGTATTAAGGCTGAACAAGGCAACCCAGTATGAGACAGGGCCTGCTTCCACTGTTAGGAGTCCCACAAGAAGACCAAGGTACACAACTGTAACATATATGCAGACATGGCACTGACCTAGGTCCTTGGGACTTTTATGGGCTTTGGGAGAAACAAAGAGGCTCCAGGATGATAGCATGTGGGCACTGCAGCAGGTTTCTCCCACCTGGGAAGGCGACACTTTGATTCTCACTCCCAGTGAGCAAATTAAATATCCATATGTCCAAAATACCTAATTGGTGATCATGGAAAATGCATCTTTTAAAGTTTTCACAAGCTTCCCACACTTTTTCTCTGCTGAGGACAGAGGGATCCTGGGACCTGCTTTGAGGGGGTAGAAAGCTGAGCTAAACTGCCATTCATATCCCTGCGTCATACCCAGAGGAGTTCTTAGCTTTGTAAGACTGCAAAAGAAAAGCCAGACATTCGTAATTATAATCTATTTGTTGACTTGCCTTCTGGATGTTTTTATATCAACCAACATATGATCTTGGAAATTTTAAGGTTGTTTGTTTGTTTGTTTGTTTTGCTTTGCTTTGCTTTGCTTTGCTTTATATTTTTGATATCACAATCAACTCACCATTTTCCACTGAATCATTTTCACTTTTGTCTGCATGGGTATATATTATGGTTTGGATTTTAAATATTCCCCCCAAAGCTCATGCACTGGAGACTTTGTCCCAGTGGATCACTGTTCCGAGGTAGGGCATTTGGAAAGGGGGTTGTTGAAAATGCCAGAAGAGGACAGAGTCACCGCTCTCCAACCCCCCTCATCTTGTAAGCACTTTGACTCAGCCCAAACTTGAATTCTTGGATTTTATATTGAAATGAATTACAAGTTTAGCCAGAATGAAGCAGAATTATGGATCATATTAAATATATTTTAGAGTAGAGTTTAAGCAGGAAGGCTTGGAGATGGAGAGGGCCTGAGAAAGAAAGACATGCCTGAGTAGGGCTACATTATTTCCCAAAGGAGAGTAAGAGAACACACCTCAGTTTGGGTATGGGTTCCTCAAGGGAAAATTGCAATTACTTTTCTCAGCATTCGCTGTATATTTTATTTTAGTGGCTGGCCAATTGCAATTTAAAATTTTACTAAAAGACTTTTTTTCTCTTTTCCTTCCCTCTGTCTTTTAATAAATGAAGTTAAAAGATGGACTCAAAGTACCTTGGGTAAAATTATAATCTGATAATATAAACCTCAAATCTACTATGGTGCCGGGCAGTAGTGGTGCACGCCTTTAATCCTAGCACTTGGGAGGCAGAGGCAGGTGGATTTCTGAGTTCAAGGCCAGCCTGGTCTACACAGTGAGTTCCAGGACAGCCAGGGCAATACAGAGAAACCCTGTCTTGAAAAACCAACCAACCAACCAAACAACCAAACAAACAAACAAAAATCTGCTATGGTTTCGCAAAGCAGAGAGTGTATGACCACTCCCTGTAATGGGGTTTCTGGTAATGGTTCATGAAAATAGAGGGTTTATATCTGAAAAAGGAGGAAGGCTGTATGCAGTTGTTAATTTTTCTGGAATTCTTATTTTTTTGATGACAAGATTCTTCAACCATATTTCAAAAAAGGGATTCTTCTCATGTTTCCCAACTTCCTCTGTCATGCTATCCTGCTTCAGCTGATTATGAAAGCTCTGTCCTCGTGAATGTATTTGTCCATCAATGGATTCACTGGTTAAAAGGTGACTGGGAGGAGATGGAAACTTTAGGAGAACTGCTTGTTTCCCTGTCATGACTACTCCGTATTTACAGGAGATGGACATGTCCTAACCCCTTTGGGCAACCTAAGTGAGTCGTAGTTTTATATTATCAGATTATAATTGCACCATCTGATCTCTAAAGCCACCTTATAGTTTTATTTATCAGAAGAAAGAGAAAGAAAGTGGGAACGAGGTCTGTAAGTAACCTTTTAAGATGTAACTGAAAAGTCACTGAAATGCTACATATGGATAATGCTGTATTCTAAGATGTCGATGAGATAATCATGTTTCTCATAGAGGCAAAAGCCACTGTATAATAACCACGCTTAAGGCCTAACACATGGTTAAATATTGCCTTTCTCTTTCTCAACTATCACCTAAAATTTGGGGTGAATCTTTCGAACAGGTCTACAAAATCTATTTATAGTAAAAGACAAGGTTTAATCCATTATGCAACACTGGTGACCCATAATCATATTTTATCAGATTGTGATATTCAAGATAGCTCAAGTTAACTATCTCATTTTCAAAAAAAAAAAAAGGAAAAGAAGAAAATGTGGGTTTCTCTTGAAACTCCTTGAGCAATGGAATTCCAAAAGCCTTCAAAGCTGTACATAGAGCTGTTGCCAAGACATATGTGTAGCTCTTTCTTATGAACCCTACACCTGTGCTTAAATGTGTCAAACTTCTCTTAATAAACTTCAACTCGACTTTTGCTACTTCATCCTGAACTTTTTTCTATGGCAAAGAATCCCACCAGGTTCAGGTAACAGCACAGAGCTATGTCCCTGGCCTACATCTACTTACATGGCCTCACTGGAAGAAGTACTCACTGCAGTCATACCCTTGAATGATAGAGCCCTATCTCAGGTTCCTTCTCTTTATTTCTTCTCTATCCTTCCCTTCCCCCTTTTCCTTCCTCTCTCCTCTTTCCTCCTTGATATACCATGAGCTGAGCAATTTTGTTCCACCATGCATTCTTTGCCCTGGTGGACTGTCTTCTTTACTCTCAAGCAATGAGGCCAACTAATTCCAGACTAGATTCTAAATCATAAGCCAAAATTGACCTTTAATTTTATAAGTTGATTTCCTCAGGTATTTTGCCTTTTGAGAAAACAGGAAGTGATGGAAAGGAGAGTAGCAGGGTGTAAAAAAAATTCTCTAACCGTCTTTTATCTACCTCTTCTGCCCAAATAGCTGCACAACACTCTGTGTGACCCTGTCCTCTGATTAGCCTTAATGTTCCAGATTTTCTCTACCTTGAATAATCTTTTTATAGCTTCCTTTCATCGAAGGTTTACATTAGACTCTTTTCTTCAAAAGAACTCATCAGAATCTTTTTTCTAGGCATTAATGTTTTCTAATGTATATAACAGTGTTTCCTCTCTGCTTCTGATCTTTTAGGATTACTTTGCGAATTTAAACTGTAGAAAGTATATTTTGTATGTAAATTTATTAATTCTCCCTGCTAAGTATAACATTTAAATGGCTTTCTGTTACCCCAATGGCATAAATGTTCTCTCTCTTTATATTACTGATTTAATCCTTAATTGTTGTTTAGAGGTGGATCTGTATTCATTTCATTTGTTTCTACTCTGATTCTCCTGGAATTAGCTTTTATAAGTGCTATTCAATAGGATTACAATGAACTGGAAGTCAATTACAGCAACACTATTCCTTGGAAGTTAGGAGGTCACCTGCACATTCATTGAGTGTAATTTGAAAATAATTTTGAATATTTTTTGTTCTTTTGTCCCATATGAATTCTAGAATTAGCTTGTCAAGTTTACAGTAATTACTGCAGTGCATTGATTAAGATTGCAAGTATTTCATAAACTATTTTTGGAAAAAATTACCTTTTGAAAATATTAAGTGTTTTAGTCATGAACAAAATGAACAACTTCATTTATTCAGGTATTCTTGGATATTACCCAACAAAGTTGAGCAATTTTGTGCATAGAAGTAATTTTGTTACTCTTATGAATGCAATCTTTTTGTTTCATTGTTCCTTAATTTTTTAGATTAGATTATTTTCAACAAACAAAATTCACTGTGGAGTTTTTAAAATGCAATTCTTGTAATGAATAGAAAAATACAATTACAAACTACCTCTGCCTTAGGGCACTGAACACACTCCCGAGGGAGCCAGTGTGGGCATGATGCCTCCTGGCTCAATGATCTGCTGTGTTTGTACACTGAGTTTTTCAGAGGAAATTTGGCAAGGCCAGTTAACTAGTGATTTTTTTATCCTATCTGTCTATTTACCCCCAATGTTCACCAACTCTGGAAGAAACGGTTGTCCTATTTAAACATCTAATATTCAAACAAGAGCACAATCGTGCTAACTAGTCTATTCCCTTGGAATTCCACAACTGGGGCCCAAATACATGATCTTTGGTAGAACGATTCAAGTCCTGGGGGATAATAGACACCTGGAGTCTTACCTCTGTTTGAACTCTGTAATGAGGAAGGGACACTGTAGGACAGCATTCCTTCAGGCAACCTGCTGGTGGTCATTTCCTTCCTGTCCTAGTCCATTTTGTGTAGCTGTAATAAAATACCTGAGGCTGAGTACCTTAATGAATAGATTATTGTTTGCCTCACAATTATGGTGGTGTGATAGTCAAAACTGCATAACTGAACTCTCTCTTTTATCCTAACAGCGTGTGTTGTCCAAGCAAGAAAAACAAGACAGGATTTACAAGGCAAGAGAGAAGAAGGCCAAGGTTCATTCTTTTATTCCAAACTTGCTTTAGTGAGAACTTCTTTATCTCTGCAAGGTCTAACCCATCACAGGAATTTAGCACCAGTCTCTTTCTGAGGTTGGTTATATCCAACTTTTTCACCAGACTTCACCTCTCAAACATTCCCCTACTTTCCAATACTATCACATGGGGGAATGAAACTTTTAGCAAGGAAATCTTTAGAGGATAAACAATATCTAATCCATAGCAGCATAACATACCTGTCCCCGTTTTAAGGCCCATTAGCATAGAGGAAGGGCATCATATTCTCAGAGTAGGTCACCAATATTCTATGTTCCGTCATACCTTGTCAATCTCAGGATTCTCAGTTGTTATAACTATTTTTCTGAAATTATTGTGAAGTTGAGAAAATTTTAACATTTCCTACTCATTTAGCATATCTTCTTATGTGTGTTCTTTGTTGATTTTCTCTCTACATATATATGTGTATGTATATATATCTGTCTCTGTGTGTGTGTGTGTGTGTGTGTGTGTGTGTGTGTGTGTATGTGTCTTATGTTAGTGTTGCTTTGTCTGTATATTTCAAAGGCACTATTATCTTCGACATGCACCATACATCCTCCCCTTTCCTTCTCAAATTTATGAAACAATAATTGAGATACCATTAAAATATCCATGGTAAAAAATGCAATTTTATTATTTCAATACATAGCCTTGTGTAACTGACACCATAATCTAATGATTTGGTTTGTTTTTTGTTTTTGTTTTTGTTTTTGTTTTTTTCAGAGAATTCTAATCAATATGGAAGTATCCCTCTTGCCCATTTTCAGCCAAACTCCATTTTTTCTTCAAGTCACAGGCAGCCACTGCCGTTCCTGTGGTGGTCATCATATGAAAGAAATCCCATAGGACATGATTTTGTATACCTGTCCTCTTTTAGCTACTACAACAGTTGGGGAGCATTGAATTTATTGGCCATTTGATGATAATTTCATCTTGGCAATATTGACTGACCCTATGCAAGGACATAGGAGGTATTTACATTGACAACTGTTATGTTTTTCCTTAGCTATATTTTAATTTTTAATGTACAAATCTTATCTTTTATGACCTCCATTCCTATTTATTTTATATTTCTTGTTACTATTATAAATGGAATATCTTACATAATCTCATTTTGAATTACTCATTGCTAGCACAGTTGATATTTATATATTGATCTGGTATTCTGCAAGGTAACCTCATGCATGAATTCTAGAGCATTTTATGCATGAGTCAATTTCTTAGAATTTTCTCCTTAGGGCCATATAGGATAATCCTGTTCTTGCTTTTTTTCCCATTATATATGTGCTTCATCATTTTTTCTATTTTGTATCTGGTGCTTTTCTTCCCTAGCCAGGTTACATGAAATCTCTAGAACAATATTAAAAAGAGGGCTGGATTATTTAATTGTCACAATCTTGACACAATATAGAATTTGTGCAGAAGGATGTCTCAATGAGAAATTTTCTAGATTAGGCTATGTTTCCCTTGTTTCCATTTACCCCCTTTTTCAGATTTTTGCAGACCTTCCTCCCAGTTGTTCATTACTTTATCTCATACAATAATTGGGAAAGATTCAAAATCTGGATGACACTGTGCTGGAGGCCTCTGGATTTTGATCAAGTCAGTTAAGCAAATGTGTCCTAAATAACTATCCCAGAAGAAAGTCACGTGGACAATTCTGTTGCTGATTGACTTGTAGAAGAGTAATTTTCAAATTTATTTATTTATTTATTTATTTAGTCCAAAGATAGTTTGCCTATGTGTAGTAGATTGTAACTGGTGACTACAGAGGCAAGAAGACATTGGATCCCCTGGGACAGGAATTACAGGTGGTAGTAAGCTGCCCTATAGGTACTGGAAATTGAACCAGGATGCTCTGGAAGAGCAGGACGTGCTTTTAACTCTCCAGCCCTGGAATATTATATTTTGAAGGCCAGCATAAAATTAATCACTATGGCTCATTGAACTCACAACCTCTAACACCCATTTTTATAATCAAACCTTCTCCTCTTTGCTGCTGCTGACTTGCAGGCTGCTGATCCTTTCCCTATCCTTCCAGGGGTCTTTATAATGCCTCCTTCTCAGTGTTTGTACCATTACTGGCTATGCCATTGCTCTTTCCTTTGTAAGATGTGTTCTATGGCATGTGGAAACCTTGTGATTGTAACTCAATAAGTAAGATTTATTGGTAAAAATCACTCACTCATTTTATGGGATATATAAAGTTTCACACAAGAGGCAGATGGAGGTTTATTAAGCACATCAATTATTAATTCATCACATTTATGAACCTAATTTTCTCGTGTTCTGTAGGAACGCCTTCTAATAGTTGATCTGAGTTTTCTTTTATTGTGCTGTTTTACACTGTGATAATAAAATGCAGCAATTCACATCAGCTGAAGATCAGAGTTTTTAAATGGAGGGAAGGGGATCACAGAGAGTCAGAGAATGAGACAGAGGTAGTGAAGGAGAGAAAGTCTGAGACCTTTATAACTATGTAAAGTAAATCCAAGTGAACATAATATTAAACTAAACCCTAAAGACTTATTAATATACCCACATATTAGTGCATCTTTCAACCCTCATCAGAGAAGACTCATCGTGCAATAGATAAAACCTAACACAAAACTGATCACTGATCACCATGCAGAAAATGGGACTGCAGAACGTTTAGCCCTAAATTGGATCTCTCTCTCTCTCTCTCTCTCTCTCTCTCTCTCTCTCTCTCTCTCTCTCTCTCTCCTCTCTCTCTCTCTCTCTCTCTCTCTCTCTCTCTCTCTCTCTCTCTCTCACACACACACACACACACACACACACAACTGTACCAAGGGTCATGGATTTTCACTAAAGAGGGGCTGAACGACTGTAAGAGGCAGGAGACAGGAGACATGGTCTAAACAAAACTTTCCAGACACAACAGAGAAGATGCACATATAAACTCAGAGATTGTGATAGCATACACAAAACCAATGCAGCCTCAGTCTAGAAAAAAAAATCCCAGCATGGAGAAGGAGAGGGAGACTAAGTCCCTTTACTACTAGTATTAAATAGTTACTGAGAAAGGAAGAGTGACCTGGTAGATAGATACTCCTGAAGACAGGTGGGACACCTAGAGTATTTGAAAGCACAAACTGGACTGGGAAAGATGGAGAAGAGCAAGAGAGAGAGAACATATGTCGCTGCTACAGTCTATTCATCCTCATGTTGCCACTCAGCAGAACTGGCCATATCCCAAGCACAGACCCCCTCCTTCTCCATCTTCTATCCCCTTACAGTCTCTAGAACAGTTGCCAGCAGTGCCCATTTCTCCCTCAATGTCTCAATGTCTCAATGTCTCAATGTCTCAATGCCCATTTCTCCCTCAATGTCTCACCTGTTGACAACTCAGTTTTCTCTGAGCAGATCTGGCTCCTTTGAAAGGAGCACCTGAAGTCCCCTTTGGTCAAGGAGTCTTCCCTGAAGCTTTTTTCTCTGATCCTTCTTATATCTAAGCTTGTATTAGCACCTATAAAAGCTTTTCCTAAAATATTTTTACAACTTAGTAGATCCTTCTGGTTCACAGATATCTATTTAGAAAACCCTGCAAAGACCTAATAATCCACCTGCTACTTACCACATATAACATTTTGGACAGCTTCCCAGATCTTCTCAAAGCTCTCCTTTTATCAATACATTCTTGCCTTTTTGTTTATTTCTAGTGGAAATAGGCCTGAAGTTTTACTTGAAACACCTGAATGAGTCTCCTTCCTGACTACAGACATTACTAGTGGGGATTTATTTCAAGTCTCAGTTTTCACTTCAGTGTGGTAGAAAAAATAACCATCTCACAAAACTATAGTGATAAGATCATAGAAGAGCCTATAAAAGGGATTTAATGAGCTACAGCACACAGTGTAAACATGGTCACCATAAGTCTTCTCATTAGGCAGTAGAGAAAGATCAGGTGAGCCATAATAGTTCACATCCCCTTTGCAGCAGTTAAGTGCAATGAACCCATTCAACAACTGGAAATAGAGAGGATAAAGAGCTGAACAGTGAGAAATAGAAACAGGTTGGAAAAAAAAACCTCAGGATTAGAATAAGATGAGATATAATACCACTTCCTATTTGATCTTGGATGCATTTTCTGATCTCTCCAAGCTTTAATTTTGTCATCCTTCAAATGGCTGTAGCTGACAGTGTTGTAATTCACAAGTCTAGCTTCCTGTCATTTTCCCTATCTCTGCTGTAGGTGTGCTGAGTCAGGGGACTAACTACTGGGAAGTCATTAAGTACCACTCTAACTCTGGCTGCCAGCTCCCTTTCAGCATCTACACTTGCTCTTATCACCACAGTGATTGTATCTATCATAAGTATTCATTGAAAAACAAACTTCCTCAAACTCAATGGCAGGTTTTTAAAAATCAATCATGTCTAAAGATTCCCCTCATCCCCCTATGTCCCAGTAGCTGTAAATTTCCATTCATTCTCCTGACCCTCTGGCCCTCGTTTCTGTCTCTTCCCATGCCTGATCCTGACTGCTCCCCTTTTTCCCCTCCCTTTCTCCTCTCCCACCCAGTTCCCTCCCATTCTTTGACTCATGATTAATTTATTCCCCGTTCTAAGTGAGTTTCAAGTATTCTCACTTGGGTCTTTCTTCTTGTTTAGCTTATTTGGGTCTATGGAATGTGTCATGTCTACCTTGTACTTAATGGCTAATATCCACTTATAAGTGAGTATATACCATGCATGTCTTTTTGAGTTTTGGGTTACCTCACTCAGAATGATATTTTCAAGTTCCATCCACTGGACAGCAAAATTCGCAGTGTCCTTAATTTTAATAGCTGAATAGTATTCCACTGTGTAAATTAACCATATTTTTTTGGTATTCATTCTTCAGTTGAAGGGCATCTGGGTTATTCCCAGTTTCTGGCTATTACAAAATGACAGTTGCTGTACAATTCAATTCATATAAAAATCAATTTGTGTCATTGAAGTCAAAGTGGCATCCTTAATTCTAGAATCAAAAATAATAATAATAAATGTTGGTAGGATATGATTTGTCATATTTAGCCATTTATGTTTAACCACAAACTTGATACTCTCTTCTTAAAGGTAAGACAATAGAGCTGTGATAGAAAGTCCAGAAAGGGTAAACTTTGGGTACACAAGACAAGTCCATACTTCTCCAGAAAGAGACTGTTTTGTCAGATTTTAGAAGCATCATTCTTTCTTTACAATGTAGTCAATTTACAATGTGAGGAATTTCTTGAGGGATTTATTCTCTTGATTTAAGAACTGACCATATAGATACAATTTGTTTTCTAATAATTCCTCAAGCTTCACACTTATGTTCTGCGTGCATTCTGTTTCTATAGGCTACTTAGCAATGGAATGTTTAGAAATATGCATGTGGATCATTTTGGTAAAAATTGTAGTAAGTGTGTGTACATATTGGTATAAATAATGTGCGACATAGGTAGTGGGACTGGGCAACTATTGGGCAATGGGTCAACAGTCAAGAGCACTTACTGCTCTTGCAAAGTACTCAAGATGATTTCCCAGCCCCTACATGATGATGCACAACTATCTATACTTCTAGTCCCAGAGGATACAAGGCCCTCTCTGGCCATCAAGGACACCAGGCACTCACAGAATATTCAGACATAAAGGCAAGCAAAATACCCATAAAATAAAAATTAAAAAATCTGTGAAATGCAGTATGAAAATATTACTAAAACATTTATATGTAAATTAATACCTAAGAATTTAATAGTCATGTTTTTCAATGTAAAGCCCTAGAAATAAATCTCTAGAACATGAAAAGATTCACAGAGATAAACTATCTTTTCTTTTACCAATAGAAAGCTTGCTGACAGCTAGACTGAGCTCAAACTTCCCCTGCCTTTCCCCATGCCTGCAGATAGCAGCTCCTTTTTCCACAGCAGAGCAGGAGAGACAGTTAATCATCATGAACTTTAGAAACCAGGGTGAGTTGAAAGATTAGAGGGCATATCAAATCCCAGTTTCTGTTTTTCTTTTGAAAGAAAGAGTTTTGTTTGAACTTGACTTTTGCAGTTTTGTGATGAGCTGCAATACTTTACTTGGACTTCAAGTGGGAAAGTCATCAATAAGGCACACTATGGTCTATTGCTGAACTTCCAAAAGGGTGAAAGCAAAAACATCGTGACTCTATATAGAACAATCACATGGGTTGGAGTTCTGGAAAACTCCAGGAAAGGATTCCTGGAGAATTAAACAATCTTGATACATTCAGTTTGAGAATATTCAATGGTGGATTTTAAATAAATCGTCAAGAATGAGTATATGAAACCTCTCTGGAAATCAGCTGGTGGTTCCTCAGAAAATTGGATATAGCATTAACTGAGGACCCAGCTATACCACTTCTGGGCATATACCCAAAAGGTGCTCTAACATATGACAAGTAGACATGCTCCACTATGTTCATAGCAGCCTTATTTATAAGAGCCAGAAGTTGGAAAGAACCCAGATGTCCTTCAACAGAGGAATGGATATAGAAAATGTGGAACATTTACATAATGGAGTACTATGTAGCTATTAAAAACAATGACTTCATGAAATCCTTAGGCCAATGGATGGAACTAGAAAATATTATGCTAAGTGGGGTAACCCGATCACAAAAGAACACACATAGTATGCACTCACTGATAAATGGATATTAGCCCAAAAGCTCAAAATACCCAAAATACAATTCACAGACCATATGAAGCTCAAGAAGAAGGAAGACCAATGTGTGGATACTTTAGTCCTTCTTAAAAAGGGGAACAAAATATTCACGGGAGTAAATATGAAGACAAAGTGTGGAGCAGAGCCTGAAGCAAAGACCATCCAGGGGCTACCCCATCTGGGGAGCTATCCCATAAATAGGCACCAAATCCAGATACTACTGTGGAAGCCAAGAAGTGCTTGCTGAAGCCTGACATAGCTGTGTCCTAAGAGGCTCTGCCAGAGCCTGAAAAATACAGAAACTGATGCTCATAGGCAACTATTGAACTGAGTATGAGATCCCCAGTGGAGGAGTTAGAGAAAGGATTGAAGGAGCTGGAGGAGTTTGTAACCCCATAGGAGGAAGAACAATGTGAACCAACCAGACCCCCCAGAGCTCCCAGGGACTAAACCACCAACCAAATACTACACATGGAGCGACCCATGGCTCCAGCCTCAAATATAGCAGAGGGTGACTTTGTCAGACATCAATGGGAGGAGAGGCCCTTGATCCTATAGAGGCTTGATGTCCCAGGGTAGGGGAATGCCAGGAAAGGGAATCGTGAGTGGGTAGATGGGTGGGGGAACACCCTCATAGAAGCAGGGGGAGGAGGAATAGGATAGG
This sequence comes from Mus caroli, assembly GCF_978045245.1. NCBI lineage: Eukaryota > Metazoa > Chordata > Mammalia > Rodentia > Muridae > Mus > Mus caroli. The sequence goes on along the minus strand of NW_028227257.1, from coordinate 30,126,140 downwards.
GGGTGATTTCTGGAGGGGAAACTAGAAAAGAAGATAACATTTGAAATGTAAATAAAGAAAATATCTAATAAAAATAAATCAATCAATAAATATTTAAAAAAATTGGTTTACAAGTCAAAAAAAGAATAAACATATTACACCTTTGACTACTTTTTAAGAACAGATGGGTTCTAGCACTGTTGTAAATATGTAATCTGGCTCTTCTACAAATCCCCATGTAATTATGGCTGTCATTTTTCAATGTTTGACTTATTCCTTCATGAAAATTATCCTCATTTTGTCTGAATTGCAAGGTTTCTACAATCAATCCTTTCTTCTTTCCTTCCTTCCTTCCTTCCTTCCTTCCTTCCTTCCTTCCTTCCTTCCTTCCTTCCTTCCTTTCTTTCCTCCTTTGTGGTCTATGACAGCAATAAATGTTCTTTAACCAGTTTCACCTCTTTTTAACCATGAAACAATGACATTATAAAGCCTGCCATAGACTGGTACCTTGACACACATTGCTTTCAACATGGCCCTCAAACATGACTGAACAACCTCCTGAGTCTCAGCTTCAATCCAGTTTTCTCTTGCTCTAACTTTTCTTCAAAGACATATGAGAAGGATCTAGAATGGGAAGTTTATTTGGAGATATCCTAGAAAGGCAGACAAGGGGGAAGACAAAGTGAAGGGAAGCAGAGACTTTAAAGCCAAGAGACAAGATGGTATGAGTCATGATGAAGACAACTGAGGTCCAACCCACTGGGAACCTTCTGTGAGGTCCTCTGAATGTTCTGTCTGAAGGACAAAAGTCTGGGATATTTACCAATGACTCATCTGCTGCTGATTGGGGGTGTATTAAGCCATTGGCATTCCTAGAATGCCCTGTGGGGAGGTGAGCATCCTGACACAGAGCTAGATGATCCCCTAGGACTTGGCCTACTGTGGTGCAGGTATGAGAAAGGTGCTTCTCTTTTTCACTTGAGTAGAGATCTGCTGTTACAGGTGAGCTTAAAGACAACTCAGAGCATTGGCTATTGGTGGGGGTAAAGAAGTCCCACAAGAGCATAAACAGAGATAACATCAACATCTAGCCACATCCAACTGTGCACAGCTTGGAGTAGAAAACACCCATTGAAGCTACTGGAGCCATCTGGTGAAGAAAATGCCTCACACTCACACATCCCACTGAATGAACCAAATTACTCCAGAACAAATAAAGAAAGCTGGCATACTGTCTCCCAAGCCTTTACTTGTCATATATATATTTGCTCAGAAAGCATCTGCACCCCAGACAGCACCCACACTTACTTCTCATCCTAGTTAGCAACATTCACACCACACCCAGAGCTTGCCATAACAGTGCCAGAAAGCAGCAGCCTCCCTCACTCCTCTGTGTCACAGGCAACAAAATGGAATTCTGCCCTAAGCTGCACTCACTGGGGCTGAAAATATTTCTTTTAATGCCAAAAATTAATTTGAACACTTTTCAATGTTCATCATAAGGGATTTTCATCTTGATTTTAAAACTAGAATATTCATGGGTGTTGGCAACTCCACTTGGCTGTTTTATTAATTCTTTGACATTGAAATGTTAACTGTTTTGGAGAACAAACTCATACCTAAGAAAACCAAACTACTTCTATTAAAATAAAACTCTTTGGGAATAACTGAGCAGAAGCAGATGTGATGGGCAGTGCTGACTCCATCCACTGACAAAGGGAAGACCCCCAACCCAAAATACAAGAGCTCCTTGGTAAGATCCAAGAGGGGGGAGGAAGAGAGGGAGAGAGGAAAAAAGAGGGAGAGAGGAGGAGAGAGGAAGAGAGAGAGGGAGAGAGCGGGAGAGAGGGAGGAGAGAGGGGGGAGAGAGGGAGTAGAGAGGGGGGAGAGAGGGAGGGAGAGAGGGAAGGAGGGAGAGAGGGAGAGAGGGAGGGAGGGAGAGAGGTAGAGAGGGAGGGAGGGAGAGAGGGAGAGAGGGAGAGAGGGAGGGAGGGAGGGAGGGAGGGAGAGAGGGAGAGAGGGAGAGAGGGAGAGAGGGAGGGAGGGAGGGAGGGAGGGAGGGAGGGAGGGAGGGAGGGAGGGAGGGAGGGAGGGAGGGAGGGAGGGAGAGAGGGAGAGAGTAAGGTCTGGCTATGAGTCAGCGCTGCACACCTTCCTGGAGCATGAGTTGTCCAGACAGAATGCACCATGCACCTTGGAAGAGGCACATAGGAACCACCTTGAAAATACGGTTCAGTTTCTGTTATCCATGTGATGGTATTTCCAGACCCCAGCATCTAGCCCCAAAATACTACTCTGTGTTGTCAGGCCCTGTCCCTTAACCACCCACCTGGATCTAAATCTACTTTGGCTCATGTGTGACCCTTGCTCAATAGCGTCAATGCCACTCTCCCAACAGGATACCCTCCAAAGCTTCCAACTTTATTCCTGTAGTCTCTCTGCCAGCTTAGGTTAAAAAATATACTCTCAAATCAGAAGTAAGAACAATATAAAAGCCCATCATGATCTCATAGATTAGTATCAAACTGGTTATCCATCAGTGCCATGTGGGCATCATTTGTTGAGGATAGAGTGAAAGACAAATTCTGTATGCATTGGTGATTTCAACTGTGGTTGCCAATTAGAACTATTAGGGGCACTTTAAATATTCCTGACACTAAGAATTAATACCAGGAATATATAAAGAACTCAGAAGTCTATATGAGAAATACTTAAATACAAATGGTCAATAAACAGGTAAAAAATGTTCAACCTCATTAGCCATCAGAGACATGCAAAAGCAAAATACATTGAGCTTCTACCTAACTCCATTGAGAATTTCAGTCATAAAAAAACAAATGAACAGTGCTTGAAGGATCCAGAAAAGGGGAACACTTGTACTTACACACTGCTAGTAGGAATATGAACTGGTCCAACTGCTACAGAAATTTCTCCAAACCTACAATTATGCCCCAGGTTTACTGCTCCTAGATATTTACTCAAAGAGTTCCATCCAGGTCAAAAAGCACAGAGATATTTTCATGTTAATATTTATCACAGCACTATTCACAACAGATTAGTTATAGAAATGATATAGGTGTTCAAAGTTAGAAGAATAGCATTCAGAGAATGTGGTGTTTTCTTCCATCTTAAATCACAGAGTTATGTCATTTTCAGGAAAATGTATGCAGCTAAAGATAAGCATATTAGGCAAATTAAGTCAGCCTCAGAAAGATAAATACCATATTGTCTTCATTTATTTTTCCTAGATTTTATATAGACCCATGTAATGATGTATATACATTTGACATTGAAAGTACAATTTTAACTGTCTATGGCGGCAGAGAGTACTAAATAGGAAGGGGTAAGGAAAAGGGGATAGCAATGTGCATGAGCTATGGAGTAGGATTGAAGTTTGAAGCCCTTTATCCCACAAGTAAACTGTTTTTTTTTCCAAAATTCTGTGTGTTCTTTTCATAAATATGGGGAAAATGGAATTTGTTTCATTGAGTGGCAGTAAGAACTGAGTAAAAGGAAACCTGCAATGTTTAAGATAAAGTGCCAGACACAGCTGAAGGGTAATTATATTCCTCACAGAAAAGATGCCACACTCAGGCCCAGCTTCTCTTCATCTCAGGAGCAGAGCTTCTTGCTGGACTTCTCAGAATCTGTTATGTCCTATGTTTGTTTAATTTGGTGATTGTCTAAGTATACTTAAGGCATGTCAGGCTAGACAAGAGCAGCTGCTCATAGATGTGATCTGACTAACGATCAGCAGCCAGTACAACACTGCAGTGGTCCTCTACTTTCCTAGACCATCATGTTGATACTACTGTATTTAGTAACTGGTCTAGTTTCTCTCTGGTGCTATAATAAATACCTTGACCAAAAACAACTTGGAAAGGAAAGAATTTATTTGACCTTCACTTCCAGGTTTCACTCAATCCTAGAAGAATGTCATGGCAGAAATTCAAGCAAGAACTATAGAGGAATGTCAATCAGTATCTTATCCTCTGACTTGCCCTTTGACTTAGCTAGCGTTTTTTTTTTTTTTTTGTCCCAGCACCACTTACCTAAAGATGGAATCACCCATAGTGGGCTGGGCTCTCTAATATAGTTCCTCACAGACAAATCTTACCTGAGCAATTGCTCAAAAGAACTTTTTTCTCCAGAGGTGGCTCTACTGGGTTGTGCCAAGTCAAGGGTCACAACTAACCAGGTTAGCATTGTAATACACTAAAATTGAACTACTGGGCTTAAGAGATATTTCTGCCTTAACTTCTGGAAGAACTGAAATCAATAGTGTTGATCACTGTGCCCCGTTATATCTCATCCTAGGCAGGGCTGGCCTCAGAGGAACAAAGATAAATGTAACACTATTTGTTTATGGTTCCAATGATTAATACTAAAGAAGGGGATTCCTTGAAGAGCATCTCCATCTCTCCTTAAGACACTGATTTGATGGTAGCTCTTGCTATCTTTAACTGTATTTAACTGAATTTAGCTGTATTTCCAAGAATATGCAGCTTGTTATTATTGAGATTCTATAGGGACCTTCCCATGGAGCAAAAGAGATAAGCCTCTCTCTACCAAGAAATACCTATTTTATGCATATTGCAAATGTACTTTCCATCTTTAGAATCCGTTCAAAGAAAGAGCCACATAGCCAAATATGTTAATTAACAAATAAAAGAAAATCTTTAACATTGGGCAACTGTATTAGTTACTTTTTATTGATGTGATAAGACACCATGGCCAAAAGAAATTTATGGAGGGGAAGGAATGGGTTAATTTACTTTATGGTTCCAAAGAGAGAGTGTCCATAATGGTAGATGTTACGTAGCAGAAGGGGTTAGAGCAGAAAATTGAGAGATCGCATCCCAACCTCACATAAGAAGCAAAGAGAGTGAACTGATAGTAAGGTAAGACTATGAAAATTAAAAATCTATCTGCAGTGACCTAATCTGCTCAGCAAGGATATAACACCTAAAACTTCCAAACTTCCCCAAACATCACCACCAATAGGGAAGGAACCATGAGTTTAAATACATGAGACTACTAGAGACAACTCTAATTAGAACTACCACAGCTATGCGTATAAAATTTAAGGTACACATGACCCACTGAGGGTTCTGGTTCAAATACAGATGTTGATAGAAGTCTGATGTGTGGTTCATATTCTACTTGTCCTTAGTGTTGCCAGTGCCACTGGTCTGGAAAGCATGCTGTGACTCTGAGGCTCAGATGCACTAGAATCCAACATTGGTGTTATTAATTGAACATGACACAACACTACTGCTTTGTCTTTTGGATCATGGCCCCCCTGCTGTAGGTGGTATTCTGGGATGTTCTAGAAACTTTACCTGGTCGGATCTAGCTAGAGAAAGTTGGATTCTGAGAGTGGGCCTTTGAAAGACATGGAGTTCTCAATCCCCACCCTTAATTCTCTGCTTTTCATCTGGCTGAAATGAGGACTTCCTATACCACGTATTCCCACTGTCATGATGTTTCGACCAAGGATGTGCAACCAAGCAAAAATGGATTGAACCCTATGAAACAATGAACCAAAATAAACTTTTCCTCTCTATGTTATTTGTGTTAGATTTTCTGTCATAGCAATGAAAAAAGAAATTAACATAGTTGGTGAGGTTCCTTTACAGGTGAGGACACATTTGGGAACTCTCTAGAAGTCTTAGAGTGACAGTAAACCCATAAAGAGCAATTGGAAGAGCAATTTTACATCTTAATAGAATGTAAAGATTGACCTGAAGGAACAAACAGGAGCTGGAGTGATGTGGGTTCCCAGGGTATGCTGCAGGATTCTACCAACTCTCACTCATATCACTCAGGGTGTTTGACTCTGAGGACTTTTACAAGGACTCCTGACCCCAGGCCTTGGAGAGGAGCTTCCAGCTGGAGAGATGTTCTAAGTCTTGCTGAATAATGTTTGTCTGCTCAGTTGCAAAATTGAAACTTCTCATCTTGGAAAATGCATTAGCCACTTCAGTAAGAGTGTGAGTAGTGCAAGACCCAGCTATAACACTCTTGGACATATATCCAAAAGTTGTTCTACCATCGCACAAAGACACTTGCTCAATTATATTCATAGCAGCCTTATTTGTAATAACCAGAAAGTGGAAGCAATCTAGATGTCCCTCAACTGAAAAATGTATAAAGAAAATGTAGTATGTCCACACAATAGAATACTATTCAACTATTAAAAACAAAGACATTATGAATTTCTCAGGTGAACAGATAGAACTTGAGAATATCATTCTCTGCAAAGTAGCCCAGTCCCAAAAGACATGCATGGTATCTACTCACTTATATGTGGATATTAGCCATAAAATATAGCATACCCATGCTACACTCCAGAGACCCAAAGAAGCTAACGAAGAAGGAAGACACAAGCAAGGATGCTTGAATCTCACTTAAAAGGGAGGATAAAATAGTAATAAGAGGCAGATGGAGGGAATTGGGGGGGAGAGGGGATTTGGGAGGGGAAAGGGAGGGAGTTCAGGATCAAGTGTGGAGAAGGATAGGAGAGATGGCCAGAGGGCGATAAGAATGAAAGGAAATCTACAGCTGTCTGGGGTTAAGATTTAGAGGGTATCTCTAGGATAAGACAGAGTCCTGGGATAAGGGAGATGCCTAAGAATCAATGGAGATAACCTTAGCTGTGATTCACACTATTGGGGATATGGAACCTGAAGAGGCTACTTCCTCTAGCCAGGCAGGAACCCAAATAAAGAGACAAGGATACCAACTCACCAACAAACTTTTGACCCAAAATGTGTCCTGTCTATAAGAAATACAGGCACAGGGATGGAGCAGAGACTTAGGGAATGGTCAACCAATAACTGGCCCAACTTGAAATCCAACTCATGGACAATCACTAATCCTTTGCACTATTAATGATATCTTGTTGTACTTGCAGACAAGAGTCTAGCATGGCTGTCCTCTGAGAGGCACCACCCAACAGTTGACTCAAACAGATGCAGACACACACAGCCAAACAGTGCTTGGAGCTTGGTGACTCTTGGGGAAGAATAGGGGAAAAGCTTTTGGACCCATAAGGGAATAGGAACTCCACAGAAAGACCAACAGAATCATCTAACCTGAACCCTTGGAGTTCTCAAAGACTGAACCACCAACCAAAGAATATAAATGGTCTGGACCTAGGCCTCCCGGCACATATGTAGTGGATGTGCAGCTTGGTCTTCATATGAATCCTAAACCACTGGAGAGGGGACATTCCCAAAAGCTGTTGTTGTATGTGGAATACATTCTTCTAGCTGGGCTGCCTTGTCTAGCCTCAATGGGAAAGGAAGTGCCCAGCCTTGTAGGGTGTGAGATGCCCAGAGGGCCCCCACCTGCTCAGAAGAGAAGAGGGGGTGGCAGAAATGGGGGGGGGCAGTAAGCAGGATGAAAAGTGACTAAGTAAAAAAAAAATGTATGAGTAGTCAAAGCAATGATCTAAGCCTAGACAGGCAACTTGGGAGAACTTTAAATAAATGAGTTGAAAAGCATCAAATTTAAAAAATTAGGGAGGGTGTGTCTGGGCAAAAAATCCAGGAAGTGGAAGCCAAGTAGTAAAACTTGTTTGTTTTTAAATATTCAGCTACCTCCCTCAAGTCGTCTATAGTTCCTGTTTCTCAGAATGAAAATATATGATGATATGTTTTGCTTTCACAATAAATGAGGTATGAAAGTATTAAATAAATTCTAAAGCATGATCCAAATGCACAGCAAAGCATTTTTATTTACCTCCAGGTAAGTCTAGCAATTTGTATTCATCAGCTGTTAACCTAAACAGAAGAACATTTGGAAAATATTGCTAATATATTTCCTGATAATACACCTGTTTAACTTACGGCCTGTGATTATCTCAGCATCCAAGGGCAAATAATTCATTTGTTGATGCTGCTCATTCTTAAGCTAGCAAACACTGTTGGAAGCCCTTCTCCAAGTGTCAGCACCTATGGTCTAGTTGACAAGAAACCTTCACTGGAAGGTTACCTTTGCTAATGAGGATTCATCTACCTAGAGATGCTAGAAAATAATCCTTCCCAGAATGCCCTATAACCAACCACTTATTTTATGTATCACAGAGTCCAAAGTACCCTATAGGACTGCTACCGTGGTTTGATCAAGGTTTGGTTACATCCTTCAAATATTCAAGCATTGGAAGCTTAGGATTTGTGAGGCTATGGGCTACACACAGACAGCCTAGTCTCCAGTCAAGCTGAGGTCTTTTTTTTTTTTTTGATTTTTAATATTTTTATTACATATTTTCCTCAATTACATTTCCAATGCTATCCCAAAAGTCCCCCACTTCCCTACCCACCCATTCCCATTTTTTTGGCCCTGGCGTTCCCCTGTACTGGGGCATATAAAGTTTGTGTGTCCAATGGGCCTCTCTTTCCATTGATGGCCGCCTAGGCCATCTTTCGATACATATGCAGCTAGAGACAAGAGCTCCGGGGTTCTGGTTAGTACATCATGTTGTTCCAACAATAGGGTTGCAGATCCCTTTAGCTCCTTGGGTACTTTCTCTAGCTTCTCCATTGGGAGCCCTGTGATACATCCAATAGCTGACTGTGAACATCCACTCCTGTGTTTGCTAGGCCCCGGCATCGTCTCACAAGAGACAGCTATATTTGGGTCCTTTCAGCAAAATCTTGCTAGTGTATGCAATGGTGTCAGCGTTTGGAGGCTGATTATGGGATGGATCCCTGGATACGGCAGTCTCTAAATGGTCCATCCTTTCATCACAGCTACGAACTTTGTCTCTGTAACTCCTTCCCTGGGTCTTGAACCCTGGTAGTACCAGGTGGTGGTAATTTCCATCTACATGGGGCAGAAGGTGTTCCCTTGTGTCTCCTGGACCCCTGGCTCCTGACGAAGTTACCTCCCCCGACAGCCCCCACAGGGGAGGCGTGGCTATCAGCCACATAGGAACAGCACCAAACCTTCCCACATACAAATAAGGTTTCCCCCAAACTCTCAGTCCAAGCCAATGAGAGGTACCTGCTGTCAAACCCTGAATCACCCCCAGAACTGTATATAAATCCATCCAGGGAATTAAAGGTATGTAAGAACTTTTCCTTCGTCTGAGTCTTGTGTTCCAAGAGCTGTATATAACACTTGTGAAGAGATCTTCTCTCCTGAAGAGCCACCAAAGGAGATCCCGCCCCACTCCTCACTGGATTGTCAGCTTTTCGTTGGTCCAGCAAGACCCGATTCAGTTCAGAGAGGCTAGGAGTTACTGGAGTTACTGAGCAACCTGGAAGGCATGGCAGACTTCATCTTCCTGCCTGCACTCACTTCCCTTCACTGGAACCCTCCCACCCGGCCTGGACAGAGATCTCCATGGAAAACTTCTTGTACTGAGGCCTAAGGATTCATTGTAGTGAAGGGAAATGTGATACTTTTTAGAGTTGGGGTCTAGTAGAATATTTTTAGGTCTCCGTAGACACTGCCTCTGTCAGATTTCTTGTTGTTATTGTGAAGGGAGTTAGCTCACACAAAAGTGAGTTATAAAATTTTTAAAAACCACTGCAATAAAATGCTTTCATGTATAGATGTACAGAACTTACTTTATTTATTTCTAAGAAATTCTCTCTTGTTCCTTCAGCTGAGTAGCAGACACACACTTGAATTCAATTCACCATAGGACATGTTGTCTCCAAGTTGCCTGTGTGTGTGTCTGTATGAGTGTGTGTGTGTGTGTGTGTGTGTGTGTGTGTGTGTGTGTGTGTGTGTGCATGCAGCATGGTGCACATGTGGAGGCCAAAGTGCTAATTGCATGAGTCAGTTCTCTCCTTCTACCTTTTGGGTCCTGAGGATCAAACTCAGGTATTCATGCTTAGTAGCAAGTGCCTTTACCTGATAATCTCTACCTCAGAGATCCTTGTCTCCAAATTTTAAGCACTATGTCTCCAGGAGGAAGTCATCCACACGTCAAAATTGTCCACAAAAGACTATGGTGTATCATCCTGTCTTTCTTAATTCCTTTTCATATTAACAGCTATATAAAAACCCTATGTTGTGTATAAACTTGTTGCCTGAGTCTTCCGTCCTGTCTGGTATCCTCCTTGACAGCAGTGAGTGAGAAGGCTCAGACTCCAGCAGCAGGTGAGGATGCGGCAGCAAGCTCATTTATAAATTCAGGGAGCACCCATTATACACTCCACCCCATTGGTCCCAAGCAAGAGTATCCTCCAAGTGGCAGCTGCCAAGTGGCTATCATTGTCTGTGTCACCAATCTCTAGGCTCTCAGGCAGGCTTCAGTTTGACCTCCATGGGGAAGCAGGCACCACTCTGGCAGTGGGGGCCTTCTTTTCCTCCTACATAAACTATCAGAGCAATTGAGCCCTCAAAAATGGTTCTATGTACCAATGATTCAGAACCAAGCTGAATCTGGCTACCACATCCATGGAGGTCCTATAGACAGAGGTCCTCGCCAGAAAAGAAGATTGTTTCTGTGGGCTATGAAGACCCATGCAAAGACTGTGCAATTGTCCACATATAACAAAATGCTAATGTCTGAAATGTTTTCAGGACTATGAGAAGCAAGAGTTTTGAGAACTTCAGCCTTGTTATTTTTTGTTGTTGTTGTTGTTCCAGACACTAAAGCTCTAAGCATGTTTATCTTCAGACCAGGGACAGTTGCTCTGGGTGTTTCTCTGCTGATTTATGAGCAAAGAAATGACAATAAAGTAACAATCCTGCAGTTTCTAGTAGGAACATCCATTTCTTATGAATGTCCTGCCTGCTTGTGGTCCTCTTGTGGCCAGTGTCCTGAGTGGGCAGGGGACAGAGGCTATCAAGCTGCCCTGCTGCCCCTCTTTTCTCGTACTACTTTTCCATCCTGAATAGAAGCATTCTTTTTATATATCCAGGGAGTTTACCAGTGTTTAAAATAGGATTGGAAAGATGCCTGTCACAAAGATAGGAATCATGGGATTTGGACTTAACAGATGCACTGTCTCTCCTCCAGTATGCTGGATAGACTATGGGCTGAAAATCATCCAATATACAATGAACAATGTGCAAAATGGCATGACTTGGGCTCACACTAACTCCTTCCTCATGTTATTTTAGGAAAGTCTGGATTTCTTAGCTGCTTTGGCCACTAACTATACTGTCCAGCTAGGGAAGCTTCAAACCAAATAAAACATATTCTTTCCAAGTTCTGTAGCTCTTCATATTAGGCTTTTCTTGGGAAAGAACACATTTCAGGAAGTTGATATTCTGAGCTTGCAAGGTAAGTAATTCTTGACACAGTCCCAATATGCTTTCTATGGTCTGCTAAGTGAGTGCCCACCCCAGGATTCAAGTGATAAATGTCTCAGATTCCTGCTGGATTTTCCAGCTTTGCCTTCGGTCTTCCTGTCTCTGTCCCCCCATTTTAAATGTTATCCCCTTTTCTAATTTCCCCTCTGAAAATCCCCTATCCCCTCCCCCCTACTCCTGCTCCCCAACCCACCTACTCCCATTCCTGGCCCTGGCATTCCCCTATACTGGGGCATAGAACCTTCACAGGACCTAGGGCCTCTCCTCCCATTGATGACCAACTAGGCCATCCTCTGCTACATATGCAGCTAGAGCCACCAATCCCACCATGTGTTTTCTTTGATTGGTGGTTTAGTCCCAAGAAGCTCTGGAGGTACTGGACACTTCATATTGATGTTCCTCTTATGGGGATACAAACCCCTTCAGCTCCTTGGGTACTTCCTCTAGCTCCTTCATTGGGGATCCTGTACTCTGTAAAATGGATGACTGTGAGCATCCACTTCTGTGTTTGCCAGGCACTGGCAGAGTCTCTCAGGAGACAGCTATATCAGGCTCCTGTCAGCAAACTTTTATTGGCATCTGCCATAGTTTCTGGGTTTGGTGGTTGTATATGGGATGGATCCCCAAGTGGAGCAGTCTCTGGGTGGTCATTCCTTCAGTCTCTGCTCTGAAATTTGTCTCTGTAACTCCTTCCATGGGTATTTTGTTCCCCCTTCTAAAGATTCTGAGTTTCTGGGATAATATCCACTTATCAGTGAGTACATATCATTCGAGTTCTTTTGTGATTGGATTACCTCACTTAGGATGATATCCTCCAGATCCATCCATTTGCTAAGAATTTCATAAGTTCATTGATTTAAATAGCTGAGTAGTACTCTATTGTGTAAATGTACCACATTTTCTGTATCCATTCCTCTGTTGTGGAACATCTGGGTACTGGTATAGTGACAGACAGGTAGATCAATGGAACAGAATTGAAGACCCAGAAATGAACCCACACACCTATGGTCACTTGATCTTTGACAAAGGCACTAAAACCATTCAGTGGGGAAAAGACAGCATCTTCAACAATGGTGCTGGCTCAACTGGTGATTAGCATGTAGAAGAATGCAAATTGATCCATTTTTTGTTTGTTTGTTTTTTTTTGTTTTTTTGAGACAGGGTTTCTCTGTATAGCCCTGGCTGTCCTGGCACTCACTTTGTAGACCAGGCTGGCCTCGAACTCAGAAATCCGCCTGCCTCTGCCTCCCGAGTGCTGGGATTAAAGGCGTGCGCCACCACGCCCGGCTAAATTGATCCATTCTTATCTCCTTGTACAAAGCTCAGGTCTAAGTGGATCAAGGAACTCCACATAAAACCAGAGACACTGAAACTTAAAGAGGAGAAAGTGAGGGGAAGAGCCTCGAAGATATGGGCACAGGGGAAAGATTCCTGAACAGAACAGCAATGGCTTGTGCTGTAAGATCAAAAATGTACAAATGTTACTCATAAAAATGCTTCTGTAAGGCAAAGGACATTGTCAATAAGACAAAAGCACAGCCAACAGATTGGGAAAGGATTTTTACCAATCCTAAATCAGATAGGGGACTAATATCCAATATATATAAAGAACTCAAGAAGTTGGACTCCAGAAAACCAAATAACCCTATTAAAAATGGGGTACAGAGCTAAACAAAGAATTCTCAACTGAGGAATACCAAGTGGCTGAGAAGCACCTAAAAAAAAAAAAAAAATTCAACATCCTTAATCATCAGGGAAATGTAAATCAAAACAACGCTGAGATTCCACCTCACACGAGTCAGAATGGCTAAGATCAAAAACTCAGGTGACAGAAGATGCTGGAGAGGATGTGGAGAACGAGGAACACTCCTCCACTGTTGGTGGGATTGCAAGCTTGTACAACCACTCTGGAAATCAGTCTGGCAGTTTCTCAGAAAATTGGGCATGGTACTACCGGAGAATCCGGCAATACCTCTCCTGGGCATATATCCAGAAGATGTCCCAACCGGTAAGAAGGACACATGCTCCACTATGTTCACAGCAGCCTTATTTATAATAGCCAGAAGCTGGAAAGAACCCAGTCTTCCTGTCTTCATTCATCAGAATTGTCCTCAGATACTATTGAAGGAATCACTGTGGCTGGTTGAAGCTGGCGTACCATGAAAATGAAATGACGGTGAGAGCTACTTGCTTCTATGTGGAACCCTAAGTGAGGCCCCGACACAAGAGGGCTGCAGCCCAATGTCCTGAATCTTTATCCTGAGTCCCACTGTTAGAATCTAAAGCTGCCACCCAGGTACAAGACCTAGATTATATTTGTTCTTGTCAGCTCCACAAAGAATGGCTACCAATAGCATGGCTCTGTTCTGAAAGAAGTGGAGGCTGGTCATACCACCATCTTATATTTCATCCTTAGAATAATGCAGATGCATTTACTTTATTAGTAGTATTCGTATTATTCAAACTCTTACAGGGACCATAACTCAACTATGCAGTATATAGAAGGGTAAGGACAACCACCAGCTCTCACAGAGTCCACAACCCGGTAGAGGAACCTGAGCTTAACTTAGAAAAGCCACACAGTACACAAACAAACCAAAACAAGCACTATACAGAAAAGGCAAAGGCGGGACCATGTCCCTTAAATCTGCTTCAAGGTTGGCATGGACAGAATGCAAACTTGCTTCAGGGTCCCTGCTAATATACTGTAGCGAGTAAAAGTTCTCATTGTGATGTAGGTGAGCTTGGAGGGTAAGGGCATAGACCCCTCAGCTAAAATGAGAAAGGTCACATCAGAAAATGTGATACACTGTCCTACAATGTCAGGAACTTGACAGAGACCAGGCTAGAATTCAATGGCTACTTGGCATCCACTGAACAAGTGTTAGCAAGGAAAAGTAACCCATGTAAATCAGGACCCCATGTGGCTGTAACAACGATGCCGATAGAGGTTCAGCCAGCCTGATTCCAATGCTGAGAGATGGTAAAGCTTGTGAATGGTGTGGTTCAATTGAGCCTGTAAACCATAGCTGGATATAATCCTGCTACTGGATGTCTATCCAAAGGAAATAAAGTCAGTATGCCAAAGAGATACCCACAGTCCTGTGTTCACCATGTTATCTTTTACAATAGCCCAAACATGGCATCAACCAGAGTGCATATTAATGGATGCATGAAGGCATGGTATAATATCACAACAGAATACTGCTCAAGCCACAAGGAAGAACAAATTCTGTCCTTTTTAGTTATGTGGATGAAACTGGAGGACATTATATTAAGGAAATAAGCCAGGCACAGAGACACAAATAGCATATGATCTCATTCATTTATAGGATCTGAAAACACTGATCTCATGGGTGTATAGATTAGAATAGTGGTTAGCAGAAGCCAGGGAGAGGAGGAGATAAGAAATGGGGAGACATAAGACAACATGAACAAAATCAGGCAGGGGGACTAAGTTGCAGTGTTCCAAACACAGTGATAAGTAGAATGACTGTCCCTAACAATGACAATGAAATGATTGATTTCAAAATAACCAGAAAAGATGATTTGTAATGTTCTCAAATCAAAGAAGTGATAACTAGAACTATTTGAGGTAACAGATATGCTAGATGCAATAATTTGATAATTACAAAGTGTGCAGACATATTAAAGTAGCCCTTAATTTTATATTCCATAAATATCTAGAATTAACTCATTATTTTTCTCATTAAGCATTTCAAATTTTGTTAATATACAATAATTGTACATAGTATGAAGTGCAGTGTAGTATTTTGAATTAATAAAAATTTTACATTCTGATTGAAGCTTGCCCTACTTCCTCTTCTCCCTGTAGTCTCCTCTTACCTCACCTCCCTCGCCCATCCTGCAACCCTTCCTTTCTCCTCAGTATAGGGAGAGGGGGATCCCACAGATATCAACCTGCATTGGCATATCAAGTTACAGCAGAGCTGGGAGCATCCTTTCCCTTTGTGACTAGACAAGGGAACTCAGTTATAGGAAAGGAATCCAAAGGTGGGCAACAAAATCAGATATAGACCCTGCTCATGCTGTTAGGAGTCCCACGTGAAAGTCAAGCTGCACAACTGTTATATATGTGCAGAGGTCCTAGGGCCATATCACGTATGCTCTCTGTTTGCCATTTCACTCTTTGTGTTGCCCCTATGGGCTCAGGTTAATTAGTTCTGTTTTCTTGTGGTGTCCTTGAACCCTCTGGCTCCTTCAATTCTTCTTCCTCCTCTTCCTTAAAACTTCTCAAGTTCCACTTAATGTTTGGCTTTTTTGTTGTTATTTTTTGAGACAGAGATTTTCTGTGTAACCCTGACTGTCCTGGAACTCACTTAGTCAACCAAGCTGACCTCAAACTCAGAGATTTGCCTGCCTAAGCCTCCGGAGTGCTGGGATTAAAGACATGTATCAGCATGCCCAGTATTTTAACATAAGTGTATAATACATTCTGATCAAATTTGGGTAACCAATATTTCCATCTTTTAACAGTATTTTGTGTTTTGAGACCCTCAGCATCTCTTTTCTACTTCTAAAATATATAATGTGTTCTTGTCAACTATAGTCTTTCCAGTGTTATAGAATGTGAGAGCTGATTAGATCCGTCTAATTGTGATTGGGCAGGCATTATCTAACTTCTCTTTACCACTCTCCACTCCTTTTCACCACCATACTACTTCTGGTAATTGTTACTTATTGCTAATTTTGTTTTCAGCATACATAATGACAGAGAACATGTAGTATTTACTTTTGCTGCAAGTGAATTATTTAACTAAATCCAAGGTCCTCCAGGTCTGTCTATTTTGTTCAAATAGCTGGAAATGATTTTTTTTTTACAGTTGAGTAATACTTCACTATGTATAGATACCACATTGTTTACCCATTCAGCCATTACTAGACACCGAGGATGATGCTACATCTTAAGTATTATGACATTGATATGCTGGTGTCTCTTGACATGTTTTTATCATTTCCCCAGGCTGCATATGAGGGAGTAGAATAGCCAGCTCATATGACAGATCTATTTTGGGCTTGAAGGGAAAAAAAATACCACCTGTTCTCTGTACTGGTTTTACTAATTACAACTCCACTACCAATATGTAAGAATTCCCACATTCATAACAGCACTTCTTATTTTTTTTAACTTTTTTGGCAAAGTCATTCTTAAATAAAAGAAATGTTGCAATTTTATTTCAATTAGACATCAGTTGTAAACAAAATTAAAGACTAACACTAAGTGGTACTGAGAACTACTACAGTAAAATTATAGATCTTTGCAAAGCCTATTATCTTTCTGGAGTCAAGAAATGGCAAGTGGCCTCACTTGGTTCTCATGTCCAGTGTTTTACTGATCCAGTAACATAAGACTCCCCAGCATGGCAGTGGGATATCTCTGAGGGATGCTCAGGAACCTGTCTTCCTCCACTATGCCAGAAGGGCCAAGCCTTCAAGTCGTTCCTGTTCTGCTAAAGAA
The DNA here is from genome assembly GCF_978045245.1 of Mus caroli. Lineage (NCBI taxonomy): Eukaryota > Metazoa > Chordata > Mammalia > Rodentia > Muridae > Mus > Mus caroli. The sequence continues at coordinate 30,109,405 of NW_028227257.1, read as the reverse complement.
TTTTTGATGTGCCAATGACAGCAGGATACAGAAGTGGGGGCTAGGGACCCTCCATGTAACAGAGAACCAGCTTTCATCCAGCCCCCAGCCTTTTTGGTGGCAATGCCTTTGCAAACACCTTACAGGGCAAGCCTTATCAAAAGTAATGTTCTTCTGAGAGGATAAGACTATCACGTGCCAGACTCCATTTAAATGCAAGCAGGAATGACAAGAGATGCAAGTGCTTGATGGACGCAATGCACTCAAGACTTGGGTGAATGAGTTCAACACTGAGCTGATGCAGGATGTTTGCATGATGTGCAATCACCCAAGCCCCTGAGCTTACCTAGATTAGAGGCAAGCCAGGATGACTGTGGAAAGGTAGACATTTTAAACCAACAAAAGGAAGAGAAACTGGGGTCTGAGAAGGGTATCGATCAAGCCACCTTCTGTGCACTAAAGTCACTACTGGCCTTCTTGTTAACTTGCTTTTCCTATAGACGAAAGTGTCTTTGGGTGTTGCACAGTGCTTACTGGAATTCCTAGAAGTAAGTAAACAGACCCTCCTCTACCTCACTGTGAGAATACTGACAAGATGGCAAGAATGTCTTCTCCAATGGGTTAACTCTGTTGCAGCTAGAAGGAGAGAAGGAGCTAAGTCAAAGCCACCATCCTACAGTAGCCTTTGTCACATTTATCTCTTGCTGCTTGCTGTGGTGTGGTACAGTAAGATGGAAATTAAAGCTCTTCATTCCCACAAGGAGACTTGGCTCATACCTTCATTTCTCAAGAGCAGCAAGGGCATATGCCAATGTGAACAACTTTCCTATCATAGACTTGGCAAAACCCATTTGCATGAATGAGAAAACACATCGTGAATGACATACAGTGGGCATGCTTGAAGAAATCCTCCAACATCTGTAAGGAGATAGGTGTATAACCCCTCTTCAAGAGACTCAATTAGAGGAAAACCATGGCAGATAGAATGGAATCAATTTAACTCAAGGATGAAGGGATTTTCTCCACAACATGGAATGAGTCTGAAAGCATGAAAACCCAAATTTGAAACCACAGGCCATGGCTATGCATTCCTATAAATCTAGTGTTGAAAGACAAAGACTGGCAGAACCTGGGAGCTCTCAAGCCAGTTAGCCTCGCCCCAAATGGAAGGTTTCCTGTTCAGTGAGAAAAACCCTTTCTCAAAAAATATGGCAGAGAACAACAGCAGCTGACATCCCTGATCTAAACATACCCAACACCCATGCCCATCCAACACACACACACACACACACACACACACACACACACACACACACAGTGCAAATTCAGCAGATGGGGTACCTAGAACAAGCTCTCCAAATGATTGTTAATTTTTGTTGTTTCATCATTTCTTTCACTTTTATTTCCTATAGAAACTGGATGGTGACTAGCCAGGAAAGAGTCCTTCATCAGCAGCTATGAAGCTTATCCTTTCATAACTCAAAATTGGCACGCACAGAAAAGACAAAGCAGGAAAAAAAAAAGTCAACAAACATACTCTGGAGACACTATAATAATCTTAATTCACATCTACTAAAAGTGTGAGATAATATCCAGGAAAAGTATCAGAGGTAAAACCGTAAACTCTTGACTGCAGTCCTTTCTTTCCTCTTTCAAATAAACACCAAATGAACACCATGCAGGAAGCAAGGAGCCAGAGTCCATTCCACAGAGCAAGCCCAGGTTGAGTAAGACAATGCTACTATTTTCTAAAACCATCTTAAATGAATGTGTGCACAACAGTATGGGGTTATTTGGAGGCAGAGATGAATCATGTCTTTAATTTAGACTTTCCTGTTTTCCTCCCCTTTATCTTTTATGTTTTTGTTTGTTTCTTTATTCTCTCTCTCTCTCTCTCTCTCTCTCTCTCTCTCTCTGTGTGTGTGTGTGTGTGTGTGTGTGTGTGTGTGTGTGTGTGTGTATTGGCAAGCAAAACAGTACTTCTTATGTGCTGGACAGACTGTCTCCTTCATCCTGCTTTCCCTACCAAATGAATTCAGAAAGTCCTTTCTTTTCCCTTTAACAGTTATACTGTAAATTATTTTTAGCAGATATTTTTAATTGATAGAATATATTTATATGTATAACACAGGATTTTGAATTATAGAGATACTGTGAAATGACTAAAATAAAAAATGGCTAACGAGAAGGTGCTTGTTTATCTTTTTTTTTTTTTTTTTTTTTTTTAGTCCCTAAAAATAAAACTTAATCTCAATGATTGTCAAGAACACTCTTGGGTCTGAAGAGATGGTTCAGTGTTTATGAGCACTGGCTGCTTATCCAGAAGATCTGAGTTCAATTCCCAGCACCATATGGTGGCTTGCAATCATCTGTAACTCCAGTTCCAGGGAGTGTGACACCATCGTCTGGCCTTCAAAAGCACTAGGCATACCAGTGGTAAAGAGGCATGCATGTAGAAAAAAGATCATCCATACACACAGAATAGAATTAAAACGAAGAATACTGCCCTTCTATGAGGAACTATTAGTTGTTAATGCAAAGGGGTTAGATGCCATTTTCTTTGGTGGTGTAGCCATTAGTAGTTGCCCATACTCCAGTAAATAACCCTCTACCTATGGTCATGCAAATGCCCTAATTAACCCCCCCCACACACACACATCATCATCATCATCATCATGTAAAAAAGGAATTTGTTGTAAAAAAGAGGTTCTTTGGGTGTGGAAAACAGATAACAGAGGGTAATATGCATGAATATGTTCAAATCACATTATATAGTTTATGAACTTGTCAAATAACAATGTTTTATTTGTAAGGAATATAATGCGTTGTGATTAACTCTAGACTCCACATTGCATGATATGACTTACTGACCTTATTGCTTCTCCCAATTGGACTTTTGTCACACTCTCAACTCTAACATGCAAATGCACATACTTTCCTCCCCCCTCTAGCTGAGCGATAAAAAGCCTCTGACAACTACTGTTATTACAGGACTAGTAGTTATGTCATAGAGAATAATGAGAAGCCCTTCCCTTATAATAAATACTTGTTATACTCTGAAGGGTTTTCAGATCCCATCTGTGGCACTGAGGCTCACTGAATTGCTAGAGGACCTGCCCAGTAAGCGTGGGGCCCTGAGTTCAATACCATTGCTGAAAAAGAAAAAGAGAAAAGGACAAAAAAGAAAAGAGAAGCCAGGCAGTAGTGGCACATGCCTTTAATCCCAGCACTTGGGAGGCAGGGGCAGGCAGATTTCTGAGTTCGAGGCCAGCCTGGTCTACAGAGTGAGTTCCAGGACGGTCAGGGCTACACAGAGAAACCCTGTCTCAACAAAACAAAAGAAGAAGAAGAAGAAGAAGAAGAAGAAGAAGAAGAAGAAGGAGGAGGAGGAGGAGGAGGAGGAGGAGGAGGAGGAGGAGGAGGAGGAGGAGGAAAGAGAGAGAAAGAGAGAGGAACAGGGACAGGGAGAGGGGAGAGGGGAGAGGGGAGAGGGGAGAGGGAGAGGGGAGAGGGAGGGGAGAGGAAGAGGAAGAAGAAGAGGAAGAGGAAGAGGAGAGAAGAGGAGAGGAGGAGAGGAGAGAAAAAAAAATCTTCACAAAACTGAGCCTCTATGTAAGAACAATCAATTGCGTTTTCAATGTCAAGTCCCATGGGACATCTCTTATGAGTGCTGTGTTATTTAAGTTCCCAGACCAGAGTGGATGTCCTCTGTGGGAATACAACTCAATTTAAATCCATTGACTTTATAACTTTATCTTTTAATTGTGCCGGACACTTTCCAATTGGCTCTCAAATGCATTGTCTCTTTTAATTTTCTGAACTATGCACGGAATCAATATGCAGTCATTGCCATTATCAGATGTACAATGGGGAGTCAATTGCCACAGGAGCTTCACAGTCCTGTGCATATAGGCCCCAGGACAACTCAGAAGGAGAAGGTGGAGTCTTCCATGGCAATGCTGCTACATACTAGTTCTGGAAGAGCTCAGCCCATTTCTGTTTTCAGCCAGAAGTGAATAAATTAACACGAAACAGCTGAACCAAATTGAAAAGCAGAGCTGCCAGCTCTATACCTTAACTGATACCCAATAAACTAAGGTGAGGACCTGCTCTGATCCAGGCAGCACCCTGGGTCTTGAAGGCAGTATTCTAATTCCATAAGAGCATTTAGAAAATTGAGACTCAACAGGCCATGCCTGACAGAAGACCAGGTAGCCTACCGCCTGCCTGCAAAACTTCTCTGTCTTGCTGGGTGTAGTGGCGCACGCCTTTAATCCTAGCACTCGGGAGGCAGAGGCAGGCAGATTTCTCAGTTTGAGGTCAGCCTGGTCTACAGAGTGAGTTCCGGGACATCCAGGGCTATACAGAGAAACCCTGTCTCAAAAAACAAAACAAACAAACAAAAAAAACAAACAAAAAACAAACAACAACAACAACAAAAAACCCCTTCTCTGTCTTCTCAATTCCCTCAGCACACCTAATACCCTCAGGCTCCTCCCTAAAAAGCAACCTCCCTTCCTCTTGCATCCTCCGGATCCCACAGACCACGCCCTCCTTTCTGGCCTCCCTTCACCTGTCATCACTATGTCTCAATCCCCCAACTCCAGCAGACATCCCCTGCTTAACCAGAGGCCATGCCTGACAGAATACCCTCTCCCCATCCCCCAATGTAGGCTGCCTGTGGACCTTCTTCACTCTCTAGGTTGCCCTGCAGACCCTGTGTCAAGCCTGTCCCTAGCCCCTAGGGCTGTAACACATCACCAGAGGCAGCCTCCCTTCCCCTATTTAAACACAGCTCTGGTGAATCCCACAGATAATCCTCGCCCTCCTAAGCAGGCAGCACACCGTTACCACACTCTCTGAAATTAGAAAAAGGAAACAGAAACAAAACAAAAGAAAACAAAAAACAAAACAAAACCAAAAAAGAAACACAGGCACCCAATAAAGACAAAGCCAGAAATCAACACCTAGACCTACATTCACCCCAATCCCAGATGAGAACATAATCAAGAACAACCAGGACAATATGTGTCAACTAGAGCCCAGCTATCCTATCAAAGCAGGACCCGAATACTACAACATAATTGAAGCAGAAGAAAAAGACCTTCAAACCATCTATAGGGAGAAGATAGAGGTCCTTAAAGAGGAAATGAATAAATCCTTAAAGAAATCCAGTAAACCATAACAAACAATTTGAGGAAATGAATAATTCCCTTAAAAAAAAAAGCCAGGAAAATATAAACAAACAAATGCCCTAGTTGTACTGTCTTGTCCTGCTTTGGTGTGAGGGCGTTTGCTTTATGTTGTATTTTATTTTGTCCAGTTTTGTTGCTGACTCTTGGAGGCCTGCCCTCTTCTAAAGGGAACTGAAGTGGGAGTGGATCTGAGAGGAGGGGAATGGAAGGAAAACTGAGAGGAGTGGAGGGGGCAGAAACAGAATGTATTGTCTGAGAGAAGAATCTATTCCTCCCCCCCCCTCACTCTCGCTCTGTGTGTGTGTGTGTGTGTGTGTGAGAGAGAGAGAGAGAGAGAGAGAGAGAGAGAGAGAGAGAGAGAGAGAGTGAATTTTGTTTTCTTGTTTGTCTGTTCGTTTGTTTTTATGAATGGAAAGTGAATATCAAAACTGGAAGTGAGTTCCCCTAAAGTTTTGATTAATGGGAAGCTCGAATCTCAAATTGTAAATTTTGACTTTCCAGTTAGCCATCCTTTTTATTTGATATACTGACATGCATAAAGAGATTGCTGCAAAGAACTTTCACTTCTATGGTAAAAAAAAATATTCATGGAAATAGCAGGCCTTTCAATGAGGTGTTGGCCTTTTTCGAACTGATATCACAGAGCAGGTATCAGTGTGACCTTCCCATCCATGCTGTGAACAGATCATACAGAACGAAGCCTGTCTCCTGAGGGCTTAGGGAATCTTTTATTTCCCATGTGTCTCTCTGGTCCTGAGCAGCAGGATTCCATGGCTAGGCATGACTCTTTCCCTTATAATGGAGTTATTTTCTGCTGCCTAAGTTGTTTCTCCTCCTTCTGTAGAGATGTATGGCTAAGGGGTAAACTGTGGCTATCATATCTGACTAGACTGGCCATTCCCCTATTTCTTGGTCTTGTGCTTTATGGCGAAATCTCTAAATCACCCTGCCTTTCTTTACACCTCACATGGAGAGTGCTGCCAAACTTCTCTAAAGTGTACTCTATCAAATAAACTTCAAAGAACATGGAAGTGTCATTGAAACAAGTCACTTTAATTTTCATGGTGGCATGCTCCTTTTTGTTTGGGGAAAAGGTTCATAGGGAAGCTACACACTTCACTATTGCTTTCTTTTATGTCCCAGAGCTCAATTAACAAGCAGATAAAATAGCTGAGGCCTTTGAGCTTGTTTGAAAATTGTGTGTAATGAAAAGTAAAACACAACTTTTTCAATCAAGAAAATTAGTAGAAAAAATTTACTAAATTAATTTTGTTGCTTTGTTTGCTCTCCTTTGTGAATTGTACTGGGAGGAGGGAGTGAACTCAGGGCTTCATATACACAAAGCAAGCACTCTACCACTGAATTCCAGTCCTGATCTTACCTTTCTACACCAACAAAATCACATGCTAAAAGACAAATGGCAGTTTGAAGAAACCGAAGAAACATCAAAATAAGCCATGGAATAACTATTAATGTGATCAAATCACGATAATGGCATAGAACTCACTCTGTAACTGAGGTAGGCCTTGAATTAGTAATCCTTCTGCCTCAGCTACTATGCTAAGATGTCATACACTCTTGATCACAGACCCTTTTACAAAAAGACTTTTCATTGCACTGTGTATGTCTATAGCAAACATGGAGATGATGTGGTAACAATGGGACAGCACATGGGACAGCACTGCAACTGAGGTTGGTAGCAATGTCAATAGGACTTTTAAAACTAGCATCTAGTTGCCAGCCACAACAAAGTGTAGCACCTTTCAAAGTAGAAATGGATAGTCCTGGCATACAACTGAAAATTACTAGACAATAAGTAAGTAAATAAATAACTCCAATAAAACTATCCCTAATGCAGAGAGAAAACAGCAGAGAGAGACAGACAGACACACATAAACAAAGACAGAGAGACAGAGAGAGACAGAGAGAGAGAAGAGGAAAGATAACCAGAGAAACACTCTAAGGTTGGCAGCATGCAGGTATGGGCTCCCTGAAAAGCTGACATCTTGTTATATGACTCCAGAATCTTCTTCCCCTGCACCCCACAATTTGCCTCTCCATGGTCTATGGTCTATACCAGAACTGTATCATGTTCATCTTTCAACAAAGAAAGCATAGGCTTGAAGGCAGCAAACATCAAAATCAGACATGGCACATGTGCTAAAATCATCAAAGAACTTAAAGTGACTCTGATTATTATGCTAAATTCTCCCATGGATAAATAGTTTGCAGGAACTGATGAGAAAGGCAGCAGAGAGATGAAATCCTAAGGAAGTGTGAGAGGGTGAAAGCACCATAGTGGACATGGAGACTGCCTCATGGACTCTATGGGCTTCTTAGTTCATCTGTCATAGTTGAGGGTAGAATCATTGAACTCAAGGTTGTCTCAGTAGAAGCTTCCAAAACTAAAAAGCAAAGATAACTAAGACAGATTCAGTAGAACGTAATATCTAAAACTATAAACTAACCACAAAGTGTAATAGAAGCAATGAAAATATTTAAAAAAGAGGTAATTTGATCTGCCTACATATAGCCAACTGCATTTTATAATGAAACCAACACAGCAGAATATTGTTTTCAACAATGATGCTGAAGCATCTAGACATTGAGACACAAAAATGGACAATGAACCTCTACACAAACCCTGTACCTTTCTTGACAATTGACTGAAGATATATTACAGCTCTAACTGTACAGCAAAGGACATTGGAAACTATAAAAATGTAACACAGCAGCAGATACTCTGTATTACTTTTGGTTTGACAGTGACACCAAAACATGATCCAGAAAAAAATATTTCCTGGTGAGCTGGATTAATTAAAATTCACTTTTTTGTTTGAGTAAGACAATGTGATGAGAATGAAAGGGTGGGCTACAGAGCAGGAAAACATATTTGCAAAGACATTTCCAACAAAAGATTGTTAATTGAAGTGTACAAGAAACTCTTGAAGTCTACCAAACATATGACCAAATTAAATACTTTCTCAAAGACCTTAGCCATACACTACTTCAGATAAGGTTTACAGAGGACAAATGAGCATATGGAATGCTCTCCACATCATGTACCATCAGACAAATGTGAGATAAAATGAATTCCACCAAAATTTTTAGAATGGCCAAAATGCAGAACACAGACATGCCACAAGCTGGTGACTGTGGAGCCACAAGGATGCTTGCTTGTTGCCAGTGGAAGTGGAAATCACACAGACATGTTAGAAAACGCTTTGAAGGTTTTCTCCGAAGCCAAACTTAATCTCTTATATTATGATTCAGCAATCATGTGCATCAGTATCTAAAAGAAGAAGTTGGAAACTTATGTATACACAAGACCTTCCACATAGATGATTATAGTGGCTTTTTTCATAAAATTGCTAAGGCTTGTGAGCTATCAAGATGTCTTTCATTTGGTGAAGATATAAATATGCTGTCCTACATCAGATAATGTTATCGACTGTTAAAAGAAATAAATTATCAAGCCGTGAAAAGGCACGAAGAGAACTGTGACTTCACTTTCTTTCATTTTAATGAAATACTTGAGATAACCAACTTATGGTTTTCAAAAGAAACGGCTTATTTTGATTCACACATTGAGAGGTTTTAATCCACAACTCACTGGCCCCATTGTACTGAGAGAGCACATGATAGAAGGAACACATAATGGAGAAATTCACCCATTAATGGGCAAGATGCAAAAGACAATTAGCAGGAGACCAAGAACACATGTTCTCCTTTAAGGACATGTTCCCAATTAACTTAAAGATCTCTAACCAGGACCCACCTCATGCAGATTTCACCACTTCCTGTTTGTATCACCCGGTGAAACAAGCTGTTAGCACTAAGAGTCAATGTAGAGCCAACAATTGAAGATATGAAAGAACATATTAGTAAGTAGAGGGAAGAAAAATATGAAACTTACATGCTGTGTCATTCTAGAAACATACCATTCTATAAAAGGCAAAACTACAAGACCATGGGTACCAAAAGTCAGGGGGAAGAAAAGGATGAAGGGACAGAACAGAAATGATTATTAAGGTAGTAAAGACACTATATCTGACGCTGTAATGATAGATACATGTAACCATCTAATGGTCAAAACCCACAGTAATATAACAACTAGAGTGAATTCTGATGTAAACTCTGGAGGTTTATAACTACAGATGTGGTGGGTTCACCGATTTTAACGAATGATATGTAGAGGATATTATGAGAGAAACTATGTGTCGTATATGAATCAGGAGTTATGCTGGATAACTCCGCACCTGCTCCTCAGTATTTCTGTGAACTTAAAACTGCTCTAAAATAATGATGTTCTTAAAATAAACCATCAATGATCCCAACACAGAAATTAGCAGTAAAAACATGTAAGCAGTACTTCAATGACTAAAGGGAAACATGAAAATTATAAATAGAATTAGATGGGAATTCTAGAACTGAAAATTATAAGGCATAAATTTTTAATTAATTGGGATTTTATAAGCAAATTAGAGCTAGCAAAAAAAGCCACTGAGCTCAACCACAGGTCAGGAGAAAGTATGCAAACTAGATGCTTCAGTCAGTAAAATACTTGCTACGAAATATAAGGAACTAAGTTCAGTCACCACTTTGTGTGTGTGTGTGTGTGTTATACAAGGTGAGAATTAGAGAAAAATGTTTGGAAAATGCTGTTCTGAAAACAGGATTTCAGAAAGAAACGATTACAAGGATTGGACAGAAAAGTAGTTTAAGAAATAATGTGCCAATTGTCTTCAAAACATTGATAAAAACATCAGTTTACAGATAAAGGAATATCAGCACTATAGCAAAAATATAAAGTTACCTATTTATAGCTAGACATATGAGGCTGTTTGTCGAAATGTATTACAAGTCACAGTCATTTTTTAAAATACATGAGATGAAACATAAACTCTAGGTGCTGAGCAAAGAATCAAGCTGCATCAAATGGCCTGCCTAAAATTATATTAAATGTATGAAAATAGTAATTTCTCAGTGGTGACCAGCAGTGAGAATGATGACAGATGACAGATGTGTGCATACATGCAGGAATATAAAAAAGCTTTCAGAGAAGAAAGAAAATAGAAAATCATAAAATATTTGTACAAGACTTTTATTTGTAAGATACTCACTAATATTGTACATGGACACACATGTATGAAAATGCAGATAATGCAGAGGATCAGAATATACAGCATCAGAAGAGTCTCAAAGGGAGGAGACCCCATGTCTTCTACAAAGCAGAGGCCTAAGTAAAAAGTTCTGTCTTCCGGATCCAGCTGGCTTCCAGGGAATTCTTTCAATCTTTCCTTTCTAGATAGCTTGGTCAGTTTTTACTCCTTTATAATATGTTGAAAGCAGTACTCGAGTTCTCACAGCTCTCAGGCATTTAATAGTGTGCCAGTCCACCCTGAATGCTACCACAGACAGGAAACCAAGGCAGCAGAATGCAGAACTGGAAAAGTCCTCACAGTACCCCAGAAAGCAGTGCTGTCTGCTTTCCATAATTAGATCCCGGAACTGTACAGAACATACAGGACATGGAGGAAAAAAATAAGAGAAGTTCTGATTCTTGAAGAGTGCAGAGCCTACCCTGTACCAGAGTAAATGCCATAGGTTCCGAACAAGAGTACTAGGAAAGCCAAACTAAATTGTCACTCCAAGGGGATCGTTCTTGTACAAGTTCCCAGTATCCCATGCTGATGGACACTCATATCCAAGTCATTATGGGGAACCCCAGCCTTCACAAAGGATTTCTCTCTTCCCAGACTCATGTGCATTCTTAATTTCTTCCTGAAGAAGTTGAGAGTGAATCTGCCTTTTTTCCTGACGGTAAAAATGCCAAAAGGCCAAGCTCCTTAATGGAAAAGAAATGATTAACAGCCTTAATTTGTGCTTCTGAAATGCTAACTCCAAATATTTGTCTACTTCAACTCGACAACAGAATCATCTGACCCAGTGATGGGACTGATTGGGGAACAGAGCAAGTTGAATTGATAAAGGTGACATAGACTAGAAAAATCAACTGTTTTGCTTGAAATGATCATGATTATAAAGAGATATCACAGTAAAAAGGATACTCCAGGAAATATTTGGAAAAAGCAGAGTGTAGAGGCTCACATACACACAGATAGACAGACAGACAGACACACACACACACACACACACACACATGCCCTTCCATGTGTCTTTACAGGATTTGATTTCTTCCTAACAGGGATTATAGTTCAGACACTAATATAAGATAGCCATACTTTCAGTTTTGAATGAATGGGCTTATTACTACGTGTATAGCAAGGCAAAATAAAAGGATAAATAGCAAGTGACAGATGGATAGAAATATTAGATAGAGGGTTGAATACTGTCAAATTAAGCATTCAAAATACCCAGCAGCAACTGACTGGGAAGAACCACTGAGGCCGTCGGCTGGCATTCTGACAGTCCAAAGCAGAGCAGGGCAGAGTGTTCTCTCAGGTGAGGCTTCTAAGTAAAAGCACATGTGTCAGCAGAAAGTAACGGCATCCAATCAGAGGTTTACTAACATCTAGTAAAAACTGACTGAGGAAGACAATTGGAGTTCGTGCTCCACCAAGTCCCAGGCAGAACAGACATAGCATTATCAAACCTGGCATCCATAACCTTCAGTAGAATCGGGCTGCACAAGTTGAAGCAATCAGCCAGTGCTCCTGATTGATCTTTCACTATGTGGATGAACTTCCCCACTCTACATTTCTGACTTTTCTCCCTCACTGTAGACACCTTTGATATTATAGGATAAACAATGGTAACATCTGTTAGAATTGATTTTCCCTTTAGTTGTATTCAAGGACAACTGATTTTACTCTTAGACTGTTTTGCTGTTTTCTTCCCTCCCTGTCAGAGAGTTGGTGAGAGATAACCCATTCCCAAAAAGGGGAACTGGGGGATGTCTTACACCACATACATTTGGGTCTGAAATAAAAGGAAAAAATTAAAGTGGGCTCAAAGAATATATGAAAACTTATTAGAGTAATGTACATTACATAGGAAAATGTGAGAACTTTGAAAATATAAATACATTCAAAATTAACTAATAAATGTACATTCCCATCCTCAGCACTGTGTTTGAGTCTAAGGAATTTTGGCAAGGGATTTATAATGTTAATATGAAAGAGAAAATATAAAAGAATATAAATAAATTTGGAAATATGAATATTAATGAAATGCTTGACCTACCACATACGAAAACAGCCTATAAAGTTACAGTAATCAAGCCTGTGTGACACTGATAAAGGGAGAAACAAATGGAGTGAACAGATGCTTAGAAACAAATCCATACAACGTGTAAGCACAGAATTCCACTAAAATTCTGTAAAAATTATTTATTTTTATTTTGTGTAAATGAGTGGGTTTTTTTTTTATGTTTATGAGTGTTTTGTCCACATGTATGTCGAAGCGTCATGAACATTCACTATTCACAGAGGTCAGATGAAGGCATTAGATTCTCTGGAACTACTTAAAGACTGTTGTGTGCCTCCATGTCAGTACTGAAAACCGAACTTGAGTCCTCTGCAAGACCAACCCGAGTCCTTAACCACTGAGCTATCTCTCTAGCTCCAGCATAGAATGTTCAAACAGTGAAGAAAAGACAGATTCAATCTTTAAAAGTTCACTTCTTGCTGTAGTAGGCAGCATATAAAAGCCCACAGATGTCCACATTTCCATGACATAAAGTCTTTGCAGATTACAGTAAAGTCCTAAGTATCAAAACAGTGGGGTTAAGTTATACAGGTGGTTTCAATGTAATTTCAGGAGATCTTAAAAGCAGGGCAGGGTCCTGTCTTGAGTCAGTGCTAGAGAGAGGTAAGGGGGATAAGATGCTGCTAGCATCGAGGACACAGGAATGAGTCAAGGAATGTGGGTAGTGTCCAAAAGCTAGAGGACAAGATCAAACAGAGTCTGGCCTAGTAGCATGTTGGGAAAGAAGACAGCCTTTTTAACACCTTTGTTTCTGCCCATAAGAGCCATGTTGGACTGTTAGGAGTATATAGCACTTTTGCAGTAGCTTTGGGTTGATTTAAGCCACAAGTGTTTTAGTAACTTATTAAAGCCACAAGATACAATTAATAAACTTTGAAGAAGTAAGAATCCTACTTCAAATTACTTTACAAATGTAAATTCTAGAGTAATTAATGAGCTAAACACAGCCAAACATTTGGTTAGACAGAACGCAGATGGAGTCGCTTATGTTATCCCTAGCAAAAAATAAATAAGAAAAGAAAGCTGGTAGGTTAGGAAGGAAAGGTCATTGCACAGGTAGCGTTGCCTGAAAGCAACCTGAGAAAATACTGCTAGAATGACAGGACTCCTACATAAGCCACCACAGCATCAGACAAAAAGTATCTTTATAGGGACATCTGCACAGCAGCAGCCTATTCAACCTCAAACTGAGGCCATCTTTGTTATTAATCATGTGTCAAAGGAGTATTGTTTCAAAATACCTTACCTACTCATCCTCAGTTAAAAAATAAGCAAACCAGCAACCCTTCCCTTAATTAAACCTCACTGATTACACTCATACCTTATAGAGGTATGCATGTTATGCTTTTCTGCTGCCCCAAGTACAATGCTCTTTTCCCCCAAATCTGATTCAGCCTTGAATTTAACCCCTCTGCTTCTCTTGTCTGGTAACACACATGTACATGTGTGTACCATTTGTACAGTGGAACAGAGAGATAAAATAAGCTTTAGTAAGATCGTTATATTTCAAGCGAGGAAAGTCCTACAAGCAACGCATAAAATAGAGAAGCAATAAAGAAACGGAGGGAGAAATTATATTCGAAAATAAAAATTCTCTGACGTGCAAAAGTATATTAGGAACAAAAGCAGATTGAGGGAGTCTGTTTCTTATATATGTAATTGGCAGTGTAGTCATAGCATTACCATACAAATTCAGGACTGAAATAAACAAAAAAAATGTAATATTAATAGGATAAGAAAGATTTGACATAACAGGAAAACAAAGTACCTCTCAAAACAGGAACAAAATGGAGTCTGGAGGATGGAGCTAGACAGACCAGTACTTCAGCCATTGATTTGCAAACTCTTCAGAGACTGAGAGCAGCTTACTTCTTTTGTTTTCCCCAGCAAGGCAGATTGAACCCTGACACTGGTGCACACTCTGGCAAGCACTCTACTACAGAGTTGCAGCTCAACAGCCCCTCCCCGCTTTGAAATTTTAAGACAAAGTCCTATTGTTCAGCCTAGGCTGCTCTTGATCTGATAATCCTCTCACCTCTGTTTCCTGAATAGCTTGAATTATACCAGTGTACTAGCTTCACATCCGTTCACTTAAAGGTCATTGATTGAACATGACGTTTGTATTCAATGTATGGAATGTAAATACATGAAATAAATAGAAAAAGTGAAATAAAGTGAAAAAAGCTAACCCTTTCTGTATATGATTTATGTCATGATTGACTATTTTTTTCATTTCTTCTTATTAGAGAAGATAAACCTAAACAGCCACACACACCTGTACATACACGCATCAGTGCAGTTGAGCGAGGCTGGAGGCACCAAGCTCTGTGAATAAGAAATCAGGGCTCCTGCCTGAAGCTGCTATTTCTGGGGAAATCCATGCAAGTCTACTCATATTTTTGAATGAGGAAGGACACCTCCCAGGGATCTTTTCACTTCCACCAAGGTCTCCCACCCCCTGGACTCTGTCACTGTGAATTCTTCCATACAGGAGTAGTGATATTTAACTTAAACCCTTTTTCTTTTCTTCCTTATAAAGTTTTAAAGGGATTTACGGGAAGAAGAAATGCAAAGTGTGTGGCTAGGAAAAGGTAACTACAGGGGTCCCTCTTCTATCCCAGGTCCATTCCTCACAGATCCTGAGGTGCATCCCTGTCTTAGGAGTCTAAGGACTCACGGGACACTTGTTTTGTAGGTATGTGGGATGAAAGCAAATAACAAAGTTCATCTCAAAAATAAATTACAGAGAATAGTAATTTTCAGGTGTCAGCTCTAGATGCTTTATTGGTCAGATTGCCTCATTTCTAGTAGTAAAAAAAAGTGTGAATTCTCAAAAATGAGCAGAAACATGCCATGGTGCTTAAAAAGCACAGTTTTGTGTTCTGCTGGGTGCAGAGTGCTAAGTGACCTATTTTTCTCCAAACCTCGCCTATCTGACTTATGAACTTGCTAAGCGCCTAAGGTGAATATATGTGTAAGACTGCTGACACCTAACACTTGATGAACATCTGTGCCTTCTCTTCCCTAGAACCTTTCTCTGGAGTCAGCACACTAGCCCTCACTGGCTTTTTTATCTAAAATGCCATGAGTCTCAGCCCAACTCATTTGTTTATAGGGTCTATGGCAGCTTTTCTATTGAATGGCAGCAAATTTACACCATAGCCTCAAATATTTCCTCTCTGGCCTCTTAAAGGAAACTCCCTGGACTGTACAGCAGTTTTCATCTCTACCACCTGCTCGCCTGTATCACAAAACTATTAGGCACATAAGGAAGGAAGTATTGCTACTAATTGCTCATATATATTTATGAATAAGGGCTTTCTTTACACCACCATTGCTAATTATACTTACAACTTCATCTAAGTGTTTTTTGATGGAAAAGAACTTCTGCATAAATGTTAAGAAGCTGAATTAACATATTTTTTTTATTTTACACATCTTTTATAAGAAAGGCCCAGATGCTTTCAGCACATTCCTAAAAGGGAAGCTTACGTTGAAATGATCTTAGCCAGTGAGATATGTTGGCTTCAGGTGGTAGAACTCACAAATAACCATGGTTCAGACCAACCTGACTTACCTCTAGGAAGAGGTAGGTTACACAGTGTCTCCAAGGACTCTGTTTATATCCCTCTTTTAGGCCGTCCTACAGGTCTGGGATTTTCATCCAAATCCATCATTGCTTCATGATACTGTCACACAGCCGCTAAAAGAAGCATGAAGTGAGGTGAGATGAGCTGAGGTGAGGAGAATGACAGGAAGACAATGTTCCTACTTCTTTGCTCATTGAATAAGGAGAGATTTTCCAGAAATTCTGCAAGCTTTCAAGTTACCAGTCATTGGCCAGACTCGAATCATAGAAACCTCCTTCCCTACCAAGAATGCTGAGAAATGAGTATGTTTCTTTGTGTTTGGCCTCTACAGAGAATGATCAGTATGGAATGTCAGTTGCCAATAGCTTTTGTCAAGACATTTCCCTCTAGGTAGGCCATGTGTCTTAGTCGCTTCCCTTTAAGTGGGACCTTGCTGTTTTCCCCTGCCATATTGTAGTGGCTGGTTTTGTGTGTCACTTTTACACAAGTTGCAGTTATCACAGAGAGAGGAGCCTACCCCCATGAGATCCAGCTATAAGGAATTTTTCCAATTAGTGATCAAGGGGTGAGGGCCCAGCCCATTGTGGTGGTGCCATCACTGGGCTGGTAGTCCTGTGTTCTATAAGAAAGCAAGCTGAGCAAGTCAGGGGAAGCAATCCAATAAGCAGCATCCCTCCATGGCCTCTTCATCATCTCTATCCTCCAGGTTCCTATCCTGTGTGAGTTCCAGTCCTGACTTCCTTTGGTGATGAACAACAATGTGGAAGTGTAAACTGAATAAACCCTTTTCTTCTCAACTTGCTTCTTGGTCATGATGTTTTGTGCAGGAATACAAATGTTGACTAAGACATATATTTTCCTGGAATTGTAGACACTGGTTTTCAATGGTCACTAGGGAGATCTGTGTTGGTACGAATCTTCATGTTCTGTATTATTTTGTCAACTGTATCCTTTGATATTCTGAAATGGGATGGGCAAATCAAACCTTAAAATTTTAGTTCATGGAGAATTTCAAAGGTAAGTTCTAGTACCTTTGGACAGTCACAAGGATGTAGCTAATTTGGTCCTAGTGGGTGGAACTCAGACAGATTATTTGTGTTGTTTTGTACCTTCTGCATTCATTTTCCCAAAATGGGAGGACTCTTTACCAAACACTGAGGTCAAAACCAAGATTTTCTACTCCTAGCCCTCCATCAATGAAATAGGGATGCCTTGCTCCGTCCTTATCCAACATCCTCTTATTCCTTTAATTCATGCCATTTGAATGATTATAATACAGCACCTACCTCTCCTTCCCTTTGAACTATAGGTTCTGTTTAGATAGACTTTTACTAATTTCAGCCAAAAGTCTTTCTATCTCTACCACCTACTCTCCATAAAGAGCTCCATAAAAATAATATTCTGAAAAAGATTTAAAATATATATATGTATATGTGTGTGTATGAATACAAGTATATACGTATACACCATATACATATACATATATCCTCCCAGTAACCCAGAATCAAATCCCTTATTTGAAATGGTATAGTATACAGAACACACAGATCTTCCCTCATCTTTAAATTATGTCTAATCTAATCTAAAACATGGTTCATCTCTATTGTATTTGATATCATTGATTTTAACAGTCAGTTCTAAAGTATATTTACTTATAGAAAATATACTATATATATTAATATATTATAAATACCATGTAAATAGTTGATATATTCAATTGTTTAAGGAGTAATGGTAATATGCTCAGTAGAGATCCTTTTTTTCTGATATTTTCAATCTTCACTTGGTTGAACTTGTACAGGAAAAAAATGAATACAGAGAGCCAAGTTCCTACTTCTGTGGTATGTAGCTTTCAATGTTAAAGGGACTTTCAATACATTGAAGTATCTCTTATGACAGAGGTTTTGTTAAATCATAAGGAAATTTGGCTTGCTGACTATGAGTGGTCAATTCCTGTGTCTCACCTCTATTCGTACTTGAGGTCAATGGTTTTGGTCATTTAAGAGACACCAGTCCTCATAATATTAACACAGCTCCTCTGCTCCATCAGCTGGGGCTCTCAGTAGTCTGAGATAAGATGGGCCAGCATCTCCTTGCACAGGAATCATACAAGATGCCTAGGGCCTCTTTTTCCATGTTATTTTTAAAATTAAAAACAATCCTTTATTTTGAACAGTTAATAACATTCTAATAAAGTGTCATAGGCAGCAGAATGTAGTCACGGATGTATCCCAGGGTAGATGAGATGCTAGTGGGATAGAACCACTAACCGTATTTCCTGATTAAAAAATAAATAAAAGGAGAATATTGCTATGGAACTAATTAGTGAATGAAATTCTAGAGCCATGAGACATTTGGCATAAAGTCAGGATGAAAACCAAAGAGCTTTGATTTACCCCGTAACCTGAAAGAAGCCCCTTCTGCCAGGTAGCAATAGGTACAGTACACTCTCAGGGAAGCAAGTAGCCATGGATGCCTGGTAGCCACAAACCTAGAAGTGAAAGTTAAAAATAGGAAGATGCTGATATCCCACAAAAGTATCAACTTAGTAACTTAAGACACTCCATGAGACCACCACATTTTAGAGTTTTCTAGCACCTTCAAACAACACTCTAGATTAGGAACTGTTGGGGGTCCATGAACTTCCTGGTGAGCTTCTAAATCTAAACCATGTCAGAATGCAATGTGTTTAGTAATTGCAGGTGACTATTCTAGTCCCTGTAGACAAACATACTTTTCACAGATGGTTCTTCTCTCCTAGGTGAACCACATATGTATGTATAAGACAAAAAGTTGATGACACCCGATGACTTCAGTTCAGCTTTATGGAGATGAGAAGCAGTTGTAAGAGAGCTTATACATCATTCATTCATTGAGTCCCTAGTACTAATCTCCAAACCTTTGGCAAGTTTGACGCCCGTGATGTTAATATTTCAAGGGCACATGTCCATGTTCCAGTCCTGAAGGACATATATCCTCATAACCTAGTGTCTTAACATACTTCCTACACAACCCTATCCTCAGTAGCCACTTGGGGAAGGCTCTGATGCCACTTATTCTGTGTAAGGGCTCACTGATAGAGTTGAATGAGCCCTAGGCAGTTCTTCATTGGGGTGTCATCAGTCTATCCATGTTCACTCTACATCAGATGGAATTGCTGAATCGGGGGAAATGAATGAACCTTTGCTGTCTATCTGTTGATTGAAGATCACTATGAGCTGAGCTTGAATTCAGTCTCTCTGTAAAAGAGCTTGGGTTTCTTTTGGCACAGCTTATTTTGAAATCCTGTATGTAAATGTCCCAAAGATACATAATGTTTAATAATTCTGCCTCAGGGGTTCCACAGCTTCATTGCAAGTTCAATGCAATGCAAGTTCATTGCAAGTTCAGGAGGAGCATCATATGATGTTCAACCTGGGAGCTAGGGAAAGAGTAATGTAGCTGGCTCCACAAAGCTCCAACCAACATCACTGCTGCTGCTCAGCAATGCTTCCTCTATGCCTTGGGCAGGGAACTCATTAGCCATGCTGCTAAAGGCAGGAATGGGAGGGCAGACATGCCCATGAACCAGGCTGGAAAGGAAGGAGTACAAGTATCCTCTAGTAGCTTGAGCAGCTTACTCTCGTGCTGAGGGTGTATACATATGTTGAATAGCTGGGAAGTTCTCCCTGTTGTATCATTACCTAGCCTAGAGGAAGGCCACGCTTTGGTAATAGGTATAAGCGCCTGACTGACCCATCTGTACAATGTTAACAGTGTCTGATTCTCCACTGAGCCTTTGAATACAATGTCACTTGCAATTTAGGCCAATTAATGTGATTTTTGTTTCTCTATTCATTTAATCAAAAGGAAGATGAGAGTATGGCCATAAATCTGGAAACAGATCAATAGATGTTTTGTCATCTGCTCTATCATCAAATCAATATACTGTGTTCCATGCATTGTCATATGATTTCTGTCACAGTGGCCACTCTGAGCATTCTCATAGCAGCATGCATGTTGTATACCTTTAGGACTGAGGTATAGGAGCTTAGCTGTTGCCACAGGATCATAAACAAAGCACGCAGGATGGGATATCTCTTTAGTGGAATCAAGTCATCTGTTCAGTGAATTTGCTGAAGAATGGAAAGATCAGCCCAAGAAGGAAGATGCAGAGCCCTGCTCCCCCATTAGAAAAGACTCCAGGTTGCAATCATAACTATGCCATCTGGCCAGCATGGTCCTCATCCCTGAGGAACTATTTAAAGGTTTTCTCTTCATGCTATTCTCACTCCAGACAGGTGCTCAGTGTAGGCTTTCATGTCACCTGTGCCATGGAGGGTACTAGAGATGGTTTTGACTGACAGTTCTGAATAGGGTCAGCCGAAGACTTTCTCAGTGCATCAGAACTCTCGGGACTGTGCAGCAGCCCTAACTGGAGCACCCTGGCTTTTTGCCTACAGGAAGAACCATCGTTTCCTCCACACTTAGCAAAGCAACAACAAGGACTCACATCACATGTACATGCCCACAAAATTCATAGGTTGTAACTTGTGGGCATTTAAACTTGCTCTCCATAAAAATGTAGAGATGTGTTAAACATTAGGCATAATTGAAGCTGAAGACTGAGTTAAACAGCCCCTTGTAGGTGGCAACATCTTTAAGCTGCCCAGTCATGAGTGTTACCATCCATGTGAGAAGATATGGGAAAATAATTCAGTTTTAAAATACCTCTTTTTTCTGTTATTTTGGCATCCAATGCACCACATCATTGGTAAGCTAACTGTTGCCTGCCACCCACTCACATATTCCATGTCAAAGAGTCACATCTGTCAATCAGAGCAGTGTTTTTTGTTTTGTTTTGTTTTTTGTTTGTTTGTTTTTTTAGTCTTTTCTCTTTTGTGCCTATCTTCAGCAAGTCCCAGAGATGACTTTATAGACCAGGCAAACAGCTCTGCTGAGAGGCTGTAACCAGATGTGGACTGCAGATATCCCCAGTAGATAGTCTATGTACTTACTATGCCCAGAAATGTCTGGGCGTTGTCTGGTTCTGAGTGGGAAGGCAAGGCCTCCACCATCTGTTATGATCCAAGGAACCCAACTGACTGGGTGTATTGCTGCAATATGGGCTTTCTCTCTGTCCATATGCTGT
Source organism: Mus caroli (assembly GCF_978045245.1). NCBI lineage: Eukaryota > Metazoa > Chordata > Mammalia > Rodentia > Muridae > Mus > Mus caroli. The sequence continues at coordinate 30,088,280 of NW_028227257.1, read as the reverse complement.
GTGTTCAATACATGCTAATGAAGAAATCGCCTGCCCTTGTCTTGACTAATGGGGCAGTAAGAAGCACAGAACAGAAGAAAAGTTCCCAACTATAGTTGTCTCAACTTGGGGAGAAGAAATTCCATACAGTAGAGGTTGATTGGTAAAGAAAAGAGAGTATTGGGGAATTATGCCAGAATTGAAAGACTTGAGTCCATTTTTCCACCATATCAACTTTTCCACAACTAGTGAGTTGATCTCTTTGATTTTCAGACCATTAACTATGAATGCAGCAGTTCATAGGAACTTCCTCTAGGGAAATCTGAGTGAATGGAGCCATGTACCTGAAGGATGCTTTTGGAAATAAGCTTTGATCAAAAAGTGATATAAACAAATGTCAGCCTTGGCTGGGTTAGTGTTGACTGAGCATGAACATGTGTATGAGCCATCAGGATGGCTACAGAGTAGGCAAGCTTCCCTTTTCACTTAAAGAACTCTACCTAGAACGTTTTCCTAGAGTCAGACCTGGATATGGCAGAACTTCCTAGAAAGCTCCATCTGTTTCTTCCTCCACAAACTGAAGGCTACAGGTGTAAGATGAACAACTCCCTCAGCAATATCGGAGTGGAAGTAGGCAGCTGAGTGCTGAAATAATTTCCTCAAAAGTTTGCCTGTGACCTTGGTAAATTTGATTAATAACCTTTTGATTTGGGTTTATAAGCACTGGACTCCCTCTTTCTGGGTATTGTTCTCCTGTATATTATAGTCATTTCCACGGTCTTAGAACTAATGACCCCCTTCTGCAGGGTCCCAGCTCTATTAGGTAGAGAAGATGTTCACTGCTTGTGGGTCAGAACCATGTGCTGTCAGCTGCATCAGTTTCCTGTGACATGAACAAATGCCAAGATGAGCATGAGAAAGCCACTCATTTACTTCTGCCCATGTCTTTGAATTACAATTGGTCACCACGATGCTAGGTCCTCTGCTTAAGGCACCAGAAAGGTGACACTGTCAGCAGGGAAAGAGTGTGCATCCAGGCCTGCTCAGTCTCCAGTATCTTCATCCTTATTGCTCTAGGACAGAAGCCTGGGTTGATTCAGAGTTCTCTTTTGGCTTCTTATAAATAATATCAAGACTCTCACCACATAGCCTTCCACTGATAGAAAATCTGCCTTCTGTTGACTTTAATTTATACATCCCTGACTTTTCTAGGTGTGGCCTGAAGTAAGATTCAAAGGCCTCTCTGGTTGGGTTAGGCCTGTTGGACAAGCTCTCCCTCTCAAAGTCAATGCTGCAAGCCTTCGACTACCTCTGCAGAATGCTCACCAGCATGACCTCCGTCCATTTCCTTCAGTAACTTATAGCGGCTTAGAAGATGAACAGAGGTAGTTGGGGCCATCTCAGAATTCTGCTTCCGTGGCACACAAAAATCCATTCAACATAGTTTAATATAAGTATTGAAAACAGTTACACCACATGAGAAAAAAATTAACTGCTAGGTCCTTTCTTTCCAGGAGACAGGATTTTCAAATGCCCACAGCCTCAGGTTGGCTTCCTCAAAATGAGAAGATCTACCCTATTCAAATACCAATTCTTAATTCTTAGGACTGTGGTCTGCAAATTATGGGATAGAGGGAGGGGCATATACATTCTACCAAGTTTTCCTTTGGATGATTTAGTAGCACTAAGAGGTGGTTTCCTCTGAAGGCATCATATGAACTGACTAAAACTAGTCTGAACACATGGAGAACTTGTCATAGTTGGGTGTAAATGGTAAGACCACTATGGAGGTTCATCTGGGAGACCCCTGATCATCATAGGAGGACATTCCCAGCCTATGACTTTCCTTGGATTAAAGATTTCCAGTATCAGGAATACTGCTTGATATAATGAGGGGTCCAGCAATAGAAAGATGAAAAATCACTATTTTGCTCAGAAGAAATGGCAACAGCTCATTCGTATATCTCACTAATAAGTAGCAGTTATTTGTAGAGATGGCAGTGTGCTTCATTTCTATAGAGATGATTTATGCATTAATTGAAGTGGAATCTGAGACTCATCAATAAATCTTGCAATTCCCAGTAAGCAGAGGTTGGCTAAGCCCCCACATGGGTAGCACATGCGTAGAGCACTAAAACATATGCAGTCTCCTAAATCCATAGGAAATCTGGAGGGCTGTAGATGACCTGGTGTGTTTGAGTTCAGGCTTCCACTTCTCTCTGAATTTCAGTAAGTGTCCTTGTTGAGTAGCTAGATATTAGTAGCCATCATTCACAACTAGGATGCTTTCACAGCTGATTCCTACTCTAATGTCTAACAGGTCCAGGCATTGGCCTTCCTGGGCTGGGTGACTAAGGTTATAACTAACAAGATTTCACAAACAGCTTGTAAATGGGATGTTATTAAAATACTAATTCATATTCACCCAAGAAGAGTAGACGGCAGGAAATAATCAAACTCAGGGGTGGAATCAACCAAGTGGAAACAAGAAGAACTATTCAAAGAATTAACCAAACGAGGAGTTGGTTCCTTGAGAAAATCAACAAGATAGATAAACCCTTAGCTAGACTCACTAGAGGGCACAGGGACAACATCCTAATTAACAAAATCAGAAATGAAAAGGGAGACATAACAACAGATCCTGAAGAAATCCAAAACACCATCAGATCCTTCTACAAAAGGCTATACTCAACAAAACTGGAAAACCTGGATGAAATGGACAAAATTCTAGACAGATACCAGGTACCAAAGTTAAATCAGGATCAAGTTAACAATCTAAACAGTCCCATATCCCCTAAAGAAATAGAAGCAGTCATTAATAGTCTCCCAGCCAAAAAAAGCCCAGGACCAGATGGGTTTAGTGCAGAGTTCTATCAGAGCTTCAAAGAAGATCTAATTCCAGTTCTGCAAAAACTATTCCACAAATTAGAAGTAGAAGGAACTCTACCCAACTCATTCTGTGAAGCCACAATTACTCTGATACCTAAACCACAGAAAGATCCAACAAAGATAGAGAACTTCAGACCAATTTCCCTTATGAATATCGATGCAAAAGTCCTCAATAAAATTCTCACTAACCAAATCCACGAACACATTAAAGCAATCATCCATCCTGACCAAGTAGGTTTTATTCCAGGGATGCAGGGATGGTTTAATATACGGAAATCCATCAATATAATCCATTATATAAACAAACTCAAAAGCAAAAACCACATGATCATCTCATTAGATGCGGAAAAAGCATTTGACAAAATCCAACACCCATTCATGATAAAAGTCTTGGAAAGATCAGGAATTCAAGGCCCTTACCTAACCATGATAAAAGCAATCTACAGCAAAATAGTAGCCAACATCAAATAAATGGTGAGAAGCTGGAAGCAATCCCACTAAAATCAGGGGCTAGACAAGGCTGCCCACTTTCTCCCTACCTCTTCAACATAGTACTTGAAGTCCTAGCCAGAGCAATTCCACAACAAAAGGAGATCAAGGGGATACAAATTGGAAAAGATGAAGTCAAAATATCACTTTTTGCAGATGATATGATAGTATATATAAGTGACCCTAAAAATTCCACCAGAGAACTCCTAAACCTGATAAACAGCTTCTGTGAAATAGCTGGATATAAAATTAACTCAAACAAGTCAATGGCCTTTCTCTACACAAAGAATAAGCAGGCTGAGAAAGAAATTAGGGAAACAACACCCTTCTCAATAGTCACAAATAATATAAAATATCTTGGCATGACTCTATCTAAGGAAGTGAAAGATCTGTATGAAAAGAACTTCAAGTCTCTGAAGAAAGAAATTAAAGAAGATCTCAGAAGATGGAAAGATCTCCCATGCTCATGGATTGGCAGGATCAACATTGGAAAAATGACTATCTTGCCAAAAGCAATCTACAGATTCAATGCAATCCCCATCAAAATTCCAACTCAATTCTTCAACGAATTAGAAAGAGCAATCTGCAAATTCATCTGGAATAACAAAAAACCTAGGATAGCAAAAACTCTTCTCAAGGATAAAAGAACCTCTGGTGGAATCACCATGCCTGACCTAAAGCTTTACTACAGAGCAACTGTGATAAAAACTGCATGGTACTGGTATAGTGACAGACCAGTAGACCAATGGAATAGAATTGAAGACCCAGAAATGAACCCACACACCTATGATCACTTGATCCTCGACAAGGGAGCTAAAACTATCCAGTGGAAGAAAGACAGCATTTTCAACAAATGATGCTGGCACAACTGGCAGTTATCATGTAGAAGAATGCAAATTGATCCATTCCTATCTCCTTGTACTAAGGTCAAATCTAAGTGGATCAAGGAACTCCACATAAAACCAGAGACACTGAAACTTATAGAGGAGAAAGTGGGGAAAAGCCTCGAAGAGATGGGCACAGGGGAAAAATTCCTGAATAGAACAGCAATGGCTTGCACAGTAAGATCGAGAATTGATAAATGGAACATCATAAAATTGCAAAGCTTCTGTAAGGCAAAAGACACCGTCAATAAGACAAAAATGCCACCAACAGATTGGGAAAGGATCTTTACCTATCCTAAATCAGATAGGGGACTAATATCCAATATATATAAAGAACTCAAGAAGGTGGACTCCAGAAAATAAAATAACCCCATTAAAAATGGGGCTCAGAGCTAAACAAAGAATTCTCACCTGAGGAATACCAAGTGGCTGAGAAGCACCTGAAAAAATGTTCAACATCCTTAATCATCAGAGAAATGCAAATCAAAACAACCTTGAGATTCCATCTCACACCAGTCAGAATGGCTAAGATCAAAAATTCAGGTGACAGCAGATGCTGGCGAGGATGTGGAGAAAGAGGAACACTCCTCCATTGTTGGTGGGATTGCAAGCTTGTACAACCACTCTGGAAATCAGTCTGGTGGTTCCTCAGAAAATTGGACATAGTACTACCAGAGGATCCTGCAATACCTCTCCTGGGCATATATCCTGAAGATGTTCCAACCAGTAAGAAGGACACATGCTCCACTATGTTCATAGCAGCCTTATTTATAATAGCCAGAAGCTGGAAAGAACCCAGATGCCCCTCAACAGAGGAATGGATACAAAAAATGTGGTACATTTACACAATGGAGTACTACTCAGCTATTAAAAGGAATGAATTTATGAAATTCCTAGGCAAATGGTTGGACCTGGAGGGCATCATCCTGAGTGAGGTAACACAATCACAAAAGAACTCAAATGTTATATACTCACTGATAAGTGGATATTAGCCCAGAAACTTAGTATACCCGAGATATAAGATACAATTTGCAAAACACATGAAACTGAAGAAGGAAGACCAAAGTATGGACACTTTGCCCCTTCTTAGAACTGGAAACAATCACCCATGGAAGGAGTTACAGAGACAAAGTTTGGAGCTGAGACAAAAGGATGGACCATCTAGAGACTGCCATATCCAGGGATCCATCCCATAATTAGCCTCCAAACGATGACATCATTGCATACACTAGCAAGCGTTTGCTGAAAGGACCCTGATATAGCTGTCTCTTGTGAGACTACGCCAGGGCCTAGCAAACACATAAGTGGATGCTCACAGTCAGCTATTGGATGGATCACAGGGCCCCCAATGGAGGAGCTAGAGAAAGTATTCAAGGAGCTAAAGAGATCTGCAACCCTGTAGGTGCAACAACATTATGAACTAACCAGTACCCCGGAGCTCTTGACTCTAGCTGCATATGTATCAAAAGATGGCCTAGGCGGCCATAACTGGAAAGAGAGGCCCATTGGACTTGCAAACTTTATATGCCCCAGTACAGGGGAATGCCAGGGCCAAAAAGTGGGAATGGGTGGGTAGGGGAGTGGGGGGGGGCATGGGGTACTTTTGGCCTAGCATTGGAAATGTAATTAAGGAAAATACGTAATAAAAAAAATTAATGTCCAAGCCAAAAAAAAAAAATGCTAATTCATGTTTTGTTCTGGTTGCTGGTGAGCCCTGCTGTCTCCCAACCTCTCCCAAGAAGAAAATTACACTAAAGCTACTTGCCCACACATGGGAAGTAGAGGGGACTTCTGATAAGCTACAGTTTCCAGACACCAAGAAAAGATCTATCCTTCCTTCCGTGTTCCAGTGGATATCGATCAGACAGGAAAGTAATTTGGATTCTCTCCCTCACTTGGAAAAGGATCATAACATGGAGAGTTTCAGTCACAGAGGAGTGACACCAGAGATGCTTTTACCAGAGACAACATGACAGCACAAAGACTGATAGCCCCTTCACTAACCTTGGTACATGACCTACAGTCCTAGATATTAATTTAAGAGCCTCTCCAAGCTGAGAGCAAGGAATCTGGGCTTACCCAGGTCCCATATCCATCTCCATTTCCATCTTCACCTCCAGTTCCAGCCCCCTGAGCAAGATACTGATGGCATGTCATAGTTGCAGTAGTATCCACTGCCACTGTCCCCACCTATATAAAGGTAGGACTCGGCAAGATAGCTTAATTAGGAAAATGTTTGCACTTAGATGAAGGTCTGACTTTGGAGCTACAGAATTCCAAATAAAAACTTTGCACATGTACATGAGCACGAGTAAATCCCTGGAGCCTGGTGAGTAGTCAGACTACCCAAATCAGTAAGTTCCAGGGTTAGTAAAGAGACCTTATCTTAAACGTTAGCTGAAGAAGACTGAAGAAAATACCCGATGTTGACCCCTGGCTTCTACATTTATGAAAAAACATGTGCATCCATAGCTACACACTTACATACAATCATACAACACATACACACAAAAGCATAACTTACTTGAATGGCAGAGCCCCAGAGCCACTATCTCTGACTTTTCTGTGATGTTCATTATTTGTTAGGGGAGTCAATAGAAAAATGGCTTCCTCAGTCAGCCATGCCCTCCACACTGTGTACCATAATCTCTTTCCACTGTAAACTTTTACATCACAGAGAAACTGATGACTACGAACATGCATTATCTTGCTCCCCCAAACACCAATGACTCTGGATAAATTAACAAAACAGTAACATTGCTGTCTAACACAGTGCCTGCATACACTGCATGCTAACAGGGATGCAAGCCCATTCCCGTGATGAAGGATCACTGACGCAGCCTTCTGTGCTAGACATGACTGCCATTGAACTGAGCTGCCTGTTAGGGGAAACAGATAAGAAACAATGATGTGAACAGAAGATGTCAGAGACATCATCATGGGACATTCTCCTCTCCTCTTTTTCTTTTTAGATGAGATTTCATATATCCAAGGACAGCATGGAACTTTCTATATAACCAAAGGATTGCACTGAACTTCTAGTCTTCCTGTATTCACCTTCCTATTGCTGGTATTATGGGTGTGTACCATTATGCCAAGTTTTACGCAATACTAGAGATAGAACCCAAGACTTTTGTATGGTAGACAGGCACCCTGCCAACGGAGCCACATCCCTGACCCCTAATGTTCACTCTTGCTTCATAAGGACAAACTATCTTCAGAGACTTGAACAGAAGCTCCATAACCCTTACTCTGCACCTAGGATTGATAATGCTCTTGATACATCAAACTCATATCCTGGTGTCATGGTACTATTGTGGTTATTTTGTCAACTTGACAGAAGCTGAAATAATCTAAGAGAACGGGCTGTCAATTGAAAAACTGTTACATCAAAGTAACCTGTAAGCAAGTCTCTGGTGCATTTTCTTAATGAATGATTGATGTGGGAAGGATCAGATAAACTGTGGGTGGTACCACCTATGGATAGGTAGCCCTAGGTTAAATAAGAAAACAGGCTGAAAAACAAACAAACAAACAATCAAACAAATGAAGCAAGCCAGTAATCAACATTTGTACATGGTTCCATTACATGCCCTGCCTCAACGTTCCTACCCTGGATGCTTGTGCTAATCTCCCCCGATGATGGACCATGATGTAGAAGCTTAACCAAAATTAACCCTTTCTTCCTCAACTTGCTTTTGGTCATGATCTTTATCACAGCAAATACAAAGTAGATTGTAACAGGCACCCTTGCACAGTAGGCACTTGGTGTTATTCTGAGCCTTCATGACCTCCAAAAACAAGAGCCATAAGCCACCAGCTCCAGCCACAGCATGAAAGAGAGAAACTCTTTACCACTCCGAGCCCTGGTCTCCGATCAGCAGTCATCATCTGATCATCTCTCATCTCCCATCATTTCCTGGGTTTTCTCCTCAGGCCGTGAAAAGGCATGGGGCTCAGAGAGCTTTCTCTAGCTTGCTATGTACAATTATTGCTATTAATCACCTCTACACTCTGCTGTGCAGGAAAAACAAGACATAAGTAAGCCAAGGATTGCAAAAAGGAGAAGGGAGCCAGAAAACTGCCCTTGGAGTCACACCAGATTGCCAAGTTGATGTTTTCAACTCTAATGAGAAAGAAATGCCTGTAGAGAATTCACCTAAGATGTCCTAAAATGACTAAACCCCAGGAATGACTACAGCTGTTTGCAGATATAATTTTTCCCTATGGATTATTGCACATTGCGGCTCTGTAATGCACTTTGATTGTCTTTATACTTTTGTTCTGTTTACAAGTACTCACAAAAATGCGCATTAAAGCATGAAGCAAATCCCTTATGCCATTATATGAATGGCCTACTCAGAGGTCAGGTATTCCCATCTTAGACAGTCGAAAACCAGGTTTTGGAGGAGTTCTTCCAGGTCAAGATGGAGTGGAACTAGCCAACATTTAGCTATTCCCTTTCCTCCATGCAATGCCCCCTGTCTGGTCCCAGAAGCCCTGATACTTTGCTCTTTTCTACATTGGCTTTAGTTCTAGCTGAATCTTCCATCTGGTCCACCTATGAGCACTTCCCAACTGTATTATTCTATACCTGTATGCCAATGACATAATCAAACCCAGAATGAGTTATAAGGAAAAGAGACATACTCAAAGTTCTGCCCCATAGCCAAGGATCAAAATCTTGTGATGACTTTCATGTTGGCAGAGTGCTGAAGTGGCTCAGCATATCACATGACAAGACAAGGAGTGCTACCCAGGGAATCGAAAGACCCAGATCAAAAAAAAAAAAAATGTCTACCTACATACTTAACTCTAAGACCTCTCTGTGCTATGCTCAGTAATACAGAACTATTTTGAATACTCTGTCAAGGGCCAATCAACTGCTCGGTTTTATAGAGTTGCTTTAATAACATAGTCACATGTCTAATTCTGCTGAGTATTAGTCTGCCTACCTGTCTTTTTCAGGAGATTGTAAGGAGCTGGTGTCATCTGTATCTAGATAACTGGTTTTTCTCAAGTCTGGAACAGGTAGGTGTTTAAGGTAGATTTCTCTTACCCCTCTACCTCCCTCGTTTTCTTTCTTGGTATTGGGAATTAACCCAAGTGTCTCATGCATACTAGGCGAATATTCTACTACTAAGCTATAACCCCACTAATTGATGTCTCACCATGGGATAATACACCATGAAGGGCCTTACCAAATGCCAGTTCTGATTAGCTCCTTGGTCTCTCTAGAACCAGGACTCAAAAGTCTTTATAAATTTTCCAGTCTTCTGCTCTTTGCTATAGCAAGAGAAAATAAATTTAAGACAAAATTTTTGTTTATTTTTGTGGTCATTTGTGATGTTTTAAATCAGAATTACATAGACAGAAATATGAGCAAAAGGGGCATGAGGCTATATTCTTCCCTTGGGAAGTTCAGATAATCAGTATTAGGAATTGACATCTCTGAGCACCCTGAGCTGTTGCAGGTCTCTTATGGCAAAAGTAAGCATAGACCACTTTTCTAGAATGTGTTTAAACTTTTCTGTAACAAAGGTTATTTGTGGCGTTGCAAGATGGCTCATCAGGGAAAGGCACTTGCTGCCAATACAAACAGCCTGTGTTTGATCCTGGGACATCCACATGGTACAAGGGGAGAACAAATCCCTACAAATTATCTTCTAACCTATTTGTGCACATTGTACCAGAGGTACATAGTGTTACCATACAGGTGTTAACATAGATAAAATAAATACCTGCTTAAATAAGCAAGAGAGTTGCATGCAGCCTCTATACACGCCATCTTACAGCTAGCTATACTGTCATGCAGGACACTCCCGGGGCTTTCCAAGCTGCTGTTCTGTGGCTTGGCTTCCCCTACAGTCACAGCACTTCTGATTCTACTGGAATACATTTTGACAGATTCCAAATGAATTTGAGGTAACCTGCCTATATCTCACCCTCACGAGAGATAAACTGCCCAGGTACTATGTGCATCCCTTCCTCCTGCTACAACACACATGAGTGTTTCCCAGACAGAGTATCTTTCACCCCTGTATCTGAAGTTACCTACGTCTTTACAACATAGCTGTCATATCTGACTTATATTAATGTTTTTCTCAACTGGGGGCTGCCAATTTCTAGCTTTTCAAGGACATTTTGAATCCTGCTACATTTGTAGAGGAAGTCAGTAACACACTTTCATTCTTTCCTGCCCCAAATTAATGACAGTATGTAACTAAATATGATATCTTTGCCTCATGACAGTTGGTTAAGAAGAAAAGATGTCCTGGATAGAGCAAGAACTGAGCTGTATATGACACCAATGAGCTCCTCCTACCAACGTGCCAGCTACTCCAGCTACCTCTACATAATCACTCACAAACACATATTCACACAAGCACATGAGTACTTACACAGACATGTGTTCACACACATGCAGACATGCACATACCATCTCACCCTTTCATACGAAGTGTCTCACACACACATGCAGACATGCACACACCTCTCATCCTCTCATACACAATGATATATACACTCGCTGTACTTAAACACAGTCATTCACTCTCTCTAGGAAGTTACATACTTACACACACACACACACACACACACACACACACTGTACTCCATTCCCTAGTGTGTATGTTACACATATGTATATTACATATACACACAACTTTTTCATACCTCCTTTGTGTTCTGTATCCTTACCAGGTCAGGATACTGGGTTTCCTCATCTATCTCTGCTTTGCCTTCAATCCATCCTCCCCCCTGACTCATCTTGAAAAGAGCCCAATCCCTAACCCACTTCTCCAGAGAAGAGCAGGTAGAGTAATTGCCTTTATGTAGGGCAGCCTCTGCCTGCTCTTGGGAAGTGCCCTCATTTCCTTCAGTATAGAGGTTTCATTTACCCTCTGGCCCTACCTGGCATCAGCAGCACAACTCCCTTCTGTGCAGGCCTATGGTGAACCCTGCAATTCTGTCAGAACTGCTCTGGCACTATGGGGGTAGAGTGAGACTATTGAACAATTCCCTCATATCACATGTGACCCTTAGGGACCCCCTTCCTAATGTTACCCTTCCATCAAAATGCATTCTTGGTTCTTCATAGATGAACATGTCTAGTTCTTCTGGTACTTACTGGGTCACCATCCTCTCATTCTTGACCTTCTAAGTAGCCACATGGCTGTTCTAGCTGCTTTCCCTGCTCCCCAGGGGACTCTGGAGCATTAGCCTATCCCCTGCAGTGACCTTGATGGAGATAGGTCATGTTTGGAACATGTTATGTTGAGAGCCCACCCTAGTCCAGTTTTCCAATAAGGCTTCTTAGTGCTCACAGCATATCCCAAGTCCTTGCTATACTCCATGCAGCTCTTGACAGATATCCACACACTCTCCAGATGCACACGAGCCACGCAGTATAGCCGGCTGCACTGACATATCTGCTTTTTGTGCTTCAAAACCCCCAACTTTTAATAGCTACAGGACCTGTTCCCTGATCTTCTGTTATATGGTTTTTATCTAGGAAAACAAACATCTATTCATCCCCAAAAGACATTGGTGACAGACCAAAGAAATTATTCCAATCAAGCAGCCTTAGAGAGCCAGTGAGTGTACTGAGGTCGCTTACAGGAGTATGAGGGAGTGAAAGGAGTCTGCAGCACTAAAAGCCCATCTAGATAGCAGAGTTGTATCCCTGAAGCTCCTTACATGACTTGTACACAGCTTTTCCACCATGTCCCCATCTTCCCAGAAATTCTTACTTTAGTGGTCATAGAACAATGAGAGGTACCATGTCAATCTTTTCAACTTAAGAGGCCTCTTGAGTTGTAAGTTTTATTCATTTCCTAAGTTTGAACATGCCTACCTCAGTGGGGTGCTACAGTTGAAAGGAAACAGCCACAGGACAGACACCTTTCCTCTACCTGGAAGATATAAGGTTCATTCTTAGAGTTCAGGGTTGGATCTCAGGTCACTTCCCCTAGATCTCCTCTGACCATCATTGTAGCATGAGACACGTACCCAGACTTGTTCTACACATCACTTCATCTTCTTCCTTTGCCCAATGTGTGTCTTAATCTATTTTTCTCTCTATCCCCCTGAAAGCCTTTGAGTACAGGAACCAAGTCATTCCTATGTGTATCTCATCTCTAGAACTCAGTCGTGCCTGGAATATACAAGGCAGTCAATAAATATTTGTTTAAAAAGAAGTGATTGAATAGCTGAGTGACAAATGCCAACATTTTCTACCTTGGAAGCAGATCAGTACTGCATATGAGTGTCAAAAAAATGTGAATACTAAAGTCCCATACCCAGAATTCCTTATTTAATTGTTCTGGGAGAGGTCACAGTGTTAGTGTTTATTAAAAGCTCTAATTTGAATTAAATGTGCACTTAAAGTTAAGTAAGTTCAAGTAGGGTCTGCTGGCATGAGTTTATAATCCTATGTACTAAGGAGACTGAGACAGTTGGATTTTTGGGTCTAGTGCTTGCTTTGACTACACAAGCTTCACATCAGACTCGTAAACTTAGAAAGACCCTTTCTTAAAGTGAAAGTATCTCTAGACAAACAAACAAACAAACCCAAAATTCATCAGTAAAGCATTTGCTTGATATGCACGAGCCTCTGGAATGAATATGTAGTAAAAAAGAAGCAGGGAAAGGGGAGAAAGAGGAAGAAAGGAGAGAAAGGCACCTTTAATGCAGGTTCCTTTCTTCATCTGGATACTGGTGACACTGAGCTCCTCATAATCACCCAGAAAAGGACAGGTAAGCAGACTGCCCGTGGAATTAGCCTGGTGACCATACCAGTAAAGGAGCTCCCACAAAGTAAGCAGTTGATTGACACTGGTTCGAGTCAAGGCAAAGGGAAGACTTCAGAGTAAACCTTGATGAGTAAATTCTTTCCTTGAATATTAACTCCTGGCAAGAAGGATTTGCTTGGAGCACTCATCCAGGATAAGTTGGTTATTTTTCTTGGTACTGGCATCATTTAACACAGAGATGGCAAAGTATGTCGATCTCATCTCTTGGGCTTGGAAGCAAATTTAATATATGAAAAAAAAAGTGCATTCAAAGCCAGATGTGTGATAATTGCTGCACTCTGGGGACTCTGGCAGGAGGGTGGCAACCTTGAGGCTAGTCTCAATTATTTATCAACAAACTATCTCAAACAAAAACTACATTCAGAAAAAGTAGGTAATGTTCAGCTGGTCATGAGGAAAGACAAGAACACTCTGCAGGCACCTCACCAGCAGCCCCACCCATAAAGTAGAGTTTAGAACCCTGCTGGTTCTCGGAATTCATTACTCATTTTTATTTTAATATGAGACCATTGTGTGTTTAACACTGTAACTCAGTCTATTAAGCACAGTTTAATAAATCAACCTAATATTTTTGTGAAGACTGAGACACATTACGAATATGAATTAGGAAATCCAACGATTTATTCTAAATAATGCAGCACAATGATGCTGCATCCAATTAGAAATTAAGATTAGGAGACTGATTGCAGACATTCATTAAAAACGCTGATTTTGTTAACTCTGTAGATGTAGATAAAAGGCTGGGATAAAATGTAGCAACTTGTTTCCATGAGTGCTTTGCTGGAGAACAACAATAGTGGAGGGAAGCTGAAGGAGCATGTGTGAGCAGCATCTTCTATCACGCTCACAAGGATCCCTGCCATATCTTCCCACACCAATTTAAACCTCAGCAAATAGCCAAACACTTCTCTGAATCCGAGTGCTTCCACATTATATTCTTATACTTATGATCAAATAAGTGAGGATTTTTTTTCTCGGATGATGTCTGATATCAAAAAATTCTTCACATGATCACAAAATTAAGTTAGAACGTTATGAAACACATATTATCTTCATGAGTGTGTTGTCTATTGTGTTTCTACACTGCTGAGGATCAATCCCAGATCTTTGTACGTATTGAGCAAGGACTTTACCACTGAGATGCATGCACACTCACTCAGCCTGGTATGTGTAGTTTTAAGGTTTACTTTTTACTCTTTTTAGTTTAGACCAAATGTTTAATAACAGAGTTGTTATATGTGAAGCCAATGGATATAGCTTCAGGGATAGGAAGTGGTGAAAATGAGCATCAGCTTCCTCTTTTGACAAGATTAGTGATATCTGACAACCCAGTAGCTGAGTCAGACCACTCCTTGGCTCTATGGATTAGGGACAAGCATGACCCGATCTTCCTTCTATAGCACCCAGATCATCTCTAGTCTTCCCCATTTCTTTGGAATCAAGACATTCATTCTGGAGTTAGGATCTTGAAATTTATGGAAGTAAGCAAAACTCACAGGTCTCAGGAGGTTCTTGAAACTTTCAGGATTCATCATTCCCTCTCCAAAGTCATAAAAGTCCAAGAGGAGAGAAGACTCTGTAAGCAGCCTAAGGGCCTGCAAGTTGTATGCATAGCTCATGGGTTGCAGGTCTCATGAGTCATTGCCCATGCTGCAGTGGGCTTTTCTGGGATGCAAGTGCTTTCAAGTCAACCATGGTTTTGTAAGTAACTCCTTGGCCACACTCCTATAAATAGCCTAAGTAAAGTCACGAGTTCATCAAGCTAGACTCATGTAAAATCATTTCTTTGGTCTGTCATTGGTGGATACCCTGTCTTGAGTAAATAGATTCTCATCTGTGTCTTCCCAGGAAAACACACAATACCAACCTCCCCATTGCTTCCCCACTTCTGGTTGTAATTCCTCACCCTGGTGGCTGTGTAATAATCATCATTCTGTCATTTACAGTGTCTTGGGTTTATTATTTGAGTCACGTGTTGAGCCTGTAGTCTGTGTCTTCATCTGAAGGAAGGATATTTCTATGGCCTCTGTTCTCACCTTTTTAAGGCATGCTTCATATTTAGGGATGCTCCTGCTCATAAATGGCTAGCAACGCAGCACTCTCTCAAAAAGTGTGGCCTGGCTTGAAACAAAAAAAAAAAAAAAAGGACACGAAAAAATATTGTAGAAAATAGCAGTTGTCCTCAGTCCATTGAAATTCTAAAGATTCCCTGGGGATTTATTTTCTAAATGGCTTCTAATTTCCCTAAGTGTTTTGTCCTTTCTTTGCTTATGTGCAGGCATCCAATAAGCAGGCTCTCGTGCCATAAATTTCTGACATTTTCTCCCTGGAAAAATCCTCTAATTATAAAGCACTGTTTGGCTGCATGAGCCAGGAGGAAGAGCAAATTATTTCATGTTTGTTCCCACCTTGGAGTCCAGAGATAGACACCAACTCATTCCCCACAAGCTAAAAACTTCCTTCTCTGCTGACCCTCTACAAAGACACAAACTGATGCTCGCTCTCACTTCACACCACAGAGAGTTTTCCCTCTTTTTGCCTCAGGGCTGTTCTTTACCTTTCCAGCTTTTCATCTGGTGCTGTGTGAGGCTTTTCACCTGTCCCCAATCCCAGACAGCAAAAAGAGGGTCTGCTTCGGTTCTGAATGAGGGTGGAACCCCACTAGACACATCCTTTGGGACTATAGCTTTGGTGAGGAAAAAGGGAAAGGGCAGAATTCTGTTAATAGGGAAATTTCATATATTTTGCATGCTAATATTGGGTTCCATAGCAAGTAAATGCATGCAAGATGCTATTAATCCCACCTACTGCAACATTATGAATATATACAATTGTTGTTCCAATTTATAAGTTAAGGTTAAGTAACTTTTCCAGACCCCAACCTCCTGCTCACTTTTGTTCATTCGTTCTTGTTCTCTCATTCTCAGGTTGTCTCTTTCTTGACTTAGCTCTTGCTCTCTCTCTCTCTCTTTCTCTCTCTCTCATACACACAAGCACATGTATGCACATGAGTAGAGTTACTAAGTAGCAGAACGATAAAATAATAAGTGTGTGTGCACACGTATGTGTGTAGCTGCTTGCTAGAAAAGAATGTCTCATCTCCAAATTACAAGCCGTAGTGAGCCACTTGACATGGTTGAATTCAGGTCCTCTGCAAGAACAGTATGTATTCTTAGACATTGAGCCATCTCTTTAGCACCCAGAGCAGCCTTTTTTACTTCATAAGCTCTAAGTTATGAATAGGGCAAGGCCAACCTATCAATAAAAAAAATGTTCCTTTGTTTGTCTTTTACGTTCTGAATTAGGGTGGCCTGGAACTCAACACCCTTTGCCTCTATCAGTGTCACCTCACCCCAAGCACTGGAATTACAAATGTGTGCTCCCATGCCCTGCTCTTTGAATGTGCAAACTGTGCCTGGTAGAAAGGTAGTTTCACTGATGCTCGGCATGATTCAAAACACTCCTCTGCTGGAGCAGAATTTATTTTGAGTCAACACATCACCATCAAGGGACACCCCAGGCATCCTGAATATGCAGTTCTTACTATTTATATCTTCCAGCTATTGACATAGCACCTTCCATCACACACACACCATGCAGAAGTGCAAGCTCATTGATTCTCCCAAAGCCCTAGGGTGTTAGGAAAAATTTAAAAGTGAGTATCTCCATTTGGCAGACATAAAAGCTGACAAATGGATCAACTTGCCACTTCACAGACCTGGAGCAAAAGCAGCCTTTCCTGTGGGTTTTTTTCTTAATAGTTTTAGCTTCCATTCCTCCCACCAGACCTTTCAGTCATGTCACCCCCCCCCCTCCAATCCCACCCCCTGTTCTCACTTTTTCTCCCTTACTCCTTTTTTTCTTTGCTTTCTTTAAAAATGAATGGCTCTTTTTCTGAACAGAATAACAAATGAATATACAGAAGGGGTAGGGCAGTCTCACAATGAACCTAAGTTAGTTTACCCACAGCCTAATATTATAGTACAGTGCACACACCCTGGCACTTCCCATGAGCAGAGAAGTAACAGAGTATAACATATTGTGCATATTGTCCTTGCTCCATCTAGCAATCAAACTTCCTGCATGGTGTCAATGGCCTGTGCCTTGTCATCTGTTCACTCTTGTCAAAGGCAATAGATGGAACCCCTCTAGGTCAAAGAGGTTGGCATAGGCTGTTCCATACACAGGCTGTAGACAAGAGAAAAATCCCATAATCCAGGACCTCAATGACACTTTCCACCTGTAAGTCACCACCTCTGGTTCCTTAAGACCAAATGTGCTCCATGTGCTACACTGTTACCCCACTCTATTCCTGCATTGGGGAGATATAAGGCAGCCCTCAAATTGTTGCTGGCACAAATGGATCTGAGAAAAATGGCGTCATATCCAAGGCCACAGAAAGCTGAAAATGAGCAGATCAGTAACTGGAGGGTAGAGGTAAAAAGGATGAGGAGAAACTGGGGTGTGATGTGGAAGATAGCCGCTTTTGCTGAATGTGGGCTGTGCATTTCCTAACACTCAGACCAGCTCCACGAAGGAGTCTTCTAGCTTCAACTACAAAAAAAGACAATGTTTGTGCAGCCCTGTCTCCATTTCTTTGGACAGTAGATATCAGCAAAGAAGCCTCTGAATTGTAGGACCCAGATAGTGGTCACCTCCAGGATTCTGGTAGATAGGAGACCTCAGAAGTTCCCCTTCTCACCACAGGTATCTGTGAAACCAACAACAATGTACAATGAGAACAAAGGCTTGTACTGAGCACAATGCTGGCCACAGCACTATAGACATTCAAGCATTTATTCTTCCCGATAAAGTGGGATGTCAACTGCCTTTGTAGCAGAAGGTACAGCAGTCTGGAGCTAGCTTCTGCTCTCCTGAACAGCAAGTGCAGCCTGCTCTGCCATGTCCCATCAAGGCCACAAAGGGAGTGTCACTGAGCCTGCTGTTAAAATGAGAACAGTCAGATAGTTCTTATTTTGCTATTTCGGTTTTAGCTTATAAGCTATTTATAGGACAGTGAGAACTCAGGAGCCTGAAGACAGTGGCAGAGTTGGATGAAGGTAAAGGCCAATGGTCTTTTTTCCTCCAGCAGGACAGCATTGTAATATTGCCCCTTTAGCTGCTGGTGAAATGGCCCAGAAAGTCAGCTTGGAACTTCACTCCTTGACTTGTCCTGACCTTTTTTTTGGTCCATGCTGTCTTAGATGCTGAGATGCATATATACTGGAGAAGTCCATTGGAACACACTAGGCAAGCACAGATCCAATAACTGCTGATTTGAGGAAAGAAAGCTGACAGGGATGCTGGGAAAGGGTGCAGCTGGTTTGTCTACAATACTCACATTAGCCACTAGACCACCCCATGTTGTGCTGTGAATTTGAGGCCATGAGACTGTCACTGGTCCCAGCTCCCAGCCCCTTCCCGAGGCTCTGCCATTCACAAACACCCTAAGAACAGGAGCAGAAGGCAGAAAAACAAGGGAGAGGTTCTTGTTTGTGTCACATGAATGTACCTGTCATGACAATTGGTGGACAATTTGATACTGGAGACTGAGTTTTCCCTGTCATTGATGCAACAATTGTTATGTGGCCTGAATAGTTGTGCCTCCCTCCAGTTCGTTTGTTGAGGCATGACAGCTCAGTCTGGAGATACTTAGGAGTAGATGAGGTCCTGCGGGTGGTGCTCCCCTGAATGAGATGAGTGTCCTTACACAGAATGAAAGAGAAAGCACAGGCCTCTTTCTATTCATCAAGCACACAGTGAGAACCCAGCCTGCAAGCCAGGAAGCAACACTAGGAAACAAGTGAGGAGTATCATGATTTTACACTTTAGCTTCCTGAACTATGAGAAATAAATTATTTTTAAATACTTTCTGTCTATTCTGTCAATATTTAAAAACAAGTTTTCATTTATTTATTTATTTATTTATTTATTTATTTATTTATTGGACATATTGGCATGACAAATTATGTTACTATTATAGATATTGAAAGTATTATAATATGTTTATAAAGAAAGATGAAAACCAACACACACATACATACACACACACACACACACACACACACAAAATTCTGGGTAATGAAAACTTCATAGAAAAATGCCCCTAGGTATTAATGGGGTGCTATATTCATTTCTCATACCTTTTCACTTAGGGTGGACACCGTCTGGAATGGAACATGCAGCCCTGGGTCACTTAGTGTGATTTCCAGTGTTCCTCCTTATATATTCACAAGCAGTTCTGCACACTAATGCATAAACACATGCACCTATATCTATGCACTTTATGATATAAGAACTTCCAGAGAGTGATGCAACCATCAAGGGGGGAACGCAAGCATCTGTCAGGAAACACTAAAATAACTTGTATTGCTAGGAGAAGTTGTCATTGTAGATTCTAAAGAGTACATTTATACATAGCTAGAGGATGTAGGATGTAATGCCCCAGGCTATATAGTACAGCTGGTTCAAATTTCTATAGTGAATGTTTGAGGCAACTATAGCACACTGGAAAGAATTAATGTATCTAAACAGAAAAGGTGGAAAGTAGAAAGGCCATCATATGTGTATACACACACACAGGGAGAGAGAGACAGAGAGACAGAGACAGAGACAGAGACAGAGAGACAGAGACAGACAGAGAGGCAGAAACAGAGGGACAAAGACAAAGACAAGACAGAGACAGACACACACAGAGAAATAAACAGAGAGAAAAAAAAGGTCTTTCCTCTGGCAGGCTAAGGACATAGCTCAGCTGGTGAAATACTTACCTCACAAGCACAAGGAAAGACTTGAGTTCAGGCCTCAGAACTCACCTAAAGAAGTCAGTTCCAGAGCACGTGTTTCCAGTCTCAGCACTGAGCTGGAGATAAAGGAGAATGCATGCAGATCTTTAGGGGTCACTGGCTAACTATCCTAGACTACGTGATTGATTACTGGCCAATGGGAGTTCCTGTCCCCCCTCCCCAAAAAAGGGTGTGGGATCAGCAATTGAAATTGTCTGTTCTTTACAAGCATACTCACATGTGAATTCACACATTTACATAAGCACATGATATGCATGCAAAACATAGAAAAGACATATTATAAAGACTACAAACTGGATATGTATGCATGGCATGTGCCAAGAATGTAACATGCAGGCCTGAAAGGTTGGGGTACAAAGGAAGGCTTAGGACTTGACTTACATCATTTTACATTTTTTAATGCTGTGTGTAGGCTGAACTAAACATATTAAACTAATTTTTGCTCTTCGATGTTAATTATTTTAGCTTAGTGTAAGTGTATTAACTTTCACTTTTTTTTTCATAACTTTTTTTGTCCTGAATCTTGGCTCAGAACACAAACACCCCAGAAAGTGTGAACCTACTACCACAGTGATTACTTGATCTGTTTTGAGTTTTGTCAGAGGTTCCAAGCGGAATGTGGCTCAGCCCATAGAGCAATCCGGATGTGGCAGGATCTAGGGTGGGCCACTATAGTGCTAAGATGGAAACAAGGCCGCGTTGGAGATGTGCCTGTGGCTATGAAACAGTGCTTTGGAGAGTGGCCCTGAAGGCCAGAGCTTCTTTCATCATTCTAGTCGTCTGGGCCACTCCTTCCTTCCTGCTTAACTGGGACTTTTGGACATTTCCTTCAGAACAAGGCTATAGTCACTGATGTTTCTGCTTGTGGGCAGGTACTCACCTATCCCTACTCCCCAGCTGCCCAGCAGGAGACCCCAGTAGATGCCTGCTGTCCTGCCAGGAGAAAGTATGAAAGCTGACACAGCCTCAGAGTGAAGCTTTATTATGAGGACAGCAAAGCTTTTCGTGTGTGTGTGTGTGTGTGTGTGTGTGTGTGTGTGTACATGTGTGTGTGTGTGTGTACATGTGTGTGTGTGCACATGTGTGTGTACTTCTGGTATTTCCCATTACTACTTTTTTTTTTTTCTTTTAAGACTACATCTCTCACTGAACTTTTAAAAAGCTCAATTTCTGGATAAGCTAGATAGCTGTTAAACTCCCAGGATCTGCCACCCTTCTCAATGCTGGGATCACAGGCACATGCAGCCATGTTGGCATTTTATGAGGTGCTGGGGATTTGAACTCAGGTCCTAATGCTTTCACTAAGCACTCATCCTCATTGAGCCCTATTCCCAGCTCCAGTTTTTCCATTCTTTCTGCTTCTTTTGTTTCGTTCTTCCTTCCATAGATGTGGTGGAAGGAGATTCAGGTCTTTTGATAAGGAGGTCCTTAGCTGGTAAGTTCTTTTGGTAAGTGGTCATTGTGCCAAATGGGGCCCTACTAGCCAGAGCATTTTACCCTGTACTCCACACTGAAGAGATCACACTTGGCTAGGCATGGTACCTACTATAGGGAGTGAACCTATGAGACTACCTTGCAAGGCACACAAAGAAGCAAGGCCTGGTGGTGCACAGCCAGGCTCTCCAAAGCCTAGGATTCTCTTCATAAGTGGGCAGCAGCAGCAAGGGGTGGGGAGGATACAGCTCAGTGCAGGCACCTGTCTGAGTTCCTTTGTCTAGGAGTCATTCTTCCCTTAGAAGGCAAAAGACAAACAGAATCAAAGAAAGAAAACTGCTTACCCTTCTGTTTCCCCTCCATCTCTACATCCTCCAAGAGTACAGAAGGTTATTTTTGCAATAGAACTTTCTCTTTTTGCAGAAGGAAAGGGGAAAAAAGCAAATGCAGCAAGAAATATATTTTTCTAGAGTTTAAAATGAGTTCTTGGGCCTTTGAGAAATTGCCAGAAATATCACACTAATAAATAATGGCAGGTTTAAATGGTTAGTTCTGCACGAGCAGTGTTTCCAAAAGTCCTTAGCTCTCATCGGCTCACATCAGACCTGCTGCGGTGGCAGTGTGTGGGCTCCTGTTGGACAAGAAGAAAATGTGGCCTCGTCTCATTTTAGTGAAGAGGCAGAGGGCTTTGTCCACTCTGGAGCGTAGATTGGGGTGGATGTCTGTACCTATTTTCTTGAGGTTAATGCTTTTGATCCTACATTTCAAATTTTGATCCCCCAGCCTGTCCTGCTTAGTTTTTATTGTCAACTTGACACAACTCAGTTACCTGGAAAGATAGAGGAAGGTCTCAACTGAGGGATTATTCAGATCAGACTGGCTGATGGCCACAAGGCAGCTTAGAAGGAGCCATAGGGAACAAGTCTCTGAGTGCTGTTCTTCCACAGTCTCTGTTTCAGTGTCTGCCTCCAGATACTTTTTTTTTTCTTTCTGGTTTTTCAAGGAACGGTTTCTCTGTGTAGCCCTGGCTGTCCTGGAACTCACTCTGTAGACCAGGCTGGTCTCAAACTGGGAAATCCACCTGTCTCTGCCTCTCAAGTGCTGGGATTAAAGGCATGTGCCACCACTGCCCAGCCTGCCTCCAGATTCTTGCTTGAGCTTCTGCCCTAACATCTCTCAATGATGGACTGTAACCTAGAAGTATAAGCCAAGAAAGCCTTTCTTCCCTAACTTGATTTTGGTGATAGTGTTTATCACAGCAACAGAAATCAAATTGGAACATGGCCCATCCTGCTAGCAAGGTTTTCTAAAGTAAGCATTTTTCTTCTTTCTCTCCTTTTCCTTTTCCTATTTCTTCGCTCCTTTTCTCTTTACTTTTCCTCCTCTCTAAAAATCCCAGGAATGGTCACAATTTCCAACATTCAGGTAAACTAAACTTGTTAAAAATATTGATGATAAGGATACTATCTTCTGTCATTGTAACTGGTATGATTGATAGAGTAATCAGCTGGAACATGGAAATTATTAACTAGAAATCCAAGGATTCACCAAAGTAGAACCAGGTGTGTCGGGCAGGTGTCTGGGGGATGTGGAGACCAATCACACAGATGGTATGGGGTTAGAATCTCGATTGTGTGCAGGCTGTTTGTTACCTATGGTAGCTGAAAACAATCAGGAGAATGGGAAGTCTGTCCTCTCTGCAGGTCAAGTGACTATCTAGGAAGGTGAAGTAGTGTTCTAACTGTTTGGCACATGGAAAACTGTTTGTTGGCAAAGTTCCAGAATCTACCCCACTGGCCAGAGTAAGTCAAACTTCTTCCCCTCATGTTCATCTGATATAACCTTCAGGGTTTTTCGGTAGCTTTGAGGTCCAGTGGAATTACAGGAAAACTTCTATAATATAGGATTGCATGGACACCTAAGGCCTGGGGCAGAATGCATATTGTGATGGTGAACACTAGAGATAAAGAGACTATGCCTCCCACATGCTAGGTAAGGACTCTTTACACACTGAGCCCAGGTCAAGAGTACATGCGATTAGCATAGGATGGGGGATGTAGGCATTCCACACTAAAACAAGACATATATCCTGGCTTCTGGTTACACATTTCTTATGACCAAGAGTAGCTGCTTAATATCCTTGAAGCCCTGCTCATGAAAGCAGCTATTGGTCTGGGGAGATAGTTAAGTGGTTAAAGCACTTGCTATGCAAACAGAAGGACCAACATGTGAGTCCCTAAAATACACAGAAAGTCCAGGTATGTAGTGGCACACTTGTAATTCTGGAACTCAGAAGGTTCTACAACTCTCAGGAACAATCTGGAACAAGCAGGTTGGCCAGAATTAGCCATACAGTTGAAACCTTGCCTTGGAGAGGAAGGTGAAGAATAGTTGAAGAAGATACCCATTGTCAACTACATGTATCAACACCTGTGACCCTATATATGCAAACATGCATACACACATGTTCACATCATACATACATGCACAAGAAAAATAAAAAGCATAGATGTTAACACCTCTTCCACTCTCTAAGAACAAATTTGGGGAAATACACTTCCTCTTCATCCCTTGGAGGGGTGAAGGAACATTCTCTTTATTTAGGTACATTCTCAGAAGTGGAGAACTGGATGTTGAATGTGGAGGTTACTGACTTAGGTGTTCTTCCATGTACTGCCCCCTCTTGTCTACCCAATTGCCCCTCAATTCTTGGAATTATTTCCCAAATAAATGACCCACTTAAGATCCACAACTAAGGAAAATAGACTAGACCAGGCATCATCTCTTCAATACTGTCACATGTCTGCTTTTCTGAAAGATGACAAAGCTTAACCAATTAACGTATGTGATGCTGTGAGCTGGCCTGAAGGAAATCATCCCTGGAGTGGATGGGAAAAGATCATCAAACTGTATGGTAGCAAAGCCTATGATTAGGGCTCCAGTCAGGTCTTGAGGGAAGAGAGAAGCCTTTGAAGTCTATCTTTGTCCGTACAACTGAGCCCTGAGCCCAGGAACACTACAAGGTTTCTTATACTTTGACGGCATCAGGAATCAGCAAAGCTTTGTGCCAAAGATCTAGCAGGTACCATTCCCTTATGCTTCCTTGAATAAAGCACCCAGCAATCTGCCATGCTGTTGTTTTTTAGAACAATCCAGTCAGCACTGCTCAGAAAAACAAGAGTGCTCTGAACTTATCCCTGCAATGCCAAGCAGCTGATATCATAATAATCATGCATATTTATATATGAGGAAGCCTGGTTCTGCCAGTTAGGACAGGGTGACAGAAAGTGGCAGACACTTCATGCTCAGGTTTGTTTATCTCCTAAATCTGAGTTTCTAAACTTGCTAGAATGTATTTAGTCAACCCTTTGCAGATGCCCTCCACTAACATCCACCATTGTAATGTTGAAGGTGGCACAGGTGAGCTATTGCACCCCAGCTTATAACTTCTTAATTCTCTGAGGTCATTCTCAGGGCTCCTCAGAGCTCTGATTAAGAGTCAATTAAGAACTGAGGAAGAGGAAGAATTTGGGTTAAAGCATCTTTACTCTCAGCATTTGGGAAGCCGAGGGAGGGAAATCTGGGTTATAGAATAAAATTCTATAATAGACAAACAAAATACCATTTAATGTGGATCTGGAGTATGTTGAGACTGGCCTGTAAAATCACATATTTAGGAGGTTGAGGCAGGAAGAGAGTCTGTCTTATATACAGAGTTCCAAGTCAACCTGAATTCTATTCTGAGACACTTTGTTAAAAGTGAAAAGGAGAATGGGGAGATAACTCAGTGGTAGAATATATGATTACAGTGCTTGAGGCCTGAGCATTCATTCCCAGAACTGAGGGGAAAAAAAAAGAAGAAAGAAAAGGGAAACGAAAAGAAGAAAGAAAGCCATACATGGAAAGAACACATCTCTTTCCTGGGTGTGGCCTCCTGTAAAACGTGCCATTTCCAATGTCAATGTGACTTCATCTGAAGGTGGAAGCCATTGCTTCCACTTCTGATCTGGGCTGTGTGACTAGTTCTGTTTCAGTCAGTGAGGCCCTGTGATGTGGGCCTGAGAAAGCTCTCTTGCAGAGGAGTTTCTTCTGCTGGAGCAGTTCTGTTGGTAGTGAACTCTGAAAACCCTGGGCCATCATGGAGCTGAACCTGAAGCTGAACATCACCAAGACCCAGCTCATTTGTAACTGCTTCCTAATCTGGGATGTCGGGAGTTTAGCTAGGTGAATGCCTCATCCAACTAACATTCTGACTTTCTACTTCATTTCCTTATCTAAATCCATGTTACCTTGTCTCTGACATGGATACTCATTTAGGAGTTAGAACTTTCCCCTTTGTGTTTGGTAGCAATTCATGTCCCATGTAAAGGTTGGCTACCATGTTTATTAACATGATTTATTAATTAACATGATTTATTAAGGTGATTTATCAGCTACTAGAAAGGCTATCTTTCTACTCTCCAAGTTAATAAGATTTGACTTTAACCAGACAGCCCAACCTTTTGATTCTTAAATCTCCTAAACTCAAGACAAACAACTTAATAACAGATCTTGGAGGGAGAAAAGCAACAACAAACAAACAAAGCCCTAATTATTGGCATAGCTTTATAATTGGTTACAATCTTATTTTATCTGCCTTGGTATTTTGATCAACTAGAGGAGGTTAAACATTTCTATTAAAGATGATTTTTGGATGAGAGCTGTTGACACCTAAACTCATGGCACAAATCATCCTGATACTTTTAATAATCTTAAATTTTAGAGCTTTTTAGTTGAATACACACTTAGAAGTGGTTTCTATCTAACAAGAAACCAACAACAAAACTCTTAAAAATCTGTATTCTCCTTATCACGTCCCCTATCTCTGCTATCCAAAGGTTTGACAGCTTGTTCAGCACCTGAGTGACAGTTCCTCACAACACAGGAACTGGCCCCACTCACCTCACAAATCTCTGAGAATTCTGTAATCTCCCCTAAGAGATAAGCATTGTTGAGAAGGTTAGCCAATTTCCTGGAGATTAGCAATTTCTGTGGTGTCCTGTTGTAGCCTGATACATGACAACTCTTCACTGATTTTCTTGAAAACCTTCGTTTCACTGCTAGATTTTATCAAAACTGCTACAATCACATTCTGAACAACTATGACTTTGCATGTAGGAAAAAACTGGCTCACATGTGTGCTAGTATTCCAGATTAACTGAGGTATTCTATCATCTACCAGTAATAGATGAGATCCCTCTTAGTACATGATTCTCAACTAGGAAGTGTAAATTTCTTTTGAAACACAATAAAAGTTCCAGCTTCAATTGAGAGGTGAACATCCACTCTACAATTAGAAAGTAACATATTAAATGGCAAGGTGGATAAGGTAGATTAACAAAAATAAGTCTTTGACATTATCTCAGAAATTCAAACACACACACACACCACACACAGAGAAACACACACACAATCTATCTATCTATCTATCTATCTATCTATCTATCTACCTATCCAGACAATCCAAAGGCTGGAAAATGCTATCCATCTGTGAATAAATGCCTTTGTTCCTATGCCCTAGAAAGACCCAGTAAATCATCCATGGAAAACTTTCACAATATCTAACACATGGAGGCAGGTCACAGGGACTCAACCCTGGAGGCCATTGTTCTATTTGGAGGTAACACAGAGACAGTTGGAATCCATGGTGAGTCTTAACCCTACATTTGACAAGTTACCTGACTGCAATTTGGGAGGGGGGGGGGGAATCGCTTTAAAATTCTAGCAGTTGTAAACCAAGCAGATGCTCTGGCAAACCCAAGCGAACCTCTAAGGCAACCTAAAGGCTGACTACCAAGATAGCTTGGCTTAGACACAGAGAATGAATTATAGTTGCAGGTGACCCCGGCAGTTTGGGAGACAAGACTCTCTCAGCCTTTCAAATCTCCATTTCTTCAATAGACAAATAGCAGTGTTGATTCTGCGTCCTGCATGGCTCTAACAATGGATGCTCAGCCTAGCAGTTCACAGGAGAGTGGAGAATGTTCTGTTCAGGAAGGAACCAGAGACCATAAGCTGTTTTACAGAGAGAGGTAAGGCTGACAGTTTCTGTCAATTTAAGAGATACTAAATAGGGGATACTCACAATGTCTTTTTCAGGCTGTCCCAGATAAAAGACCTGCCTGAAGCTCAGAGCAACCAGTAGAAGAAAGCCAGGTGCCTAAGCTGCTGCTGAAGTTGAGAATGACTGTGATATTTAGATGTAAAGAAGATGTTCAGATGAACCCAAGCAAGGAGCTTCTCTGAACACACCTGGGTCCTTTAATCAGCTCAACCTCCTTCCTAAGTCATCTAAATTTGTTTTTTGTTTGTTTGTTTGTTTGTTTTTCTATGTACAGCTAAGGGTCCCCAGAAGCCAAGTGCTGCAGAGGGCTCTCAGGCAGGATTTGAGCTACCTCCAACTCTGACACTCCAAAATCTACTTGGCTAGATGCGGCAGTTTCTGGGGGCAAAATCTTTGTTTTGAGGCAAGGGGCAGGAATCTATACAAGATAGCTATAGATCCAAGGAACCACTAGGGAATTAGCAATGTCGACTCCCCAGGGAGAAAAAGTTTGGGTTTGGGAGAGCTGAAGTAAGGTGAATTTTCCCTTGTTTTGAAAGGGGGTCACTCAGACAAGACAACTTTTGATCCTCTTTTTGGCGAATTTTCTAATTCCTTCTTTATAAAATCTGTAAGGAAAACACGCCCACTCGAGCATGATTTCCCCCAACGTTTGAAATGTAGATTGTCTTCGTAGGCGGCTCTACTAGGGCTCTCCTCGACCTACTCCAAGCTACCACTCTACCCCACCCCCAAGGCATCGCCGGCCCACTTTCCTTCCACAGCAACTACCATGGGACCACCCGCAGTGCACCTACAATGGTGTTGGTCCGAGCTACAGGCTGAGTCCCAGGGTGCCAATTTCATGCTGGTCTCTGTCTTTATTCCTTCTGCTGGTCAGGACTTGGGTCTTTCTCTGGACCTACAGTGTCCAGAGAAACCTTCTGAACCTCAAGTCGACCTGGAGCCTGGGAGGTCTTTTAGGACCAAGGGAAGCCACCGTTCCCACAGTCGGCGGCTAATTCTTGTCCTCCTAGTCCCCAGTGGCAGTCCCCCTTCCCCCACCTCAGTCGCCCCAACGTTTCCAGACACCAGCCCCCGGCCACCCGCCAGCCGCTATCACTGGGGAGAGCACAGTTGGCCTGGAGCAAAGTTGGTGGCCACCTTCGGGTGCTGCTGCTCTCTCTCCCTCTCCTCTTCCTCACGGCCACCTTCACCCGGGAACCGCGGCCGCCTACTCTTGCACACAAGTCGCCAGGCTCCGCGAGACCAAAGAGTGGAACGGCACATCCCGGGTCACCCCTAGTTCAGCCCGCGCCCTTTGTGCTCCTAGGGGCCAAGAGGACCCGGTTCTGGAAGGGTGGCGCCGCAGCCCTGTGTTCGGCTCTCGGGAACTGTGTGCTCGGGGCAGCCCAGGGCGCTGGCAGTGATCCAAGGAGGGGAGCGGCGGGGGAAGCTGCGCGCAGGGGAGGGCAGAGGCGGAGAGCCACGAGCCCAGGAGCAGAGGCGGGCTCCGCACCGCCCCGCGCCCCTCACGCTTCCCGGCTCTCGAGACGCGCGGGCGGCCGCCTGGGCGCACCAGCCGGGTCACCTTGTCCCGGAGGTAAGTCCCGAGCACCAGAGCTGCGCGGGAGGACCCCGGGCCACCGGAGTGGGCGGGGAGGCGGGCGCGAGAGGATGCCCTGGCGCAGGCGGGTGTCCTGCTCCGCCTCGCAGCGCGCAGACCAGGCGGCGGTGGCGGTGTGCCGGCCGCGGTAAGTCCTGAAGGGTCGCAGTGGCCAGTCCAGGGAGACACAGTGTCGCTCCGAGAGAGGGGAGATGGCGCCTGACGGGGAAGATGCAGAGAGGACAGGAACTGGTAATACCGGCCCAGGGTGCGACTTGGCGCCTTGCCACCTTGGGTACCCAGGCGGCGTGAAGGGGCTGCTGTGCGACGTCGGTTAGAGCTAGTGAGTCCGTGTCTTGAGTTCAGCAAAGCCAGGCTGCTGGGGGCCAGGCCCGTGTACTGGAACACCTAGATGATACCGACCAGTCCCTGGAGCTACCTAGCTGAGTCCAAGAGGGGCTGGCGAGCAAGGCATCCGCGGAGGTGGCAGTCAGTGAGGTCCACATGGGACAGGGAAGGAAAGGGCCAGGGGAAAGAGAATGTTGAGTTCCAGAGCATCAGGATTGGGGTGGGTGGTGCACAATCAGTTACCTGAGCGAAAGACAGGACTTCTAGAACCCTTCACCTCCATCCAAGACGAGACCGGTTTTTATGAGCTGTCCGGCCCCTGGCAGCGCGACAGTCTGCAGCCTCAGAGCCGCCAGTCCTGGCGCCGAGATGGGCGCAAGCAGATGCGATTAAAGGGTTCAAATTCTAATTTTGTTGTCTCTGGGCGTGATTTCTACACTCCATTCGTGTCCTCTCTGTAAATACTGGAGAGAGTGGACCATCCATGGAATTGGACACTTTTCTTAAGAAAGAAGGGCTTTGGGCATTTGCCTGTTTTGTTGGACCCTAGCAGTGTGGTGGAGCTTTGGGCAAGTAGGATAAGGGTTGCTTGGCTTTACTAAAGGACCACAAGAAGGGGTCTTCTGGTACTCCTCATTTTCTGTGGGATGTTCTGATAGCAGAAGCGCAGGCACACGGTGCATCAGACTTAAGGTGCACACCACACTCCTGCGGTGTTTGATGTGGAGGTGGCGCCTCTGCGCTGCGGGCAAGAACTGGGTTGCCTGTGTCTTTCATAGTCTCACCAGGGTTTTTGGTGCAGCAAACAGTGGTCTCAGCTTAGCTGTTTGGGGGACGTAGGGGTCTGACAAAGACCTAGGGGTCGTTTTTCTGTTTAGAATCAGGCAGCGGGACATACATCTGTAGGGCCCTCTTCTGCAGAGCCGTGAGGTGGTAACCATTAGGCTGCGAACTGCGCAGACCTGCAGCTTGAGCGGTGCGGGGGGGGGGGGGGGCGGTGCAGGGGGTAACAGCCTCCTAACGTATCTCGAAGCGTGTGGATTTTTCTTTGTCAAGGTGTCTGCAGCTCGGGGTGCTTGCAGAGAAGTGGTTTCAAAGAGGGGAAAGGGGGTCCTGATAAAAGTGTCTGTAGCCTGGTGTCAGTTTGGAGGAGGGGAGAAGCTGAGGGGAATTTTCAGAGAAGTTGCTCATGCCTTTGACCGCCCTTTCGAAGTTTTAGACCACAGGTGCGGGGCCTGTGGATGTGTGAGAAAGCATCTTTCTTTCCTCTTTGCTTCCTTCCCTCACACCTAGGAACACTTTAGCTTTTTGCTGGGACAAGCTTGTCTCTGTAAGTGATCAGATGCCCTTCTCACCCTGCCCCCACTGCCTGCCCCTGCAGAGAGGACTCATCATAAATTAGCTGCCCCTTTTCAGTAAGAGAGTACTGTGGTACCAGGGAAGAGGGAGCTGGGAAGGAAGCACTTCAAACTTTTCTATTACAGAAATCTTCAATGATATAGAAAGGTAGAGAGATGCCCTTGGCCTTGGCCGCCTCCTCCTTGTTTCTCGGAGTCCTGGAGGCCTTGTTTGGGAAAGACTTCAAAATCTATTCCCAAAAGGATGACTGAGGGGAGGACTATTTGGTGATTACACATTATACAAATAAATCATAGCATCATTTGGTGTCTGTAGGCCTATACAATTATGAATGTATATACAGTATCCAACAAAGCAAATGTATTGGTTAAAATAATAAATTATATTGCTGTTAAATTGTATTTTTAAAATGAGCTAGAAAAGTAATATGTTTACGTATGGGCTTTTCGTGAGTGCTTCATTTTGATTTTAACTTTAAAAAGAAAAAAATAATAATTTCTAGCTGACTTTATCTGTCTGCACATGGTCCTGTCTCTGAGAATGATGGCAGTTTATTGCAAGCTGGCCTGGCCATCATAATAATTCCTGTGTGTTTTGTTTCTATGCTGGATTGGATCCCAGGGCCTCACCACAAATGCTAAACATGGCTATACCACTGAGCTACATTCTGGATTCAAAATATGACTTTTACTGATGATCTCAGTAGAGCACAGATGATTTTCATACAAGGAAAGATATTCCTCTCCTCATTTATATCATAGGGGGGAAAAAAAGATAGCCTGCTACTTTTATTGGAAGAACAAGTAGACCATTGCAGGAGGAAAGACAATTATAATTACTGAGGAAAACTGGCCTTTTAAATGTGCTATACCTGTCTGCCTGGGGTCTGAGCAAGATTTTAGTTGACTAGTTGCTTCAAGAACAACAAAATAATTTTTTTAAAATGGTAAAATCTTTAAACCTCAATTTGTAAGTTATAAGCAATTAATTTCTTCCTCATTTAACAGTGACCTGGAAGGACTGCAATGGACTGAACTTGTCCTTCATATTAGCCACCTCAAGTGAGTCTTATTTGCTAGGGAGCAATTGCTTATGTAAATTGTCTACTGCTGTTGTTGGCAAGGCTCACTGAGAGTGCTGCATGCTCCAGGGGTTCATTAGGAAACCTATGTGGGTGGGCATTCCTGTCTCACTTACTGGCTCCTAGGAGGCTGGGATTTGGTACCCAGTGTGATTTTAGTACTATAGAGAGGTGTGCCACACCCCAGAGAAGGCTAGGCGAGTTAGCAGGAGGAATGTCTTCCCTTGCAGAGCCCCTTAGTATAACTCTACATTTTCTCTGAGATAAAAGCTATTTCTAAAAAAATGTCAGTGGTGTTCCTAGAGTTGGGTAGACTTTGAAATACCTTTATGAAGAGCACTGTACAAAGGGGTCCTTAGTTATCCTTTTGTTAAGTGATCACTGTCATGTAAGTGAGCACTTTCATCATGTCCTCTCATATAAAACTTTGGTACTTTTGTTTTATGCCAGTGCAGGCCTGTACATCTCACTTTGTTCTTTTCCAGTCCCCCTGCCTGTTGGAGAATGCAGATCCCTAGGCATAGACTGGCACAGTATTGCAACCTGTGGTTTGAACAGATACCACATTTTTAGAAACACTATGGGTTGGAAGGATAGGGTGTCTACTTGTCAGAATCAGCTGGTAGGAGCAAATGAGATTAGAAATGTTACATGGGGCTGTTTTGCATAAATGTGCTCATGTGAGATGTTTTGAGGGGTATAGCCTATGATCTAGTTACACTGGACTAGGGACATTGAGACACAATGTTAAAAAGGTGACAATATTCCAACCATTGAAGGCAGGCTGACCAGGTTCTTACTCACACTTCCAGAACTGCAATAATGAAGACCAGCTGGTAGTTTTAGATAGGATTCTTTTTAAAGCATTCTCTGTGCAAGATTCTTGCATGTTTCCAATTATTGCAGAGTTTAAAAATCTGTCTTAAAGGTGGTCACGAGCAACTGAGCATCACTCTGCAGCCCAGTTCCTTGGTCATTGTTTCTTACAAGCAGATTGTGTGCTAGGGGCAAAAGGAAGAAGGGTAGCTCTCCTCTTTCCTGGCTGCCACTCTCTCCCTGTAGAACTTCCAGGAAGACCCGTGGGAAGGTCATTGTTTCAAACTTTGGGCTTCACTGTAGGTGCTTTGAACTACCTTAGAAATATTTCTTCACTTTTATGAGATTCTGTGGCTTTCACCCACATTCTTCTCAGGATTTTGAAAACAGAATCATTACAATGGTCACTGTTTGCTAAAGGAAAGAAGCTGCAGGTAATGGGTGTGTTTGAGTCTTGTCTTAGTGTCCTACTGCTGTGAAGAGACACCATGACCATGACAACTCTTAATAAAGCATTTTACTGGGGCTTGCTTACACTTTTAGAGGTTTTGTCTCTTATTAGTATAGCAAGATGCATGGCCATATACAGACATGGTGCTAGAGCAGTTGAGAATTCTACACCCAGACCCTCAGGCAGCAGGAAGGAACAGTCTTACAGCTTGGGCCTGGCTTGACCTTCTACAACCTCAAAGCCTGTCCCCCAGTGACATACTTCCTTCAACAAGGCCCCATCTACTAATCCTTTCAAATTTCAGCACTCCCTAAGCATTCAAATATAAGAGCCTATCAAAGCCATTCTTATTCAATCCACCATGTCTTAACTGAAGGTTTCTTTGTGCATGCTTATATAGTCACTGGCTAGCTGAGAAAAGAGAATGGGCTTCTCTTTCTTGTATCTGCATCTTAAAACTGGTGGTTGGCCCAAGTCTCAGGAGGACAGTGTACACACCTCAGTGAGGGCAGACCAGCTCTCCCATAGGAATATGTGAGACACACGTCAGCAGTCCTATCTGCTAACAATTTTCAGAGACCATGGAGGAGAGCCACATAAGCAATAGCATCTAACCTAACTAAAAGTGGATTCCTGACACATTGTAAGATAAGCCCCCATAAAAGAAGTTTTTAACAGAAGCCAGCTACCATGTGGGACACATGGTGATTTATGTTATGTATGTCACAAAGTCTAAATTATCTTAAGCTTCCAGGTGACAAAAGAATCTATTCAATTGCTGAAAATAAAGTAAAACAAGGTACTAAAGTAAAACAACAAATGGACGTGGGGATTTGAAGAATGGTTAGAACCAGTAAGCACAAATAGAAAATATCACACACATGTGGGAGATTAAGAATAAAAGTCAGTTCTGTTATCCTCTTATAATCCATCTTACCCAAGAAGCTGAAGCAGGGGCCTTGGAATTTCAAGGCCTACCTAGGCTTACATGAAATCTTTATGGCCAACTTGGGCAACTTAACTTATCAAGAGCACTTCTCAAATTTAAAAAAAAAAAAAAAGGAACTGAGTATATAGCTCAGTTGCAGAGTGCTTGTCTAGTGCACACAGGCCCTAGAATCACTCGCCAGCACCACAAAACAAGCAGAAAGCACAGAGATAGCTTTGGAACGTCACTTACATAAAAACAATATATAGAGTCCTGTTAGTATGACTACAGGGACAAGCATCTTGCTGCTGGAGTTCAAATGTGTTTAATGTGAATACTTTTTGCCTTTTAGTTCCTAGCTGGGTTTCAATTATATTATAGAGCACTTTGGAGATGTGACTCAGAGAAAGAAAACTCAGATAGAGCCTAAGATCCATCTTTTAGAAAAGGATTACTGTTGAAATTCATATTTTGAACAATTATGATATTCAGTTTGAATTTATCATTTGACCTATTTGAACTGCCATTCAGATGTGTCTCTACCTGTTTCCCCCATTTCTCTTGGTCCAAAAGTATTTATATCTAAAACACAAATGTGTTACAAACACTTAGAACCAGTAAGGTTACATTCTACTGCCTTAACTTTAAACACACTTCAGAAAGCAGGATGCAGTGTTCTCACCTCCAACACATTTGGGATTCAGCCTTCTCCCTTAGGAAATTAAAGCAGAGGATGTTATATAAACCAATTCTCCCATGGTATGTAAAATATGCATTTAAACATATTCCTATGAGCTTGGTCGTCACCTGGTGGTGATGACTATGAGCTAGAGCAGGTTTGAAATAAGTGGATTTATGTCTCAAGATCAATTCTGGGACTAGTACCATGTTGAGAGGGGATCTACTAAGTCAAGCTTTAGTAGATTTCTAGGATACCCAACTCATCCAAAGAGAGACTGGCACCAGCCCCACACTTAATGACTTGCAGAGTCTAAAATTGCCTTTAGTAAGTTGCAGACTTTTCTACACCCACCTTCAACTCCAAAATCTGAGTTTCAGCCTGTCTCCTGTATATGTTCTTCCTAAGAAACCTTGTTTATATTAGTTGTACACACCATGAAAGACTGGTGCAGGGGCTTAGTGTGCTGAGGGGAGGGGAGACTTCACAGAAGAACAGTAGCCATGTGGGATGTCTGAGATGGATCCAGCAGGGTCTGGCTAGAGCTTGCAGCTCAGACATTCCTAGATAGATTTCAGAACTGTTTATCTGCTCTGCATGACTCATAAAAGTTCCCTAAATGCACATCAACTACAGTGAGGATCTGTAAGCCATGTTCTACCTGGACCCCAGTCTTGATTTGTCCCTATCTGATCATGCCTTGCCCTTGCTCCCATTTCTCCCCCCCCCCCCGCCCCCACCCATAGAACCAGGATCTGGTTGATTAATGTTCAAACTACCCCCTACTTAACCCCCAGGTACTCAGATCAGTTATTTCAGCGCATAGAATATCATTCTCTAAATTCCTTGACAGAGACAGATTTTATTTAAAGCTGCTTTGAAAGACAGGAAAGTAATCGGACTTCTTGTTTCTGAGTCCACTCTCTCCCTTTCATTTACATTCTGACCCTGATTTGTGTGTGTACATGTTTGTGTGTGTGGAAATGTGAGAAGGTGTGTGTGCAGATGTGCCTTCTCTAACAGCAAGGCCTATGTGGCCTGTAGTATAGCTGCCACAAAGGGGCTCAGAACCAGAACATCCCGGGCCCCAAGTCAGCTTCTTTGATCCCTATGTCCAGGCCCTGTTGCATAATGCTCACTGGCACCATTGCTAATCTGACTGCTCCTAGTGACTGGTACCTTGGCTGTGAAAAAGAACCCCAGATGTGTTTTTACAATATTGCAGCTTTGTCCAGATCCATAGGGAGAAAATGGATTTGTGGACTCAGAACACGTAGAATGCTGCAGCTCCCTTTCTTGTTGCTGATTCTCCAAGGTACTTTTTTGAGAACTGCACACTTCAGCATCCTGAATTACTGAGCCTGTCTCCATCCTACATTTCAAAAACTGTCCTAATTGATGTGTATCACCTACACACATGGCCAGGGACACAGGAAATGCTGGTGCAGACATGACTGGAGCGCTATGACCTCTCTCCACCAGTGCTTAGCTGTGACCCAGCCTCTAGCACTCTCTTGTTCGTTAGAGTAGGAGTGTTTTCAAGTGTGCAGGTTTTCTGTGGCCTCAAGATTCCATTTGGCAAAGTTTAAGTTGTGATACTTGCTCCCTACCAAAAAATGGTTAGCCATTTTTTTTTCTTGCACTAGAAGGTTCCTCTGCAATCCATTGACACTTTGCTCACACCCTGTGCTCAGAAGAATTCTGCACTGTCTCCAGCCACCAGTTAGGATCCTACAGAGTTATCCAGGTACACTGACACCCAAAGAAATCAGTCATAGATAGTGCTAGCGGGGATATTCAGTATAAGCTGTAAGTTGGCCCAGTATACCCCTGCAGGCTTGCCTTTCCTTGTCTTGTTATCTAGCTATTGTAGAGGCCTGCAGAGGCTTGCCTGATTAAGAATTACATGCTACAACCAATTTAAGGTTTATCTTTCCCACGTTTGAACAGACATACTGCCTGGCAGGTAGGCTCATAGTATTTCAGTAACTGTTATGCCTGCCCTTTTAGCATCAGGACTCAGGAGTAATAGGTTAAGGGAAATTAGTTTATTCCTTAACTGGTTCTGTTCACCTCTCCTTAGCTGTCATGGCCCCTCTGTTGCCTCGGATACTCAAGATACACAATGTAGATCATTCCATCTAGCCCAAAGGTCGACCCACACCATCTTCCTGTTAGGAAGTTCTGCCTCCAACCCTGGACCCCATAGTCTTAGCCTTTTCTGTTGCCTTTACATAATGATGGCTAGCTTCAGCTCTGACAGACACTTCAAACCAAGGGTCGGTGTTCCTAGGATTCACTGTTGTCCCTAGGGAGAAATCAGTCCCACCTCTTTATAGATTGTCCTCCATCTAAGATACATGTCTGTCTTCTGGATGAGGGTTGAGGAAGCTGTGCGGTCAAGAATGTGTGTGAAGGGACTTCAGGATTGGCAATGTCAAAGAAGTGGAACAGAAATAAGTGTAGTGTGGAGATGATGGGTGGGTGAGTGGTGCCATAGCAGGAACATGGTGAGCCTTGATAGGGTGCGTAACAAATGTCTTCTTCTTTCTCAGACCTATAGTGTCCTGGAAATTATTTGGATGTACAGGTGACATAGGGCTAGCTTTGGGAGAACCATGGGCTCAGGGAGACATTAGCACTTCAATAGAAACTGGGCTTTGTAAGGAGCATTGTCCTGAAAGAAATAATATAGAGCTGAGTACTAGTCCATGATGGGCCTCAGTCACTGCTGCAAGGTTGAGGATCTTCCAGAGTCCAAGTGTTTCTGACCTCATTTTCTAAACTTCAGGGCCTTGGGGTTTATACTTGGGCTGGGTTGGAAATACTAGTCTTTTGTTCAACTCCTCACATCATAGATGGATAGCTGTCTCTGAAGACATTTGTGTGACTTCTTTTGAATTCTAGATGAGCTAGTGGATTTAGGAAATGCTGGCCTATCTGAATGGAGGGGCCAGATCAAAGCTTGTATGGCTTGTTTGCGTCATGCTATGACTGTTGGCACAGAAATGCTAACACAGGCTTCAACTCTTAGATCCTTATTGCTAGTGATGTCTCTCCCTGGCCAGATGGTAGCACCAAGGAGGGAAAGGGGGGAGTGAACAAGAAGAGAGGGGAGATGTGAAGTATGCCTCTGACTCCATTTGGTTTTCGCAGCACACTCTGGAGATGCCCCTGTTTCCACACTTGGACACTTGGCATGACCAGAGAGCCAGAGGGTGCCAACCTGCTGTCCAGCCTTATGTTGCAAGAGTGGGGTATTGTTGCAGAGGCACATCTTTAGGGCACACTTGCTTTTGTGGCTGTCTACAAAGGCCATGTTATCTCACCTGCCATACTTGGCTGCCAAGGCCTCCTGATATTGCTGGAACTTACTGTAACTTTTAGGAGTGTCATGCATCCTGTGCAAAAGGCAAAGAGATTCATATTAGTCTGCCGCATGGGAAATGCCAAGTGGAGCAAAGCATACTTAGGTTACTTCTCTATCTGTGCAGTTTAGATGGCATTCCTAGGGTACAAAGCCTACAGCAAATCTGCAAGTGAGACCTGGGGTATAGGCAAGGTATGACTCAGTTATACAAGAGTACAGGGGAACAGAAATCATCTGTAAAACATCCAGGCAGCCAGAGGGGAGGTTCTTATTGCCCAGAACAACCACCTAGACTAAATAGGTTACCCTTGTTCTTGTGTTGCTTGTGGCATTAATCTTTTTCCAGGGTATGGAAATGTTTTGTTTTGGTTATTCTTGCTTTTTGGTGCCTGCTTGCTTCCTCTGTCTGCCCCTCCCTCTCCCTTTCTCCTCTGCATTTACTGCCCAGAAATTCTGGTCTTCCTGAAAGTGGCACTCAGAGACTTATATATTTCAGAAATACATTTTAGTGAGTTGGAATCTGTTCAGTGGTCTTTAAGCCAGTACCTTTGTGTGTTTGGGCAGGGGTTGGGGGGAGGCAGGGGGAATCACACATGAGCTTGACTGTCTCTGAAGGGCCAAATCAAAGGGTGAGAGGACTGTGGTGGTTACTTTTACATTCTTGTGATCAAATGGCTGGCAGAAACAATGCAAGTGAGGTTTATTTTTGTTTACCATCTAAGAGTTTTCAGTTCATAGGCTTTGCCTCCATTTATTCTGATAAGGAAGATTTTCATTTTGTTGTGACTTACATTTTCCATTTAAGTACCACCCCTAAAGCTTCCACAAACTTCTAAAGTAGGTCTCTATCTGGGGGCCAAGGTTAAACATAGAAGCTGGTGCTATTGTTTCGCATTTAGACCATAATAAGAATTCCTAACCAAGCTGCCCAGTGGCATGACTGTTGGTTTTGATTTTCAGATTTTCCTTAGCTTACAATGGAATTCTGCCCTGAGAAACCAATCCTATGATGAAATATGGTAAGTTTGAACTGCACTGAACACAGCTGTATGTTGCCATTCTGTTGCTGTGGTAAAATACCATAATCAGAATCAATTTATAGGTGGATGAGTTTGTTTGGGTTTACGGCTCCAGAGGTATGAATCTATCATGGTAAAGAGGCATGGTAGCAAGTAGTGGGCAAGAAATGACAGAAGCAGGAAGCTGAGCACTCACATCTTTAATTGTAAACATTAAGCTGAGAAAGGGAACCAGATAGAATGAGGTCATATAATCTCAAAGCCTAACCCAGTGGTGTTCTTTCTCCAGCCAGGCTGAACCACCTAAAGCACACCAAACAGCACAACCACCAAATAGAGATTAAGAGTTCAATACCTGAGCCTACAAGGAATATTCTCATTCAAACCACCCCAGCACCCAACCTGCCAAGCATCTAAATGGTTTAATAACACATGTGTTGAATTCTCAGTTGGTTTCCCTTTGGCATAGTGGGACTCTCAGTGGCTACAGCTCTCTGCGCTGGATAACAAGGTGAAAAGAACCAGACTCAAGAGCACTAGACCAGAGAAGAACCAAGTTCAAATTCCAGAACCATAGTCTTTGCTGAATAATTATCACTTTGTACCACCATAGACTTGGGGAATCTAAAGTGGAACCACCATAAGTCAGAGATCACTGTGGAGACATCTGGCTCACAGCTGATTTTTCTGTCCTAAGACAGAACCCAAAACTCAGCCTCCAGTTCATTTTGTGGAATGTTTCTTGGTGGGAACACTCTCTGCAGGTCCTCTGCTATCCACCAGCTTTCTTCCCACTTCCTACTTCATCTGGGAGGAGTACTCAGAAGTGCAGTGTCCACTCCCAGAGGCTTTGTTGTTCTTTTCTTGACCTAACTACTCACCCTACCTTCCTAGGCACTCCTCCTTACTGGACACATCTGGACCTATCGCTAACCACCCTTTCACAGTAGCTTCCTGCAGTTCCTTCTACCTGCCCTCTGGATGTTAGGATTGTCCAAGGACAAGCTGGCTAAATTGAACATCTGCCTCTGGCTGTCTCACCAGCCTTCCCTGGGCATCTGCGTTCGAGCCACATAGATAGGAATATGAAGCTGTTGAAATAGTAACTGTAGGCCCTCTAGTCTCATCAGTATTTACTACTAATCCCAAAACATGTGTTTCCTTTTATCCTTGTTATGCACATATTCATATGTGCACAAGCATGTGTATGTAAGCATGCCATATGCCCACCTTTATCTCTAGCTTCTTCTAGATTCTTGGTAACTTTATTCAGAGCTCAGGTTGGGTATCCAAGTTATCCTGGTGGTACACTCCTCTCAAGTTCAATGTCTTCAATTTTGGTGAACTCTGGCATTACTAGGACCATGAAAGATGGGTTATTAAGAATTTATGTTGACAAAATGTGCTTGAGATCCAGAGTGCAAGCTGTGTAGATTTTATCATGGAGTAAGAGAACAGGAAGCCTCCATGGTCATGGGCTATCACTCCTTTCTCCATGGTGATTGCCAGGCTAACTCTGTTTAATTAGAATGTCAGTTTTCATTGCCTTTTGAGCTTGGTGGTGTGAGTCACAGATTCATGAAGGAATAATGAGGCTTCAATACTAAACATTTCTTTAAGAATCATCCTACCAGATAATAAAATCAAGTGGTAAAATGTACATTTACTGATCTCACATCCAGGCAAGTTTTAACAATGATGTTCAGAAAGTGGATCCATAGATGTTAGTTTGTAAAGTCTGGCAACCACTGTGAAAAAGAAAATAGAGGCACGGAAGACCAAACAGCATTACCCTGTGATCCAGCAATCCTGCTTCAGTGTATATATCCAAGATAGTTGAAAGCAAAATATTGATATACTTCATGCCCCTGTTCATAGCCACATTATTCAAGAAAACTAAAATATGGAAGCAATCAACAGATAAATGAATAATTAAAGCACTGTATGCATAAAATGGAATATTGCTGAACCATTAAAAAAAGGAAATTCTGATAGATATTAAAGCCTGGATGAACATTGGAGACTTAAGTAAAATAACCCAGTCACAAATGATACATACCAGTGGTTAACCCTATAGAAACTGGAAGTAGGATGCTGGTTGCTAGCAAATAGCAGGAGAGAAAATAGTGGGCTATTGTTTATTGGTTATGGAGTTTCAGATTACAAAATGAAAAGCTTTCAGAGATCCCTTACAGAGTAACAAAATTACATTTAATTCTATTTGTACTATATAGTAGAAAATGGTTAAGAGGGGGAATTTCATGATAGTGTGCTTTTCACAATAATAATAATAACTACATTTGAAAATATTATGATCTTAGTTATTGGCAAATAGTTGACAGGTTATACAGATCATCTATTGCTGTGTAAGAAATCTCCCCCATCTGCATTCTCATGGCTCACTGTGTAAGGATTTAAACAGAGGTCCATGGAGCCCATTTATCACCCTCTGTAGACTTCCCAAA
Organism: Mus caroli; assembly: GCF_978045245.1. Lineage (NCBI taxonomy): Eukaryota > Metazoa > Chordata > Mammalia > Rodentia > Muridae > Mus > Mus caroli. The sequence continues at coordinate 30,046,782 of NW_028227257.1, read as the reverse complement.
TGTTTGAGATTGGAGTGTGTTGGTTTGCTCTTACCCCAGAATTGGGCCAAGCACCTACATGTCTGATCACTGAGCTTGCTCGCAGCACAGTAGCTTTGAAACAGTTGATTTCCATGTGTTACAAATGGTGATACATGAACAGAAAGGTGGCAGCTTTCTGCAAATATCTCCACTTCATACAATGTCAGCTCCATCCTGTTCTTCTGGTCAGTGGCAAGACTTTACACCAGCCCAGACTCAAGATGAGGCCAATTGGACCCCTTAGAGGGTTTGCAATTACTGTCAATCTATCATGAAAAGTAAAGACAGATAATGCACTCTAAAATATATTCCTGGGAGCCCAGTGCTAGGGACAGCAATATGGGGACCTGGAAGAAGCATGCAACATGTAGGAAATAAGCTACTTGGGTTAAACAAGATTGCATCTCCCCTCACAGGATCATGACACATTCTGAGGGAACATAGCACAATAGTAGTTAATATAAGATGTTCATAATTTTATGTGATTTGGGTTTTATCAAAATAAAAAGAACTACATTAGAAATTGTATGATCTTAGGTATTAGGAAATCAGATTTTTCGTGTGTGTGTGTGTGTGTGTGTGTGTGTGTGTGTGTGTGTGTATGTGTGTGTATGTGTGTTTGTGTTGTTGTTGTTACTTAACACACTGTCACCCAGACTCCAAGCTTATAGATTCCTGATCCTATAGATCAGGAATTTGAATAAGGTACAAGGGGACAGAGCATGTAATCATGTAATTCACAGTTTCTAAGGAGTATGATAATTCCCATTATAATAATCTCTAAATGAATATAAGAAGAATGTATACAAGTATGTAAAAAGAAGACTGGATATGTCTAGCCTGTGGCTGAATACCTTAGCATTGGTAAGTAGGCAAGCCATAGGTAAACTAAATTCATACTCTGTGTTTTACATAAAGAATTGAAAGCAAGATTTAAAACATACAATTAGTAAAAATAAATACTTGCAACAAGTGAATAAAAGCCTTGTTTTAGTCATACTGTTTGCCCCTGCTCTGTGCCAGGATGCTCCATACACTGTGTGCTTTACTTCCACCGCCTTCCCTCCCAAGAGAGCTCTTCTGGGTTCCCCAAGACTGCAGTCGGAAGGCATCCCTCTGCTCTCTGAGTGGGTGTGTGCCTTCTTTCTGTGGTGGCAGACTTGGCTCATGCCCCACAGCAGTGAGAGCACTTCTAGAACAGTTTGCTCACCCTGCATTTCTGGGTGGTTTTAAAGCTCAGAGACACAGCTGAGAAGAATGAAGAACACTCCACGCCTGGGGTGTAGGCTATGCTGTGCTGCCCTGAGTGCACATGTGTTGATATAAGTGCTATTGGGCCTCTGGACTGACCCAGATGCAGAATGCTGTGTCAAGAATCAAACCTATACATTGTGCTGGACAGAGGAGAGAGTCTAGGCTACTAGGCAGAAGGAATGGGTCAGAGTCAGAGTTTAGAGAAGCTAGATGAAAGGTAGACTTTTGAGGTGGCTTTAGATTGTATTTTGTACTAATGGTATGATGCAGGTTTAAGGGACAGCATGAGAAACAGGACAGCAGAAAACTTGTCATAATTTTTTCAACTGCTGCATCCAGATGGCCCCAGATTTAGTATATCAACATCTTGGAGGATCAGCCTGGTCTTCTAGTACCAGTTAAATGTGAGCACAAACTAAGGACATCTGGACCTGGGAAAGTGCAGGCTGGGGAAGCTGGGGAAGTTGGGTGCCCTTCCATAATCTGTTTCCTAGAGTCCCCATGTTGACTCACCATTAGGCTACACTATTCTGCACCACAGAGTGGCAGCCTTCAGGTTGTTGGTTTCTTAAATGACAGTTCAGGGATCCAGCTCAAATGTTCTGTTACAGATGCAGTCAATACAAACTCCTCTTACTTGGTGTCTTAGTCAGGGTTTCTATTCCTGCACAAACATCATGACCAAGAAGCAAGTTGGGGAGGAAAGGGTTTATTCAGCTTAAACTTCTACACTGCTGTTCATCACCACAGGAAGTCAGGACTGGAACTCAAGCAGGTCAGGAAGCAGGAGCTGATGCAGAGGACATGGAGAGATGTTCTTTACTGGCTTGCCTCCCCTGGCTTGCTCAGCTTGCTCTCTTATAGAACCAAGACTACCAGCCCAGAGATGGCACCACCCACAAGGAGCATTTCCCCCTTGATCACTAATTGAGAAAATGCCTTACAGTTGGATCTCATGGAGGCATTTCCTCAACTGAAGCTCCTTTCTCTGTGATAACTCCAGCTGTGTCAAGTTGACACAAAAATAGCCAGTACAATTGACCCCTTGTCAAGTTGACACACAAACACATCACTAGTAAGCCTCAACCCTTACATTCTTTTTTTTTAATTTTTAATATTTTTATTACATATTTTCCTCAATTACATTTCCAATGCTATCCCAAAAGTCCCCCATAGCGCCCCCCACTTCCCTACCCACCCATTCCCACTCTTTTGGCCCTGGCATTCCCCTATATTGGGGCATATAAAGTTTGCAAGTCCAATGGGCCTCTCTTTCCATTGATGGCCGACTAGGTCATCTTTTGATACATATGCAGCTAGAGACAAGAGCTCCGGGGTTCTGGTTAGTACATCATGTTGTTCCAACAATAGGGTTGCAGATCCCTTTAGCTCCTTGGGTACTTTCTCTAGCTTCTCCATTGGGAGCCCTGTGATACATCCAATAGCTGACTGTGAACATTCACTCCTGTGTTTGCTAGGCCCCGGCATCATCTCACAAGAGACAGCTATATTTGGGTCCTTTCAGCAAAATCTTGCTAGTGTATACAATGGTGTCAGCGTTTAGAAGGTGATTATGGGATGGATCCCTGGATACAGCAGTCTCTAAATGGTCCATCCTTTCATCACAGTTACGAACTTTGTCTCTGTAACTCCTTCCCTGGGTGTTTTGTTCCCAATTCTAAGAAGGTGCACAGTGTCCACACTTTGGTCTTCATTCTTCTTGAGTTTCATGCGTTTAGCAAATTGTATCTTATATCTTGGGTATCCTAAGTTTTGGGCTAATATCCACTTATCAGTGAATACATATTGTGTGAGTTCCTTTGTGATTGTGTTACTTCACTCAAGATGATGCCCTCCAGGTCCATCCATTTGGCTAGGAATTTCATAAATTCATTCTTTTTAATAGCTGAGTAGTACTCCATTGTGTAAATGTACCATAATTTCTGTATCCATTCCTCTGTTGAGGGACATCTGGGTTCTTTCCAGCTTCTGGCTATTATAAATAGGGCTGCTATGAACATAGTGGAGCATGTGTCCTTTTTACCGGTTGGGACATCTTCTGGATATATGCCCAGGAGAGGTATTGCTGGATCCTCCGGTAGTACTATGTCCAATTTTCTGAGGAACCGCCAGACTGATTTCCAGAGTGGTTGTACAAGCTTGCAATCCCACCAACAATGGAGGAGTGTTCCTCTTTCTCCACATCTCCGCCAGCATCTGCTGTCACCTGAATTTTTGATCTTAGCCATTCTGACTGGTGTGAGGTGGAATCTCAGGGTTGTTTTGATTTGCATTTCCCTGATGATTAAGGATGTTGAACATTTTTTCAGGTGCTTCTCTGCCATTCGGTATTCCTCAGGTGAGAATTCTTTGTTCAGTTCTGAGCCCCATTTTTTAATGGGGTTATTTGACTTTCTGGAGTCCACCTTCTTGAGTTCTTTATATATATTGGATATTAGTCCCTTATCTGATTTAGGATAGGTGAAGATCCTTTCCCAATCTGTTGGTGGTTTTTTTGTCTTATTGATGGTGTCTTTAGCCTTGCAGAAGCTTTGTAGTTTCATGAGGTCCCACTTGTCAATTCTCGATCTTACAGCACAAGCCATTACTGTTCTATTCAGGAATTTTTCCCCTGTGCCCATATCTTCAAGGCTTTTCCCCACTTTCTCCTCTATAAGTTTCAGTGTCTCTGGTTTTATGTGAAGTTCCTTGATCCACTTAGACTTGACCTTAGTACAAGGAGATAGGAATGGATCGATTCGCATTCTTCTACATGTTAACAACCAGTTGTGCCAGCACCATTTGTTGAAAATGCTGTCTTTCTTCCACTGGATATTTTTAGCTCCCTTGTCGAAGATCAAGTGACCGTAGGTGTGTGGGTTCATTTCTGGGTCTTCAATTCTATTATTTGTCTGTCACTATACCAGTACCATGCAGTTTTTATCACAATTGCTCTGTAGTAGAGCTTTAGGTCCGGCATGATGATTCCACCAGAGGTTCTTTTATCCTTGAGAAGAGTTTTTGCTATCCTAGGTTTTTTGTTATTCCAGATGAATTTGCAGATTGCACTTTCTAATTCGTTGAAGAATTGATTTGGAATTTTCATGGGGATTGCATTGAATCTGTAGATTGCTTTTGGCAAGATAGCCATTTTTACAATGTTGATCCTGCCAATCCATGAGCATGGGAGATCTTTCCATCTTCTGAGATCTTCTATAATTTCTTTCTTCAGAGACTTGAAGTTCTTATTATACAGATCTTTCACTTCCTTAGTTAGAGTCACGCCAAGATATTAAATATTAGTTGTGACTATTGAGAAGGGTTTTGTTTCCCTAATTTCTTTCTCAGCCTGTTTATTCTTTGTGTAGAGAAAGGCCATTGATTTGTTTGAGTTAATTTTATATCCAGCTACTTCACCGAAGCTGTTTATCAGGCTTAGGAGTTCTCTGGTGGAATTTTTAGGGTCACTTATATATACTATCATATCATCTGCAAAGAGTGATATTTTGACTTCATCTTTTCCAATTTGTATCCCTTTGATCTCCTTTTGTTGTCGAATTGCTCTGGCTAGGACTTCCAGTACAATGTTGAATAGGTATGGAGAAAGTGGACAGCCTTGTCTAGTCCCTGATTTTAGAGGGATTGCTTCAAGCTTCTCACCATTTACTTTGATGTTGGCTACTGGTTTGCTGTAGATTGCTTTTATCATGTTTAGGTATGGGCCTTGAATTCCTGTTCTTTCCAAGACTTTTATCATGAATGGGTGTTGGATCTTGTCAAATGCTTTTTCCGCATCTAACGAGATGACCATGTGGTTTTTGTCTTTGAGTTTGTTTATATACTGGATTACATTGATGGATTTCCGTATATTGAACCATCCCTGCATCCCTGGGATGAAACCTACTTGGTCAGGATGGATGATTGTTTTGATGTGTTCTTGGATTCGGTTAGCAAGAACTTTATTGAGTATTTTTGCATCAATATTCATAAGGGATATTGGTCTGAAGTTTTCTAGCTTTGTTGGGTCTTTTTGTGGTTTAGGTATCAGAGTAATTGTGGCTTCATAGAAGGAGTTGGGTAGAGTACCTTCTGTTTCTATTTTGTGGAATAGTTTGTGAAGAACTGGGATTAGATCTTCTTTGAAGGTCTGATAGAACTCTGCAGTAAACCCATCTGGTCCTGGGCTTTTTTTAGTTGGGAGACTATTAATGACTGCTTCTATTTCTTTGGGGGATATAGGGCTGTTTAGATCATTAACCTGATCTTGATTCAACTTTGGTACCTGGTATCTGTCTAGGAACTTCTCCATTTCATCCAGGTTCTCCAGTTTTGTTGAGTATAGCCTTTGGTAGAAGGATCTGATGGTGTTTTGGATGTCTTCAGGATCTGTTGTTATGTCTCCTTTTTCATTTCTGATTTTGTTAATTAGGATGCATTCCCTGTGCCCTCTAGTGAGTCTGGCTAAGGGTTTATCTATCTTGTTGATTTTCTCAAAGAACCAGCTCCTTGATTGGTTGATTCTTTGAATAGTTTTTCTTGTTTCCACTTGGTTGATTTCGCCCCTGAGTTTGATTATTTCCTGCCATCTACTCCTCTTGGGTGAATTTGCTTCCTTTTGTTCTAGTGCTTTTAGGTATGTGTCAAGCTGCTAATGTGTGCTCTCTCTAGTTTCCTTTTGGAGGCACTCAGAGCTATGAGTTTTCCTCTTAGAAATGCTTTCATTGCGTCCCATAAGTTTGGGTATGTTGTGGCTTCATTTTCATTGAACTCTAAAAAGTCCTTAATTTCTTTCTTTATTCCATCCATGACCAAGGTATCATTGAGAAGAGTGTTGTTCAGTTTCCACGTGAAGGTTGGCTTTCTATTATTTATTTTGTTATTGAAGATCAGCCTTAGTCCATGGTGATCTGATAGGATGCATGGGACAATTTCAATATTTTTGTATCTGTTGAGGCCTGTTTTGTGACCAATTATGTGGTCAGTTTTGGAGAAGGTACCATGAGGTGCTGAGAAGAAGGTATATCCTTTTGTTTTAGGATAGAATGTTCTGTAGATATCTGCCAGATCCATTTGATTCATAATTTCTCTTAGTTTCTCTGTGTCCCTGTTTAGTTTCTGTTTCCATGATCTGTCCATTGGTGAAAGTGGTGTGTTGAAGTCTCCCACTATTATTGTATGAGGTGCAATGTGTGCTTTGAGATTTACTAAAGTTTCTTTAATGAATGTGGCTGCCTTTGTATTTGGAGCATAGATATTCAGGATTGATAGTTCCTCTTGGAGGATTTTACCTTTGATGAGTATGAAGTGTCCCTCCCTGTCTTTTTTAATGACTTTGGGTTGGAAGTCAATCTTATCAGATATTAGAATGGCTACTCCAGCTTGTTTCTTCATACCATTTGCTTGGAAAATTGTTTTCCAGCCTTTCATTCTGAGGTAGTGTCTATCTTTTTCTCTGAGATGAGTTTCCTGTAAGCAGCAAAATGTTGGGTCTTGTTTGTGTAGCCAGTTTGTTAGTCTATGTCTTTTTATCGGGGAGTTGAGTCCATTGATATTAAGAGATATTAAGGAAAAGTAATTGTTGTTTCCTGTTATTTTTGTTGTTAAAGTTGGCATTCTGTTCTTGTGGCTGTCTTCTTTTAGGTTTGTTGAGGGATTACCTTCTTGTTGTTTCTAGGGCGTGGTTCCTGTCCTTGTATTGGTTTTTTTCTGTTATTATCCTTTGAAGGGCTGGATTCGTGGAGAGATAATGTGTGAATTTGGTTTTGTTGTGGAATACTTTGGTTTCTCCATCTATGTTAATTGAGAGTTTGGCTGGGTATAGTAGCCTGGGCTGGAATTTGTGTTCTTTTAGTGTCTGTATAACATCCGTCCAGGATCTTCTGGCTTTCATAGTCTCTGGTGAAAAATCTGGTGTAATTCTGATAGGCTTGCCTTTATATGTTACTTGGCCTTTTTCTCTTACTGCTTTTAGTATTCTATCTTTATTTAGAGCATTTGTTGTTCTGATTATTATGTGTTGGGAGGTATTTCTTTTCTGGTCCAGTCTATTTGGAGTTCTATAGGCTTCTTGTATGTTCATGGGCATCTCTTTCTTTAGATTTGGGAAGTTTTCTTCTATAATTTTGTTGAAGATGTTTGCTGGTCCTTTGAGTTGAAAATCTTCATTCTCATCCACTCCTATTATCCGTAGGTTTGGTCTTCTCATAGTGTCCTGTATTTCTTGGATGTTTTGAGTTAGGATCTTTTTGCATTTTACATTTTCCTTGATTGTTGTGCCGATGTTCTCTATGGAATCTTCTGCACCTGAGATTCTCTCTTCCATCTCTTGTATTCTGTTGCTGATGCTCGTATCTATGGTTCCAGATTTCTTTCCTAGGGTTTCTATCTCCAGTGTTGCCTCATTTTGGGTTTTCTTTATTGTGTCTACTTCCCTTTTTAGGTCTAGTATGGTTTTGTTCATTTCCATCATCTGTTTGGATGTGTTTTCCTGTTTTTCTGTAAGGACTTCTACCTGTTTGATTAGGTTATCCTGTTTTTCGTTAAGGATTTGTAACTCTTTAGCAGTGTTCTCCTGCAATTCTTTAAAAAACTTTTGTGCTTCCTCTTTATTGTCTTCTACCTGTTTACCAGTGTTCCTTTGTATTTCTTTAAGTGTGTTATTAAAGTCCTTCTTGAAGTCCTCTACCATCATCAGGAGATATGCTTTTAGATCTGTGTCTATCTTTTCCGGTGTGTTGGGGTGCCCTGGACTGGGCGAAGTGGGAGTGCTGGGTTCTGATGATGGTGAGTGGTCTTGGTTTCTGTTAGTAAGATTATTACGTTTACCTTTCGCCATCTGGTAATCTCTGGGGTTAGTTGTTGTTGTTGTCACTGTTTAAAGATTGGAGCAGAAGCTGTGTTCCACTCACCAGAAGTCTCAAAATCCTGTGGCGGGGGTCGTGGGTCGCTGGCAGTACCCCGGTGCTGGTCCAGCAGGAAAAGGCCTGTGGTCCTACTCAGGCAGGTTTCTGCTTCCCTAACTAATGCAGTCTCAGGTCCCGCGCGCAATTGGTTTGGAGCAGAAGCTGTGTTCCACTCACCAGAAGTCTTAAGATCCTGTGGCGGGTGTTGTGGGTAGCTGGCGAGTGTCAGCCGACCCTGCGCCCTTGCTACCCAGGTGCTTTTCTGACTGGAAGAGGCTTGTGGCCCTATGTAGGCCGGATTTCTCTCTCCCCAACCAGAGCAGTCTCAGGTCCTGCGTGACTGGACTGGAGCAGAAGCTGTGTTCCACTAACCAGCAGTCTCAAAATCCTGTGGCGGGGGTCGTGGGTAGCTGGCGGGTGTCAGCCGACCCTGCGCTCTAGCTACCCAGGTGCTGATCCGGCCGGATGAGGCCTGTGGCCCTACTCTGGCCGGTTTCTGCTTCCCTAACTAATGCAGTCTCAGGTCTCATGCGCAATTGGTTTGGAGCAGAAGCTGTGTTCCACTCACCAGAAGTCTTAAGATCCTGTGGCGGGTGTTGTGGGTAGCTGGTGAGTGTCAGCCAACCCTGCGCCCTTGCTACCCAGGTGCTTTTCTGACTGGAAGAGGCTTGTGGCCCTCAACCCTTACATTCTTATTCATCCCCAAGATCTAAATAACTTTAAAAGTCCCACAGTCTTTATATATTCTTAAAATTTCAATCTCTCTTAAAATCCAAAGTCTTTACAATTAAAAGTCTCTTAACTGTGGGCTTCACTAAAAAACTTCCTTCAAGAGGAAAAAATATCAGGGCACAGTCACAATCAAAAGCTAAAGTCAGTCTCGAACCATCCAATGTCTGCTATCCAACTCACGATTTTCTGGGCTCCTCCAAGGGCTCCTCCAAGGTCACTTCTCCAGCCATGCCCTTTGTAGCACACGTGTTGTCCTCTAGGCTCCAGATTCCTGTACTTCACTGCTGCTGCTGTTCCTGGTGGTCATCTCATGGTACTGGCATCTCCAAAACACTGCATGACCCCATCAGTCCGGGGCCATCAATGGCAACCGAGGCTGCACCTTCGCCAATGGCCTTCCATGGCCTCTCAGAGTGCCGAGCCTCAGCCATTCTTCATGACCCCTTCATGCCTCCAAAACCAGTACCACCTGGGTGACTCTTACACATTACCAAGTCCTGCTGCAGCACAAAATAAAACCTTGGTTATCTCTGGAACACAGCCTCTGTGCTCTCCGAAAACACTTCCCAGAAGATGTCACCTCAATAATGCTGGTCTCTTCTTAATCACCGCTAATTTCTTGGCTCCAGCTAACCAGCATCAATAGTCCCAGTAAGAAAAAGTTTTCACTTTAGTAGTTCTGGTATCTTGTTAATCACAGCTGATTCTTCAGCCCCAGCTAACCAGAACCACAGAATCTTCACAATCCAAAATAGCAATGGCCCTGAAAAGAGTTTTTAATTTTCCCTCTGAAATTTCACAAGCCAGGCCTCCATCTTCTGCACTGTTCTCAACATTATCTTCCAAGCTCCTACACAACATCTGACAGAGCACTTAACACGGATGGATCTTCTAGCCCATAGTTCCAAAGTCCTTCCACAGTCCTCCCCCAAACATGGTCAGGTTGTCACAGGAATACCCCACTATGCTGGTACCAATTTGTCTTAGTCAGGGTTTCTATTCCTGCACAAACATCATGACCAAGAAGCAAGTTGGGGAGGAAAGGGTTCATTCGGCTTACACTTCCATAGTGCTGTTCATCACCAAGGAAGTCAGGACTGGAACTCAAGCAGGTCAGAAAGCAGGAGCTGATGCAGAGGCCATGGAGGGATGTTCTTTACTGGCTTGCCTCCCCTGGCTTGCTCAGCCTGCTCTCTTATAGAACCCAAGACTACCAACCCAGAGATGGTCCCACCCACAAGGGGCCTTTCCCCCTTGATCACTATTTGAGAAAATGCCTTACAGTTGGATCTCATGGAGGCATTTCCTCAACTGAAACTCCTTTCTCTGTGACAACTCCAGCTGTGTCAAGTTGACACAAAATAGCCAGTACACTTAGTCTCAGGAGGTCACAAGTATTACTGCTGGTACTCTCCTTTTACTAACCTCAATCCCACCTAAGTAGACTCAGCAGGAAGGAGCAGACACCTGTGCTGCTTACAGGGAAGACTGCCAAACCCACAGATAGCATTAATATGGGATAATAAAGGATAAAATTCTTCACCTTCAGATATGTGATTAGACACCAGTACTAAACATACAAATATTTGTGTACACAATAAGCCTTTAAGCCACACGAATTCTCATCAAAAGATTCATCTCTGTCCGTTTTCAAAATTATATTAACTTTTCTTAGTCTTAATTGTTCTCCAATATCTTTAGTGTTTCCAGTTTTTCTTAAAAGCTCTGTCTAGAGTGTGGTGCTGCACTTGAGTTCATAAGTTAGAAACTGGGACAGAGATGAATGGCACCAATTTTACATGCTGTACAGACACATTAGTCATGTGAACGGTCTTGGAATTCTTCAATTTCATCACTTCTGAATGCTTTTAGTGAAATGATAGATGAGAAAGATGGGGAAAAGATTGGAAATGCCAGGTCATCATTGGTCTGGTGGCTTCTCCAGACTTACACAAGAATAGGTGTCAAGACCAATTACGATTTACCATTTCTGACTTTTTCCTCTATTGTTACTGTACTGTAAAGTCCCCTTAAGCATGAAGCACTGAAGCAAGTATGTAAATATGATACAGGTTGCTATAATATAGCAAAAAATGACAAACATGAGCACACATCATAGTGTTCAGAAGCTGAACAATCAACTATCTCTCTTCTACTAGTCTTGAGGCAGAAGGTGCTGACTCAGTGCTCAGTGGAGTCAGTACTGTATCTCTATGTTCTCATGACTTCCCTGTGACTTCTTCTGTCCCAAGATATCACATCTGAGGTCACAGAAAATAGAGAAGGTGGAAAGAATCTTCCAGGAGACTCTTTAGGTGGATCCATGGCTACCATTGGTATTAAGAAAGTATGTAATGAACATAAGGGTTTCACTTTTCTAGACTTCTGGGGAAGATGAGCAAGGTGAAGGATCATTATTCATCCAATGCCATCCCCCAGGGGATAGACTGGAGCAGAGGTTTCAGGGAAAGATGGATGTGTTTCAGACAACAATGGATGTGTTTATAAACTCCAAGAGAACCCAACTAGTGACAGGCTTGGGCAGAGCATCAGGTGGAGAGATATTAGAGTGAAAGTTCTCTGTACTTGGGACAGTGCAGCTAGTAAGCAGCTGGATTGATTTTCACTGTCACCAGTGTCTGGACCACACATTGAGAGCACCCTGGTTCACAGTGGCTCTCATTTTTCTGTTTGATTCCTTTGGGATTATTTAAAAACTAGTTCGCCTTCTGTTGTTCAGAAATGCTTTAAGCATCTCACTTACAGCTTTCTGAGCTGGAAGCCTCTTCCTTGGTGTTGGGTGTGAGGTTGTGATACTTTTGAGGTCTAATGGGACCTTTTAAGCCTCTAGGGATGCCATTCTCCATGATTAATACTGGCTTTCAGGGTGTATTCGGTCTCAGAATTCACTGAGTTAGTTCCAGAGGGAATAGATTGTTATAAGGAGTAAGCCCAGACCCTCCAAGGTCTCATCTTTATTAGGTGAGCTCTTCCTCTTACATGCACTCCCTCTGTAACATCATCACCCCTACCAGAGCTGAGCTGATGCCTGCTCCATTGGCTCTCCCACACTGTGAGCTAATTAGACGTGTGTGTGTGTGTGTGTGTGTGTGTGTGTGTGTGAGAGAGAGAGAGAGAGAGAGAGAGAGAGAGAGAGAGAGAGAGAGGGTTATCAGCCTCAAGTACTTTGCTCTAGCAACAGGACACAGACCGTGACACAAACAAATAGTTTAAAAATGCTGTAGATTGGAGTGAAGCAATCATGAAAGAACTACCAGCAGCAGTAGATTACTTCAGCATCCAGGAGGCAGCATATTCAGACTTGTGCGTATGCCAGACACCTAGGTTCTGCAGACCTGCAGGTTACAGATCAGCCTGTCTGGATTCGAGACTGATAGCTTGTGTTTCTAACAGGTGCCAGGTGCTTCTAGCTCAAAGGTCACACCTTAGCTAGGTTGGGAAAGGCTGAGGTGAAGAGAAGGGACAGGGAGCATAGACAAGTATGTTGTGGATATATTGCAAAGGGAGGTAGAAACTGTTTCAGCAGAACATGCTGGCAACAGCTTGTTGTGCTCCACATCTGTTTTTACTTGCTGTAAAATACACTCATATAATCTGAATTTAGGGTCAAGGAGCATTGTGTGTTTAAGGTCATCTTATGTAACACTAAAATAAAGACAAATACTTGACATCCATTTCAATTACGCACTTGGAGGAGGGGAATAAATGTGCAGCGTGCCATCTCTACTGTTATCTTCTTTGGAGGCGGAGTGTTGAAAGGAGGCTTTTGCAGGACTGGGACATCAATGCCAGCTCTGTCCCTTCCCATCTACACAGCCTACCTGATGACCCCACTTTATACCAATCAGGCAAAACAGAGCCATAGGTTACTAGAGGAGTGACCCTAGGATAGATGACAAGAGTCCAGAAGACCAGCAACCCTCCAAAAGCTAGGTCAGAAAACTCCGTTCTTTATCCTCTGTGCTCTGGCTTCTCTAGTCCTGAACTGTAGATGCATCCTGTGCTCTTAAGGGAAGAGAAGGAATATTTTCAAAGACAGTATGTTCTTTACCATATAGAAGAATTGGGTAAAATAATGACTGCATAACTGCAACATGTGCACACATATGTCCCTCCGTGTATGCATATTTGCACTAACCACTTGTCCCTTCTCTTGGAGGGCTTTGCTTTGGCTCATGGTGGGTGATTGTGAGGAGGACTTCACTGACTCATCTCACTACTCTACGCTGTCATTGTCTTCTACTCCTTCCTGTGACTCAGCCTGGACCCCATGCCTGTCTTTGACAAATACATCTTATTAGAAGTGTCAGTGAGTCTGTCCTGAATATGGTATAGCTGACAATTCTCACTGCCAGATACCTAGTGACTCCACTTTATGCCAAGCAGGCAAAACAGAGCCATAGGTTACTAGAGGAGTGAACCCAGGAGAGATGACAAGAGTCCAGAAGACCAGCATCACTCCAGAACCTGGGTCAAAAAACTCAGTGACTGCAGTTTTAACCCACCTACTCAGTGTTCTCTTGTGTTTCCTAGCAAGTGGTGATACATGGCTAGAAAATCATCTGTATTCATAAGACAATTAAATAATGCAGTCCTAATGCTATCTGTGAGCAAGACCACCATTACTGAATTTACACACAGGGAGTGTGGAAATCATTCAGCCAGGACCCTTCAGTTTCTGCATAGATGCTGTATTCATACCCATACAGACTTGGGAGAGCTAAACAAACCTTATCATACCACATGGACGCAGGTACTTCCTAGGCAGCCTCACCTTACCACCAAGACTGATGTTTGCCTATAGCTGATCATGGCTTTCACTGCCTGACAGGGAGCTGAGGAAAGCCTGTTGAACCAGCACAGCAGTTGAGTGGTCATACTTTATTTGCTTCCTGTGAGAAGCAGAGGAATCTTTCATATTGGAGCTGCGGCTGGGGGAAATGCTAGTTGGGCCCTCTGTGCTTTGACTGCTTCCTGCTTAGAAAGTGGGTCCTGGTTCCTGGTTTTAGTGAGTACCTATTCCGCCAGTGACCGTAAGTCTCTTATGGGCCAAGTACTGGTCTCCTTCAACACAGTCACCTAGGCAGAGTCCGTGCCATATCCACTCCCTCTGAAAGGGTGACCCGTCTTGGTAGTCCTTGGAAGACCTTATGATTTTCTTGAAAGACTGAGAGAATACACTGAGGAGCAACACTGAACAAAGAAAGTGTGTGCTGTAGCTGGTCTTTTTATACTTTGTGTGTTTTTCTTTCTTTCATTCTTTTCCACCTTCCCCTCTCCCCTTTCAACTCCAAACATAACTAGGAGAGAAAGGGATAGAGGGGAAAGGAAAAAGATCCCTGAATAAATTCAGGTATCAGAAAGGGGAACCATTATCATTAGAGTACTTCCTGCTGATTGGGGATGCTTAGTTCCTTGGAGCAAGTTTGATCTTTGCCTTCAGGATATCTAATGTCTTCTTGTTGCTTTCTTCTTTGTGCACTACTACTTAACAAACCACGACTCACAGCAACCAGCAACTCACCAAACTCTCTGGGCCTTACTTAGCATTTATATACCCTCTGAAAAGTCCTCATAATTTGCAACATCACACAACCACAGAAACTATCCACAGCTGGCAAAATCACGCCTCTGCTAGGGCAGGAGGCAAATCATACTCAGCTGCTGCAAAGCAACCTCATATCCCCACACCTGGCATGAAAAGGAAAACATATGCTTATAATGTTTCTGTGTTTTGTAAAGAAACCAAAATTCCAGAATTCCCATTGCGCTGTGCCATATTTAAGGTCACAGAGAGTTACCGAGAGGTAATAGAACACTAGACTAGAAGGGAAAGGACTAAGAGAGGTGGGCCTTAGACTGTGGGTCCCACTAAGCTTCCAATGTGGGCAAGATAACTCTCTATTGTCTGGTCTGGGGTTCTTTTCTGGTGACTTTGGAGGTCTTGTGCATTTTTAAACCTGTCTTGCCTGTATCTTCAAGTTCTAAACCAAAGAAAACTCAAGTTCTAAACCAAAGAAAACAACAAAACCTGATCTGGACCCTTGCAAGGCATGTTAGTATGCTTTTTGCTATTATAATGAAAGACCTGAGGCAGGCCAACTTTGCATAGAAATGTAAGTTATTTTCTATTTCATACTTTTGGGGCTTGAATATGCAAATGGCATGATGCAGGCAGGCTAGAAAGAGCCCTGCCAGAAGCAAATAAGAGTGTGTATGTGCATTCATGTGTGTTTGTGTGTGTGTGTGTCTATCTGTGTGTGTGTCTGTGTGTGTGTGTGTCTGTGTGTGGTCTATGTGTGGGAAGAGGTGAGGGTATAATAATTCTGAGGGTGACCTTTGTGAGGATGTACTACTAGGCCAGCAGAGTGTTAAAGATCCCCATATCCAGTATAGAAACCCAATATCTAAACATGAACCTTTGCAAATCAAACAATGGACAGACCCATGCATTTTCCTTAGAGTTGGGCTGTTCTGGTCTTTGCATATACCTCATTGCCTACCAATGAGGATGTGTAATTGGTCAATACAAATTCTTCCAGCTACAAGTTTCCTGGAAAGGAATTCACTAATCGCCTCAGCACCTGGAAACTCAGACCTCTTGCAAACAGCCTTTCTGTTCTCACTTTTCCATTAGGTCATATCAAGAACATGTCTGATTTTCCTGCCTATAAGTAAGGTCCTCTAAGCCTTGAGAAACAACACATTTCTCAGAATGGCAGAAATTTAGGAGATGGGTGCAATGTTGGTGGTGTGTCTAGGTGGGATTAAGACATTAATTATGATAACTCTGCTCTGCTAACTCTATTAATAATTGATACAGAGAAAGCCTACCAGGCCTGGGGTTGGATAGGCATTTTGGAAATATCAAAATGCTGTGATGTACTCAGAAAAAAACTCAAGGAAGTATTAGGACATCACTTTAGAACTCTTTCTCTCTAGCCACTATCAAAGCCAATTGCTTCGACAGAATTATCCAAACAAACACAATGAATCTGGATCAGTTCTTTCCCTCCTTCTGGTAATTAGCACACACGTGTAAATTGACTCTGAATCTTGCTAAATATTAACTTCTTTACAGTCATCATAGGTTTCCCATTAGGGACATGAATCTCAATTAAAACACAATATCTATCCATCTATTCATCTATCTGTCTCTCTATCTATCTATTTATCTATCTTTCCCCCTCTACCCATCACTCTGTACAGCTGTAAAGCTTTTCCTTGGTTTAAGTTGACTTATTTTAATAAGATTTCCCTCTGATTTTATATATTCTTTGAAAACTACTCATATTAAGATACTAGATGTCAGGTCCCAAAGAACTCAGGACAGGTGGCTAACTGGTGCCTATTAGCATACTAAAGTGGGTGCTGGCTCCCAGGCTCACTCAGTACATGTGGCTTCTCTCAGCTCTTCTCACCCCACTGGAGCTACCCAAACTTCTATAGTATGCTTCCCTTCCCTTCCTCTAGTTTCTGATTCCTATATAACCCTGCTGTTTCTACCATGGGCTTTTTTGGTTTCTTTTGCCCTCTCATCTCTTGGTCCTATCTTTCTGTCTCCCTTGCCCCTGCTTCTTCTCTTTCTCTTTCATCCCCAATCCCTCTCTTTTCATGGCCAGGTTCAGTCCGCATGGCCTGGTTCAGTCTGCATAGCCTGGTTCAGTCGTCTGCTGGTCATATTTGTTCTGCTGCTTTCTTTCCCTGCTCTGGATTCTTCCTGATGCCTCTGGTTGTACATATCTACATACCTTTATATCTACAACAAGAATTTTGCAGATATATTCCTCCACAAGGATGTTTTAAACCATGATGCTTTGAATGGTCTATAATCCTCTAGGAGCATTGCCTTTTATTTCAAGGAAATGACTAGGGTTCAGCCCTGGCAGTTGCCTATGGCAAATAAAGTCATATAATAGTGAAAGCTTGAGTTCCACATTGATTCCCATAAAACCCACAAACCTAGGGGCTAAGATCAGGTGTCACAAACCTAGCTGACTGCTCTGCAGATGAATCTCTCATCCCAGCCAGGTACATGCACATGGAAACAAGTATTCTGAAAAGCATACATAGGTGGGAACCTTTCCCAGAGGGTTAGGCTTCTCATTTGACCAATAAATGGTTGATTCGATGTGCCATTTTTTTTCTCTAGTGCATGGTAATCAAAATTATGACTAATACAAGGGCTCAATGGGATGGTGGGGTTTTCTTGGTATTTTTTTTAGGGTGTGATCTGTGTGTGTGTGTGTGTGTGTGTGTGTATGTGTGCGCGTGCGCCTCTGAGTATGTGTGCTGTGTTTTTAGTAGTATGAATAGTCAAAAGAAAACTCACAACGATAGTTGTTGGAGGGTATGTGGAACAGCATATGTGCAGTCTGGAAACAGTTTACTTAGGGAAATAATTTTGTAGTGAAGATCCTGAAGACAAGAGTGATCTCACCTCTCAAAGACATGGGGAGCATCAGATCATAGATGCACGGGCCTTTGTATGGTACCCATATGGAAATCCATTTTGTATCTGGTACAGGTGAAAACTGAGTAGGGATGTGGATGCCAATAGCAGGACACATACTTGCAAAAACCCTTCAAGCAGGAACAGTGATAAGAGATGAGCTTAGAACACTCCTCCATTGTTGGAGGGATTGCAAGCTTGTACAACCACTCTGGAAATCAGTCTAGCGGTTCCTCAGAAAATTGGACATGGTACTACTGGAGGATTCTGCAATACCTCTCCTGGGCATATATCCAGAAGATGTTCCAACTAGTAAGAAAGAAACATGCTCCACTATGTTCATAGCAGCCTTATTTATAATAGCCAGAAGCTGGAAAGAACCCAGATGCCTCTCAACAGAGGAATGGATACAAAAAATGTGGTACAATTACACAATGGAGTACTACTCAGCTATTAAAAAGAATGAATTTATGAAATTCCTAGGCAAATGGTTGGACCTGGAGGGCATTATCCTGAGTGAGGTAACACTATCACAAAAGAGCTCAAATGATATGTACTCACTGATAAGTGGATATTAGCCCAGAAACTTAGAATACCCAAGATATAAGTTACAATTTGCAAAACACATGAAACTCAAGAAGAACGAAGACCAAAGTATGGACACTTTGCCCCTTCTTAGAATTGGGAACAAAACACCCATGGAAGGAATTACAGAGACAAAGTCTGGAGCTGAGACAAAAGGATGGACCATCTAGAGACTGCCATATCCAGGGTTCCATCCCATAATCAGCTTCCAAATGCTGATACCATTGCATACACTAGCAAGATTTTGCTGAAAGGACCCAGATATAGCTGTCTCTTGTGAGACTATGCCAGGGCCTAGCAAACACAGAAGTGGATGCTCACAGTCAGATATTGGATGGATCATAGGGCCCCCAATGGAAGAGCTAGAGAAAGTACCCAAGGAGCTAAAGGGATCTGCCACC
Organism: Mus caroli; assembly: GCF_978045245.1. NCBI lineage: Eukaryota > Metazoa > Chordata > Mammalia > Rodentia > Muridae > Mus > Mus caroli. The sequence continues at coordinate 30,028,414 of NW_028227257.1, read as the reverse complement.
CTATAGGTGGAACAACATTATGAACTAACCAGTACCCCGGAGCTCTTGACTCTAGCTGCATATGTATCAAAAGATGGCCTAGTCGGCCATCAGTGGAAAGAGAGGCCCATTGGACATGCAAACTGTATATGCCCCAGTACAGGGGAACGTCAGGGCCAAAAAGTGGGAGTGGGTGGGTAGGGGAGTGGGGGGGGTGGGTATGGGGGACTTTTGGGATAGCATTGGAAATGTAAATGAGGAAAATACCTAATTAAAAAAAAACAATGGAAAAAATAAATTAAAAAAAAAAGAGAGAGATGAGCTTAGAGCATCCACAAGAGGTTAGATTATCTGCCAGGTTGATAGGTTTGTACTTCATTCTATGGGTGTGATGAGGGTTTGGCAGGATGTATGCAGTGGGAAAATGGGATGGTTGGCTTTTGTGAAGTAGTCACAGACAAGGATGAGTATGAAAGTTTTAAGGCAGGCAGAAGCAGAGACCAAGTTACAGAGAGTAGGTGCCAGACTTGAATCAAAGTGTTGCCTATTGGCTATAGATGGGCACGAGTTGGGCTACTGTGACTCAGGATGGTTCTGGAGTTTCAGATGGAGTGACTGCATTGTAATCTTCATACGGACAAGGTTGTTGCCTCTTTTGCTTTTGTAAATTCAGCATCTGATACCTAGCCCTGAGTCCCAGTGCTTGGAATGAGTCTGGTGCTTTCTGTATAGTTGAGTGAGTAGAAAGGGTGATGAAAGAAGGCAGAAACCTTCCTTCTGTATCGAAACCTGTATAAGAACTTTGTCCCAGTGCTAATGTGAGCCAGTCATACTTAGAGGGTTAGCATGGCTGGGTGCTAATGAAGGCATGAAGGCACTATTAACATCAGAAGTGTCCTGAGTCCTAAGACTAGTGGTACTCATCCACTGAGAGGAGGATCAAGTTCTGTTTCCTCATCACCTGAACATATGATACCTGAGCAGAAGATTGGCTTGTGGTTGAGGAGTTGCATAGAGGTTGAAAGATACAGTAACAAAGGGTTCAGAGTCAGGAACTGCCTGGGTGCTCAGATGAATGAATTATAAATCAAACATACTGACAACAGAGATTTTATTAATGTCCAGCTGGAAGGCTCCAAGGTTAGCAATGTGATGGTTGAACTGAGGAAGAAAAAAGAGAGAGCGCCTTGGAGGTGAGAGACCAAGACGATCCAGAGCTAGTAAGTTAGCAAACATTGACATTACAAAATGGCTTAACTCATAGTGAAGAGAGAAAGGACCATTCCTTCTTGGAACTTGTCTTGACAATGCCCTTGGTATTGAGCCCTAACAGAAGTTAGGGACAGGAAGAGAGAAGCCAGTCAACTGGAATGGAGAGCAACTGACAGAAGACAGGTTACAGAGTGGAAATGCTATCCAGAGGAGCAGGTCTTCTCATTCCTGCTACAGTTCATGTACTAGGTGGGGTTGGCTGGCTCCCCACATAAACCCCACTATGGCCAGGCAGTGGTGGTGCATGCCTTTAATCCCAGCACTTGGGAGGCAGAGGCAGGTGGATTTCTGAGTTCGAGGCCAGCCTGGTCTACAGAGTGAGTTCTAGGACAGCCAGGGCTACAAGGAAAAACCCTGTCTTGAAAAACAAACAAACAAACAAACAAACAAAAAAACCCACTGTGAAGGCAGAGGAGACCTGAAGTGGCAGGTACTATGTAGTTCTTGATCCTGTGATGTCTCCAGGTAAGAACTTGGCAGTGCTAGTTTTATCCTAAGGAAGACCTACAGGTCCTTCTTATAACTTTGCAATGTATAAGGGCTTTTGTGAAGTTCTTGCCCACTCTGTACATCTCTGTGTCCCTACTTTCTTGGAAGAATAACATACTGTTATATTCAGTGTCTGAGAAACTTTGATACCTTGTGTGTTTGTTTATTATGTAGATATTTAACTAAATTGTTATATAACCTTTTCTAGTCACAAAGACAACGATACATGAACTTGCAACATCTTGGACGCTAACAGTTGTTTTATGTACAGCACTAGTGGATTTAAGCCAAGACAAGGATGGAATACCATGGTCCAAAGGGCAGACTTGCTTTTCTAGCATGGGATATTTCAATTATATTTTGTGGCCTGAACTTCCATATGTTTCTCATAAGCATCACAAGATGACGTGTATTATTATCAGACAGGACACCAGTGCCATGGTATGCTCTATCTGACTTCAGCTTGCTGAAGGTCAACTCTAGACTGGTCTAGAAGTTCCTCCCCTTCAATGCCATTTTTGAATACGACATTCATCTCTCATTGTTGTCTCTGTCTTGGTTCATATCTCAGAATAGCTCCATGTATAAGCTGAGCACATTTCTGCTTGAGCAGCCAATGCTATTTTGTGATGCCAGTGAGGTAGATGATCTCTCATGGTCTATGATTTTGAACTCATTATGGCTCCTAAACATCATCATGTAGAGCTCTTAGAAAGGTGTAGAACACATACTAGGTGTGGTCTAGAGAAAGGAAGTTAGGTCATGTCCTTGAAAGTGACATTAGTTGAACATTTCTTTAGGTGCTTCTTGGCTGTTCAATATTCCTCAGTTGAAAAATCTTTGTTTAGCTCTGTACCCCTTTTTAATGGTGTTATTTGATTTTCTGGAGTCTAACTTCTTGAGTTCTTTGTATATATTGGATATTAGCCCTCTATTGGATTTAGGATTGGTAAAGGTTATGCATCAATGGGGAGAGAGGTTCTTGATCCTGTGAAAGCTCGATAGATTCCCCAGTGTAGGGAAATCGAGGACAGGGAGGTGGGAGTAGGTGGGTGGGTGGAGGAATGCTCTCATAGAAGCAGGGGGAGGGAGGATGGGATAGGGGGCTTCCTGGGGGGACCAGGAAAGGGGATAAGTTTGAAATGTAAATAAAGAAAATATCCAATAAATAAATAAATAAATAAATAAATAAATAAATAAATAATAAATGGATGAAAGAAAGAGAGAAAGAGAGGAAGAAAGAAAGAAAGAAAGAAAGAAAGAAAGAAAGAAAGAAAGAAAGAAAGAAAGAAAGAAAGAAAGAAAGAAAGAAAGAAAGGAGGGAGGGAGGGAGGGAGGGAGGGAAGGAAGGAAGGAAGGAAGGAAGGAAGGAAGGAAGGAAGGAAGGAAGGAAGGAAGGAAGGAAGGAAGGAAGGAAGAAAGAGACATTAGTATTTGTCCTCTTCTTTCTCTTTTACTTATCAAATGTCATGAGATAGCAGCCTGTTCTGCCACATCCCCACAGGATGTGTTGTACTTCCAAAGGCCCAAAACCATAGATCCAATAGACCACGAATGGAACCCATGAAGCCACATAAGTCCTTTAAGCTTTTTATCTCAGGCATTTTACAAAAGTGACAGAATGCTGACTCATTCACTGAAGAGGAGCATGAGGAGGGCAGCTTTGACTCACTGTACTGTGTCCCTGAGATGTACCAAACTGGCAGCCAATATCAAATTGTGATTGCAACAAGTCCATGAAGGAACAGTCTTTTCTCCAAATACAGGAGGGTTTATATGGACAGAAATAGCTTCAAATCTTAGGACTTGGACTTGTGCTTCAAAGTCCACAATGCAGGAGTAACACAATCCCAAAGCTGTTGGGGATTTAAGTGAGACCATATTGGCAAACGTCTGCTAAAGTCTGGTGGCATTCTAGGTAAATAGTGGCTGTAGCTAAGTGAAGGTCACTATTATTTTTACATTGAAAAAAAAAGTCCTATCTTAACTGCATGGCTCAGGAACAACCAGAGTGTGACCCTGTTCCCTGCCTTTTCATGTGTATTTGGGGTACACCTATCAGTCTCTATCAGCAAGCCAGCTGGCATGTCAACAGGGATGGCACTGAACCTGTGGTTCAGTTAGAACAGCGGTTCTCAGCCTTCTTAAATGCTGTGATGCTTTAATATAGTTAATGCTGTAGTGACCCCCTAACCATAAAATTATTCCATGGCTACTCCATAACTGTATTTTTCTATTGTTATAAATCATAATATAAATATCTGATATGTAGGATATCTGATACGAAACCCATAGGAAAGGGTCATTCAATCCCCCCCAAGGGGTTAAGAACTGCTGAATTAGAAGTACTATCATCTAAGATAAAGATGAAAAGCTCACTGTCACAAAGTTTTCTCCTTTTATTTAGATTCCCTCTTATTTGTTCCAAAGCCGCACTAGAAAGGATGTGAGTTTTGATTGATGCTAGGAAACCTAGATGTAGGTGTTTAACCTTAGGCAAGATAACAGATAACTGGCTTCCCTCGCCATCTGTTTCCTCACCTATAATATGAACACCATAATTCTTCCTGGCTGATGTTGGCAAGCTGTCCACCAAGGATGATGAGTGTCTGTGGCTCACCAATAATAAATTCTACTCCTCCCGTTACTAGGTGGGCAGTAAAGTTTGATACTAAATCAAATGTTCCTATAAAAGTTCATGGAGGTGGGGAAACGTATTTGCTTCCATGCTGCAGATATTTACAATAGTCTCATCTTTATTTATTTTTCAGTGGCAACCTTTGTATCTCTTTCTAATTCTCACATTCTACCCAATTCCTTCATAAAAAGAACAACTGGACACTTTTGATTTTCTTTGCCCTAAATCCAGCTTTAGAGAGCACATTAAAGGGTTTTACAATATCTTCACAAGCATGATTCAGTTCTCTTACGATCTTACTGTCAGCTTGTACTTTCTTAGAAGCATACAATATTATCTGAACTTTATTGAAAAGCCTTGGATAGTTGGCATCCAGACTTGACAACCAACAATTCTTTCTATTTTAATTCAGTTTTTTTTAACATCATAAATAAAATCCTTAGAGTTCAAAATAATAACAAGGGTCTGAGTACCTGGTGAGAAAGGAACAGGTCTTGTCGTCCCTATGGACTGTACATACTATAAGGAAGTACCAGACAATCGGATGGTCTCGTGAATCCAAAATTTCCTTATATTGATTCTTTGCTAAAAGTTTGCCAGATACCAGGTTTTAGATGACCCTAGAGCCATTGCTTCTGAAGAGAAAACCCAGAGAGTTGGTGAAACATCCCATCGAGGGTTTCAGAATTTAGCTAATGATACAACAAATATTTGATGATTATATTGTATTTTGATTATGTATCTCATCTGTAGGTTCACTACTTCTGGAATTAGATGGGAAATGTTGGCTAAATGCTTACAATTTCTGGTCTTCCCAGTCTATGTTATCTGTCTATGGTTTTACATTAGAAGCCTAACACAGGTTTTCATACAGAGAAGTCTTTGTTGTCCGTGTGATGCATAGACAAGCTAGGATAGTAGTTACTCAGCTCTTTCCCAGACCTTAGCACAGGGTGCTTATCACATAGTGGTATGAAAGCTTGGACCATAAGAAAGAATTGTGCTGTGAGCTTAGAAGAAAGACTCAAAGCACCGGAGTTTATCAAGCCATGACACAGAAAGCTGTGCATATTGATGGCCAGACTTGATAGCTGAGACGTATGCAGACCTGAGGCCATCCACACACCCTTGTGCTGCAAGTCACCCATTGCTTCCAAAGTACCCACTGCCTTCTTGTAATCAAGAGTTCTAAGAACGCTTAACAAAACATATTAATTCTTCACAGGTACTTAGGAATTTAGCCTATATTGTCATGTATAGACACTGATTTCAGAAAATATCTCAGACTTGCTCACTTTGCATGAGCAAAACTTGGTACCATTCGATCAATATCTCCTTGTCACCACCCCTGCGATTTCCAGCCTCTGTCCTTCACCATTCTGCTTTGCTACATCCATAAATCTGACTGCTTTACATTCTCTATATCATGTATGTGGAATCTGACCTGTGTCTTAGTTTATTTAATACATGTCCTCCAGGTTCATCTATATGGCCAATAGTAGGAACTGTTGCTTCTTTTTTCTTTTTCTTTTTTTTTTTTAAAGAGGAAATACTATTCCACCATATTTATGTAACCATTGTCTTTATTTGTTCATCCATTGAAGAACACTTAAGTTGATTATGAATCTTGCCTCTTGCAAATGGCCCTGCAGGGAACACAATTCACTTGTGTCTTTCCAGAGACCAATTCCATTTCCTTTAGATATATGTCCAGTAGTAGGATTTCTGCATCATACAGTGGTTTTGCATCTCTCTCTCTCTCTCTCTCTCTCTCTCTCTCTCTCTCTCTCTCTCTCTCTCTCTCTCTCTCTCTCTAAAGGAATATCTACACTGTTTTCCACAAGGACTGTTCTGGTCAAAGATCTTGATATTCATGAATGCCACCATTTGAAGGAGAGGTGGAAATATTTATTGATCTGATGATGTTCTGACTGGTTGGAAAGGAACAGGAAATGGGGTTTTGTGTTCTCTCATTATCCCACCTGCTGGTACTCAGTTATTTCAGGAGCCATGGAAGATAATTGGTTTACATTCACCACAGTCTGCCTCTGCTACCCAGCAAGGCTGCATCACATGCTGTCCATAAGCACAGTCAGGACATTCACCGGTGGCTATGGAGAGCTGCCAATGCCTACCAGCCTGTAGTGGCATAAGTACTTATGGCACAGAATTTTGATTATGTGGCATGTATATCTTGGGATGGTTCCTGTCTAGGTTCCATAGCCATGCAGAGAATTCTTATGGTACATATAGCTTCTCTCAATGGCTTATCTGAACAGAGCTGGTTTGGTGGTAGCAGAGACAGCAGGGACCAGATGTATTTGTAATAAATTAGCAAAGAGCCACTCTCCTGTCATGGAGAAATTAAGTCATAGTTGAAATCTTTATGAACAGTTTCCATATATAATGCTGACTCCTGATTACCAGCCAAGGGACTGAAGAGCATCATTGTATTATAAATTATGTCATTGCAGTTTGTTTTTATTACTCTAATCAAAGCATATTTCAAATACATATCTGTGCATTTTGAAGAACTATGATCACTACCCCCATATGCTTAGTGGAAAGAAAAATGACCAAATGATGGATGTTAGGAACGGGAAACAGAAAGACTCAGGCAGTCAGCCTGTCACTGAGTATGAGTTTGCTACCAGACTTCAAAGCTGGTGCCTGTGCATCTGAGCAAGCCAAAGCATCAGGATAGGCTGACATCTCTGCTGCCCCAGAGGATGTTTGACTTACTCAGTTATATCTCATAAACAGCACATGAAATTATGCCAAAATGATGCTTACATCTTTAAAAGTAAGTGAATACTGTTGTAAGGTATTATTGATAGAAAGTGGCAGAAAAAAATTGAAAAACCCAAAATGTTATACCTATTATATACCTTCCATCCTTGGCCCCATAAATGGATGTGTATAACAGGCCCACACACTCTATTCAGCTAATGATCAGTATTCATACAGGCTTATACAAAATTCATAAACTCATTTAAAATATGAGTGAATGTGTGTGTTAGTGTGTATGTGTGTGTGTCTTAACCACCCAGATTTCAACATTTTTCAGGTATTAATGTTGTAGATGACAACATCATTTAGTAAGGGCAGGATGCTGAGCACACCTGGAGAGCAGATGTGAACAGAATTTCGGTTAGACAGAAAACTCATCCTTGTCATAAAAACGCCTTCTCTAAGATTACCCTAAAAAGTCTCTCTTTGGAGATTAACCCCAAGTACCTCACAAATGACTTCTCTTCTAATGTCCCATAGCCCAAATCTTCTCCATAAGTAATGGAGGAAAGCCTTAACTACCTGAGGCAGAGTTAATATCTTCTGAGAGTTGTTGAGTTGCAGAAGTATGAAGCCTTCAATCCAGAGACTCTGAAATTGCAGCATCTATTGAATAATGTCAACAAAGCTCCCACCAAGCCTCAACAAGTATCTCACTCGCCACGGGATGCTCAGCAGCCAGCGCTTTCTCAAGATGCACTACCCAACACACATCAGAGAAAAGGCATCTTGGTACAGGAGCTGAGGCTGGAGGATTGTAAAGGTTTAAAACTTTGGTTACATAATAAGTTCTAGATCATCCAGGATTACATTGTGAAATAATACCTCAAAAACTAATAAAAAAATAGATAGAAAGGCAAAAAAAAATGCATCTGAGGTCAAGTGTTTGCCACAAAAACACCTTAAAATATACTTTGTACTTCACTGAACCTGAATGTCTATAATGACACCTATTTGTGTTTCATCTGCCAGAGATTCTCCAGTGAAACATCTAATTGTAAATGGGTGACAAGCTTCTGCTGCTGCTGCTGGAGAGTTTGTCACTTTTCATGTACCAAACTCATCATGAGTAGTAGCAAAGGCAGTGCAGCTGCAATCCACAAGGACAATGTAGTTGAATGTGGGACATAAAACCATACCAGGAAGTTTGGTAAGGTAGAGCAGGTTTAGACCTGGAGACTTGGTGGGCACACACCTGAGGCTTAGGGGACTCCCAGTTCCCTTCCAGACTCCTGACTTGGAACACATGTGCCATACTTCTCACATAAAAGAGATGTGACCACACATTGTGTAGGCTCAAGATTTCCTTCCCAGACATTCTTCCCCGCAAAAGGTATTTAATCTCAGGCCCACCCTGAGAAGTGGATTATGGTTTTACACACCCACTTTCTGCCATAACAATCAATTATTTGGAATCATGGACTGGCTCTTTGTATCAAAATCCACTGTTGGGATCCATGGAGAAGGCCTTTGCTCCAGAGCTGCTACTGAATCTCCCCTAGAAGGCCTCTCTATACTCTCAGCCATAACCACCACCTGTCAAGCCAAGGACAATCACTGTGTGACCAGCTGAAGATCCCCTTCCCCCTCTCCATCCCCAGGCTAGACCCAGCCCATGGGCCCCCACTTAGTTCTCTGCTCTTCTCAGGTTCCCAGTAGTGCCTCAGTGTCCAAGGGGCTGAGAACCCCATGGCCTCTGGCTTTGTTACAGGCCCAGGGGCTCCTGATCCAGCAGCAATGTAGGGGTAAGTGCACTCAAACTCCTTGCCACCATGCCCAGTGGTGGAGCAGATGCAGGACCTATAACCCTACAGTTAAAAACACTAGTGTTGATATATTTGGCTCCTAGGATGCCTCTAGTGGACCCTTGACAAATCTTCTCACCACTTCCCTATACCCGCCTTGCATTGCTCACTTGGGTTTATCATAACAGCTTCCTTAGATGCTCTCAGGAAAATGTTTCTTTGGGCCTGAAGCAAGAGAGAAGCCAAGAAAATGACTCAGTGAATACTAATGGTCTGACCAATGTGACTCACCCTCACAAAAGGATTGACTGGGACTATCAAAGCCAAAGCCATGGAAATCATGTCATTTAAGGAAGTGTCCTGGGCTATTAACCATATAGAAAGCATCAAATCTGATCTAGGGATACTCAGCTGCTTTCTGATTTGATATGAGGCCAGCTCCACAGGCAAGAATTCATGTCGGTCTTTATAAACTTGGCCAGGAGACTTTTGCTAGGGATGTCTTGCGCCATTGGGAAAAAAATTTTCCTGCTGATATACTAAGCAGTCCTACTGTCATTCTACCTTCTAAAGATTCCTGCTTATACCCGTAGACCAGTGTTTGATCAAGCATTCATCAGAGAAGCTTAAGACCTCTGTAAATGGTAGTTACTGTAACAGTGGGTAGAATAGTAATGGTAGTGTGCTTGCTATTAGCAGTTATAACTCACCCTCCAAGGTTCTGGGAACATCACAGAATGGGTGGGAAGAAAGGAAAGATGGAAAGATGTGTAGCAAAAACTGTATTTTGGATATGGCATAACCACTACATTTAGGAACTCAACTGAAGTCATAGTTGCACAAGACTTGTACACAATTGGCCCATTAACATTTCATCATGAGTAAGGAAGGGGATCATGAAGCCTGACTCCTCCCAGAGGAACTATTGGCAATTAACACCTGTTGGGGGTAGGAGTGGAGGCTGTCACTTTCTCCAGTGGTGGAGCCACAGATAAGTGGCCCTTGCTTGACCAAATAATTTCCCTCTCCATCAGGTAAACTCTAATCCCTCAATGAGCCACAGACAAAAATAAGACATAAAAGTAGGAAGGAGACTCAGTAAACACCAGGAGAGAGAAAGTAATGTAGGAGGAAAAGAGAGGGTGATGATAATTAAATTAAGTACATAAGTTTATGAAACTGTCTGTCTTAGTTTAATAAAAGTGTCTGTTTTCTGTTGCCATGAAGAGACACCATGACCACTGCAATGCTTATAAAGGAAAATATTCAACTGGGGCTGGCTTACAGTATCAGAGGTTTACTAGTTCATTACAGTAATGGTGGGAAACATGGTGGCATGCAAACACAAATCCTGTTGAAGAGGTAGCTAAAAGTTCTACATCTAGATTCACAGACAACAGGAAAAGACTGCCACATTGGGTGTGGCTTTAGCAAATGAGACCTCAAGGTCCACCCCTCCTGCCAGTGACCACTTCCTCTAACAAGGTCATACCTACCTACACTAAGGCCATACTTCCTAAAAGTACCACTCCTTATGGGCCTATGATGACCATTTTCATTCAAAGCACAACATTGTCTATGATGATTAAAATGAGAGTGGTCCCCGTAGGCTCGTGTATTTTATTGTTCAGTCCCAAGGTGGAACATTTTTGGGAAGAGTTAGGAGGTATGGCATTGTTGAAGGAGGTGTGGTACTGGGAACAGGCTCTGAGGTTTCAAAAGATTCTCTTCATTCCCAGGATGTTCTCCCTGCCTGCTGTTTTCAATCCAGATGTAAGCTATAAGCTCTCAGCTACTCTGCCATCAGGGCTTCTTGCTTTGAAAACCATAAGCCCTAAACTAAATGCTTTGTTTATTATAAGTTGCCCTGGTCATGGTATTTTGTTAAAACAATGGTAAAGGAGACAGAAGTTGGTACTAGGAAGTGGGCTGTTGTTGCAGTCCTAACCATGTTTGTTTTGAAGGAATCTGAAGACATTGGGACTTTGGACTAGAAAAGTGATTGAATACAGCAAGCTCAGTTTAAATGGCCATCCCAGCAGGAGTATGGAAGACAGTGGTGCTGAGAGCTGTGTGAACTGTACAGCCTTTGCTCAAGTTACTTCAGGGGAAATTATACTAGCAATGCGACTACAGAAGATGGATGCTTTCTTCCCATTTCCTAAGAATTTGCCTGAGGCTAAACTGGAAAAAACAAAAAAACCCTCCCCAACCTGCAAGGAGATTTTAAGTCAAACTAAATTCTGATTTTGTCAAGGGGTTATTAGTAATCACTCTTATGGAGGTCCCCAATGAAAAAGACAAAGTGCTGTAAAAGGGAATATAAAATTTACAATTTCAGGAAAAAAATAGCACTAGGAAATGTAATGCTGGAGCCGAGGTTTGTGCTGAAAAAGATGAAGTGAATAAAGAGTGGGGTCTTCAGTACAAGACTCAACCCAGCTAAGCTTCCAACTTATAAAAAAAAAAAAGAAGGCCAGGGGGATTTCCTCCTCCTAAAAGCAACAAAGAAAAAATGTTTATGCAAATATAATTCAGTGGAACCCTGTTTTATCCCAAGCAGGCAGTTGAAGCTGGCAATTTTGTCCACTTAGAACCATTAAGGATACACAAATAAAGGGGTGGTGGAATCCTAGTTCCTGGTTAAGAAGAACCGAGGCGGCCAGATGTATGGCAAGGAATGCATAAATTTAGAGTCTGAGAGGTCATTGCATGGAGCTTTGAAAGTGAAGCACTGATTACATTGGAGATTCCGAGATACTGGAGATACTAGAGCCTTGAGACATCTGCCAAACAGAGTCGCAGGTGAGTAGTGAGACAATCCAAAAGAGAAAAGTGTGTTGCAGTCAGTGAAGCTGGAAAAGTGGGGCCACCTAAGCCTTTTGACATCAGGCACGGAGCTTTACTGAGTTTTGAATTTCGCCCTGCCAGATTTTGGTCCTTCTTCAATCCAACATTTCCTCACTATGGCCTCATTTCTTCTAACTTTTGGAATGGTAATATATATTTTTGTGCCATTGTATGCTTAATGGGTGTATTATTTTTCATTTTATAAGGAGTTATATATAATATGTTTATATATATGTATGCATACATATGTATATATGTATATACAATAAATGGGCATATATTTAAAATATGTATTATACACAATATACATATAATACATACAATAAATATAATAAATATTTATGTTTATATAATAAGTACTATATATCTATATAGTATGTATACATAACAAATAATATATATGTATAAAGATATTGCTTTAAATCTCAGAAAAAGACTTTGGACTCTTAATAAGTGTTGAGACTGTAAAAGACTATGCAGAGTCTTGATGTTAGATTAATGCAATTTGCACTATGATACAGCCATAAGTCTCTGGAAGTTAGGAAGTAGTGGTAGATGAATGAGAATGGCTTCCTATAGGCTCTTATATTTGAATGCTTGGTTCCCAGTTGATGGAACTGTTTGAGAACGATAAGGAGGTGTGGCCTTGTTGTTACAGGAAGCAGATTTTGTGGTTTCAAAAGCCAATGCTATTCCATTATGTCTCTCTGCCCTGTGGTTGTATCTTAAGATAAGAGCTCTCAGCTGCTATTTCAACATTATGCCTGACACCTGCTGCCATGATCCCCACTATGATGGTGATGGACTTTAACCCTCTGAAACTTTGAATCCCAAATACACTGTTTCTGCTATTTGTTGCCTTGGTTATGGTATACTATCACAATGATAGAAAAATAACTAAGAAAGAAGCTAACAATTTAAAAATGACAGAAAATCAAAGTAGAAAGCATCAAACACAAGCCTGCTGATCAGAGTTTTGAGTGTAGTTCACTGAGACAGAATGCCATACCAGCTTCTCACTAATATATATCTGTGCACAGCCCACATATGCCAAAATTGAAGTTTTTGGCATATTTGGGGGATTGTTCACCATGTCACCAGGCATGACACTTTTGTTAGCAGTCTAATCATTCCATCTGGCTAAGACTCATTGCTGCACACTATAAAGGAAGAATGCCTCATCTACCTATGTACTTCTCATTTGTTAATAGACACACACTAGAGAGAAACTTGCCATTTATGTTATATACCAGTAAGCTTCTACCACCAAAGGCAACCTGAATGTCCATTCCACAAACTAGGGCCAGAAAAACCTCTGTCTACTGTGGGAAGAAGCTGGACACAATTAAAAGCAGTATCTCTATTAGCTCTATTAGCTTTAGATGGAAAATCTTGGAGCTGTTCCCCCCAAGAAACTCCTGTACCCATTACTGAGCATAACCTCTGCTACGAAGAGCCACCATTCAAGCATATTTAGTTGTGCTCTAGCCATGAAGATCAGTGGTCAGTGATCCAGAGTGATGCTATTCCTACTATCCCCAAGTCCATGTAGGTCAGCTCCATGGTGATCAGCATCAATGTCTCCAAGATCGGCAGCTCCAAATTAAGTATCAGGGGCCATGTGGAGAAGCCAGGTGTTCCTGGCAGTATCGTCAATCACCAATTCCCTCACTTCCTAGAAGAAAACAGTACATATAGTCAGCTAAGCTGAAATGAGGAAGAAGGGTCAGCTGCAATCAGAGTGACACCTCTAGGATTGGTTGGGTTTAACTTGGTTTTATTGGTTTTCAACTCATGTCCTCTTCTTGTTTTCTTTTTCTTCTAAATATAAATAGACAAAGGATGTGCATAGTTGTGAATAGAGCCTTGAGCAGCCCCACAATCATAACCATTGCAGAAAAAAAGTAATGGTGAAAATCAAAAATAGGGGGAAAAGAGAAAAATAATTATAACAAAACCAACACAGACAAATTCTTTTTTTGACTTTAGAAACTAATGCACCTTGGAAACTGGCTTTGTTATTTGCACAAACTCTATGCACAGGCATTCTGTACAATTGTGAGAAGCTGTTTTCAAAGATGGCCACCCATTTCAAGGTAAAATATTTGTTACTCATTTGACCACAGTGGAAGAGACATCTATTTAGCATACCCAAGGGAGAAGGTACTTCCAGAGTAAATAGACAAAGTCTGCTACCTGTATTAGAACAGTTTTGTATGTCCTCAACCTATATTTATTTTTTATTTCTGTATGTATACTTAAAGAGAAAAAAAGAAAAAAGCTAGAGTTGGAAGTAACCTATTTCCTCCAACTTTAGAGGGAAGATCTTCAATGGAATTCCCTTCAAAATGATTTCATTGTACAATGTACTAGGGAGGGATTGTAGGCCTGTAATTAAATACAGTTCACTTTGAGGTCTGTAAATACCAACTGTTACCCACATCACTCAAGTACCTTTTTCCCAGACACAAGAAGGGGTAGGTGGGCACCAGAGTGAGATCCTCAGACTCCCCCCACCCCTGTGTCTCCAGTACCTACTCTGTTGAAGAACTATCTCCAAAAAGGACCATATAGTATCTATATTATTATTTATTTTCTTGTTAAAATTTATGCCAAGAAGTGGAAGTCTTTCTGAAGTTCCTTGATGATTGCGTGAAGGCTCCAAGATTTCATCCAGAAAGTTCTGTGTTAGATGGCATTAATTTACTTATCTCATTCATTATTATTTTTATTCCTGTCCTTAGTTTTCTATTTTATGGCAAAGTATTCCCAGCTCTCATCTTAAACCCAAGAATTAACATATTAATCAACATCTATAAATTCACAATGTCTTGGTTCCCTTTTTAAAATAAATTTTCCTTTCTTATTAGTTATAACTATTATAACTATTATTATTTTGTGTATATGTACATATGTGTGCATAAAGAAGGTGTGCGTGCAACATGGCATGCATGTGGAAGTCAGAGGACAACTTTATAGAGTCAGTTTTCTTCTTCCTCCTTCTGTGGGTTCCAGGGACAAAAATCACATTAGCAAGCTTGTATGATATGTACTTTTTCTCTACTGAGCTATCTCATTGTCTCATAACTGTCTCTTTTGCATGTAATAATAGTGAACAGACAATGTAGCCTTGTTCAAATGGTTTAATGAGGAGGAGAGAAAAGAGCCGGCTCCTCCTGAACTAAGCAGAACTGTAAGAGCCGGCTCCTCCTGAACTAAGCAGAACTGTTTAGTTGAAGATCTTTTCTGAAATAAGGTTGAACATTGGCCAGTCTTTTAGCTATTGCACCTGACTTTAGGATTGAATTCATTACCAAGTTATGGCTGGAACCGGAGGTGACCATGATAGGGAATAATGTTCACTTGCTCACTGCTTACAAGTTGCTGCTATCCATTAGGGTTTCTCATGTTTCCTGACTATGTGATCTACAGAGATCCCGTAACTATGGCTAATAGTTAATATCCGACTCCCTAATAGTTAAAGACAGAGGATCTTACTTGTGAGTGCAACTTCTATCCCATTTTCATTAGTTGCTCTACAATATTGGGTTGTTGTGATATTCCAGTGCCAACATAGAGAAAGTGATTGTGTCTAACTGGCAAATGGAGGCAAATATCCTGTTAGTCAGCTCTTCACCATGATAAATCCTTAAGATCAGTATCACAGAAGTAGAAAAGGGTTTTTTGTTTTGTTTTGTTTTTGTTTTTGTTTTTGTTTTTGTTTTTTTTTTTTTGATCCATTGTTTCTGAAATCTCAGTCTTCATTCTTTGTTACTTTGGGTGGATGCACATATAGGAAAGAGCCCCCTTAACTCATGGTAACCTGGAGGGAAGGAGGAAAGAGAAGACTGTATTTGAATAACCTCTGCAAGGACACCCCTACAGTAACCTAACTTGGTCCCCACAGACTACTTCTTAAAGTCTGACCACCTCCTGGAAGCCCTGTGCTGGAGACCAAGCCTTCGAGACATGGGCATTGGGGAACTTTTAAAATGAAAACTGTGAAATTGACACTTCTTTTTCTCATGTCTTAACTTATGTGTGTCAGCTGTCACAGACCATGAAAGCAAAAGCATTGTCCTTTCTGATGAAGTGGCACCCTTCCATGCCTGGCTCAGAGAACAGAACAACAGAAAAGCTCTTTTAAACTTAACTTGTAAATGCTGAAATCTCTGTAGTGTCTACTTGGCTGTCAGAGATCCTCCTGATGAGGAAGAGGGCTGAAGAATGTGTGGATTATACTCCATACCTGTGCAGGAGATCCATTTCCTATTAAGCAAAAACAGATTGCATTCCTGATCTGACTTTGACAACCACAGTGCCTGCTACTCCAAGGGAGCCCGAGGGAAATGTTTCTTAATTAGTGAAGAAAAATTGAAAGTGGAAGCAAGAAAACATACTCGCTCTACCACACACACACACACACACACACAGGCACAATGAAAAAAAGGTGAGATTTCCTCAAGCTGACACACATACTGAAATAATTAGAAGCTTTTAGGAAAGGAAATCTCTTTATGTTTCTAACCATGACAACAGTGAATTTGCATATTTCATCTATTTATGTATACCATAGTTTATTTTATACCTTATATCTCAGAATTGCTTTACTTGGAACACTGTATTTCCATATACATTGAAGTGCTTGAAAATGGGTGTTTTATTGGGACTTAGAATGTTGTGCCTTGAATCCTGTAGAGGATCATGAGCCCAGGGGTCATGGTTGGGTCAATGCAAAGAGCTGGTATATATGAAGGTGGAGAAAAGCAGAACTATTGCACATTTTATCTCTACTTCATTGGATCTCTATGCCAGACTTCACATTTATCTCAGGTCACAAGTTGTGAGCTGTATCTCTAATGGGAAGTCATGCAGAGCAGAGATCTGAAAGGAGACTATAAGACAGAATGGTTGGATTCCCCTTCAGCTTTTTGTCTCTAGTTACTCAACCATAAGCAACTGGATTTACCTCGCTGAACCCCAGATCCTTCCTTGAAAGTCATGATGGTGATAACAATGTACACTCTACAGAACGGTGGTGACATACTCAGTTGAATGTGGCTTGTCTGGTGTATCTTTGAGATCATACATCCATCAATCCATACCTAGGTCATATCTTATAAAATTAGTAGAAGATTCTCTGGTGTTTCATCCAAGAGAGTTTTATGAACTAGAACAAATAAAGCTGATAGTTCAGGTGTGAATTATAAATACTCACTTTTGCCATTCCAGAGCATCTTACCACTAGTGATCAGGGCTTTCTACCTGAAGCTTATTTTCATTGGAAGACTTGTTTTCAGTTCATACTGGTGAGCTATCAGGATTAGAGAGAAAAAGTCCTAGGGATAGTTTCTATCAACAATTGGCAGGAATGTGGTAAACAGGTGCCCAACTCTTACACTTCAGTGGAATTCCGGAGTGTTTATCCTGTGTTGTCTTCTAGACTCCCCACTGTCTCCAGCTTCCGGCAGAACCTGACTGACTGAATGGCATTTCCCCTGAACTTCACACCGTTTGTACAGCTACCTGCCCCTCTTTCTGAAACTACTTCCTAAATAAAGAACAGTCAGCCCTGTAGGATCTCTATCTTCAAACATTCTGAACCAATCATTGACTCCAAAACATTTAGACGATAACTGTCTGTATGTAGTAAGCATATATAATGACTTTCCCCTTGTCATTATTCCCTAAACTATAAAAGAGTGTAACACCTTCTTACATAGTAGTTATATTAATCATATATCATGGCTAATCTAGAGATGGTTTCCAGTATATGGGAAGATGTGTCTAGGTCTCTTGCCGATACTGACTTGGTCATCCACTGTCTCCGAAGGTGCTGGAATCAACTATTGGAAAGCTGAGGAATGGCAGTGTCTACACTAAAGCCCTCTCAGGCCAGCCCCAGGAAACATGAGGGATGACTGTCCATGCCCCAGCTTTCCTTTTATGGGAAACCATGGCAACACCTAAGCATGGGGACTGTAGCATTGCTGAGAAGGTGCTCTGTTTGGTATCATCACTTCTTATCAGCAAATGAATTTGTCCCAGGAGAAGCATAACCTGGATGTGGCACAAAGAAGGCAATGCATTTGGGAAGTGGCTTTGCTTCTGTGGGGCTCAGGCTGCTCTGATTTGGGATGAATCACAGTGTTCAGTGAAGGCATGCTTCTCTGGGTATTCCATAGTGAATCTTCCCCTGCACACTCTGCCTGCCAGGGAAGAGCACTGCCCTGAAATAAACGCTCTCTCAAACTGGAAAACTATTTTAGTGACTCTTAAGAATAAACGTCATTCTTTGAACATCCCGTTGACATCTTTCTTAGGAACATGCAGATCTACTTTCTGGACCAAATGCATATCCTCCATGGTACTTGGCCATCTGGCTTCTGGTTAGCAGGTGTGCAAGCCTGAGGGTGTAAAGGTTGTCTTCTCCATTAGAGAGAATGGAACGTAAGAATGGAAAGGGTCAATGGGAAGTTGTGAATGTTGAATTGTAAGGGTTTGTTCAGAGGCATAGCTCTGGATGTATGGAAAACACATTCGGGGGATTTTCTGCTTATACTGACATTTGTCCCACTTTAAACTTAGACAAGATCAGATCTTCAGAAGGAAGGAACTTCTATTAAGTTATATTTGATAGACATTCAGGACAATACTCTCATAATTGAGCCTGACAGCACACATGACTGGTTAGATTCAGCATGAGGGCTCTTAAGTTTTGTCTTTAACTGAGGCAGGTGAGTGGACAAACCTCATCCTTTCTTCTTGCCTGCCCTTTCCTGATGACCATCGTGACAGGCTGGTTTTATTTTATTTCTGGCAGGGGCAGCATGCCAGTGAATAGAGAAAAGGCTGGGGAAGGGATTGCTTCTGTCTGGTACTTGTCACACGGAGAACAACAGATGTAGCAATATGACAAGATGCACAGATGATGCTAAAAAGGTAGTTGGAAAACATTATGGAAAAATGAGATTAAACCAAAGAGAGGTCAGTATCCCAAATATATACTCTGATGTCCAAGGCTGGCTGTGAGCTCAGCAGCAGCAGTGCTGAGAGACAATCAGTAGCATGACTCATGGTGTCCAAGTGGTAAAAATAGACCAGAGACTCATGAGGAGAGCATCTCCTTCTGCTCTTGATATGAGGTGCAATGAGCACCATCCCCAGAAACACCCACTGGAGGTGCCTCCCAACCCACGCACTCCAGGCTCCCTCCTGCTGCACGGCTTCTCTATGGCTCTTATCCATGTCTCTCCTTGCTAAATTCACCATCCGCCTCCAAACTTTGGATGGAGTGCAAGCTTTACACAGAGAGGGGCTGCTCCATCTGGATCTCTGGTGACCCTAGAAAAGCACATATCTAAGAAGTTACTAGGCTGGTGGAATTTCTCAAAAGCCATTCTTTGCAAAGTGGATCTACATAATGCATAGAGAGTGGCTTACACACTGAGCTGTTCTTACCACCTTATAGATTGTAACCTAGGGAGCAAATGCAGGTGGAACATTAATAAAGGGACTAAATCACTGACAAACTGTTTTAAAAAGAGACATTGGTAGCTGGGTGTGGCAGTACTTGTCTTTAATCCCAACACTTACGAAGCAGAGGCTTGTGAGCTCAAGGCCGGCCTGGTCTACATAATGAGTTCCAGGATAGCCAGGGCTACAGGACTCCACTTAAAACTTAAGAAAAAGGTGACCTTTGAAAGAAAGCTGGAAGCAGTAGGTTCAGACATTCAAACTATACTCTCCACCCCAGTCATGGGTTTCTGTGTCTGAGGCTGTGAGCTTCATAAGGCCTGAGTCGTGGAGCTTTATTATCCCTGTGGTGAAACGGACAAGCTGTTAGCATTAAGTCCTTTTGAAAATGGAACAGCACACATACTTGCAAGCCTTTGCTTTGTGAAAAATAATTCTTAAGAAAATGTCAAAGTAGTCAGGCATAATGACCTATGCCTGCAGTTACAGCTACATGGAACATTGTGGAGCTCTTGAACCCAAGAGACTGAAAGTCACCTGGATGACAACAAGACCCTTCTCTGTTCCCAAAGTGAAAGAGGGACAGTGATGTTGGAAAATAGTAGGCTGGGGCCTGCAAAGAGTTTGATTAAAAAATATACATGGGTTGGTGAAGGAGGGTAACATAAACCATGCTAGCGCCTTTAGTATGTACTTCAGGCACAATGTCACTGCAGAAATTTATTCAGGAGTGACACACAGTCAATTCTATTTCTAAAAGACCTTTGAGGTTGTTGCCCAAAGCAAGCATGTAAGCAGGACGGTGCTTGTGATGGGGACCTGAAAGAGGGTCTGGTTGTGTGGTGGTGGTATCCTGATCATAGACCCTAAGCTCCAGAGAGATGCAGTATGGAAGAATTTGAAATCTCTCATGTAAAAGAAGGGTATAGGTATGTAGGGCAACCTTGCTGGAACAAGATAACCATAAGCAACTGCAGTCATGGTTCATGGGTGACATATTTCTGAGAAATTAAGCAGAGTGAGGCATGGGGAGACTTCTTTTGGTTCTTTGATGTCTAGACTCCCTGCAGTGGGAGAAGAGAAGAGAATCAGGAATGCATCTGTTAGTCCTCACCCCTCATCTGCCCCAAACAACATCACCCCAGCAGTTCAATTTGGGGTGGATGCCAGGAATTCACGTAGAATTCTTAGATGTCTAATTTGTATATTAGTAGAATTCTTAGATGTCTAATTTGTATATTAGTACAACTATCACATTTTAATGAAATTTAAGTGAAACATGATTGTAAGGAACCTTCTGTCTCAACTACTCACCTGCTGCCATAAAAATACTCAGCTAAAAACATCTTAAGGGAGAAAGGGTTGTTTTGACTCATGGTACCATGTCCCTTATGGCATGGAAAGGATGCAGGAAGAACTTGAAGCAGCTGTTCCATTGCATCAGCCAGCAAGAGGCAAAGAAGATAAACGTGTGTGTTTAGCTTGCTTTTTCCTTTATATTCAGTCCAAGATTCCAACCTATAAAGGAATCCCAGTCACATTTAAGGTGATTTTTCCTCCTTCAGTTAATCTCATCTAAATAATCCTTCACTTGCTTGTCCAGAGGCTTGCTTTCTGGGTGGTTCTGGATCTTGTCCCATTGACAGTTACTGTTAACCATCACTCTGTGTATATATTTGTTGATTCAGGACTGACGCTTCAAGTCTGCCCCAGGTGTTTGTACTGACTGGGTGTTTTCCAGAGCTCTTCTAAAGGGACTGGCCCTAGACATCAGGCCATGAGGCCTGGGATCACTTCCAAAGATCGAAGATTCAAGCCGGGTGTGGTGGCGCACGCCTTTAATCCCAGCACTCAGGGAGGCAGAGGCAGGCAGATTTCTGAGTTCGAGGGCAGCCTGGTCTACAAAGTGAGTTCCAGGACAGCCAGGACTATACAGAGAAACCCTGTCTCGAAAAACCAAAAAAAAAAAAAAATCGAAGATCCAAATATTGGCAAGCTTCTAGGTAACAAGCTAGACTTCACCACTGTAGCACCTGAAGCAACATATTAAATATTCTCTGGATAGTAACATGTCAGCTAAAGAGTGGGGAGGCTTAACTGCCTTCCTTCTCCCTCATTTCTATGAAATCCTCTGGTCCTGTAGTAAGTGTAGGTCACCTGTATCACAGTATTGCTGATGGGAGGTCCTTTACACACAACATGGTCCAGGATGACAGATCTGAAAGAGATGGCTTGAATTATTTTATGTGTTGACCCCAACAGTACGACACTTTCCAAATCTTGGCCCTAGATTATACCAAGGGCCTGAATTGGTGCTACAAGGTTCTATAAAGAGCTCCCGGGAGAAAATTTCATTTAAGTCAGCACATCTGTATCTGGAAGCCACACTGTTGTGCTGATGCAGGCATCTGTTATCCCAGGCTTTCAAAGCCTTAGTGAGTTGTCGGACAAAAAGCCTGTAAAATAAAACTATATGTTTTATACTCCTAGAACTCTTCCTCCATGCCAAGAACCAAACCCAGAGTCTTGCATGCTAGGCAAGAACTGAGCTATAGCTTCAAATCTTAGTACATTGAGATAAAAATCTATGTATGAAGCCCTGGCTGGTCTCAAACCTACTATGAAGCCACATCTGGCCTTGAGCATTCAGTCTTCCTGCCTCAGCCTCACTCAGAATTATAGTTTGTGCCATCACACCCAGTGAGCATAGGATAAGGTTAGACTTTTAAAATATGCCAAGTGTTCACACCCCTAGAAAGAGAAAACACCAAGTACCACGGCATGCTCATGTGGTAAGGAAACTAGGCCAGATGCAGAAGAACTCCCTCTGAGAGGTAGAGCCCTCAACTGTTTTCTTCCTTGAGGCCACCAGAGTCAAGGTGGTCAATATATTGTCACTTATATTTTCCTCATGGAAACTGAAGTATTTGCTTCCAGTTGGCTTTCTGAAATTCTTCTTAAGAGAAAGAATCTGCCGTGCCCTGGGAGATTGGGTTGTTAGCCTTGTCTCACACTGTGGGATAAAGAAACTATGTGGAAGGAGGATTTGGCTAGGGTTCCCATGAGTTTAGCCCTCCTAACAGCCACCCTAAATCAAGCATCTGAGTGCATGTAGTGTGCTGAGAGGTGATTCCAAGAAGCCATATAAGGGAGATGAGGAACACAAGAAAAGAACAGTCAGCATACAATTCATTGCTTAGAGCCACTGTCATGTCTTATTGGAGCCCAGGGAGACAAGGAAAAGCTCCTCAGAGTGACTATGCCTAGCGTTTGGTGACACAGTTCATAGTTCTCTCAAACCATTGGGGCCATATCACTCCTAGGACATGGATATCATGGCCTAACAAGCCTATAAGCTTCAATTATATTAGAAAAGAATCAGTGTGCCTCTGTAAAACACTTCAGCATCTCAGGGACCTTCAGCATTTGCAGCCCTGGAGATTTCCGAACATTTTCTGATACATCTTTATTGCGCTGTGGTTTCTGAAGATAGATCAAATGAGACTGAACAGTATTTTGCCCCTGGCTGCTGTGGTCAAAGCCATATAAAGCACACCATGGAGCCTCTTATGTCTAAATAAATCTCTTTTTCCAGATTATTCATCAATAGCCTCAGTTTAGCCATAGTTAAATTCTATAAGCAGGCAGCTCATCTTCAAGAGGAGCTCCTGAGACTTGGAAAACACAACATGGTGTCCAACAAATGCAAGTATGATCCACTCCTACAGGACGAACCATCAGTGGGTGTAGGTAGTCACCCAAGGATACCCTGCATTCCTGATAGATCAAGTGCCTATGCCTCCCCACAGTGTACAACATGATCCTAAAGAGAAAGCCATAAGGAAGAACAGTGAAAGAGAGATAGAACATAGAGAAGAAGGTAAAAAGATTAAGAAAGCCATACTAACAATGTGAAGAATAAGGCAAGTAGGAATTTGATACTGAATGGAATAATAGTCAAATTCCCTGTAATTTAAATGCTCTGATGAATAAAGAGGTAAGTAAAATAAAAGAAGAAATTAAAAATAGCTGCTAAAACAAACAAGCAAAAGCCCACAGCCTATAAAATTAAAAGGGAAGTTTAGAACTGAAAGGCTGTATTTTAAATCTAAAATAAAATCCAAATGAGCATGCAAAAGTTAAAACAAGAGCAGGAATTGGAAATGAAGTAAATATAGCCCTTCAAAATGATTTAAAAAAAAATAAGACAAGATTTCACCAGCTCCCACTCCCACCTCCCCCACAGAACATCCTGGAATAATCTTGAGCAGCTATGGAAAAGTAAACTGAACAGAGGGGGAAGACAGGAGCCTGCAGATAAGCAGAGTCTCAACACTGGATTAGGAAGAAGCAAGAGTAAGGGGTATTGCAGAGTTCAACCTCAGGGCATGTTCAGAAAGAGCCAGAGAAGAATGAAGAGGAGAAGGCCAAAGATATGACAAAAGAGAAATCCCTAGCGAGAGCACTGATTCACCAGAGTCCTAAATCCTTGGTGTAGATGGCTGTCTGTCAGAGATGACAACCTGACAGATCAAAGGCACGCTTATTTATCCCCTAAAGGCAAAATACACATGTATATGCAGAGGTGTGTGTGTGTTTCAATAATTTCTGATTATGGGATAATCCTAGCTCTCTAGCTTTTCTTAAGGTTATTTCTTTGCAAGCAATTCTAATAAATCACACATACACACACACACACACACAGAAAGAGAGAGAGAGAAAGAGAAAGAGAGAGAGAGAAAGAGAAAGAGAAAGAGAGAGAGAAACATGCACACACATTTAGCAGGTATACTATTTTTTACTACTTATTCATGTCAATAGATGTTAACCATTACAACTGTTAAATTTATTTTTCAATAATTCAGTTCTAGAGTTTATACTGTCTTCATTCTTCTTAACAATACAAAGATCTTAGAACCTCTTCCCCATTTTATATATTTATTCAATGTTTCTTCTTCATCTAGATTTTCTAACACCAGAGTTTACCTTTATTACAACTATTATTGTTGTTTTCTCTTGCCATTGCTTGCTACAGATTACTACTTATTCCTTGTTTCCTTTCAACTTTGTGTCTTGTGTATACTGTCTGTGATGAATTCTAATTTTGAGGATCGTCCTTTGATAGCCATACTGATAATCTATAAGTACCTCATTTTCTCAGTCTCTGAACACAGAAAGACATTTGTGAATGAAAGTGTGTGTTATAAAATTTTAGATTTAAAATTTTACTAAGGAATTTTGAAATTATTTTGGATTTATTTTATTTATTTATTTTTATTAAAACAATAGATTCTTCTCTCATATAATACACCCCAACCACAGTTTCACCCTTCTTCCTTCCCCATTCCTCGTCCATTCCTCCTCGCTCCTCCTCACCTCCCCTTGCCCTCAGATCTTCTCCCTCTCTGCTTCCTGTTCAGAAAAGAGCAAACCTCCAAAAAACAAAAGCCAGGCAGGTAAAAAGAAGATACAGTAAGACAAAGAGACACCCCTCATATTGAGGCTGGACAGGGCAACCCAATAGGAGGAAAAGTGTCTCAAGTGCAGGTAAAAGAGTGAGAGATGCACCTGCTCCCACTTTTAGGAGTCTCACAAGAGCATCAAGCTATCAACCATAATATATACACAGATGACCTGATACAGACCCATGCAGGTCCCTTGCTTGCCATTTGGTGGGTCATATTCTCCTGGTATTCGTCATCCCCTCTGAGGGGTACAGTCTTTCCTCACCCTCTTCTGAGGAGTTCTCTGATATCTGAGGGGAGGGATCAGATGGAGACTTTCAATTTGGACTCTCTCTTCATCTAATGTTTGGCTGTGGGTTTCTGTGTCTGTTCCCATCTGCTGCTGCAGAAAGCCTCTCTGGTAATGAATGGACAAGGCATCAGTCAACAACTCAAATGATTGTAACCTAGTCCCACCACTGGAAGCCAGTTCAGACTTCATATCCTCCACTACTAAAAGTCCTCACTTGGGTCACCCTCAGATTTAAGAAACTTTCCACCTCACTCGGCTGCCACACCACCCATCACATGCTCACCAACTCCAACTGTCTCTGTCTGAACTCTCTCCCTCCATTTGTCCCCCATCACCTGACCCCTCCCAATCCCATTGCCACCTGCCCCTAGAATCTGTTCTGTTTCCCCTTTCCATGTAGATCCCTGCTTTCCCCTTATGGGGCTCCTTTTTACCAAACCTCTCTGGGACTATGTATTTCAGTTTGATTATCATTTACTTAACAAATATTATCCATTTGCATCTTATTAGGTCTAGATTAACTCATTCAGGATGACTTTATTATAGCTGCATCTATTTGCCTGAAAGTTTTATGATATTGACTTTAAAACTACTGAGCAACACTGGATCCTGTAAATGTACCACAATTTCTTTATCCATTGTTTAATTGAGGGATATACATTGTTTCCATTATTTCTGGCTATTTTGAACAAAGCTACTGAACATAGTTGAGCAAGTGTCCTTGTAGTAGGATGAAGCTTCCATTGAATGTATGCTTCAAAGAGGTATTGTGAGGTCTTTAGGTAGATAGGTTCACAAATTCTGAGGGGACGGCCATATTGTTTGCTATACTGGCTTTCCACGTTTGCATCCCCACCAGGGATGGATGAGTGTTCCCATTGCTCCACATCTTCTCCAGTGTGAGCTGTCACTTCTGTTTTTGATTTTAGCCTTTCTGAAAGATGTAAGGTAGAATATCAAAGTAGCTTTGATTTGCATTTTCCTGGTAGCTAAGGATAATGAATATTTCTTAGTGTTTCTTGGCCATTTGAGAGTCTTCTATTGAGAATTATCTGTTTAGAGCCCTACCCCAGTTATTTTTCCTACCCCAGTTTTAATTGGACTATTTTTTTCATATCTAGCTTCTTGATTTTTTAAATATATTTATATATTAGACTTCTTCTTCTTCCTTTTTTTTTTTTTTTTTTGGTTTGGTTTTTTGAGACAGGGTTTCTCTGTATAGCCCTGGCTGTCCTGGAACTCACTTTGTAGACCAGGCTGGCCTTGAACTCAGAAATCCACTTGTCTCTGCCTCCCGAGTGCTGGGATTAAAGGCATGCACCACCACACCTGGCTATATTAAACTTCTAACAGACATGATAAAACACTGTTCACATTACGCGGGCTGCCTTTTTGTCTGACTGACAATGTCCTTTGCCTTACAGATGGTTTTTGATTTCATGGGATCTCATTTATTAATTGTGGATCTTAGTGGCTGCACTATTGGTATTCTGTTTAGAAAACTGTCTCCTGTGCCAATGCATTCAAGGTTACTGCTCACTTTTTCTTTTATCAGATTTAGTGTGTCTGGTTTGATGTTGAGGCCTTTGTTCCACTTGGACTTGAGTTTTGTGCAGGGTAATAAATATGGATCTATTTGTATTCTTCTATATGCAGGTATACAGTTTTACCAGCACCATTTGTTGAATATGCTTGCTTTTTTTCCTGGAGTTATTTCTGGCTTCTTTATCAAAAAACAGGTGTTTATAGATGTGTGCTTTATGTCTGGGCCTTAGACCCAATTGCATTGATCCACATGTCTATTCATATACCAATACCATCTAGTTTTTATTAATATTGCTTTCTAGTAAAGGTTGAAATCAGGGATGGTGATACTGCCATCAGTTCTTTTATTGTTCAGGATTCTTTTAGCTATCCATGGTTTTTGTTTTTCCATATGAAGTTGAAGATTTTCCTTTAAACATCTGTGAAGAATTGTGTTGGATTTTGATGGGACTTGTTTTTAGTTTGTAGATTGCTTTTGGGAGGATGTTTATTTTTACTATGTTAACCCTACTGATCCATCATCCATGAAAATAAGAGATCACTCTATTTTCTTCAGGTTTTTTCTTCAAAGACTTGAATTTACTGTCTTTTACTTGTCTGATTAGAGTTGCCCCAAGATATTTATATTATTTGAGACTACTGTAAAGAGTGCTGTTTCCTTGATTTCTTCGTCAGTCCATTTGCCATTTGCATATACAAGTGCTTTCTTGTATAGTTGCTTTTGGGGCCTCTTATGAATACTGTCATATTACCGGCGAATTGTAATACTTTGACTCCTTCCTTTCCAGTTTGTATCTCCCTGATCTTCTTTATTTGTAATATTGCTCTAGCTCAGACTTCAACTACTAGAATAGATACAGAGTGGTCAACCTTGTCTTGTTTTAGTAGACTTTCTTTTCGTTTCCCTCCAATTATTTTGATCTGTGCTATAGGCTTGCTGTAAACTGCATTTGGTTATAGGCTTGCTAATAAGTTTATTATGTTTAGGTATGTCTTTTGTGCCCTCAAGATGTCCAGTATTTTTATCATGAAGGGCTGTTGGATTTTGTCAAGGCTTTTTTGACATCTAATGAAATGGTCCTGTGGCTTTTTACTTTTCAGGTTTTTTTTTTTAATATGGTGGATTATATTTACTGATTTTCATATATTGAACCATCCCTGCATCTCTGGGATGTAGCCTACTTGATCATGGATAATCTTTTTTAATGTGTTCTTGGATTTGGTTTGTGAGTATTTTATTAAATATTTTTTCTTCTACATTCATAAAGAAAATTCTTTTTTAAGTTGTAAAGTGATTTCAATAACAATACCTGTGACTTCATAAAATGAATTGGTGAATGTCCCTTTTGTTTTTATTTTGTGGAATAATTTGAGTATTTATATTAACTATTCTTTGAATGTCTGGTAGAATTTTGTGCTGTAAGTGTCTGGGCTTTTTTTTTGGGGGGGGTGGGGGGAGGTTTTATTTTGATGACTGCTTCTATTTCACTAAGGCTTATAGGTGTACTTAAATTATTTATATATGATCTTGATTTAACTTTGGTAAGTGGTATCTATTGAGAAAATTATCCATTTCTTTTAGGTTTTCCAATTAAGTGGAGTACAGATTTTTAAAGTATGTCCTTATGCTTCTTTGATTTCCTAGGTGTTTGTTGTTGTATTTCATTTTTGTTTCTAGTTTTATTAATTTTAATTTCTCATCTTTAGTTAGCTTTTATAACTTTTAACTTATAACATAACTTTTAGCTATAAGGTGTTTTCTGTCTTATTGACTTTTGCAAAAAACAATTCTTTTTTTTTTTCACTGATTCTTTAAATTGCTCGCTTGGTTGGTATTTTATGAATTTCAGGCCTCAGTTTGCTAATTTCTTGCTGTCTATAGTCCTACTTCTTTTATTTAGGTGTGCTCCTAGCTTGCTTGTATGAGATTTCTCTACTTTTTTTATGTAGGCACTTACTGCTGTGAATTTTCCTCTTAGCGCCATTTTCATTGTATCCCACAAGTTTGGATATGTTGTGTATTAATTTTCATTGAATTCTACAAAGTCATTAATTTCTTTCTTGACTCACTTTCTTGTTGAGTAGAGTTGTTCAGTTTCAATGAGTTTATAAGCTTTGTGTTATTTCTTTTGTTCATGATGTCCAGCTTTAATCTGTTATGTTTCCAATCCTTTTATATTTGTTGAGACTTGATTTGTGTCAGAGTATGTGTTCAGTTTTGGAGAATGTTCCATGAAGTTCTGAGAAGAAGGTGTATTCTTTTGTGTTTAGCTGGTATGTTCTGTAAAGACCTATTAGGTTCATTTATAGCATCACTTAGCTCCAGGATTTATCTGTTTAATTTTAGTCTTCACAACCTCTCCATTGGTGAGCGTAGGATATTGAAGTTTCCCACTATCAACATGTGAGAGTCCATTTGTGCTTTAAGCTGTAGTAGTGCTTCTTTTGCAAAACTGAGTTCCCTTATGCTTGGGGGAATAGATAGTAAGAATTGAAATAGCGTCTTGGAAGACTTTTCCTTTGATGGGTATGTAGTTTCCTTCCCCATCTCTTTTGATTAATTTTGATTTAAAGTTTATTATGTTAGATAATAAAACTTCTACACCAGCTTACTTCTTAGAACCATTTACCTAGAATAACTTTTTCCAACTCTTTACCCTGAGATAATGTTTATCCTTGATGTTGAGGTGTGTTAATTTTATGTAGCAAGAGGATGGGTTCTGTTTTTGTATCCATTCTTTTAATCTGTGTCTTTTCATTGAGGTGTTGAGGCCATTGATATTAAGAGATATCAATGAACAATGATTGCAATTACTCATTATTTTGTTGGTTGTGGTGGTATTGGTGGTGGTAGTGATGGTGATGGTATGTGTATGAGTTTGTTTCTCCTTTTTTTTTGGTTTTGCTGATATGAGATTATTTATTTCTTGCTTTTTCATATGTGTAGATACCCTCCTTAATTTGGATTATTCCCTAACACCTTGTGTAGTGCTGGATTCGTATAGCTATTGTTTAAATTTGACTTTAGCATGGAATATCTAATTTCTTATAGTGACTGAAAGTTTTGCAGAGTACGGTAATCTGGGCTGGATTTTAAGTCCTTCTGGATGTTAGTGTCTCTATTGAGAAGTTGGGTATAATTCTAGTAGGTCTACTTTTATAAGTTCCTTGGTCATTCTCCCGTTAAACTTTTAATATTCTTTCTTTGTTCTATATGTTTAGTATTTTGCTTATAATGTGATAGGGGACTTTTTTTTCTGGTCCAAACTATTAAACATTCTGTAAGTTTCTTGTACCTCTATAGGTATCTTATACTTTAGGTTAGGAAAATTTTCTTCTATTATTTTCTTGAAAGTACTTTCTAGTCTTTGGACCTGGTAGTCTTCTTTCTCTATTCCTATTACCCTTAGGTTTGCACTTTACATAAGTGTCCAAGATTTTTATGATTTAACTTATTCTTTGACCAATGTACCAATTTATTCTGTCCTATCTTTAACACCTGAGATTCTCTCTTCCATTTCTTGTATTTTGTTGGTAAAGCTTGCTTCTGTAGCTACTGTTTGCATTCCTCAATTTTTCATTTACAGGATTCTCTCAGTTTGTGCTTTCTTTATTGCTTCTATTTTTATTTTCAGGTTTTGAACAGTTTTATTTTTCCTTCAATTGTTTGATTAAGTCATCTTGTCTTTCTTTAAGGAATTTTTTTTTCATTTTCTCCAATTGTTTGTGTTCTTTTGGATTTATTTAAGGGGTTTATACAACTTCTCTTTAAAGACCTCTGTCATGTTCACCAAGTTGTCTTTAAAGTCTTTTTTTTTTTTATGTGTTTCAGCTATGTTGGAATATTAAGGACCTGCTACTCTGGGATATCTGTACTCTGGTGATGAATATATTATCCTAACCTATTATCCTAGCTTTTATTGATTGTGTTCTTACTCTGAAATCTAGGCACCTGGGTTTGGGTTGATTATAGGGCTAGGTGCTGTTTTCTTGGTTGTCTTGGTTTGGTGAGAATTTTGTTCCTTGGTTTCCGTTTGCTCCCTGGATTTTCAGATTGTTGCCTTTTTTTACTAATTCTCTTGGCTGATGTGTTCATGGGGGACTGCTTTCTCTGTTGGAAGTTGTAGGAGTTCGAGATTCAGAGAAGATGACTTGAGGGATCCTCAGGAGTCATGGTGGATAGGGGAGAAGGAAAGATTTTCCTGGTATTCTGTTGCAATGCTAGGGTTGATGGTGAACTTTGAGTATGTGGTTAGAATGTGTAGAGAAGGTCTGTGGGAAGCCTCCCTGGTCTTCCAGCAGGCATTACTGCTGGTTGAGAAATGGGATATCTTTCTGGCTTGGAGCTGGACTTATTTTCTGTACATTATTTGTGTGTTTATACATTTGTGTGTGTGTGTGTGTGTTTTATTATTGATTAGTATTTTCTTGATTTTCTTTTCCACAGAGAACTCAATGTTTTTCCTCCCATTAATATAACCTCTTAATCTTTGTTTTAATGTACAGAATGGGCTAGCTTAACTTTGCCTTATGGTAAAGGTTCTGAATCTGTATAATACATCTTCTATCAGTTCTGATAAACTCTCAGATCTCTTCAAATGTTGCCTCTTCTCCAACTCTATGTTCATTTATCCTGGAATCCCTTCTCTATTCTTCAAAAGTTTCCATTACTAGACTGAGCGATAGTCTCACCTATCTTCCCATTGTTTAATGCATCGTTTATGTTTATGTTTTATGCTAAATTCGCGAAATAAATTTGAGTTCTTTAACTCCCCTATCAAATATTTCAGTTTGTTTCTTACCTAATTACTATGTGTGAAATTCAGTGTTCACTTTTATTTGAGAAAATTCCTATTTGTTTTGCACACAGGAGTGTGTGTGTGTGTGTGTGTGTGTGTGTGTGTTTGTGTGTGCGTGTGTGTGTGTAACACAGCTAATTTGGACTGACACACTAAGGATCTTTTAGCTGGGCTGCCCCATCTAGTGTAGTTCTGTAGCAGCATAGTGGAGCCAGCAGGCAGGATGTAGGAACAGGCCTTTAGCTGGACCTCAGATCTGGCCGTTGCTGGCTTAGCCTTAGTGTGGTGTTTGTGCTCATGTGTTCTCATATGCACACATATGCAACTGAATGCAGTTGATTGAGGGGACTCTGCAGGTGTCATACAGGGAAGTTAACAACACAAAGAAACAAGAATAAGTCAGCCTGGTGCAAGCTGACCACATCAACCTGGATCAGACTTTGGGGAGTCTAACAACATGGTTTATTCCCAATGGATTTAACTCCAGTAAAATTTAAATTTAAAAAGTTTCCTGGTATAATACAATTCTCTGTGGACATGTAAGTGTAATTACATTAAAACTCAGCTCAGGGTAGTGTCATTTCCCCTAAGAAGATGAGTTCTAGGAATAGGCTACCTGTACCAGTTTAAAGAGTTTGGCTTGGTTTCAGCAATATAGATAGCATAGAGATCATTTGAGCTATTAACCACCTCTGGTCCTGGTTTTGGGAGCTTGATATGACTTTGCCCAATAGATGACACAGATGAGCAGGCTGTTAATCACTTTCAGTTCTCAGCTTTCTGGATTTAATAACAGTTTCCCCATCTTCCCCATTGGAAAAACAATCCTATATACTTAATATTCCTTTTTTCCCTGGAAATCTGTGGACTCAAGGACTTTTATGCAATGCTCCGAACAGTTGATGTTGTGTCCCTCTGTAGCCTTAGTTTGCACCTAAATTTTAGAAAGAGGCTCTCTCATTGAACCTGCAGCTTAGTTTGACTAGACTGACTGGTTAGCAAGCCCAAGCAATCTTACTGCTTTTGCTTCTTCAGTTATGGGATTCCAGACATAAGACATCATATCCAGCTTTTTGTGTGGATGCTGGGGATAAAACTCAGATCCTCATACTTGCATGGCAAACACTTTAAAGACTGCTTTTGGATGCTGCCTTTGAAGGATTTACTTCTTTCTTGTGTGTCTTAAATATCTTAGAAAAGACTCATTTCATCACTAACCTGAAGTTCTGGAAAGCTCTTCCATCTGTTTCTGGATAAGTTTGAAAGTTTTGAGTTGAGACTGTTTTCCATGGAACTATAACTGAAAATTGTCATTGGGAATTTCCTTATGTCAGGGTGTGCCTGACAGATGCCATAGGAAATGTTTACTCAAGACAACCTTTTATGAGAGCCTCAGTGTGGAGTTCCCCAACCCTGAAAAGAGCGAAATTTTAGACTTCAGAGCCATGTACTGTAGTGTATCTAGCACAGGGGTTTCTCCAGCTTAGCAAGTAAAACAATCTTTGTTTTCCCTTCATTGTCCTAATTAGCACTGCCATTCTAGTTAGCATGCCATTGAATGACATGTTAGCATGCCATGGGTGAGCAAGTAGCATGGGGACGACAATTCAGTTCTAAGTGTTTTCTGTGCAGAAATACTGTTTATGGAAACTCTTTAAATCTTTTGGGACACTGTGACATTGACTGCTTTGATTTACTTTTTTCCCCCTTATATTTAAAGGATATGTTTTCATCAAAGTCAAAACTCCTCATTTGGAAAGAGCTTAATTCTGACAGTCTAGGCAGACTCCCTCCCTGGCCATGCCTTGGTCCCAGCCTCTGGCATCTTGCTGAGGTCTGAATCCTGGGTTCTTGCTTTGTCAGAGGGATGATGACTCATCTCACTATTCACTGGGAGAATCCCTCTCATCTCTGCCTTTTCACTGTAAAACATAGTCCACAGAGTATATGTGATTCCAACTACCACCACCACAACCAACAACAAGAAGAACAAACCAAACCAAACCAAAACAACAACAACAGCACCCTAGATCTATTGGCAAGTTTTGTAATGAAGTGAATGAAGGGGCCTGGGGCCCAGCTATGGGCAGTACCTTCTGCCTTCCTAAAGCTCTCCCTCTTGGTCAGGGGGACCAGACACACCTTGAGTGGACTTGTATAGACCAATACATTCCCCAGAGTGTATGTTTTAGCCCAGTTTATGTTCCTTGACCTTCATTCCATTTTTGAAGGCCATCACAGGCTAGGAGAAGCAATAACAGCACCATTACAGACTAGTAGCCAAAGAATAAATGGCTACAGGAGTAAATTAAAGACATTAGCACAGGAGTGCTGGATTGCACTGAGAATCATTTTCTCATCAGTCATAACTATGAAGAACTAATTTTAGCTACTGATGTTTTCATGTTTCTCAGGCTGAGCTGGTCCTCTGTGTTCCACATGAAGGTCCAGAAAACAGGCTAAGCATTTATTACTGCAATGTCATTCTAATTAGAAGGTTAGGTCAATTTTAGCCCATGTATTTGTGCATTCATTTCTGAAACTCTGTGATAAACAAGTTGTAATTTTGTACTGAACACATGTTTTGTTATAGGAAAAACAGAAAAGTGATTTTTAGTTTTATGGTTTTTGTTTGTTTGGGAAATCTGTAGTTGGGAAAAACAAATGATATAGGAAAAAGTAACTAACTTAGTATTTTGGTTTGTACTGTAAGGATATTATTATCATTATTATTTTGGCACTGGAGTTTAAATTCAAGGCCCTCCTTCCAATCACCTCAGGTTTTTTTAATAGGTCATTTTTGATATGAACAATGAGCTGCCTGTGTTATCATCTTTGCCTTTGTTTCTATGAACTTGGGAAACTGCACATGTGACTCCTGCACCTGCTTTTACCCTTTCCGTGAAGTGGATCCTAGCAGCACCCTATCACATTCCAGGTCTGCCTTGGATATCCTCACTGTTAATACAAAGAGCTGTAGTTACATGGCGTCTTTGATCTTTGGGTAAATTATTTTCTTCCTGATACTGTGTCCCCTGGAAAGTCTTAATGGACCATGGACTCCTGTCTATCTGTCTTTCTTTCTGTCTGTCTGTCTCTTTCTTTCTCCTCCTTCCCACTTTCTCCTCCTCCCTCCACCCCCATCCCTCCCCTTACATATACACCCCCTCACAAGACTCACCAAAAATCCAAATTGGCTGTTGCAGATTACATCCATTCAGTAACAGACACAGATTGGGGATTTTCTACAGTCCATGATTTTATTTCATATCTTCTAATTTCTCTTTAGTATGTGATTTTCCAAATCTACAATGTACATTTTTCACATTCTATGGTCTGGCAATCTACATCCCAGCACGTTCTCCAGTGAGCCTGATTCACAGAAACATCTCAGACCTATTCTTTAATGAAGCTTAGCTGAGAACAGTTCTTTGGTCTCAGCTTCTTGGTGTGATAATGCCCCTTACACTAATTGTCTGTGTGGTACAGGGGCAATCTTTGAAGATTTTCTTCCAAGCCAGCAGCAGTGTCTCACAAAATCCAGGCTCTAATTTTGCAGAAAGAGGCTCATTCAGACCATCTAATCAACTTTAATGCCAGAAGTAATAGTCTGTCTGTTGAGTGTTTAATTTTCTCCAATGTATTTCTTTATTTCTAAGAGTATGGGCCTTCTATTTTTAGACACATTTAGCATTGTTACTGTGTAGTCTTTATCTGATGGTGTCAGCATCTGCAGCCTTTGTGCTTCTGATTTGTGGTGTTTTGCTTATCCTTGCTAATTGCCTCTTATTTCCTCTTGCATTTAAGCTGGTCTTAGTCTGTTCTGGCTGCAATCACTAAATACAACAGGTTAGGTAATGATAACTAATATAAATTTATTTCTCATAGTTCTAGAGTCTGAGAAGTCCATTATGTCATTATATTAGGGACTAAGTATCATCATATATTTATTTGTTGGTCAATGGCAGGGGTGTGGACATTCATTCAAACCATAGTAGTATTTAATTTTAAACTCAGGTTCCTTCCATCTTTGGGAAACTACTAAGGCTTGACTTCACATGCATTTTTTTTGGTATGTGTTTGGTTTTGCTTCTGCAGTGAACAGGAAGGGGATTCCTAACTGAAACATTAAAAGCTATGTTTCTGGAGGGTGAGAGTGGAGCGACCTCACCTTTTGGCTTCTAGGTAGAAATTTTCAGAAAAGAAGCCCTAGGTTCCCCCCCCCCCCCCGCAAAACTAGCTTCAACAATGTGAATTTTAGAGACCAAACTGTTTGATGACCTCTCTCTCTTCCTTGATGTTTAGTGGTGGTCTCACCTTACTGTCATGCTGTTAGCAGTACAATGTGTACCAGTGTGGTGGGGATATACTAGGATTGTGGTCAGAAATTAGTAAAGCCAAGTCAGAAGTGCACTAAGATTTTTCAGTTGATATGGTTTCTACCATAATTTCTCAGATCTGTCCTTGCTGTCATAGATAAATGGGAGGGTAGATATAGTCTAATAAAAATTTGCCCATAGTCATTGACAATTTCTATTCCATATCATTATCATGTGGCATGTAAAATTCCTCCCACAGTTTGTAAATTTTAGATCCATCCTTTTCTTCTGGGCCTTACAAACACTGGATTCTGGGTATTTTGCCCATGAGCAATAGTTTGTCAAATACTGGTGATGTGTGTGTTTGTGATGGTAGTGGTGATGATCATGGTATTCTAGGGTGCTAAGGATAATGGTGCTGGTGATGGTAGTGAGAGTAGTGATGGCAGTACCCCAGTGTGTGTGTGTGTGTGGGGGGGTGTTGTTGATGATAGCAGTAATATGATGGTAATTGTAAAGTCACTTAGCAGTGATAATAGTATAGATAGCATCATTCAGAACACTCCCTCTGGGTGAAGTTAGAGGTGGGCTTAAGAGTGATACTGAGCTGATGGTC
Organism: Mus caroli; assembly: GCF_978045245.1. Classification (NCBI taxonomy): domain Eukaryota; kingdom Metazoa; phylum Chordata; class Mammalia; order Rodentia; family Muridae; genus Mus; species Mus caroli. The sequence goes on along the minus strand of NW_028227257.1, from coordinate 29,992,139 downwards.
ATGTTGATACTGCTTGTGATAGTGGTAGTAACAGTGTTGGTGGTACTTCTCTTGGGATTTATAAGTTAGCTCTTGTTAATAGTGAGGGTACTGAAATTGGCACTGATGAGCATACAGTATATGATGAAAAAGCCTCCTCTACTGTTCCCACATCTTCCTTGCAAAATGCCATGCTGATGGATCTGTTAATCATTCTGATTTGGTCTACTCCTATTGTAGCATACACATTTTGAAATATCCCACACTGTCCCCCACACATTTATACAACTATGTCTTATATGACTGTTATGTTGCTTGAAGAGATGGAGAAAAAAAGTAGAGAACCAAAGGGCTAGCATGAGTTTTAAAGGCAGCATTGCCCCAATTATGCCAAGTGTCCTTATTTCAGAATCATATCTTAAGTGTTAGATTTCTCTGACCCTTAATAAGTCAGGTAAAGAACGAATAGCCACAGCCCTAGTGGTGCTGTGAGGAACCCTCGCTCTCCAGAAGAATCTGGGTTGATCTCTGAGCATGAAATACCCGGACACATTGCATATGTCACTTACCAGGCATGATGCTGCTCAGCTGGCCATAATGCTTCTTTAACTGCTGCCCCTGCTGAATCACGGGTGTTTCCATAAGTTTGTACTATCGGCAAATTTTAAAAATAAAAACAACACTAATAATAATAGTAATAATAATAATAATAACTGGTATGGCTCTGAATGCCTCATTGACAATCCCCACTGCTGAATCCCAGGCTTTTTCATTTATTTGTATTAAAGGTGAACTTTCATTGTTTAATGAAGATTCACAAAAAATATTGTTTTTCTTTCAGCATTGGTATTATCTGCTTAGCTGGAGCTGACTATTTACACAAGACTTGTAGCACGGCTGGGCCTCGGGAGCATCTGGCACCAGTTGCTCTCAGAGTGCTTTGTTTAATTGAGCAGTATGAGAAAGGATTAAAAGTATTGGGAGTGAGCCCTGCCCATTACACACCCAGAGCCCTGGCTCAGCTAATCTGCAATTACTTTAATTTTCTCCCTCAGTTTTCTGGGTTGTTTTTTTTTTACTTCAGCTTCTGCTTGGCAAGCTGCTGGATAGCTTGAGTTTTGTACTAACTGTGACTACTGTCCACAGATATCTTAAGGTTTCTGTCATCCATGGAGATCTGAACATTAGACTTTCTAGCTTTTCCTGTATCCCTGACACAAACATTCAGATGACCAGTGCAGGCCTGTCAGTCATGAAAGGGACAAAGACTACCTTACTCAACCAAGAAAAACCAGAGAAAGAGAAGGAAATGCAGATATTTCTAAACCTAGAATTATTAATACATTTAGTCATACATGAGTTTTGGTGGCACTGCTTTGTCATTTCTTCCTTATTCAAATGGATTTGTTTGATAATAATTGTGCTCTCGCACTGATTTCTTCTGATTGTTTCTTCAGAGAAAAACCAGCGCATTAGACCCAAGTATGCAAAAAACCCAACCTATAACATATAATCCTAATTCCTACACAGACGGGTCCCTGTGTAATTCTTCCTCATTCATGATTCAGGATGCTTTCTGACAGCCAGACTGCCGAAAAGCTGCATGCTGTGTGTATGAGTGAAGAAAAGAGCATAACTTGCTTAGATCCTGCTCTTGGCATGAAAGGTGGAGGTAAGGCTTCAACAAAAGCTGCCTTATATCTACAAGAACCCACCTGCACAGTGACGTCACCTGGCACTTGTGGTGTCTGTGTTTTCTGTTTCCCATTGACGCAGTGCTTGGTGGGAATGATCTAGTCCTGCCAAAGTTTCAGAGACACACCCCGTCTCAACTGAGATGAGGTCTGTCACCTGTGTTCCAAGCCACTGGGTCATCCCAAAGAAGCAAAGAGAGTATTGCAATTTCGTTGTGTTTCAAAAATATTTTTTGTCCTCACTGTATGCCTACCAAAGGAAAGAATTATTTTATCAGTTACTCAGCTGAAGACTGGAATTATAATTAATTCAATGTTATCCAAGGACTTAGTGACAAAATTTAGCACTTTCCCCCAAATGAAAGAAGCAATCAAATGTAATGTGTGCATAAAATGGAATACTGTTCAGCTATAAAAGGAATAAAGGGCTGGCTGACATACAATAGAGCATGTTCTACCATGAAAGCAACATGCTAAAGGGAAGAAGCCAATCACCAAAGGTTTGCATGCTTCTGTTGGTGTAAAATGCCCTTTAGAAGCAAATCTAGAGAGAGAAAGACAGAGTAGTAGTGGCCTGGGGCTGGAAATGGCAGTGGGTAGTGTGTTGGGGGTGGTGTGCTGGGAATGCTCTAGACTTAGTGGGAAAAGTTGCCTAGTTCTTAGTCCTCCATGCCTCACTCAGCACTGCACTTTAGAAGGTAGCTAACGTTTGAGGCAGAGGCAGGCAGATTTCTGTGTTCGAGGCCAGCCTGGTCTACAGAGTGAGTTCAGGACAGCCAGAGCTATACAGAGAAACCCTGTCTCGAAAAACGAAAAAAAAAAAAAAAAAAAAAAAAGATCTGATGCTTTTAAAAGAATGAGAATAGGAATGTCATTCAGGAGTGTAGCATAGCTTAGAATCCCCAGTCAGGAATGCAGCACCTTCTAGAATCACTAGCACTGCAGAAGAGAACCAAGTGAAAATTCTGTTACTTTATTATTTTGTGATGGTAATGAAATACCTGAGGCAGTCCATGAAAAGAGGCTTTATTTCATTCCCTTCTGGAGGCCAAACAGCTCAGTCACAGATTCTTGCAAGAGCAACTTTTATCTAATCACCTCATAGCATAGTGCCCTAGAGACAGGGGGACAGGGAACGAAAGGAATAAGGGTGGGGTGGCCGTTTCCAAATGGAAAGTTACAAAGTTAATGTATCTGGCTCAAGCTTTTATACGTCCTTCCTTCCTCTCTTACCTTTCTCTCTCCCTTCTTTCCTTCCCAGGGTTTCCTTAGAAGTAACATCATATTTCCCAGGCACTCTGACTTGACGGAAAGAATGCACTAGGCTCACATCTCAAAAGTTTCTCCCATCAGTGCACAGAGAATCAGATTCCGAGTACTTAACCCTGGGTACAAACTACATTCAAATCAGGGAACCATAGGTGCCTCAGAGCATTCACTACTTCAGCAGAGTTGTGGGTGGGGGCAGGGCTGGGTTCTCAGTTCCACAGCTTTTCAGTCTGAGGGCTTGTGAGGGAGGCTAACCTGGTCTGAGTGGCCCCAGGCTGCTCAGCTGCCCCTTGGGTCTTCAGACCAGTGAGGAGAGCACACCCTAGCATCAAGTATACTTGGGTTCCAGTCCTATCTGCTCCTTTAGCTGCCCAGAGCATCCTTTCTTTCAGCATTTAGATCAACAACTGTACTCTTTAGGACCCTGTAGAATCTGAACGACATTGCCAGGGCCCCAGTGAGGCTCTATCCCACAGGTACCCTGGAGCATTTATTATTTTAGCATTCCGAGAGCTATGTGTTGTTTTGTGCCTTAAGGCCAGAAGAAAACTGTTTCCCAACCCTTTGTGAGAAAGGGCAGGCTTAATTATTTCACCTTCTGAGACTGCTTTATGGAACCAGAATACCAATTTATCAATTAGTGATGAGAAACTATTCTCTTGGGGACCAAGGGCACAAAGACTGTGTGACCCCATACACCCTCTCCCTGTAATCAAGCAGTTTATGAATTTGCAGAGAGAATTAACCATCTTGCAGACCTGGTTCCAATTTTTTGTGGTAAAATGCCAAAGCAGTCTTCTTTCCCTGCAGGCCAGGGTCCTTGCTTCTGTTTAAACCATCTAGGGGGATGGGGGGATGGGACTTCTGCTTGGATATGTCAAGGTAGACATACCACTTCGCCAAGCCCTGACCATACAGTAGAGGTTGTTTGGTGGTATCTATAGACATTGTCCATACAGAAATTGTGGTTATGCCACTCAGGTTTGTAGGATAGCAGTCAGGTGCCTGGGACTTGTTCCCAGGGAAGCAAGATCTCTATGTTGCTCTAGTTTCTATTGCAAAACACCACAGTATTTATTTAAAAAGTGAAATATCATAAAATTCAAAATAATTTTTAGAAGAGGATCATTTCTGCTTACATTTCTGGCCCAGGATTGAGGAGACACATCTTTCTGGCAGTCATAAGGTGACACAGGGCACCCTTGGCAAGATACAGTACATGTGTGAGTTAGTGAGAGTGTGTGGCTTTGTGCTTGCATGCACAAATGTGATAGAGTGTGTGTTTGTGTATGAGGCATATGTATGAAAGGGTGAGTCCGAGTGAGAGTGTGTATATCACTGTGTGAGGGACTATGTGAATGTGTCAGAGTATACGTTTATATGCGATTTCTGCATGCATGAATGTAAGAGTGTCAGTATGGGAGACTGTAAGGACAGAGAGTATTTATGCATGAGAATGTAGAAAAGAGTGCATGCGAGTTCTGTGATTTTGAGTGTGTGAATATGTGTGAACATGTGTGAACGAGAGTATGTGAGGGAGAACAAGTCTGAGAGATGTGCATGTTTGAGGGTGTTTTAGTTCATGTGAATGTGTATGAACATGTGAGTATAACTACAGATATGTTTGAGTGGTTGTGTGTGTGTGTGTGTCTGTGTGTGTTTGAAGAACTTAGAAGGGTCTGTAGAAGCAAGGAAAAGAGAAACTTTTGAGTCATCCAGTAAATTGATCTCTGGTGATCTGAGGAGCAGGCCCTGGAAGGCCTGTGGACGCTAGCCTCAGCACCACCATATCCTGTTGGTATTCTATGACACTGGTTGTAGAGCATTTATTGATTGGCTAGATGAAACTGCAGGAGACACTCTGAACCACTGCTGGCCAGACCTGGCTGGTGTCATCATATCCTAAGCATTGGAGGCCTGGACAGGGTGAGACACCCGTTAGCTCAGCTCATTTGGTAGGAATAAAGTTATCAATGTCTCACTTTTCCCTAGTGTAAGGATCTAAATAGAAGCACAAGGCTCCCATCCTTTACTTTTTTCCTCCATCATTATACACTGAGGAAGATATGAGTCTGCTGTATATATCCTGGAGGTAACAGTATGGAGCTCCTGACCGTTTCCCCCTTTTCAATTCCATAATGTGTGTGGTCCAGCTTTCCTGGTTTTTGTCCTGTCTATTCCCTGCCTCAAGGCTCTAAGCATATGGCATGGATCATGCCTTTCTCTTCGTGACCGAACTCACTCCATTCCACCCCTCAGGGTTTTCCTTAAAAGGAAGATCTTTATCCCCAAACTAGGTTACTGGCCATATGCTTCTTCCTACCAGGCAAATTTCACCTTGTCCCTAGCCCTTGTCACACCACAGCACTTTTGAGAACCTGTCTTTCTCTTGTGCTGTGAGCAGCATAACTCTTGTCCATGGTAGCTCACCCAGCACATTCTCTCAGTTTGTGCCAGTAGATGCTAGTCAAGTGGATGTACAGTTATGCCTGTTTTGTCCTTGACACATTTTTGGTGGATTGATGCATGGCTACTTCCTTCCTTCACCTGATTCTGAGAGATAATCTGGATTGTCCATTTTGACCCTTTAACAGGTGAGTTTGCATTGGTAGTTGAGTCCAACTGTGCTCTGAGGAGCTGACTGCATCCCTTTGAACCCTCTTGTCCTCAACTAGACACTGGCTTTCACTGGCACTAAGAGATGATTCTTATTTGCTGACTGGTGGCTTCAGTTCCACTTTAGAAAGCTTCTAAAGTCAGCACATCTATGGTCTTTAGATATCATCAACCTTAAATAAACTAGAGATCTGACAGTGCTGTGTTTGAATGTGGTTCATTCCCCCAAACAGATTTTTCTTCATTGAATAAGAGTAATGTTTCATTTTCACCAATGTGGGTTATTGTTGACCAAAGACTGTTTACTATTCTTCAGGCACGTAGGGAGCAGGTGAAGACTGTAGGGCTTGTCTGTGGAAGTGTGAGCGAAAAGGGTGGGTCTGACCAGGGAACTGTGTCAGGGAACATGATAGGCACATTGTCATAGATTGAATGGAACACTGTGAGAATCGTGGTGTTTCGCTCTCCTTTAAGAGAAAGTGACAATTGAGGTGAACCACATGGGAATTTTTGTGTAGAAATTAATGACATGGGAATTACCGGATGCCAGATGAGCACAAGGCAATATATCTCCTGATGGAGTCTCAAACATGGAAGCAGGCTCCAGGGAGAGTGAGCAATGGACATTCTGAATCTCAGCCCATCGGACAGAGTTGGTGGAAGATAAAGTTTAAATTGGGGCCTTGAAATGCAAACAGTTTCCAAGGTAGTCACTCAGAAGATCTGCTGCCAACAGAACCTTATGCCCATGGCTGTTAGGAGTGAGATTGTTGTCTTGATTGGGAATGGCCTCAAATATCATATATTTTTTTAAATGTGCCAACATGAATAAATCTAGAGATCTTTTATAAACATCTCTCCTGTTAATTATGCTTTGATGAATTAAAAATAAATCCCAACACTCTCTCTGTTTTTCTGTCTCTTTCTGTCTCTGTCTGTGTCTCTCTCTGTCTCTATCTCTCTCTCTCACACACACGCACACACACACGAGAGAGAGAGAGAGAGAGAGAGAGAGAGAGAGAGAGAGAACAAGACAGAAACAGAGAGACAGAAATAGAAAGGGATACACAGAGAGACAGAGTTCCTGTTCAATACAGTGTAGCAAAAGGAGCACCCAGTAACATATTTCTTGATTTGTAAATAAAACTTCATCTGAACAGTTGGGAAGAGTGAGCTGAGTACCAACAACAGGACTGGATTTCTGAATGGCATCCACGGGAATGGCCTTTTCAAATTGGAGACAGAAGAAGATCTATGTGAAAAGAGAATCTACGTCTAGACTAACAAATGTAGAAGCATCAAGAATCAATAACCAAATAGGCCACAAAGAAAACAAGCAAAAGAGGGAATGGAGAGAAGCAAGAGCTCTGTCTGCCTTAGCCGCCTCTGCTGTGTTCTGTTACCCTTTACTAGCTTTTATTTTGGTGATTTTCTAGAGGAGGAAATTCATAGCCGATTTCCAATGATACTTCAGAAGCAGACTCAGGTAAACGATTGCCCCATTAAACTTAGTAGAAACTGGAGTTGGGCCAGCTATGTTTTGAATTTATCTTTTATGAACGGGGCCTGTGACTCTGAACCAGTGTATCATGCTTATCTTCTACACCAAGCACCTGCGGCAGAGGACTGGAGAAGTTAGACTGAATCTTGCCAGCAAATAGTTATGTCCCCTATGAAGTAAAGACAACTGAGAAGCTGCTCTTGTGGGACTAACCAGGCACTGAAGGTGACTCCTCACATGCCTAAGTCATAACTTCTTTACCCATAGGTGGCTTCTTTCGCTTGTGTGTGTGTGTATGTATGTGTGTGTATACAATAACAATAAAAATGAGGCCATGTGTTTGAAGAAGAATGGGAGGAATGTGCATGATGGCTTGGAGGGAGGTAAGGGAAATTACTGTAATTATGTTATAATCTCAAAATAAAACAATAACACAAAATGAGAATAAATACTCAACTAACACTTCTATAGACTATTGTAAGCCTCTTACTGCCTTCCCCACCAAGCCTTAGGCCTCCATGTGAGGATTGGAACATATAGGTATGCAGGTTGTGATTCTAGAGCTATGTATTCTGCTGCAGCTTCTGCTCTTCAGGTGTCCTATGTGCATGTTTGGAGGAGGACACGGACCCAGGAACAAGTACTAAGTATGTTCTGTCTCTCAAAGCTATAACTCATCTCTTTGACATTTCTAACCAACTCCCAGGTTACACTGACTCTGCTATATGTCAGCAAGACTTTGAGTGGCAAACTACAGGGAATTTGAAAGCAATGAACCCATATCTGCCTTGACCTTAATGTTAAACCCACTACTAGGGCACAACCAACACTAGGGCTTATTCTAATTGTATAATACTGAAGATAGTTTATTTCAACAACACATTCCCTGACTGCTGGTTCCATACCTAGTTCAAGAAAGGAAAAATATGCCACTGATTCCTTGGTCTTAAGTTCATGACAGTAGAAGAATGATGACCTCAGCAGCTAGCAAGTTGGCCAGAAGAACAAAATAGAAACCACAAAAGAAAAAGGACAAAGTCAAGAACAGGTGATAGGAGCTCACCAGCCAATAGAAAGGTTATTTCCATTGTCTAAGAGCATCCAGTTCAGTGGGAGAGGTTGGATTTGAACAAATGCAATCAGTATCTGTTAGCAATATATTTACAAGGTCTGGGTAAAAGAAGCTGTAGCTGAGAAGCTGGATCTTCAAGATTTCTCCAGGCTTGCTAGTATACCCATCAGAGCACAGTGATACACTGGACGACAAGAACATGTCTACTCTGTAGATGGAGAAAGATTGGCCCAGAAAGATTGCAGAAACACATCGTGGTTTCCTGAAAGATGTGGAACATAGAGGTAGCCCTCTAACATGTTACCCTTGGTATGTTGGTTTAGTATGGTCACCTTGCAAAATCTCTCTTTAACTAGTCTAATTCAAGATTTTAGTTCTCAAATTTTAAAACATGTCCAGGGATAGACGTGTCAAACCTGAGTAACCAGAGGAATTGTGACCTCTCTTAAACTGTACCTGGTTCCACATTAAGGGCTCTTATTATCTCTCAGTGCATATGCTGTAGTTTCACTTTGCTATTTCATTCGGATCTCAGCATTTTTTTAGTCCCAAATGACCACTCTACCACTCTTCCTTTAGTCAGAGTGCAATTTTAGATTACTGTATTTGCTACCACATAAAATCAAACATCTGTAATTAGAAAATATTTAGATGTTATAAAAAATGCTAGTGCTTGATTAGCCCGAGATGAAACTTTTATGGATGCATCCATGTTCGCCTGTATATGTGCATATGCATATGTATGTGGTAGTCAGGTGTTGCCACCAGGTGCCTTCCTCAATCATTTGCCACCTTAGTTTTGCAGACAGGGTTTCTCACTGAACCTGGAGCTTGCTGATTCAGCTAGACTGGCTGGGCAACAAGCTCCAGGGATTCTCTTGTCTCTGCATCTGCAGTGCTAGAATTAGAGGTATGTGCCACCAAGCCTGACATTTGTGTGGCAGGGCGGGGGTGGGGGGGGGAGGTTCTTGGCATCAAACTCGGGTCCTCATGTTCACAAGGAAACCACTTTTCTAATTGTATCATCTTCTTAGCCTATATGAGATGTTATTATATATAATGATTATTAACATGCAATATGAGATAATGCACTCTACATATCTTAGAACCTTAGGTCCAGTTTCCTTCCTTCTTCCTTCCCTTCCCTCCTTCTCTCTGTCTTTCCTCTATATTATGCAAGGCTCAATGATAAAATTGTCTAAGGGAGAACAATTTGGAGTCAGTGTTTATGAATGAGTTCAGTGCTCACCCTACTAAATACCTAGGAATGCACTCATATGCACATGAAGTATACCTTCAGTGGAACTGTGTCCACATATAATCTAGTGGCACAGTCTTACTGTCATTAATTTTTTACGTCTTGCAGGCTATCATTTTAAACTGTGTCTTCTTTTAGTATGTTCTCCTCAGGAATGTGTACTTGGAAGAGTCCATCCCCCTTACAGGCAAACAATTGTATTTCTCTGTAGACCATTGGGATGCTAATGTGATTGAGTTTCTCAGAGTTTCAGGATGTCTGCTGGCTTCTTTAGGGCTGCAGTAGATCCAGTTCCTGCAGCTTCCTCTATTAGGAAGCAAAAACTTCATAGAGATGCAGGTAATAGATTTCTGGTTTAATCTAGATGTCGCTATAATGGGACCTTTTTAAAATTCAGAACAAGACTGTGTATTTTTCTGACTCCATAGTTACTATGCACGTCAGATGACTAGTAAACTCTGATGCAGTGTGGGTCTGTGTGATGACATTCTTGTAATTTTCACTCTCTGTTTCCTGCTCCTCCAGGGAAATGGGTCCTATGGGGCTTGTGTGACCTGTGAATACAGCCTGCTAGCCTGACTCCGAGCAGGGAGGGAGTCTACCATGGATGGCATCATTGAGCAGAAGAGTGTTCTGGTACACAGTAAGATCAGTGATGCTGGCAAAAGGAATGGCTTAATTAACACCAGAAACTTCATGGCTGAGAGCAGGGATGGTCTGGTGTCTGTTTACCCAGCACCTCAGTACCAGAGCCACAGGCTAGTGGCCAGTGCAGCACCAGGCAGCCTGGAAGGAGGCAGAAGTGAGCCTGTGCAGCAGTTGCTGGACCCAAACACTCTGCAGCAGTCCGTCGAGTCCCACTATCGACCCAACATCATCCTCTACTCAGATGGTGTACTTCGATCCTGGGGGGATGGTGTAGCCACTGACTGCTGTGAGACCACCTTCATTGAGGACCGGTCACCCACCAAAGACAGCCTGGAGTACCCAGATGGGAAATTCATCGACCTCTCAGGGGATGACATCAAAATCCATACCCTGTCCTATGACGTGGAGGAAGAGGAAGAGTTACAGGAGCTGGAGGTCAGAGAATGTGTTTGTTGGGGACCCTCTGGGGTTGGGGTGGTGGGACCTGGAAGATACCTGTGAGTGCCTAGAAAAACCCTGGGAATGAAATTATCATGCAAAAATGCTGAAGGTATTCTCGGTACTACTTTACTTATGAGCTTTTGCGGAGGATGGAAGAAATGGGAAACGGCTGGGAGCTGTGACAGTGTTTCTGGTTAATGGTGACCTGTGGCAATAGTGCGGTCAGTAGGGCAACAGACATCAGCAATAGATGACAGGGCCATGGAGACACTGCCACTAAATAAACCTCAAGAGGGAGGGACACATAAGGCTAGAGACACATGGTATGGGAAAAAAATTGGAGAAGTGTTTTACTGTCATAGTAGGTCCCTTAGTTTGACATGTGAAGTTTCTACTGGTAGATCATTGCTATCTCAGAACTCAAAAGAAGAAACAATAGATATTTAAAGGGGGAATTAAATCTGGGACCTCTCATAATACTGGGAAAACACTTGTCCATTGAACTATGTCCCTGAACCCAGCATACCTTACCTTTTTACTAGCTGATGCGAGTAAAGACATTTGAATTATACACATAAAGACTTAGGACCAGGACTATGTGAGATACGACACAGAGGTTACTAGTCATGTGATGTATGAGTGTCATTGAAGGGCTACTGCACTTCAGGAAGCATAGAGAACAGAGCATTCTCTACTGGAACTTGAGTATAGTGTCCAGGAAGAAAGCCTGTGACACCCATTAACAGGTCTCTGAATAGCCACCCCCAATAGGCAGAGGCCTTTATACCAGCTTATGACACTGGCAGGGAAAGAAGGGCATGGAGCCAGCCAAAGCCTGAGGGAAGCTAAGACACGGGTGCTTTGGCTTCTGTGCTAATGACTGTTGCAAGTGTCTGCTATTTTCCAAAGTCTCCAGGTTTGGCCAATGATAAGTGACTAAATCTCTCTCCTTTGTGTGAATCTGGGAAGCAAGCACCACAAGTGCAGTATGAATTTGACCCAGAAATTCTAATGAAGGAGTGTCTCGTTGGCTCTGAAAACAGTCCCCAAAGGGCATGTGGATCTGCCATTGTGGTTTGAGTAACAAGATGTCAAATATCATTCCAGAAGTGGAACCCCTATCCTGTATCTTAAGAGCAAATATATGGACGCTCAATGGGTGATTGTGGGAGATAGCACCGAAGCAGTTGACTCTGCATAGAATTGAATGGAAATGCTGTGGCATGGGGCATATGGAGGAAGCCTGCTTGAAATGAAAGTGGGGTCCTGCCACCCAGAACCTTAATCATCTAAGGGAGAATGGGTTCAATGCTATAAAAGAGAAGAGCAGGTGAGAAGCCCAGGGTAGCTGTCAGAGACAGTGGCAGAGCTAGAGAAACCAAGCCCATCTAATCATTTTATTTGTTGTCAGTGCCCCCTTGCTGTGCCACATCCTGTGGTCCAAGCTGCTAGATTCCAATTTTAAGTGTGGAGTGACTGAGAATTCATACACACTAAAGTTTAATCTACAAAACAGCACAGAAAAAGTGGGACATCACACGGAGAAACTGAATCTGCAGGCTTTGACTCTCAGCCTTTAGCTGCAGAGAACCATGGGAAGATTGCTGGCAGGAAGGCTGTGACAATGTGTTGGGTAGTTTTATGTCAGTTTGATACAAGGTGAAGTCATTTGAGAGCCTCAATTAAGAACATGCCTCCATAATATCCGACTATAGGCAGGCCTGTAAGGTGATTTCTTAATTAATGGTTGATAGGGAAAGGCCTACCTCATAGTGGGTGGTGCCATCCCTGGGATGATGCTCTTGAATTCTATAAGAAGGAAGGTTGAGCAAGCCATGATGTACAAACTAATATACATCAATTCATGGCCCTGCATCAGTTTCTGCTTCCAAGTTCCATCCCAGTATGAGTTCTTACCCTTGTTGCTTTGATATGGCATTGTAAGCAAAATAAACTCTTTTTCTCTCCAAGTTGTTTTGGTCATAGTCTTTCATCACAGGAATATTAATTCTAAGACAGACAAGATGTGTTTGGGGAAGCTGCTGTAGCTACAGAGTAGAAAGCAGATGTGGGAAAGATGGAGGAGACATAGCAAACTGGAGGCCCAGAGCCCTGTTATTATAAGGGATGGAAAGAAGAAATCAGGACAGCTTTAGCAGTGGGAAGACATACTTCAAAAGTGAAATTTGTTACTGATTGGCTATGAAAAGAGGGGTCCACAGAGCATAGCAGCTCCAGTAAGAGATTTTGGAAAATCAGTTCCAAGGTATACTATGTTCTTGCAATTATGGTCTGGGATACTGGCTAGATTGAAACTGTAAAAGAAGTTTCTGAATGTCTATATTATGCTTTTTCCAGTTATGTGTGTCTTATTCCCCCTTCCCTTCTGACACATGCACATATGTTTTTTGAATTATTGATTATGTCAAGATCATTAAGAGCTAAAAAGGTGATTATGTGTCTCCTTAGGCCTCAGTCAACTTCCGAGGCTTCAGAAAAGTCTAAGAATTCTCTTCCACCTTAACACTTGAGTAGGTATCTGGTTGAGCTTGCAACTAAACAACCTATATTTTAATGCTGTTTGTTGACTCTTGCTATATCTGTATTCACATTTTTTTTTTGGCAATTGAATTCCTACTGGGCTCCCTTTAATTCTAAGTTTTTCACACAATAATCCTAGTTAGCTGGGTTTTTTGTTTATTTTATTTATTTTGAATTCTGCAGAGGTCTGACATCTACCCAGAATCAGTCTCTTGAGTTAAAAATTAGTAGGTGGTGTTAAGAGGGGGCAACTTATCTAATGTGATAAGTCCAGGCCTTTGATGGATAGCAGCATGGGGCTCTGAGGAAATGAGCTGTACCAACCATATGCTTTGCTCTGCAGTAGCAGTGGCATTGGCAACCCTGGAAAGCAGTTTTACGAAATCAGGTAACAGTAACAGTAGTAGTGTTACTCTGTGTGTACATTTTAGAGGGGTTATTTGCTACTTTACACAATACAGTGCTACTTCTACTTTGGTCAGATTAAGGACCTTCCCAAAGAAGTTGATGGAGCAGCAGTGTTTAAAATGTTTACTTGGGCAATTAGACAGACTTTCTGGTTAATCTCTCTAAGGAGCTCTCACCCAGACTAAGACATCGCCACCCCACACATAATCTGAGGACAATAACTCAGGATACAGTATAGCCACTCTCAATTTGTCAAAGGTATTTAAGAACCTAGTGGTGAATTTTAAGGAGCTATCCAGAGTGATTACTGGGTCCTGCAAGAAGTCTAGAAAACAAAGACAAGTTCTCAAAAGCATTCTTAGGGTATAATAATTGCCTGTCACTCCTGCTTTTTATTACATTTTTCTGAATAAGAAAAGAAGAAATTTAAAAAGATATTGCAGAGTTTTTTTTTAATGGGTGTGTGTGTGACCTGCTTGAGCTTTAATAATAATAATACAGAGACATCTGTATAATATAAGGCTGTTGGCCTGTTTTCTGGGGCAGTTCCTCAGCTAGCCCATCTTAATTTAACTAGCGTTTCTGCCACTGTGAATGGATCGAATGGTTCTCTCTTCTCTGCTTCTCTCCTCCATTCCTGTCCATGTTTCTGTCCCTCTTTTCCTCTGCTTTTGCTTTATTCTGCTCCTTCTGCCCCATCTCTAGCCATCCAGCTCTTAATTATGCAAAAGGCACACTCCATACTCATCCAATGGGCATTGGGGGCTATGGTGATTGGTGACTTTCACTATGGCAACTTGCCTTTTATTTTTGCACAGATATCTGCTAGCCAGTACCTCCAGCACAGAAATTAAAAATTGAGAGTATAGGGACATTCCTTACAATATGTGTTGGGTTGGGTTATCCTAACAGAAAGAACATTTTTAAAAGTATAAACTGTCCTGTGAGTCCCACCCCCATTCTACGAAGTAATCAACAGATATGCGTTGGCTAGCATGTGCTGTGTAACACATCACTTCAAGATTTAGTGATTTAAAACAAGCATTTCTTTTGAGGTCAACACTTTGAGGTGAGCTTGGCTTGGCAGCTGTGCTTCATTAATGTTGGTTGCCTCTTGGCTACAACAATGGAGGTAAAGGTTAGAACTCTCCCCACCAGGATGGTTAAAAGCAGGGACTCATGTGTGCTGGGTAGCAAGATGCTCGCCAGCTCCTCTTTTGTACTAGGCAATTCTGTATCCAAGAAAGCCCTTCCCATCCAGCCACAATTCTGAGACAACATATGGAGTCTTTGTCTTTCATTTGCCTTTATGCTTGTGTGAGTGTTATGTATGGGTTTTACAGCCAGTTTTAAGACCCATGAAAGTCTTCACTGATTCATGAAGTGTTTGGCATCTTTCCTTCTACCAGCTAACAACTGGAGAAAGATGTGGTTTGGTATGGAATGAGGGAGGCTGAGGGACCTCTCAGGATTTTTCAGGATTGCTCACTACACAGTCTCACTGGCCAGGAATACTACTGGGTTCTTCAGGACAGACGGATGGTAATAATTGTGTTTGTTGTCCAACCTCCTCAGCACCTCCTTCCTGGCAGGAGGAAGCTGCAGGTTTTAACTGAGTGTCCAGAAGGTATGTGACCATTGCTTCATCTGATTCCCAGACCTCAGCTGAAATCTGAAGCTTCCAGGAGCACCTACAGCAGGAAGCCACTTCACACTTCACACAAAGAAGCTCAAGCAGCAAGATTACAGGGATGCATAATAAAGCAATTCTATGAAACATAAAATTGAAATTAAAGCTATGGAGTGAAGTGAAGTGGATAGAATGCACTGCAGGAGGGCTTCACTCCTGTAGGAGGGCCCTCATGCACTCCAACTTGTGTCCAAAGATAACTCATTGCAGACTTGTTTCAAAACACACTGATTCAGACCCCGGAGCAGATAGAACCCTGTCTAAACCTGCCTGTAAGCTTTGAGCCTTTTCTTCATTATGGTAAAAGAGGGGGTGGGGAAAGACAAGTGGGTACTCACAGAGCACTGGCTCCATTCTAGGCACTTTGCAAATTGTGTCGTATAATGTGTCCAACACTGTAGACAGGGAATACTAAGGTCTCTCCCTAGTGAAGGCTCACACGTGCTAGAAGCAACATACAAGTTGGCTTTGCTAGAACCTTTGGAGCTGAGGAGATCTGCTAACTCTAGATTCTTGCCTCCTAATGCCCATAATGGTTGCTTTGTCTGTCTGCCTGTCTATCTGTCTGTCTGTCTGTTTTGGAAAGGGGGTATACTATGGCAAAACTGCAGAATCTGCAAATTGATCACTGGACTTGTCACTGGCCTTCTTGGCTTCTGAGAATCCCCAGCCTGGTCTCTCTGAGACTTTTGTGTCTGTGTTTCCATTCAGAGACTTGGGACTCATGTGACTGCAACTACAGTGGAGACTGTGCAGTTAGTTATACATGGTGGTGAGTCCTCAGCAGACAACTGAGGAGACTCAAAGAATCTGAATAGGACCAGACGATTTTGACCCGAACGACAAAAAACAAATTCAGAAAATGATAAATGGTTGTTTTCAAAATTGATTTTCCTGGCTTTCAAATATGAGGGATTAATCATATAATAATACTGTCAGGGGAACTTAGACTGATTTGGGTAGAGTGATTTGGAAGAATTTTCTTTTCTTTCTTGTTTTTGTTTTGGTGGTGGTGGTGGTAGTAGTTTTTGTTTACATCATCGCATTGACTCTTCAAAAGGAAGAGTGGTGAACCTTAAAGAAAGTTAGCTTAAAAAAACAACTAGCCTCCTCTGATCATGGGTATGAGAAAAGAATGATTTCACAGTTAAGGGTAATGTTAGCTATGTAAATATGCTGATATGCAAGTCACTCTCCTTGAATATTCTTCTTTCCCTGGCCAAGTTGGGTACTAGATCTGTCTCTCAAGATCATGTCGAGTCTATCTCAAGAAAGATTTTTATTATCTTATTTTAATTTATTTTGGATTGCATTTTCAATTTGTCCTTTAATGACATTTTACTTTTTCAGCCTTTATTAATAAGATGTTGAATCATTGTCATCATCTTCTTTTTTATTCCTAAACATGACTTCCTTATTCTTAAAAGGAATTTAAGAATAAATTCCTTTTGCAATAGCAAAAGTTTTTCTTTTCCTGCCAAATGCACATCTGTGCATACTCAGACATGTTTGCCTGACTGTTTTTTTTAGCTCTGAATATGGGTCATGCTTTCTAGATTTTTTTCTCGAAATGTAAATTATTGAGTCCTTCCTCTTCTACTTATTATTATTTGATCTGTTAGTGACTTTCCTTGATTAAATGTGCACGTGTTTCTTCTATGGCATTCAGCCTATGATATTACTCCAGTTGCATTTGGCTTTCTCTCCCTAGTTTTCCCCTCTTCCACTATGGCTGACTTTCTGGGATTAAGATTATTACTGGTTAGAAACTGAGTCCAGCAGTTGCTGCTTTCAATAGGCTCACAGATCCCGTGTTGTTGGGGTTATACTCCAGCAACTTTCAGCTTGTCCTAGAATCCACGGTCCACCTTGCTCCCTCCTGCTTTATCCCTTGCTTTGCCCCAACATCAGCCTGCATGAGCAGTGAGCTTACATAGCAATATAGCATCTCTCCGGCTCTCTTGTTTCCAGGAGCTCTCCATTAAATTTTTGACTAGACTCATTTTGACACTTGATCCAATACTATATAGTCTTAGACTCCTTGTCCCCCTTTATAACTAGGCATAGATCTCCACTTTCTGCTTCCATCAGTTTAGACCCTCCCACCAGTACATCTCCTGGTTTCCTTAACCAACCCTAAAATGCTTCAGGGACTGTACTGAGAGAAAAAGTGGAACAACCCACAAGCAGGACAGCAGGAACCCACCTGTTCTTATTCAGATTCAATTGTTTTCCACAAGTAAATATCTTTGGTGTGTTGTTGGCCTTTGTTATACTTGAGAGCCCTGATCTGGCTGTTGTTGATGACTTTTCAAGTTTCTAGAGTGGGGATTTGGCTTTGTCCTACCTTTCTTCCAAGAACTCTTGTGAAGATTTGCTGGAACATTGTGGGAAATTCTGGACATGCACGAACCAGTCGTGGCACATATATATGGAGAGTGTTTAGGTGTGGACAGATAGTATACTGGTTGGGTTTTATTGTTAATAAGCTAGAGATACCTGGGAAGAAGGAACTTTAACTGAAATGTTTTCCTCTACCAGATAACCAGTGAGCCTGTCTGGGGGCCATTTCTTGATTGCTGGTTTAAGTAGAAGGGTCCAGTCCACTGTAGGCGGTACCATCCTTAGGAAGGTAGTTCTGGGCTCCATAAGAAAGGTAGATGAGTGAGCCAAAGTGAAGGAGCCAGTATGCAGTGTTCTTTTGTGATTTCTGCTACATTTCCTGACTCCAGGTTTCTTCCTGAGCTCCTGACTTAGCTTCCTTGATGGTGGACTCTAACTTGCAAAATATAATAAATCCTTCATTTTTTCTTCCCTGAATTTATTTTGGTTATGTTCTTTTGTTTGTTTTGTTTTAGACTTAGATTAGATTACATTAGATTTAGATTAGAGTGTTCTGTCTTCATTTATACCTGTGTACCATATATGTGCAAAGCCCATAGACCCAGAAACATGGTGTTAGATCACCTTGAACTAGAGTTACAGACCTTTGTGAGCCATCATGATCATGTGGGTGCTGGGAATTGAATGTGAGTCCTTTGCGAGAACCACCAATGATCTTAGCTCCCGAGCCATCTCTCTAGCCTTTTAGTCAGTGTTTTATCATACCAACAGAAAGCAAATGAGAACTGATGGCTTGTGGATGGGCTAAGAACTTTAATAAAATTAATTATCTTTAAATAATATGAAAGATCACTACTTACGGTATTAGAAAATTAAGCTATTCATGTGTTTCCCTTGAGATAATATATCCTTGAAAAGTTGTATTTATACATTTCTGCTTCTTTGGGATCACAGTTGTGTCGTGGGCAAAGGAGCTATCTTATATCCTAGTGGCCCTGTGTGATTTTTCTAGTGCTCTAGCTACACTACCACCTTGTTCTGTTCTGTGAGAAATTATTATGCAGATAACTTTGGTTCGCCAAAGTTCGAATTTTACCTTAAAAAAAAAACATATTTGCAAAGCATCATCCACATAACTTATTTATTATCTGAGTGTGTGTATGTTTCTCTTCCACATTGTTTGATACAAAGTCTCATAGTGGTTTTTTTTGGTGCTTTGTTTTACTTTTCTTTGCTTTTTCTTCTGACATATATGACATGACTTCTATCCTAAAAGCTTCTGGTGATTCTTCTATCTTAACCCTCACATCTCCCTGTAGGAGCATCATGATCATAAATGCACATCATGATCATAAATGCCATGTTTTCATGTCCAGCTGCACACGTGTTCTGGCGGTTCAAACCCAGGATCTCATTCATGCATGGCAAATTTTTTACCCATTCAACCATGTTCCCTACCCTTATTTACAGAGAAATGAAATATATGCATGTTTATATTATCAAATATAAACATGATTAGAATATTATGACTGATTATTTTAATTCAAGGTATGGAAAATCATTGAAATATACAACTTATACATGTTTCTCAAATAATAATAATTAACAATATTATCTTAGGCAGGTTTCTCAAATAATAGTAACCAACATTTAGGCTTCAGGAAACCCTTATATCAAGAAATGAACTCAAGCTGTACTAAGAAGGATTTCTGACAGTTGGATAAAAACCAGCATTCCGTAGGAATTATGAAATGAGTTTTCTGCATCCCACTCCAAAGGGAGCCATTTCCCTTACCTCTTTCACAAGGGACATAAAGCTCTCCAATTGACATAGACCTGTGTATGGTGTCTGTCAGCACATTAAAGCCCATTCTGGCATCTATACTCCCTCAGTATCACAAGCACCTTTTATACATTTCAAAGTCCATGTCAGCATCCTAGCCCTATATATGTCTTCTATCCTAAACTTCCTTCAGCTCACTGGCTTCCCTATCCCAGCTACTCGCCATTTTAACAACCTGGTTATGCTTGCTATCTTCTCTCTCTCTCTCTCTCTCTCTCTCTCTCTCTCTCTCTCTCTCTCTCTCTCTCTCTCTCTCTCTCTCTCCCTCTCCCCCTCTCCCCCTTCATTAACCCTGGCCATGTCCAGTTTCTTTTCTTTTCTCTCTGCCCTGAAGTCTTACGGATGCTTCTGGATATTTTCTCTCTCTTATTCTCAATAGGAATCTTCAGTAACAATGACATGGTCATGCAGGCAATTTCTTTAATGAATCTCCCATACTGTGTCACCATCTTCCATATTTTTATCTTTTATGTGTCAGTAAAGGCACTGAGGTATATAATAAAGCCATTTGATGGAAAGGTGAGACTTTCCCGATAGTACATCCTCTTGTCCTAGAAATTCAAGGTCATTGTGCATATTCCCTTTGATTTTTTTTTTCCTGTGCCCCCAGCACCAACCAAATTTGCTGGAAGCAGAAGAGACAGTAATTGGAATATGTAGTGCTCTGGCTAGCAGCCTTCATTGTGACTACTAGGTCATTGTCAGTCTCCTGAGTGGGTGAAGATCTGTTATAGCTATGGAGCTAATAAACAGAATCATCATAGAGAACAGAACCTTCTGTCCCTGAAAGACGATCATTACTGTCACAAAATCTGCCCTTTCTAAGCTACATGCTTTTTAACATGGTAATTGTGACAAATGGGGTTTGAATAACAATGAAAAGGAAAGCCCATAACTGTCAGATCCTCTTTCATCCTCGGTTTTGAACAATACAAAAAGAATTCGAATTCTAAATGAAATTGTAGTTATACTAAATTTTCCCAATCTTGACTAAAGTCTTCTTGTCTCAATACTCAAAAAAATCTAGGACAGGTTGTGCTGATTAGTTTTCCTTGTCAACTTTACACAACCTAGAGTCAATTGGGAAGAGAGAACTTCAATTAAAGAATTGCTTACGTCAGATTGGCCTGACTGACTCATGGTCATGTGTGGGGGGCACTGTGTTGATTAATGTAGGCAGGCCCAGCCCACTGTGGGCAGTGTCATTCCTAGTCAGGGTTCTCTAGAGTAACAGAACTTACAAATGAATTTCTCGCTACATATATAAAAAGAGGATTTTTGGAATGACTTACATACAGCCTGTGGTCCAGCTAACTCAACAATGCTACCTATGAATGGAAAATCCAAGAATCCAGTAGTTGTATAGTCTATGCAGTCAAATGTCTCAGCTGGTGTTCAGTATATATCAGAATCCTGAGGAAGTAGGCTCTAATGCCAGTGAAGGAATGGACTTGCAAGCAGGACAAAAGAATGCAAGCAAAGAGAAAAAGCTTCCTTTTCCATGTCTTATATAAGCTTCCAGCAGATGATATAGCCCAAATTAGAGGTGACTCTTCTCACCTCAAAGATTAGAAAGAGAAAAGAAAAAAATAAACATGAGACTTCAATAGAAGATCATTCTTTGAATTCAAAGATGTCATTAAATGTGAAAGGGTGGGGTGAGAAGATGGCTAGGTGGGTAAAGCATGGCAAACATGAGGACCAGAATCCACTTAAAAAGCCAAGTGGGTGTGGCAGTCCACCTGTCATCCCAGTACAAAGAAGGCAAGGAAGTGATCCTTGTTATGAGATGGCTAGTCAGAATAACCAAAATGGCACAGTAGAGAATTAGTGGGGAAAAAATTGGCACAAGACACCCAGTGCCAACCTCAGACCTCCACCAGCATGTACCCACACCCATTTGAATATGTGTGTAAGCATACACACTACACACATATACATATGCCAAGAAACATATTTTCATACTATTCAGACATTATTCACATGATTCAGACATTACTGAGCTGACTTATTATAGCATAGACAAAAGTCCCATGAAGTCCATCAATAAATCTAACAATGAGCACAATTTTGCTTAGTGTATATTCTTCATTTCTCCTCTCACAGATCATGTCACAGTATCTTCTGGCATCATAAAAACAAACAAACTAACCATGCCTCTGAAGCAGTTTATCTTGCTTACATTGGCACTAGGAGGGAACAGTGGGTGGTGATGGATAATACAGACCTAGGCTCGGAGCGCTGAATTTTGAAAAGTTAGACTCTCGAAATTGTAGGAAGAGGCAATTCCCCCCTTCCTTTCTCTCTTTTCTTCCTTTTTTCTTTCTCCGTTTTGTTTGTTTGAGAAGTTTTCCTCTTAGAATCATTAGATCTTTGAGACAGAGACTGTCCTCTATCGAAAAAGGCCAAACTCTCCCTGCAATGGTCATGCATTGCAGCCAGTGTGGCTACTGTTTTCTTAAAAAGAAATGTACCATATGGGAACAGAAGGGTGAGAGAAAGATCCCCATTGAGCAATGCATGCTGAGTGGATCTTTTCTGGACTTTCTTTAATGAGAGCTGTATTTTAACTCACACATGGAGACCAAAAGAATAGCAGGGAGTTTGGAGAGTTTAGAAGCTGGAATCTCCTATAGATCCTCAAAGAAAGGTTTTTGCTTTCTCTCTTTTCTCCTGGGGGGTGGGGGGGAACATTGTTTTTTTTTGAACCAGTCACCCGGGAAATGTGAGACCTAGAGAGGAAATGCATCCACCATCTATTTTAAAACACACATGTTCAGAACACAGTTCATGTTGTGGGTCACTGGTGTTAATTGGAAAACATCTCCAGAGTCTGTAGCAGGTTTTCACATTGCACCTGAAGTGCACTTGTAAGCAAAGAGCCAGTGTACAGCAGTGCCTTGTGTTAGAGCACAAGTACTTAGAAATCCCTCTGTTAGATAGCTGAATGGCAGCAAGGCCGATGTAGGGAGTCAGTGCAGCCATGAAACCAATGGACTACAGGCAGCAAGGGAACAGTAGACTTCACTCAGCAGCATTGTGCTATTGCATTCTTAAAGTCTCAGGTGTGATGTTTCCTGTCCAGCTTTTACTCTGTGGAACATAACATGAAGGATCATTAAACCATCACTGTTTCAGAGAGGCAGGAGGTGTAAAGTATAAAATGAGGTGGTGGTTACTGTATACCAAAGAATGAGAGAAGAGTGAAGGAGAAAGAGAGAGAGGGGGGGAGAGGTAAGGAGGGAGGGAGGGAGGGAGGGAGGGAGGGAGGGAGGGAGGGAGGGAGGGAGGGAGGGAAGGAGGGAGGGAGGGAGGGAGGCAAGGAGGGACAGAGGGAAGGATGGCAATCTTCAGGAACCCTAGGCAAGCATCTGGCCCAAGGTCTTAGAAATTCATGTTGCTTACTAAGAACCTGCTGTGAACATGTTATGAACATGGTATGCCCCCTGCATGACCTAGCTTCTGTGTTGAGATATTGTCTATAACAGAGTATTCAAATCTGCTACATGGTGTTTCTCTGAGCATGGAGAGTTGCGACTAGTTCCATTTTAGGTGTTTGAAGTTTATGGCAGCTGCTGGAGACAGGTGCTCTAATTTTGCTTCGGGAATGACTAGGACTCCATAAATAGGCTCATCAAATTAACTCAACATGGCTTCTTCCTTGGTTAGTACATTGGGCCCTCTGGGTCAGCTACAATTGTCTCCTTGTAACATCAAGCCCATCTGTCATAAGCATCTGTTGGAAGTGGTGTTAGACCCTTAGACGTATAAGACTTGGAGATCAGAGGGCTGACTACTGTCTCTCCATAAGTACAATTTTTTTGTCACATTTAGGATCTCTCCCTACTGTGATAGACTGAAGTTTGGGTCAACATAACCTAAGGTAAAGATGATGAAGACTTCTAGGAGGTTTTTTAAGAGAAAACACACACACACACACTCACACACACACACACACACACACACTCTCTCTCTCTCTCTCTACCAAACAAACAAGAGGTGTATTTTGTTCCATTAGTCCCCTTGGGTGCTGAAACTCTATCAAAGTCTCAACATAGGATTGCCATGGGTTGGATGGATATGGTCCTTACCATTTATTTTCAAGAGCTTGATTCTCCATGTGCTAATGTGAGAGGTGGGACTAGTGGAAGTGACTAGGCCATGAAGGTGTCACTTTCAGAAGAGTTAAATGGCTCCCGTTGCATTGGTTTGATTCTCAAGAAAGGATTATCATAAAAAAGGAAGACCTTCCCCCCACTCTCTGGATTCCCACCTTATCATGGATGTCCTCCACACCACAGACCAGTCCTCCATGGCATTGTGAAGACAGGAACACTCACCAAAGATACTGTTTAAATTTTCATTCCCCCAAAACTTCCTGTCTTTATAAACCATCAGGTGTTTTGAAACAAATATAAGAAGAAATCCCAATATTTCTATAAGTACTCAAGATGTTCTCAGAGGTCACAGGCCAAAGAGAGTCATAGTATTCAATGTGCTAGTAAAGACTAAAAAAAAAAAAAAAAAAAAAAACAGTTGCAGAATTTCTTGTCATTCTATTTGTGATGATGCTGTGCTTTAACATAACTATGTTCATCTGACTAGAAGGTAGCTATGTCCCAACTACTCATATTGCCTTTTCAGCAGCATCATCAGCTACCAATAGCAACACCTGATAAACTACAGTTGTTTGGGGGTCATTTGGGTCCAGAATTAGCTCTGAAGTCTAGGAGCTTTTGAGGGCCACAAAAGATTGTCTACCTGCCAGCATTCCACTTATGGGATGATCAGCCTCATGTTCTGTCTCAGAGATGTACTCACGTTTTGCTATAGCCAATCTATGGATAGCAATGTGGGCACAAAATAAAACCAGATCGGTCCCTATGCAGAGAAGTTTGGGAATTTCTACAAACTGATAAAATGTTCCTCTTTACCTTTGGCTATGAATATTCCACTGGAGAAGAAGGGAAGACAACTGTGTGAAAGGAAGACAATTATGAACTATAGAATTATAGACAAGAAAGAAGACATTCCAGCCACTGCTTTTCTACCCTGTTCAGGTTAAATTCACATTTACAATTAGGCATAATATTCCTGATGCCCTGAAACATCATGGTGTCCTGACCACAAGGGCAACTCACACCAAGGAAGTTGGTGATTAACCCAAAGGTCTCACAACTAGGAAGAGACAAATGAAATTTTAATATCCCCCTTTTGTATATGAAGGTTACACTGATCAAAATTAGCTGGATCAGTACTAGAACTCATGGAAATGGCTATAGATCACAGTGCTTGCTTATAGAAAACTACGGTGAAGAGAAGGCTGGGTACAAACGTGAGCAGATTGGCAGACACATGATGAAGCCAATTGTGGCATCTGAATGGCAGCTACAAGAGCATTTGCTATAGGATTTTTTTTAACTGTTGGCGTGTCTTATGTACTTAAAATATATGTTGGTGCAAAACATATCATGGGTAGTTTTTTTTTCTGCCATTTATTAACTAACCTATTCTAACCTGCTTCAAATGCATCATACACTGACTACATTAGTGGTGTCTTTCAATTAAAAATTAGGTAGGCAAGCAGATTTGCTCTTTTAGATGAAGTGACTAAACATATAGGGACTCTATTCTGAAAATAAATGGTTCATCACACCTACATGTAAAACATATACCCATGAAACTTTGAAAGAAACGTAGAAATTCTCTGTAATATAAGTATTAGATAAAAGGGTTTTAGATATGGTACCAAAACCAAAATTCAAATTATTATTTTTTAACTCCACAGAAGTCACTCTGAATATGACTTTAAAACAAGTTGTAGAGTATGTGAGAATACTTGAAAAAAATACATAACCAATAAAGCATTTGTATGAAGATTTCTTAGTTTCTTTTTATCCCTTGTGATAAATACTCTGAGAAAAGTAATTTATAGGAGAAATGGTTGTCTTAGCTCACAGTTTTTTTTTGTTTGTTTTGTTTTGTTTTTTGTTTAGAACAAATAAAACATTTTATTTCTTTTTTTTAATTTTTAATATTTTTATTACATATTTTCCTCAGTTACATTTCCAATGCTATCCCAAAAGTCCCCCATGGCGCCCCCCACTTCCCTACCCACCCATTCCCATTCTTTTGGCCCTGGCACTCCCCTATATTGGGGCATATAAAGTTTGCAAGTCCAATGGGCCTCTCTTTCCAATGATGGCCGACTAGGCCATCTTTCGATACATATGCAGCTAGAGACAAGAGCTCCGGAGTTCTGGTTAGTACATCATGTTGTTCCAACAATAGGGTTGCAGATCCCTTTAGCTCCTTGGGTACTTTCTCTAGCTTCTCCATTGGGAGCCCTGTGATACATCCAATAGCTGACTGTGAACATCCACTCCTGTGTTTGCTAGGCCCCGGCATCGTCTCACAAGAGACAGCTATATTTGGGTCCTTTCAGCAAAATCTTGCTAGTGTATGCAATGGTGTCAGCGTTTAGAAGCTGATTATGGGAAGGATCCCTGGATACGGCAGTCTCTAAATGGTCCATCCTTTCATCACAGCTACGAACTTTGTCTCTGTAACTCCTTCCCTGGGTGTTTTGTTCCCAATTCTAAGAAGGTGCACAGTGTCCACACTTTGGTCTTCATTCTTCTTGAGTTTCATGCGTTTATCAAATTGTATCTTATATCTTGGGTATCCTAAGTTTTGGGCTAATATCCACTTATCAGTGAATACATATTGTGTGAGTTCTTTTGTGATTGTGTTACTTCACTCAAGATGATGCCCTCCAGGTCCATCCATTTGGCTAGGAATTTCATAAATTCATTCTTTTTAATAGCTGAGTAGTACTCCATTGTGTAAATGTACCATAATTTCTGTATCCATTCCTCTGTTGAGGGACATCTGGGTTCTTTCCAGCTTCTGGCTATTATAAATAGGGCTGCTATGAACATAGTGGAGCATGTGTCCTTTTTACCGGTTGGGACATCTTCTGGATATATGCCCAGGAGAGGTATTGCTGGATCCTCCGGTAGTACTATGTCCAATTTTCTGAGGAACCGCCAGACTGATTTCCAGAGTGGTTGTACAAGCTTGCAATCCCACCAACAATGGAGGAGTGTTCCTCTTTCTCCACATCCTCGCCAGCATCTGCTGTCACCTGAATTTTTGATCTTAGCCATTCTGACTGGTGTGAGGTGGAATCTCAGGGTTGTTTTGATTTGTATTTCCCTGATGATTAAGGATGTTGAACATTTTTTCAGGTGCTTCTCTGCCATTTGGTATTCCTCAGGTGAGAATTCTTTGTTCAGTTCTGAGCCCCATTTTTTAATGGGGTTATTTGACTTTCTGGTGTCCACCTTCTTGAGTTCTTTATATATATTGGATATTAGTCCCTTATCTGATTTAGGATAGGTGAAGATCCTTTCCCAATCTGTAGGTGGTTTTTTTGTCTTATTGATGGTGTCTTTAGCCTTGCAGAAGCTTTGCAGTTTCATGAGGTCCCACTTGTCAATTCTCCATCTTACAGCACAGGCCATTACTGTTCTATTCAAGAATTTTTCCCCTGTGCCCATATCTTCAAGGCTTTTCCCCACTTTCTCCTCTATAAGTTTCAGTGTCTCTGGTTTTATGTGAAGTTCCTTGATCCACTTAGACTTGACCTTAGTACAAGGAGATAGGAATGGATCGATTCGCATTCTTCTACATGTTAACAACCAGTTGTGACAGCACCATTTGTTGAAAATGCTGTCTTTCTTCCACTGGATGTTTTTAGCTCCCTTGTCAAAGATCAAGTGACCGTAGGTGTGTGGGTTCATTTCTGGGTCTTCAATTCTATTCCATTGGTCTATTTGTCTGTCACTATACCAGTACCATGCAGTTTTTATCACAATTGCTCTGTAGGAGAGCTTTAGGTCCGGCATGGTGATTCCACCAGAGGTTCTTTTATCCTTGAGGAGAGTTTTTGCTATCCTAGGTTTTTTGTTATTCCAGATGAATTTGCAGATTGCACTTTCTAATTCGTTGAAGAATTGATTTGGAATTTTGATGGGGATTGCATTGAATCTGTAGATTGCTTTTGGCAAGATAGCCATTTTTACAATGTTGATCCTGCCAATCCATGAGCATGGGAGATCTTTCCATCTTCTGAGATCTTCTATAATTTCTTTCTTCAGAGACTTGAAGTTTTTATTATACAGATCTTTCACTTCCTTAGTTAGAGTCACGCCAAGATATTTTATATTATTTGTGACTATTGAGAAGGGTGTTGTTTCCTTAATTTCTTTCTCAGCCTGTTTATTCTTTGTGTAGAGAAAGGCCATTGATTTGTTTGAGTTAATTTTATATCCAGCTACTTTACCGAAGCTGTTAATCAGGCTTAGGAGTTCTCTGGTGGAATTTTTAGGGTCACTTATATATACTATCATATCATCTGCAAAAAGTGATATTTTGACTTCATCTTTTCCAATTTGTATCCCTTTGATCTCCTTTTGTTGTCGAATTGCTCTGGCTAGGACTTCAAGTACTATGTTGAATAGGTATGGAGAAAGTGGACAGCCTTGTCTAGTCCCTGATTTTAGAGGGATTGCTTCAAGCTTCTCACCGTTTACTTTGATGTTGGCTACTGGTTTGCTGTAGATTGCTTTTATCATGTTTAGGTATGGGCCTTGAATTCCTGATCTTTCCAAGACTTTTATCATGAATGGGTGTTGGATCTTGTCAAATGCTTTTTCCGCATCTAAGGAGATGACCATGTGGTTTTTGTCTTTGAGTTTGTTTATATACTGGATTACATTGATGGATTTCCGTATATTGAACCATCCCTGCATCCATGGGATGAAACCTACTTGGTCAGGATGGATGATTGTTTTGATGTGTTCTTGGATTCGGTTAGCAAGAACTTTATTGAGGATTTTTGCATCAATATTCATAAGGGATATTAGTCTGAAGTTTTCTATCTTTGTTGGGTCTTTTTGTGGTTTAGGGATCAGAGTAATTGTGGCTTCATAGAATGAGTTGGGTAGAGTACCTTCTGTTTCTATTTTATGGAATAGTTTGTGAAGAACTGGGATTAGATCTTCTTTGAAGGTCTGATAGAACTCTGCACTAAACCCATCTGGTCCTGGGCTTTTTTTGGTTGGGAGACTATTTTGACTGTTTCTATTTCTTTGGGGGATATAGGGCTGTTTAGATCATTAACCTGATCTTGATTCAACTTTGGTACCTGGTATCTGTCTAGGAACTTCTCCATTTCATCCAGGTTCTCCAGTTTTGTTGAGTATAGCCTTTGGTAGAAGGATCTGATGGTGTTTTGGATGTCTTCAGGATCTGTTGTTATGTCTCCTTTTTCATTTCTGATTTTGTTAATTAGGATGCTTTCCCTGTGCCCTCTAGTGAGTCTGGCTAAGGGTTTATCTATCTTGTTGATTTTCTCAAAGAACCAGCTCCTTGATTGGTTGATTCTTTGAATAGTTCTTCTTGTTTCCACTTGGTTGATTTCGCCCCTGAGTTTGATTATTTCCTGCCGTCTACTCCTCTTGGGTGAATTTGCTTCCTTTTGTTCTAGTGCTTTTAGGTATGTTGTCAAGCTGCTAATGTGTGCTCTCTCTAGTTTCCTTTTGGAGGCACTCAGAGCTATGAGTTTTCCTCTTAGAAATGCTTTCATTGCGTCCCATAAGTTTGGGTATGTTGTGGCTTCATTTTCATTGAACTCTAAAAAGTCCTTAATTTCTTTCTTTATTCCTTCCTTGACCAAGGTATCATTGAGAAGAGTGTTGTTCAGTTTCCACGTGAAGGTTGGCTTTCTATTATTTATTTTGTTATTGAAGATCAGCCTTAGTCCATGGTGATCTGATAGGATGCATGGGACAATTTCAATATTTTTGTATCTGTTGAGGCCTGTTTTGTGACCAATTATGTGGTCAATTTTGGAGAAGGTACCATGAGGTACTGAGAAGAAGGTATATCCTTTTGTTTTAGGATAGAATGTTCTGTAGATATCTGCCAGATCCATTTGATTCATAATTTCTGTTAGTTTCACTGTGTCCCTGTTTAGTTTCTGTTTCCAAGATCTGTCCATTGGTGAAAGTGGTGTGTTGAAGTCTCCCACTATTATTGTATGAGATGCAATGTGTGCTTTGAGATTTACTAAAGTTTCTTTATTGAATGTGGCTGCCTTTGTATTTGGAGCATAGATATTCAGGATTGATAGTTCCTCTTGGAGGATTTTACCTTTGATGAGTATGAAGTGTCCCTCCCTGTCTTTTTTAATGACTTTGGGTTGGAAGTCAATCTTATCAGATATTAGAATGGCTACTCCTGCTTGTTTCTTCATACCATTTGCTTGGAAAATTGTTTTCCAGCCTTTCATTCTGAGGTAGTGTCTATCTTTTTCTCTGAGATGAGTTTCCTGTAAGCAGCAAAATGTTGGGTCTTGTTTGTGTAGCCAGTTTGTTAGTCTATGTCTTTTTATCGGGGAGTTGAGTCCATTGATATTAAGAGATATTAAGGAAAAGTAATTGTTGTTTCCTGTTATTTTTGTTGTTAAAGTTGGCATTTTGTTCTTGTGGCTGTCTTCTTTTAGGTTTGTTGAGGGATTACCTTCTTGTTGTTTCTAGGGCGTGGTTCCTGTCCTTGTATTGGTTTTTTTCTGTTATTATCCTTTGAAGGGCTGGATTCATGGAGAGATAATGTGTGAATTTGGTTTTGTGGTGGAATACTTTGGTTTCTCCATCTATGTTAATTGAGAGTTTGGCTGGGAATAGTAGCCTGGGCTGGAGTTTGTGTTCTTTTAGTGTCTGTATAACATCCGTCCAGGATCTTCTGACTTTCATAGTCTCTGGTGAGAAATCTGGTGTAATTCTGATAGGCTTGCCTTTATATGTTACTTGGCCTTTTTCTCTTACTGCTTTTAGTATTCTGTCTTTATTTAGAGCATTTGTTGTTCTGATTATTATGTGTCGGGAGGTATTTCTTTTCTGGTCCAGTCTATTTGGAGTTCTGTAGGCTTCTTGTATGTTCATGGGCATCTCTTTCTTTAGATTTGGGAAGTTTTCTTCCATAATTTTGTTGAAGATGTTTGCTGGTCCTTTGAGTTGAAAATCTTCATTCTCATCCACTCCTATTATCCGTAGGTTTGGTCTTCTCATTGTGTCCTGTATTTCTTGGATGTTTTGAGTTAGGATCTTTTTGCATTTTACATTTTCCTTGATTGTTGTGCCGATGTTCTCTATGGAATCTTCTGCACTTGAGATTCTCTCTTCCATCTCTTGTATTCTGTTGCTGATGCTCGTATCTATGGTTCCAGATTTCTTTCCTAGGGTTTCTATCTCCAGTGTTGCCTCATTTTGGGTTTTCTTTATTGTGTCTACTTCCCTTTTTAGGTCTAGTATGGTTTTGTTCACTTCCATCATCTGTTTGGATGTGTTTTCCTGTTTTTCTGTAAGGACTTCTACCTGTTTGATTATGTTATCCTGTTTTTCTTTAAGGATTTGTAACTCTTTAGCAGTGTTCTCCTGCAATTCTTTAAGGGATTTTTGTGCTTCCTCTTTACTGTCTTCTACCTGTTTACCAGTGTTCCTTTGTATTTCTTTAAGTGTGTTATTAAAGTCCTTCTTGAAGTTTTCTACCATCATCATGAGATATGCTTCTTTTAGATCCGTGTCTAGCTTTTCCGGTGTGTTGGGGTGCCCTGGACTGGGCAAAGTGGGAGTGCTGGGTTCTGATGATGGTGAGTGGTCTTGGTTTCTGTTAGTAAGATTATTACGTTTACCTTTCGCCATCTGGTAATCTCTGGGGCTAGTTGTTGTCGTTGTCACTGTTTAAAGATTGGAGCAGAAGCTGTGTTCCACTCACCAGAAGTCTTAAGATCCTGTGGTGGGTGTTGTGGGTAGCTGGCGAGTGTCAGCCGACCATGCGCCCTAGCTACCCCTGGCGCTTTTCTGACCGGAGAGGCTTGTGGCCCTACTGAGGGCGGATTTCTGCCTCCCCAACCAAAGCAGTCTCAGGTCCCGCGTCCACAGTTTTTATGTATAGCTCATCATAGCAGGGAATTCACAGTGCCCAGAGCATGAGGGAATAGGTCTTGTCACAACCATAGTTGGGATCAGACAGCAATGAACACATGCATCCTTGTGCTCAACTTGTTTTCTTCACTCTTACATAGTTCCAGATCCTCTGCCTAGGGAATGGTGCTATCCACAATGGACTGGGCCTTCACACCTTAATTAATAGAATCAAGACAATTTCCTACAGATATGGCATAGGCTAATTTTATGTAAACATCCCCTCACTAAAACTTTGTCCCAAGGTGGTTCTCAATTGTGTTAAGCTAGCAATTAAACTAACCATGTGAGCATGTTAGCAGAGTATATATAAATTACTCTGAACACAAAGATAAGTAACCAAACAATTTAGTCAAAAATGGGCAAAATATTTAAAGACAGAATCAGATAGCATAAACAAATGGCAAATGAACACATACAAAAAAATGTACAACATCCTCAGCCATCAAAAAAGCCCATAGAAAATCCATGACTTGATATCACCACATATCTATTAGGATGACCAGAATCAAAAAGATCGGGAAAGAAAATAAAAAATAAAAAAATAAGGAAAAGAAAGAAAGAAAGAAAGAAAGAAAGAAAGAAAGAAAGAAAGAAAGAAAGAAAGAAAGAGAGAGAAAAGAGAGAAAAGAGAAGAGAAGAGGAGAGGAGAGAAGAGAAGAGAAGAGAAGAGAAGAGAAGAGAAGAGAAGAGAAGAGAAGAGAAGAGAAGAGAAGAGAAGAGAAGAGAAGAGAAACCCTGACAACACACAAAGTGCTGGTGATAATGCTAAATAAACAGTGTTGAAAATTGCTGCAGGCTCAAAGAAAAAAAGGTGACATAAAATCACATTTCAAGATAATTTTATTAGGAGAGTTACAGGCTTATAGAAATAATTAGGCATGATGAGGCCCTTGATGAGTTTGAGTGTGCCTTAGAAGAGTTAGAGCATTGCATTGTAGTCAGCTTGGTGGGGTCTTGGAGGGAGAAGGAGAGCCTTGAAGTCTGTAGGGTAATGCTCTCTAACCTAACAGAGTTCCCAGCTGTTTCTGATGGAAATGCAACATAGTTCAGTCACTCTAAAAAAGTGTTTGCTTCTAAGAAGTAAAACTAATCCTGTCTGACTAAGTAATTTTGTTTATGTATGTTTGAGAAAATAAAATCATATATCCACATGAATTTCTGAGTAAATTTAGCCATAATATTTATTTTGAATAATATAAAACTTGAAGCAGCAAAATGTCCTCCAGTAAAGGAATGAATAGCTACATTGTGGTACTTCTTTTTCATGGATTATTAGCAGGAGGAAGAGAATGATACACCCAGAAAACTGAATGTATTCTAGGAGTGTTACACTAACTGTGGGAGGCTTGGCTCACAAGATTGTGGGCTGTGCGATCCCCTTTGAATGACATCCCTAAAAGACAGCACTGTAAGAAAGACAGTAGTTCAGGGATAGTCAGTAGCTAAGGCTGAGCAGGGGTGAAGCTGGTAGATGAGAGAGACTCTTGGAAATCATTATCTCTTGATTATTTGATGGTTACATAAGCCTGTTTGAGTGTCTGAATCTACAGAACCATTACAACTGACATAAGACAGTAGACAGCAGGCAGCTTCAGGAAGGCCAACACTGAGTCACAGGTACTGGCGCTGATGGCATTGTGTGGCTTTGATCGTTGGACTGTGGTTATGTAAGGCATAAGTGAGGGCATGTGGGGACTCTGTTCTATCTTTGAAACTTCTACAGGAACTATGCTCTATTTTTAAAATTTGTATGAGTGTCTAAAATTATTTCAAAGTGTATATATATACACACACATGTTATTTTGAAGTGAATATATACTATTTCAAAGTATATATATATATATATATATATATATATATATATATTTCTGTGCATTCGAAGTACATGCAAGCTGTGTACTTTAAATAATTTATACACACTCAGAGATATATGTAAATAAGGTGATTGTTACTGAATTTTAATAGTCAGTTTATAGCCTTCAAATTCTAACCAAATAGACAAGGTAAATAAATGCTTTCCTTTGAATCACACAGAACTTCAGATAATCTAAGAAAAATGTAAGTTAGAGAGTTGTTTTTAAAAAGAGAGAGTTGTTTAAAATGGCTGATACTCAATTAAATAAAATACTTAGCCTGTTTGCTGAACACAAGGGTTTACTATAATTAATGCTTTCCCAAAAGCAACTGTTGGCTTAGAAAATAATTCTCACAAATGAAGGAGCCTACCTACACTGTGGGTGCTTCTTAGATATGATGTTTATAGCTCTCTGGTCAGAAGAGAAGGGTAGAGCTAAGAGATAAGATGCCTGAGTACATCTGAGTCTCCTGGAGTATAGGACCATACACATCCCATATTTGACTTGCCTCGGAGTTGCAGAGATGGAAGATGTAGATCCCAAATTCTAAAACTATTCAGAGACGATGATGCTGGCAGGTCCCTAGAATTCGGAGAGACTGAACTGACACCAGACTGCTCAGGTGATGATCTGCTGTTCCCCTGCTGTTGACCAAATGCAATGATAGTCTCATCTCAGGCAGAGAGGCTGACACCCTAGGGCAGCTGACAGGACTGGGAAAAATACACTTGTAGAAATGGCCAAAAGTCTTATAAAGAGAGGGACACAGTGATGTTCGTTTCTCAGGGCATTTGGAGTAATTTTGTTTCATTGCAGGGCAAAGAGACTATTACTGAGAAGACTTGTGTGTGGATGAGTTTAAGTTCCCTCAAGCTTGCCCTGGGTTCTAGGGAGGACTGGCTTGCTACCTGACTATGCATGTCCTATAACACACTCCTTACCCTGCAGTCTATAGTTATGTTCCTAGTATTCTATTGAGTTCCTTTTAGTTCACACTTTTCCTCTGGCTCAAAAGAACAGTTTTCTTCCAGATGTGTTAACAGATGTTTGCTTGCTGACCTTGGAGTGGGTGCTCATTTGTAGTGTCCTTTAGTAAGTTTTCCTGACCCCAAGGGCCCCCTTTGGATTGCTTGGCTCAAACTTATCTATTGGAAGTTTCTTATATTCTTAAGAAGAGATGTGTGAACCAAAGACCACTAAGTAGCTTCCATTTGAAAACATGAAAAGGACAAACAGGATGGGATGCCATATTGCAATGCTAAATAAATTTTCATGTGTCATAAAGGGAATTCATATATATATATATATATATATATATATATATATATATATATATTTCAAGCAAATATATATATATATTTCCAGTGGTGTCCACATCAGCATTTTCATTTAAGCACAATCAGAAGAGGGGAAAATAGATGCAATGCTTGATCCCCAAAGGAAAAGAATTCAATTTAAAGTATAATTTTTCTACTGAAATAGAACACTTATGAAGGATTTTTGACATTTTGTGTGATTGCAGATATAAAGTTGCAGGCCTAAATGCAGCCAATTCCTGTTTGCCCATCTCCATTTCCTTTGGCTTTCATCTTCTTATATTGGCTGTACCATCCTATCTATAGACATAGATTTTTTTCTGTACTCTTTGGAAAGTTGCAGATGTGATGTTTCTTTATTCCTAAGTGAATTATACATAGAAATATTTATATATAAAACACACACATGCAAAACCACACATATCCTAAGAATAAAATTATTATAAAATTACCAGTTACAATACTCTTTCTTATCTTTCCTAGTCTATAAAGTGCGCTTTTTTTCATTTCTTTCTGTATTGCTTGTGTAGCAAAGAAAAATTCATGTGTAGCTTCTACACAGCATATACTGTCATAGCCCTGCTGTCTTCTTTAACAAGGAAGAGCCCTGTTGTCTTGGTTGGTCATGACCTTGACTTCTGCAGAATATGGGTCAGCTACATTGAAGATCAGCTATATGCTTAGGCATGTCTGATTTACTCTGTATAATTGAACTTAAGCTAAAAACTGATACTGTCTCTCCCAGTGAGACCAGTCAAAAGGCCAGTAACATCGTCTTACCTTTTGCCAATGTGGGTAGTTCTGACTGCTTCCTTTGGTGACTGCCAGATTTCTCACTGACCACAGAACTGTGTTGCTTGGTAATCACTCAGATATTTGCAAGGGGCATGCCATGAGACCAGCTTATATTAGCTTCAAATACCCAACTCCTGTGCTTCTCATGATATTTGTGGGAAGGCAATGTACCATAGGGAAGAGCATTTCCTTCTGTATTTATTTTTTCAACCATGTATAATTTTGTTTTTGGTGTAGACCATCAATTCTTATGCATCCAAAGGGCTGCTGTCAGAATTTATAGTGTGTTTATAATGCTCACTTTATTCTGTCTGGCAGAAAGAGCTCCTTCAAACTGGATTCTGATACATCCTTGGCCATCCCCTGTGACCATTCCTGGTGGATCCAGCTGTTCAGGTTGCATCTTACATATTGCTAGCCTCAATCTAAAATCAGCCCTGTCTCATCATTGGAGAATTATATTCAGAAAGCAAGGGCTGTGGGTACAGGCATTCACTCATACTCTGGGAGCCACAGTTTCCCAGCAGACTGAGCATGGAAGCATGATGTTTGTACATGTATACTCTGTGTATAGTATACAGAAACATGCATGTTTGCATACTTGGTAACCAGATGAAATTTCCCTGGGCAAACTCTATTAGCTAGACTGACAACAAACTAATGTCACTCAGAATGGTATTCTGTGGGACAGTTACTATATATGGAGCTGTCACTGACTGACGTGTCATGAGATACAGATTTGTAGGTTTTCTTTTTAATCTTTTATAGATATGGTATCTACCCATATTCCCTTCTGGTCTCATCTGTCCTTTTGATTTTTTTTTTTTACAAGGTTCATTATGTTCTCCTATGGGACTGCATGTGTGAGACCCCGGCTTAAAGCATTTCTCCCTGAAAGGTAGAGCCCCCTAAAACATTTCCCCAAGCTTGTTTTCCCTTTAAAATTACAGCTAGAAAGAAGCTCTTTGTTCTCTATAGCCAGCAAAAAGCCTTTTTGTTTCTATACTGTACAACCAGAGATGCCTGCCTTCCTGTGCCGAGGACACAGAGATAAAAATTCAGAAAGAACTCACTCCCCACTCCTGCCTTGTAAATTTCACCAAGGACACCGGGAAGAGAAGAACTCTTCCCAACTCCTCCCAACTTCTCCCAACTCTCCTCCCAACTCCTCCCAACTCTCCTCCCAACTCCTCCCAACTCCTCAGCTAGCTGTTAAAAAAACCCCTACTGTCACTGCTTGGGGTCGAACTCCCCTGCCCTGCACAGCGGAGGGACTTTGTCCTCAGCTAGCTGATAATAAAACCTCTTGCAGTTTGCATCAAGTGTGGTTTTCTCTTGGGTCACTGGGGTGCTGGCCAGCTCATCCCAGGACTTGAGCGGAGGCAGTTCATTTAACCACCTGTCCTATGGCTCTTCTCTCAGAAGTGAAAACATTCTGTCCTGGAGTGAGAAGTGAACTTATAAGAATTAGTAAACTCAGATAGTCACAATGCCTCTAGGTAAGGTCACATAAGGAATAACCACTGCTGGTGAGAGAGACACTCGGACCAGTGGATCTATCTAAAGGTTGTACAGGGAGCCCCAGGGATGCAAGCTTTGTGATTCATCACCCATTGTGCATCAGTCTTTGGATGATTCAGCTGCCAGTGTGTTATCCATGCTCCTGTAAGTGACGACTTGAACAAACTCATTGCTTCACCAAGCTAGAATTGGGGAGAATCCATTCTTAGGTCTGCCATTTGCCTATCGTAAGCATGTGCAGACGTTTGCTAACGTCTGTCCAGGAAGAGGCATGCAGCATTACCCTTTTTGAATGAACATATAAGTTCAGCTATTTCCAACACCACATAGTACACATAACATTGCAATGAAAAAAAAACAAAAAACAAACAAACAAAAAAAACTTGTGCTTCTGTATCTTTTGTTTTTAATGTTACATCTTCCAGATAACTTCCTAGGCCTGGGCTTGTGAAGCCAAAACCTAAAAGCTGTGGCTTTGTTATACCTTGACAATTTTGCTTCTTAAAGATTGCACTGATTGGCATCTCATCAGCCCATTTCCCAGCAGTCTTGTCAAGTGCAACAGCTACTCATCAAGTCTGCAGACAGGCTTGCAAATGTGGTGGTATCTGAATCGAAAGCTTCAGCCTGTGCGAGGAGAACAGAGCTTGTTCTTTTAAGGTCCCAATGAGGGGAAGGGAGGTGCATCGTCACAGGTGAGTGTGTTCAAGATTGACTGCTATCACCAAACTAGACTAAGAGACACTATGCTCTCTTGTAATTCAGGCCTGAGGCTAGTCGGCATTATTGGATAAGTGGCATCTGGAAGAGCGATGGGCCTGGATAATAAGTGATGCCACATTAGTCACTTGCCTTGTCTATAGTTTTTCCTCTCTCCAGGACTTTGCTTTCAGGAAGGGAACATTTCTAGGAAGGGTGGGGAAACAGGTTACCTGCCTATATGATGGAAAATTTTAAAGTGTCCATGTGAAAAACAGTAAAAAGTAGATTGGGTTCTGAATTCCCCAGAAAAATACAACAAACTAGAGTTAACAAATTCTGGAACAGGCACTTGTCTTAGAAACCATGTATGTAGTTTTCATATGCTATGAAGAATCGCCTGTGCAAATGATGCAGATTTAAAGCTGGGGTGCATAGCTCCTAACTTATTTGACAGTGAATTGCTTGGCCTGAAGCTGTGAAACCAACCCTCTGAGTATTTCCCTATTACTTAAGTTGATGTAGTATATTCCTGGTTTTCTCCAGCAGTAGGATGTGGTTGGCTTGTGATTTGGGCAGATGTAGGGACCACTTGGTCCTACATCATGCTATGTGCCCTCTTACTATCCAGTCCTAGCCTGCTGTAAGCCTATAGCTTTTGAACATGCTGATCCCTTTGCACACAAGTCAGATACCAGAATGAACTCCCATTTTCTTCCTAAAACTTGATATTTATTATATATGTTTAGTATTCTCCAAAAACCATGTATCAAATGCTTGATCCCCATGGTGGCAGTATCCTGTGATTGTGGAAGCTAGCAGGAAGCCTGTAAGTCATTGGTGGGTGCATCCTTAAAGGTACAATGGGTCCCTGATCCCCCAACCCCTTCCTTCACTTTTGTTTTCTGAACAGTCAGGTAAGCAAGTATGTTCTGCCATGATGGGCTTCTTTGCCACAGGTTCTGCTGAAAAGAAACCTTCAAAACTGAGCCATGGTAAACTTTTCCTTTTCATAAGTTATCTCATGGATTTTGTTATAGTGACAGAAACTGGATAACACAGCATATTATGAGTTTGTGTTCATAACCAGAAATACAAAACATTCCCATTGCCACATTAATGAAATGAGGACATGGCCACTCCAAGATATGATTGAGGAAAAGGATTTTATTGTAGATATGAGGGAGAGTACTGGGCCATGAGAACATAGGGCTGGAGACAAGAAAAAGAAAGAGAAGGGACAGGGACAAGAGAGAAGGAAGCAAGCAGAACAAGAGAGCCAGGAGACCAAGAGAACATGTGCTCCAAATGGTGGGGTTTTATAGGACCATAAACTGGGGGAAGGGCAGCAAAGCTCATAGGCTGGAGGGGTTTAGAGTAGTGGGTGCCATGAGAAGATCTGTAAGGTGCCATGGGTACTGAGTAATCCTGGAGGCCCGGGCGCACTTTGTATATTAATAGGTATCAGAGTTAGACAATTGTCTCAGGTTTCTTTGATACCTGACTCCACACGCATTGCTCTCCTTGTATGTCCTGGTCATCTTTATCTGTATCTTGCTGTGCCCTTCACACCAAGTCTAGAATGGGCTGATTTTGCTTTTAAACCACACTTGTGTTTATACTCTGTACTCATTTTCTTGGCAGTGGTGATGGTTCTTCATCCTTCCTGACCATTGTCTGTGTATGTGTCTCATCTCTCAAGGTTAACCTGATTTTAGTGGTCTTGATACATAGAGGATCCCCTAGTTGAAGTTTGGGGATATTCAACACCCCTAGATTCTCCATGGGCTTTGAGGAGGGACACTCAGTTCCTCACTCACTCTTAGGTATCACTCTTGCTGCTGAGGTCCCCTGTCTGACCTCCAAGCACCTGAGAACTTTCTGTTTCTTTATGTGCCCTATAGATTGTAGGGCTGCCTATTCCCCAATAAGCTAACCCCCCGAGACTCCTGCAAGAGGCTCTAGATGCCCACAAACGTAGCAACTACTCTTTTTTTTTAACTTAAGTAATAATTTTTTTTTTTAGATATTTTTTAAAATTTACATTTCAAATGCTATCCCCTTTCCTGGTTTCCTCTCCCAAAACTCCCTATCCCATCCCTCTCTTCCCATATCATTTCCTAGGGTTGATCCCACATTCCTATTGCCGATAACCATGTCATGCAGACTGGGTAAATTTTGTAAAAAAACAAAACAAAACAAAAATCAGGCTTACTTTGTTGAATAGTTCCTGGGGGAGGCAGAGGAGCCCCATCTGACAGTGAACACCATGATAGAATGCTTAGTCAGATCACGGTATCCCATGGGAAGAGTCCAGGAGAATGTAGATCATTTCTGGTCTCTTTCTCATCTTAAAACGCCACCAGGATTTAATGGTGACACCATCCTATTGGCCTTATCTATTCCTAGTCATTCCCACGTCCAGATGGTACAGCTGGACTTGTTCCCACTCATTTACTCCCATCAACAGATGACTTTGGAATAGAGCTCTTAGCATATGATTTTTGGAGATTATACTTGTTAGTGTTTAAATGTGAGGTATCTCCACACGCTCATGTGTTTAGACACTTGGTCCTCAGCTAGTGGCCCTGGTATATAGAATCTGCAGAAATTGTAAGAGGTGGAGCCTAGCTGGAGAAGGGGTCACTGAAGGGAGAACTTTTGAAGGCTATATCTTGGCCTTCTTTCTAGACATGGCTGTCTGTTTCCTCATCTGCCAAGACATAGGAAGTGATAGCCACAAACTCCTGCCACTCTAGACTGAGCCACTTCAGTTTCTATGCCTCCCCATCATCGCTGAGTCATTCTTCTGAAACTGGGAGGCAAATTAAACCTCTCCTTACTTAACTTGCTTCTTGTCAATTATTTTATGACAACATTAAGAAAAGTAGCCAATACACTACCCAAACTGCAACCTTGCAACAGAATGACTGTACCTGAAATCTTGAGATCCCAAACCATGATTGGTCTAACAATAGTATTTGCCAAAGTTGCCTTCCCAGGCCCCTGGGCACTCACAGACCCCAGGAACAATAACAGAAACATTGTCTTATAGGTAAGTGGAGCTTCTTATCTTAATCTAATCATTGAGCGCATACTTGTAGCTAATCAGAGAATGAGGATTTAAAAGAATAGTACATGCATATGGAGTAACAGCCCTCTAACGTAATTGTATGCCTTATCATCTTGCTCTGCCGCCATGACTAAAGACTTACCAGAAGCTGCACCAAGGATGAATCCTAATGAGTTATGTTTCATTTGGCTCCTGCTTTCAGAACATCAGATTCCAAAGACCTTAACTAAACACTTCTCAAACAAGAAATGGATTTGCTTTTTGTCCAGAACAAATGCTTATTAAAAGAAGTTTCCCTTTTAAACATGACATGCATGTACAAGCTCCTCTTATTCTTTCACTAGTGGAAAGGTCACACAACCTTTCCCATGTGACCCTCTGCCTGGTGCAATAGCTTCAGGTATGTATTTGACACAAGTGGGTGAGAATGACAGCTACTCACAGCTTTCTTCAAGACCTGGTGCTTGGTCCAAAAGACTAAGCAAACATTTTACACAAGGACCTGAAACCTCATGCAAAGCATATTGATCCATGGGAGTATGAACTGCATGGGGAGCTGAGAAAGTGGGAGCTATATTTGAAGGGCTGTCACCAAGACTAACAAAACCAAAGCAGGACAAAATATGAATAACTTGTTCACAGGGCACTGTTCCTGGAGGTGAGCCACACAATTGTGTGTTCCAGCTGCATCCTCAGTTACACATTTGCACACTAGTTAACATACTTTGTCAGCCACTCCACAGTTAGTTGGTAAATGTTCTTCAGGTCTTTCCAGTTACTCCATCACCAGCAATAGGGATGTAACCCAATATTGCAGGACAATTTTTAGAGATTATACTTATAACCCAAGTTTATTATTAACCCAATAATAAAATTCCTCATGCTGTGATGATCCCCAATCATAAAATTACTTCATTGCTACTTAAAAACTGTAATTTCATTACTGTTATGAATTGTAGTGTAAACATCTGATATGCAGGATATCTAACAAATGAACCCCAAAGGAGTCAAGACCCACAGATTGAAAACCACTGCCTTAACATCTTCTTGTCTCTCTGGCTACCTTATAGCTCTGTCTGGCTCTGAATCACACTGAGAGCCTTCAGATGATGGGGGGGCAGTGAGAACCAGGGAGATGGCAGGACCCTGTGCCTCATCTCCTGCAAGACAAGCCCCAGAGAGTAGGCAGCAGAGACTTCATCCCATCCCTTTCAGTCACTTATGTTTTTATTTGGTTTTGTTCTATGTTAACTTTATTTTTTCATCATTCATAAAAATATATTTCCATATTTCAGGATTTTAATCAGGTTAGTGTCTTCTAAAAGTACAGAAAGTCTTCTCAAGGAATACAAAATCATTTAAGGAAGATTGAACTACATGTTACTGAGAAATAAAAAGATTTACTTCTAAGTAGTGCATTAAGTTACTCATTTCTAAAGTTTATTTATAATTGTTGTCTGTCTTATAAAACTTTGCCTTGGAGCCCGGTATGCAAACAAGAAGAGGATCCACTATGCTCAGTTTTCACAGTGCTTGGAATCAACCCTAGGGGGTTGGATTTGGTGCATGCTAGGCACATTCCTTACCAACTAATCTACATCCCCAGCCTGTTGTGAGTTTACATTTGTTTCTATTTCACCACCTCATGCTACAGTTTCAATCTGTGGGCAACCTAGGCCCAAATAGTGGAAACTAAACACATGCTCCTAACATATGGCCAAGATGATTAATGAATTATTCAGGACAATTGTGCTCAGATCCTGAAATGGGCCTTCCTTGTATTCTGTGTTTGGGAGACAGCAGATCTCTGAGCCATGTAGGTACCACACAATGGGGCTACAGGTTTTTTAATCACGGTTTTTAATGTGACCTGATTTTGAGTAAGACAGAAAAAAAGGGACTTTGTATTAGTTTTTCTTTTTTCTATTGCTGTGATAACTATCATGACCAAAAGCCAGAGAAAAGGGTTGATATCATCTTTTATTTCATGAGCTTTTAGACTATCTTGA
This sequence comes from Mus caroli, assembly GCF_978045245.1. Taxonomy (NCBI): domain Eukaryota; kingdom Metazoa; phylum Chordata; class Mammalia; order Rodentia; family Muridae; genus Mus; species Mus caroli. The sequence goes on along the minus strand of NW_028227257.1, from coordinate 29,949,514 downwards.
AGGGAAGTCTAGGTAGAAACTCAAAGTAGAAACTGAGACAGAGACCATGGAGGAGTGCTGCTTACTAACTTATTCTCTTGACTCACTCAACTTTATATATATATATATATATATATATATATATATATATATATATATATACAACCCAGGACCACATTCCTGAGGTAACACCACCCACAATGACTGGAACCTCCCATGTTATCATTAATCAATAAAACACTCCATAGACTTGTCTATTGGCCAGTCTGATAATGGAGACATTTCTCAGTTGAACTGTTGTTGTTGTTGTTGTTTGTTGTTTGTTGTTTGTTGTTGTTGTTGTTGTTGTTGTTGTTGGCTAAGACTATAGATGAGTTCTTCATCTAGAGAAGTGCACTGAGTCCTCTCTGTGCCAGGACATACCTGTCATCTCTGCCTGCATGGTGCTGCGAACAGATCAGATTAGTAGAGAGCAGCACTGCAGAGAATTTCTGGATAGGTCAAGATTCTTCCAAGGAAGATTAAGACAGTCCGTCAAGTTTTGGGGCATCTCTGATGAGGAGTGATTTTTGGGGGAGAATCCCCTTATAAATTAAGGAAATGAGCTCTGTGTGTTCGTGGGAGAAGTGTTCTGATAGACACTGAACACTGTGCCTTCTGTGTAATGAATGGAATGTGGAGTGAGACCCAGGAATCAGCTGCTGGTTGTGTTTAATGCTAAGTGGTTCAGGTTTATATAGGTTTATGTGGCTAGCAGTTGCTGGCTCAGTATAATGAACCCACTCAGAGTTCCTTTTAGGGCCAAGTGGTTACCTTCCTGCCCAGATGGCCAGGTGGAGGAAGAAGCATGACTCCAGGTTCCCACACTTGTAATGACACCTGGAAGAAGTCCAAGAGACAGGGATGAGTCACACTTTGCCCCCTAGAAACAACCCACAGTGCTTGCTCACATTGCTACAGTGAGTGTGGAGTTGAATAAAGATCAACACAAGGATTGACCTTGTAACTATTTAGCAGTGAAAAAAAAATGAGAATGGAGACCCATCAGCCTAATGAGGAGATATGCCAGTCAGGGGATCAACCAATCAGCATGCACAGGTTGCAGGGTCAGCAACCTCTCCCTTGATTCCTGTAGCTCACAAGGAGAGACTTCATGAATCCTGGACTTTTTTGTTTCCCATTGCTGCAGACATTCCCAGACAGTGCCCTACGAAGGGGATTTAAAAGACAGCTGCCCTACAAGGCACATGTGTTCTGTGTGTGTGGTACATTGTATTTTATTTACTTGGGTGAAGGAATCTGCACATCTCTTGGTCTGGCTGCATCTCCTCTCCTCCCTGTTTGGTGGCTCGAAGCCCATGGCCACTTAAACCCATGAGGATCCTACAGATGGAAGAGCAAAGGAAGCATTACAAGCCAGGATGTTCTTATTTTCTCTGTGATTTTTCTTGAATTTTGAAAATCCATTTTAACCATACTGATTAATTATTTTAGTGTCACGCAAGAACAACTCTGTAACTTCAGTATGCGGTTCAGTTAAGAATCTGCAAAATACTTATCCTGAAACCCATTTCTTTACTGCAAAGGGACAGTGCTGTAATTCTACAGAGACAGGTAAAGCCAGGGACTACAGTGCTAGTATGCTTGAGTGTAATTGAGCAGCAGAGCCCAGCCTTGACTGTCTGGGAAAATTTCAGTACCTATGTGTCCACTGCCACGCCTCCACAGCCATCTTGGAACATAGCAATTAATAAGCAAGGTCATCAGAGTCCCTGTGGCCAAAGGCAAGGAATATATAGACATAGCTGAAACAAAACAGTTTTATGTGCAGTTGGCTATGAGTTCAAATGCAGCACAAGCCTGGAATCAACAGAGGAGCTGACTGAACAGTGTTGTCATTTGTCAAGGGTGTCAACCTTCCTTAGCCTCTCATTTATTTGTGCACTATAAAATGGAAATGGCAATAACAGTTGAATGATTTCTAGAGTTGCCGTGGGACACAATGACCTCAGTAGCACAAAATTCTTTGGAAATTTAACACCAGAACCTCACATCACAAAAGCTAAGAATCTATACAAACGTACAAATTTGTTGCCCATGAATCAAAACCTCTACCCACATCAGGACAGCTTTGACCTGCAGTTTAAGAAAGTGAAGGCCAGAGGAAAGGTCACCTTTGTCCTCTGAGTGTGACCTTAGACCCTGGTGCATTTGTCACAGGCTAACCTCTCAGGCACTTCATGCAGAGGTGACCCTCCAGCAGTATAGTTCAACAGTACAAACTTATGGTCAGGAATCTTTTTTCTGCATTACTAGTTTTCTAGCTCTAGAAGCCCTAGAGGTGACAGGGTTGTATGTGGAAAGGTTCCATGTAACAGACTGAGTACAGGGTATCCTTCTTCCTGATGGGTGATTCCATGCTATGCAGGGTCTGGGCAGTGCAGTCCTGGAATCTTGTATGAATTATGCATCCCTGCTGGCTGTTTTGATTTTCATTTCAGATAGCAATAATGATAGTAATTTTCATTTTCCTTTACTGTTCTGGAGTCCATATGGGGGATTGTGTACAGAATAAAATGAATTGAAATTCCACAGATGTAGTGCTGTGGAAAGAACACTGTATAATTCCAGACACATGGAGCAGAGACTGCACCAAACAGGGGACTAAGGACTGGGCAGAGAACACTGATCAGCAGGACAGAAACATGATTGGCAGCTGGCCTTATAGCTTCCAAAGATGACTTTGTGCTCTGGGGAGTCAAAAAACTGGGGGACCCTACCCCTCAGGCCTACCTGTATGTGGTGGAGAGAACTAGACCTATGTGGACAGTGGGTCATCAGCTTCTATGCAGGACCACCGGAGGACATCTCTATTTGTTATTTGAGTGAATCCAATGCTCCTTGCTTGTTTTCTTTATTAACTAAACAGAAATAAAGTTCCCCCACACAGTTCCTGACCTCTCAGTACAGTGCTATGCTTTCTGCCTCGTAGCTTGGGTTTCCAGCAGTTTTGTGAGAAAAAATCATGAATGGAACAATTTTCCATTTATTTATTTATTTATTTATTTATTTATTTATTTATTTATTTATTTTACATACCGGTTGCTGCCCACTCCTGGTCCCCTCTTACACAGTCCCTTCCCCTATCTCCCCTTTCTGTCTCCTCTGAGGGGATGGAGGTCTCCTGGCTATCCCCCTACTCTGACACAACAAGTCTCTTCAAGACTAGGCACATCTTCTCCCACTGAGGCCAGAAAAGGCAGCCCACCCAGGGGGATGGATTCCAAAGACAGGGAACAGCTTTAGGGACAGCCTCCACTCCAGTTGTGGATGAAGAGGACACACGTGAGGATCGAACTGCATATCTGCTACATATGTGCCAGGGAGGGGGTGGGTCTACGTCCATTGGCATCTGTTTATGGGTGGCTCCAGGCTGCTGTGATAGATGTAGATGGATAGCCTGGAAAGGCAGGTGTCAAGTGGAACCATCCCATAGCCAAGCTCAATAGTGTATACTCAACAGTCTCCAGCTTGGGACAGGATATGAATGATAACGATCTTTTTGAAAATGAAATGATCCATTACTGCTTTGTTTTTAGAAATAGTGTCTACAGCAGTAAGCTAGGGCTCTATCTTTGTGTAAAATAAAAAGTTGGGAACGACAACTTTATTTTTTGATGAGATAAAAATCTACAGTGGGTGGAGCCAGCCAGGGCTGTCCATCTGGGAAGCAATCATGCACAGGACCTACAAGCTATCGAGGTGGTTGCTCTCCCACTGCTGAGTTCTAGAATCATCCTCCCTGGTATTCCCAGCCCACTCACGAAACAAACCACCTCACAGCAGATTCACAGCAGATTCTCACCAGAGCTATGAGAATCCCATGTGTCACTGTATCACAGTGAAGGGAGAGCTACATCTATAGGCAGCTTCTCCCAGAACAGCTGTCAGATTGCCGTGAGGGAGGCCCCACATCTGTGTGGAGCTCGGGCCCTTTATATCCTGACTCAAATCAGAATCAAAGGAAACTGGAGGGTATCCAGAGACAGCAATTCTTCCTCCATCTACACTATCCTCCCTGGGTCCAGAGTACAAAAGCAAAATGCAGCTAAGCCTGTCTCCTGGAAGTCCCTCAAGGCCACCATTTTTAATACCCATAAACCCCATCTGAAGATACATGAAACATGATACTTCTCGCTGGCCTCCCAAATAAACTCACTGTAAGTCTAAGATGTCCTAGGTTAGAATGTATTTAATACCTGGAGAAATCTATGATAAACTTTTAAAGATCTGTAATTTGAATCCCGGTGAGCTAGAGGACCATTTGTACCACAATTGTTTTCCATCAGATTTCGCCTGCCATTTAACCTGTCTAAGAGGTCTAGACTGGGAAGGCCTTTGTTCTCCCTGATCTTGGTCAGTTTTTCCGCTGATGCACCATTGCTTGAGGTCTATACTTGCAGATGATCACAATAACATGAACATCAACAATAGTATGATACAACAGCAGTCAGGAAAAGCCTGCTTTAGCCTGGTGGCATTTGGCTACTTTTTCACTGATGTTCCCTCCTGTCCTTCTCACTGTCTCTGCAGAGTGACTACTCCAGTGACACAGAAAGTGAGGACAACTTCCTCATGATGCCCCCACGGGATCACCTGGGACTCAGCGTCTTCTCCATGCTCTGCTGCTTCTGGCCTTTGGGCATTGCGGCCTTCTACTTGTCCCATGAGGTAAGGCCTCTGTTAGCTGGTTATACAGACTACAGGGAGATGTTCACCCAAGCACACCATCCCCAAGGAAGCTTATCCATTGCCATGAGGGGTGTCTGTATGCAAGAAGCTGGAGTACCTCAGAGTGCCAGGCAGGTTTGTTGTTAGGTTACCTTACCTCCTGATGACTCAGTTTTGGCCTTGTAGTGGTGGCATTGCCTTCAGAAACAGAACTGATGACCAAAGCAGGCATCCAACCTGCCTGAGGGCAGATGGCCTTTGCAGGCTTGACTTTTAAATGAGACTTGGTGTGTCACTGTGGGGAAGAACATCTGGACCACATTAGAGATTACATTGTAAACACTGAACCTGGCCAGAAGGGTGAAAATGAGATTTGTTTTCCTTGTTAAAGGCTCATTTTAAAAAATATTCATAGAACAGAGCCTGGTCCCCAGCAGTCCATGTGGACCCGTGCTGAGTGGGAGACCCTAACAGTACCAATTCCCAGCTCATCTTACTATACTGCACCCCACTGGAATTCAGGCTTTGAAAGAAGTTTTTCCTAGTAAAGAAAGAGACAGCCTTCCTATCCTTGTGCATCAAAGAGAAGCATTTATATACACTAATTAAAGCATGAAATTACCATCACCACCTCCCACTGCCATTGTCCAGAGCAGAACAGGGAGAAAGGCAGCCCCATGTAGCACAGAGTACTAGAGACTCCAGTGCATATGGGGATTCTCCAGGTGGTAGATGACCCCTGAGGATGCCAGGATACCCCTACTGGCTGATAGAATTCTGAGAGTGAGGCTGTAAACAATTGACATACTTGAAATAGATTTTTCCTAGTTTGAACATTGCTTTCCTGCCTAAACCTGTAGTTACTTCTAGATAGCTTCTGAATTGATGAATCTTGGACTGCTGTGGCAAGGGAACCCTTGCATGGCTCTCTTTGCACCACCAACAAAGTAGGAGGCAAAGTACACTGGACAGGGTGTGTATGTGGACAGGTGTAAGGGGCACATATGGAATCAGACAAGGAGGGTGGAACAGAGCACAGTGCCAGTTCTGTGGTGTTCTTTGGTCACATTCTGGAAGATTAGCACTAGGGTGAGTGATCTTGGACCCCTAAGGTCATTCTAAGAGCTTGTTCTAGAGCTAGCCCTAGCCTGGAGGATCTGTGTATATATCTCCCTTGTGAATATGTTCTGTGAATGCTGCAGACCAGGATTTCCAAGTATAAACTTGAGTGGAAATCCAGATTCCTGGGTCCAGGCAGTTGTAAGATGAGTCAGGCTCATATGACCTTGGCTAACAAGGCTCCAAAGGCACTACTCATACATGAGGCTTTGGAGAAAGACCTGTTTGAGGTATTCATGGTGAGTCCAGTCTGCTCCTGCCTATAGAAGCAGTACCATAAGTCTGGGTTAGGTAGTAAGCCTCACTAATAAAGGGGAGGTCAAGACAATGAAGTGAAAAGAAGTAGCTCTTTACTCTATAACGGCATTGTGGCTATGTCTCATGAGCTAAACATGCTATCAACTGCATTCTAACACTGAATCTTGCACTTCAAATCTATGACATCACAGACTAGGAAGTGGCATATCTGCTCTCCTGGGAGCAGATGCACAGGCAACAATGAATGAAACCAGAGCTAAGCTTTGACATCAAGCTTTGGAATGGGGGTGGTGTTCTTATCTTATGTTTTACTGGCAGAAGTGTTACCTCTTCCCAGGGTACTAGGAACCCTAGAGAAATGACATAGGCCTAGGAATGGTGGCCTCTGTGTCCATACCAGAGGCCAGCTTCATCAAACCTGCTACTGATCCCAACCAGATTCCTGGGCTAGTTGAGGCAGGCTCAGATGAGCTTGGCCTCTAAGGTCTCCAAAGGTACTGTCCAGAATGCAGATGAGGGTATATGAGGCTTTGGAGAAAGACTTGGGTTAGGAATCCATGGTGAGTGCCGTCTGCTCCCGCCTATATAAACCAACCCGGGTGATCTCTGCTTCTTCACATATTCTGCAGCGTAGCCCTGTCTTCTTCTAGGTAGAGCATGTTGTGGCCAAAGAGATTACAGAATTCAGAATCTCAGTTCACAGATTAAGCTGCTCTTTATATGTTAAGAATCTCTTGGACTTAGAAGGATTCAAGATGTTTAATACCTTTAGTGGTCAAGATGATCTTATTGTGCACCTTCTGTACCACCAGCTTCTAGTGACCTTTTCATTTTATTTTATTTCATTTTATTTTATGTTTTTTGGAAGTAAGGCTCACGTCCTTGCACAAGGTAGAGGTAAGTCTGTGCTGGTGGGGAAGGGAGAGAAGGTCCCTGCCCCTCTCCCTCTTCCCCAGCTTCATTTGCACTGTACTTAGAGAATGGGTTCACTGCTGTGGAACCCAGAGCTATGCTGCTGTTTCCAGTCTGGATGGAGTCTCCTTTGCAGGGCCTATGTCCAAGTGCTTTTTAGATGGGGCTTCCATGCTGAAACACTTCCCAGAAACTCATCCCAGCCAGGAGGCTGCTGTGCATTCTGTTTATGCCTCTGTAGCCCAAACTGCAGACAAGAAAGAAATCTCCAGGCCATTTGAGGAGAGCATGCAGCTGCCAAGAGGAGAGTGCGTGGCATGGAAGAGAACAGACACACTCAGAATCAGTCTCTAAATTGAATCAACACTGGCCTGGACATTACCAGCTGGGACTTCTAATCCTGGGGCCTGGAAGGAGAAGCCCAGTGCCTTCTCTGGAGGTTCTTTGCAGATGTTGTCAAGGCCCAGAGTGCTCAGCTGTGGAGCCTCTCCCTCGAGGGGAGGGGCTGGGGGGAAGGGAGCTACAGCCCATCCCAGCTCTATTCTGAAACTATGCTCCCCTAGGCTGTGGCGCTGCTTAAAAGATATCTTTGACATTCTGTACGACTTTAGTTGTTTGTTGTGGTTTCTTTTCCTTTCTCACAAAAACTATCTCAGTATCCACTAGCAAGTCAACTGTGCCTATCTACTGTCAAAGCAACAACTCAGTGAGGTTATAGAAATACACAGGACTTCAGGGAAGCTAAGCAAAGATGGGAGTTGGGGGAGATTAAATCAGAGGTGAAAAGAATGGATGGCTGGCCTGGTCCTACAAACTTGGGCTTTTGGGGTTCTGCCTTCTTCTAGGCAGAGCCCTCTTTATGGATAATCCCTCCATGCCTGTTTCCTGGTCCACAGCATGACATCAAAATAATTTCCACACCCACAATTTCCCAGAGGGAGCACATACAGAAAGCACAATGGTACCCTGCTGGGGTTGGGAGGTTCAGGATAGAGTCTGACAGGGAAGCCTGTCATTGAGCTCTGATCTGTAACAAAGGACTCAATATAGAAGCAGAGTGAGGGCCAACAAGTGTAGCTTTCAGCTCACTTCATTTTCATGGTGTGATCTGCTCCCTAATGAGAGCCAGTTCTATAAACCAGTTTATAGAGAAAGGTATGGGCTGTACAGATCAAATTAGAAACTGGTGTTTCCAATCTAGGTTGAGAGGAGATATAATCTCCACATTTTGCTGAGTGTCTGCTGTAAGACAGTTAATGCCCACACTTTATCTTCTTTAATCCCTCCAGTAAGTCTAAAACTGAAAAAAGTTAATATCTTCATTGAAATGGAAAGGAACGTTTCAAGAATTAAAACAACTTCCAGATCTCATAAAGGCAGAAAGCACAGAGGTATATGGGGTCAAATACTGGGCACTTCTAGCCTTTAAAATGGATCCTGCTGCAGCCGGACCCCAGCCTCCACTACAACAGGGGATTTGTGACCCTCGTTTCCATGAGATCACTTGGATGTTCACACTGAATGCTGAAGGAATCAGCCAGTAAACTTGTTTTTAATCTGTGTTCAAGTACTCCTAAGACCATAGGACTACCTCCTCAATCCCTGGCCCCCACACCCCACTTGAAGAATGTGTGCCACAGGGATCCCAGGAGGGAAATGGTAGTATTTGACTTTGTGGCCCTACACTCTGTCCCTTGCAACAGATGGTGTCCTGAAACTGTAGTTGGACACACTCCCAAGGGGCATTGGGTCTGGATCTACATCACAGTCCCTGGGTTTGCATGAGTACAGCGACTAGCAGAATCTTCTCTTTGAGGCATTTATTATGCCTTGATTTCATTTCATTTCATAAAATGCTTCTTTCCTTTACTAACAGCAACATTACAGCAATAATTAAATGGGAGATGGGTACTCAGAACCAGATTAGGAACATTATGAATAGGGGCAGCAAAAGGAACCAGGAAAATGAGGGGAAAGGGGAACTCATGATACTGAAGATCTGGAGGAACGGGAGTCCTGCAGAATCTGTCAGCATCTTCTTGAAATGTACCTATGTGCCTGTGTCTATTGAACACACAGAATGTGTCAGCCATGCTCCAGATACCCAGGATGCTGCAGGGTAAATAAGACAGGTCAAACTCTCCCTTTGTAAAGTTGAACTTCCAGTGAAGGTGGGCAGTGGAAAAAACAAGAATAAACCCAGAGGAGTATGAAGGGGAGAGATAACATTGCAAATTGATTTGGGAGATAAAATTTTAAGAAGTGGTCATAGAAGGGGCTGCTAAGGAGGTTGACTGTTCATGACAAGAGGCACTTTTGAGAAATAGCCTTCCTGGCAGAAACAAGCAGTACAAAGGCTCTGTGATGGGAACTCACCCACACTTAGGAAGAATGACCTGGCATGACTGAAGCCAGGAAACTACTGAGTGTGAGCGTTGGAAATGAGGACAGAGGAAAGGTTATGCTTGTGGGAGCAGGCCGAGGACCTTTGTCTGTAAAAATGAGTTGAGATCACTTGGGTGCATGATAAGCCACGTGCTATTACAAAAGAAGGCAGCAGGCAGCAGGCAGCAGAGCCCCAAAGTTAAAGAGTCCCTGTCTCTATAATCCAGAAGAAAGCCAGTGGACCTGGGCTACTCCAGCTACCGGGTTCTTTATAAGTAGAGAGACTGCAATGTCTTTTGGAAGAATGCCCTATGCTATGCGTCTGCATGGTGATGTGAAAGGACAGGCAATGGGGGAGATGGAGCATTACACAGCAGGAAGGTAAGTATGTCAGAGGAGCAGGATGGGGCTGGAGGTTTGTCTTGGCTTCAGCAAGTCTGTTGGCATGGAAGAGGGTCACAGGGCACGTGGAATGGATATGTGGGTTGGGGATCAGGGGAGAAGTCTGGATACAAGTATGAGTCAAGGTAGAACTAAGACTAAAGAACCAGAGGGACCAGGGAGGACGCAGGTGAACATAGGACAGTCCTCAGAGACTAGAGTGACGGGCAATCTGAGGAGTAAACTCCAGAGACAATGGGATAGAACCCTTCTAGGGCCAACTCATGTTGTCCACACACTGAAAACTCCTGGAAACACTTGAGATTTGTCCATTTTTCTGTAAGTTTATTGCACTTCAGTTCAAAGGATGCAAACATCCATGGAATATAGCAGTTGAATGCAGCACACAGAAGAATGCCCTTTGAACTTTGCTGTGAAAGGAATATGGTAATATGGAATGTTAATGAAGAAATGTAAATGGCAACCTTTTTGTTTATTTGCGTAATTAATTTTATAATGCTAGGCTTTCAAGGGAGGGCATCCAGCATACTAGGCAGACTACCACTCAACTCAATACTAGTCTCTATTTGTTTTGAGATTATCACACATGTACATGTGTATGCATGCATGCACATTTTATACCGAGTGTTTGTGCAATGTTTCTTCAGATAGATCAAATAGAGTTTGGTTGATCATCAAAGAGACCAAACAGCATGGATGTTCCATGTTGACTCTGATGGGAGAGGCTTTCTGGAGAGACCCTGTGTGATGATGGTGGGCAAGCATAAGAAGGAGGGTCATCATCCTCAGAATCCTAGGATGTATCCTTAGTTGCAGGCAAAACAAGGGTAGGGTAGATGTGGATGGAAGCGTGGAATAGAGGAACCTCTCCAGGAGAGGTCTTGCTTCCTGGAACAGCCTGATCTAAAGTTAAGAAATCTTTCTCAGAGGAAGAAGGAAGTGTGGGCGGTAGATCCTGGGCAAGAAAAGTACCAGACAGGAAGAAAGGACTGGGAGCATTTAAAAGGCAAGCTGCTGAGCAGGGATGTGGGTAAGTGACAGGCTTCCTCCAGCTGGGCACAAGGCTACAGTCTCTTTAGCAGAGAGGGATCCTTCTGTGCGTTTGCTATGAAGAGCACAGAGCTCAGGGCAAGGACACTGCTCCAGTTAGGGAGGCTAAGGCACATAATAAGGGAGGAAGGAGGTAGAGAGGGTACTAGAGAAAAGCAGAGGCTGGTCCCAGAGCCCTGTCCACAGCTTCCTTTGCCACCTTGGTATTAGTCTCAGTAAGTTCTTAACTTAGAGATTGACTTGATCCACGACTACCACGTTAGAAGTAGCACAGGTCTCACTTTGGATATCACAGAGTCATGGAGAGAGAAGGACACTGAAGGTCTATATCCCTTTCCTCTCAGTCTCAGTGAAATGATAGTCCTGACAGGAGCCTTCAGCCCCCCCCCACCTCCCCGTGTGCTGTGTTCTTCCCTTTCAACCTTGTTTGTTTTAGGTTCTGGTAACTTAAAGGAGGCAACCAAGCTAAACCAAGTGATGCCATAAAGTCTGTGGTTGTCATCCTTCCTGATGCTATCACCCTTTAATACAGTTCCTCATGGTGTGGTGAGCCTTAGTGATAAAATTATTTTCATTGCTACTTCATACCTGGAATTTTGCTAGTTATGAGCTTTAATCTAAATGTTTGATATGCAGAGTATCTAATATACAACCCCAAATGGGGTCACAACACATAGGTTGAGAACCACTGTAAAAGGTTCTTATATTTTCTCTGGAGTTTGAATATCTCATGATTTGAATGTGAAGCCTACCACCAGATACACTCTGCTAGAGAACATCAGGAGAGATCTCTCAATCTCCAAGTGAAGTAAGTTTGTGTCTCCTGTCTTTTCCCAGACACTAGTGCTAGTTTCATATGGCTAGTTTGTAGGATTCTTGTCAATGATTTCAAACCATTTTCTGGGGAAAAAAAAAAAAGCAAAGATTTCTTTGGATCTACTACCAGGACATTTCTCAGAGAGTAGGCGTGGCTCCTCACAGGGCACCAGACAATGCCAAATATGGCTGTGTGCTTTTGTCCATGCCTGGACCATGCTTGGTTGGTTGGTAAGCCAATACATACAAGTCAGATTTGGGAGTTGGGGGGATGTGCCACATCTGTTAAGTTGTTTTTTCATGTTTGTGTTGTTTTGTTTTGTTTTAATGGAAAAATGCAAGTTTGGTAAGATGCCTTGAAAATCTGTTATAGCAAATTATTGAGATGTTTCCCTCCTTTTGTCAAACTGCAGGCAGAATAACCTAGGTTTTTATGTTGATGTGTTCATTTTGCCAAGAGTTCTATTGAAAATCATAGAATTGATGCCTCCAGTGACAGTATTACCCTTATCCTAGAGTTTGTCTGTGGGAATTATTCCTCCCCATTTCTTTAGTCCACCCCTGTCCCATCCACAGTGGCTTATCTGGCATCTGGACAAGTCCTTCTGGTCCTCAGCTCAGTCTTCAGCCCCATTCAGTCTCTGCCTTGTGTGTGAGGTATCATTACTCACACAGCACAGCACCTACTTGCCTAAAGAGCAGACTGTGGGAGTGAACGGGCCCAGCCCTTGTCACTGGGATACTAACCTCCAAGGAAACGTGGGGGTGTCAATGCTTGGCATGGTCATGCTGACTATAGAAGATTCAAGGAGACCCTGGTGATCATTTCTCTGCATTCTCCCCTTTTTCCCTTTCCAACCCATGCTGCTGAACCCTCCCCTTTATCCCCTACTAGCACACATTTGAAAGGATGCTCTAGCATTTCCCCCAGGAGACAGGTGATAGATGCCCACTGTGAAGTTTGGGAGAGGAGGCTTAGAGCCAAGGAGATCTGACCTTATGCTCTGGGATGGGATTACACAGGCTTCCCACTCCCTGTGCTGATATCTCAGGGCTTGGCTTCCTTCCCAGGGCTGTGTCCTGCCACCTCACACTTCTCTGTTAAATACCAAACATTATTAAACAGGATAGGGTAGTACTGCATTTGTTCTTTTTCTTCTGACATCTCAATTTTTACCTTGACCTGAAATGAAATTCTTTCTCAGAGGGGCAAAGTTGATCTATAGAAGTGGGAGCTAGTGCTCAGGCCCACTGTGTCTCCTGGGAGCACTGAGATGTGCAATGTAAGAAATGAGTTAGAAATGGTGAGAGGAAGGTCTCTGAGACCCCAGCTCCTCCAGACCTGTCAAAACTGTGGCACTATTGGAGCACTAATGACTTATTTGGAAATGCAAATTGAGGCCATCTAAATGAAGGATGTTGTGAATGAGGCTTGGGAGGAAAGAAAGGGGGACAGGATGCTGCCTTATTGTGATGGGACTGAGTTTCAGGATAGCCTGCTCCTTCCCCTCAAGGGTTTCATTACAAGCTCAACAGCTAAGGGAAGAGAGGGGAGGGAAATGCTTATCTAAGTCCCACAGACCACATCTAAGATCTGTCCCATTCATACCAGTGCCCTAGGCTCCCAGGCTGCATCCTTTGGCTTCTCCAGAATCAAGAGATTATTTAAAGAAAGAAAGGGGGCTGAAAGGAAGTTACTACAAATACAACCAATGGTATACTTCATGCTTTCTATATATGACATCATGTTATGGATTGACTATAGACATAATTATGTAAAATAAGAAGCTGTCTGTTTGTTTACTCATTATTTGAAGACAGAATCTCATTATATAACCCAGCCCTGCCTTGAACACCTACAAACTTTCTACTTCTATATCCTATATTCTGAAATTAAACAACTATACCATCAAGCTTGTTTATTATCTTAAAGCAAGGAGCCACATAATCATCACTAAAGTTATGAAATATAATCCTCCTGATAGAAGAACTGGGTACTGTTTCCTAGCTTCTGCATCATCACCATCCTGAGCCCATCCAAGCACCAGTAATGACCCCATTAGGGCTCACTAGCTCTCCTCTTCCTTGTTTTGCCTCTGAAGTTTGTATCCCAGAACTTTTGTCTCTTTACATTTCCTTACTGCACTTACAAAAGCCTGTGGGTCCCCAAGGACATCGTCTGCCTCTGGAGAAAGTTGCCACCATTTCTTTTTTTTTTTTTTTTTTTTTGGTTTTTCGAGACAGGGTTTCTCTGTGTAGCCTTGGCTGTCCTGGAACTCACTTTGTAGACCAGGCTGGCCTCGAACTCAGAAATCCGCCTGCCTCTGCCTCCCGAGTGCTGGGATTAAAGGCGTGCGCCACCACGCCCGGCTGCCACCATTTCTTAAGAAGGATTTTTAAGCCCTTTTTAGTCATAGATGGATTTTGACTTTATCTAAACATGTTTGTGTCAATGACAAGTGAACTCTGAGTGCTTTCCTGTCCTATGCTAATGTGGTAAGTGTGTGGACTGGTTAGAAAGCATTGAGCTGCCTTACCTTTGTAGAACACAACCCCAGGGTACCTTTCACTCCCTACAGAGTTGTGCCTCTGTTTGCCTGTATTTCTGCTTCTGACTTCAGGTTGTTCTCTTGCTGTAATTTCTTCATTGAATTTTGGTGTTGTGGTTGTGCTTCTTGCAGTCTCCACTTTGGTTCTCCTCTGCAGCTTAAAACAAATCACTGACTAGTTTAACCTTAGGTGAAGTTTACTGGTAGAGTTGTCTATCCCGAGTGCTTTATTCAGAGGAGGACCTCAAATTAATGCTTTAATTATTTTAGTGTTGATAAGGCTGTCTTTTAAAGCTATGTGTTTGTGTGTGAGAGAATGTGTGTGCTCATATGTGCCTTCTCTGACAGTGAGGGCTGTGCACCCTACAGAACAGATGCTTCCAAAGGGCTCAATACAACATTCTGGGTTCCTAGCCATCCTCTTTGAGCTCTTTTTCCAGGCTCTGTTGTGTAATGCTCACTGGCATCATTGCTAATCTGACTGCTCCTACTGACCAGTGGATTGGCTGTGAAAAAGAGCCCCAGATGTACTTTATAGTACCTCAGTTTATTCCAGATCCATAGGGAAAAAATGTATTTGTGGACTCAGAACACATAGAATGCAGCAACTCCCTTTCTTGTTGCTAATTCTCCAGGTACCTTTCTGAGAACTGCACACTTCAGCATCCTGAATTACTGAGCCTCTCTCCATCCTACATTTCAACAACTGTCCTAATTGATGTGCGTCACTTACCCACATGGCCAGGGACACAGGAAATGCTAGTGCAGACATGACAGGAGCACTGTGACCTCTCTCCATCAGTGCTTAGCCATGACCCAGCCTCCAGCACTTTTCTTTGTTTGAGTAGGAGTGTTTTCAAGTGTGCAGGTTTTCTGTGGCCTCAAGACTCTATTTGGGAAACTTGAAACTTTGATACTTGGTTCTCATTTTATTGGCTGGCCATTTTTGTTCCCCTAAATTGGCTCCTCTGCAATCCTCTGACCCTTTGTCCTGGCAGATTAACATGGGAAGACTAAGCTTATTTTTCCCTTGGGGGAAAATAAGAGGTTCATAAGGCTTTTGAATCTGACTTTTGCCAGTATCATATAAATCATCAATTTCACTAATCTTTTCCAAGATATGACTTTGGACTTCTCTTGTCTTCTTCTTTAGCTCAAAATAGATGGGTGTGGAAATGGCTGGGTGAATAGAACGACACGTTTGTGTCCTTAAGGCAGCTATTGTTTGATCCTGTAGGCAGTCCTTTGGCTTCATCTTCCAGATGATTTGATCCTCATCCTCCCAGAGTCTTTGACTCTTCACTTGATAGTTTCCCACCTACTTGGAATCTCCCTTAGAGTGAATCTGCTGCTGCTAAATCTTTCCAGTGTTGTACCTTTGGAAAGATCCTCATGTCACTTTGATTTTTGCAGGTGTCACCCTATGGTGTGCAAATCTAGTTTATAGGGCCCTCTTCCTTCTTTCAACTTCTGCCAAACCATCCCAAGTAATGACCTTGGATTTGTATGCTTTGGGTTTGTATGCTGATGAGATTGAAGATTTCTGGTTCTGCTTCCTTAGATCTGCTTTTCCATGTTCCACTTACGCTCCCACATTTCTGAGCCATCTCTTGATCATAGTTTCTTGATCCTAGTGAGAACACATTTTATAGACTTTGACAAGCAGGATTCATTCACTTTCCTTTTGCTCACACTGCTTAGCTCTCAGGGATGCCATCTCAGAGCAGAGGCTGATTTTCTAACATCACTATTTTTGGTTGGCTCAAAACTTAAACTTGGATCTCTCTTGTCTCACAAAATAGTAAAAGCCTACTCTGGCCTTCCCCTAATGTTGACCTTATAACCATTCATCTTTTTTTTTTTAATGCTTGCTAAAAGTATCTTTTGATTTCTCTATGAGGTTTTTAGATGCCATCTATTGAAAGACTGCTAGTTTGGCATTACTCAAAGCATAAATCTATATTTATGTTTCTTTAAATTATTTAAATGAATAATATCTTCCTTTTCTAGTATCAGTATTTTAATGTAGACTGGTAAAGTTTCATGTGAGGGATTGCAATCATCAGTTGCTCAAATTCGCATCTCTTGGTGCTAGTTGAAATAGAAGCTATGTTGCACTGTCTATTGAGGGTGAATTGTGTGAGAAATCTGACAAACCCTATTGCTTTTCCTTCAAAAGACAGAGAGGGAAAAGTCCCTAGTTCAATAATACAGGAAAGCTCTAAGCCCAGGGTCTAGCCCCTTGAGGGGGCTCACTACATGCAGTTGTTTGTATCTGATGCAGACATCTAAGTATGGTGTCTGGTTTCTCCTTCTGTGAAGATGAACTATACAGTTTCTAAGTACAGGTAACACTAATTGACTAAGACACAGGCACAACTGAGCAGCGCTTGCTACAGCAAAGAGCAAATCCAGCCACCCAGATGCCTTAAATGAATGCCTTATGAACAAGGTGGGCAACCAGCACTCACACTCCTGGGGTCTCTAGAGCTTTCGACACCAAGCCAGTCTGTTCTCTAAACTGTTCCCTAGGAGGGCATAAACTTCTGCTGATCAGGTGAAACTATCCCAAGCATATCTAAGCCCTTGGCCTCCAGTTCCTTTTTGGAAATAAGACAGAGGTGACCAGGGTAGGACACTGACTTGATGAGGCACACTTCATGTGGTGAAAGTTGACTGATCAAAAGCTAAGAAGACAGTGTGGTACCTGAGAGTCCTACAGACAATCTAGACTTGTTCCGATGGGCATATCATTTAAAGCTACAGAGAATTCCTCTGTAAGTACAGCATCAGAAAACTGGTGTGGGCAAAACGGAGTTCTCTGAAAATGACTTTCCAGGAAATCTTTTGCATTAGGAGAAAACAAGAGAGTGCGGCCCTACCTGGGCACTTTATAGACTTAAAGCACACCTAGCTTTGCTGGAGATGGGTGCTACAAGAGAGATGCTCAGGCTATTAGCACCTCACCTCATTCTTTGGCGTTTCTTTGGCTAATACAATTATTTATTTTGGATTCTCTCAAACATCTAAACCCGACTGACAGGATGTTTCCAGAAAATATCACCTATGCACCTTCCTAAGCCTTTCTTTCAGAAAAACAAGCCGGTATGTTTACGTTTACCTTTCTAAACCTGATCACAAAGACAGGCTTAAAATCTTTATTATTTTTCAATGTTATGAGTCACATGAGCCTGAAGGCCATATGCTAGTGTATGTAACAGTCACTTAGAGGCCAATATCCTATGCACCCCACCTGCATCTTCTGACCTCAAGTTTATTACTCGTCAATGTCACTAGATTCGGAGTAAATTGGATCCTATGGCTGAATGCACCCCATAAGCACTAGCTGATTTCATCAGCTCAAGCTTTAATTTTGCACCTGAGAGCCACAGCCATCCAGGCAGAGAGTTGGGGGTTGTCTTCGGAAAACCAGGAGATTGTTGTAATGGGAAGAGAACATGTCTCAGTTCTGAGAGAGGTGGAGAACAGGGGACAGGGCAACACTGGGAGACTGTTGACAAGGACAGAGTGGTAGAGAGCCTGGGATATGTCAGCTTCCCTAGGCAAGTGACACAAAAGCAAAGCTGACAGAGAGGGAACTGCAGTAGCCTTTCAACTCACCCAGCACTGGCTCTTCACGCAGGTAAATTGAAAAACCTGACAGAGGGGGCAGTATGTCCGGTGGATAAGTCACACCTGCATCAAGAAGCTGCATTCAGCTCAACAGGCATCAGCTGTGAGCTGTTTCTCTCTCTTCCCCCTTCTTCTCTTCCTCCCTCCCTCCCTCCCTCTCTCTCCTTCCTTCCCTGTCTCTGCTTTTCTTCCTTTCTCTCTCCCTTCCCTCCCCCATTTCTACCTCTTTTTCCATATGAATATTTAATCTGCTGATTGTAGCGTCTGTGAGTTGTTTTGCAACTCTTGAATTTAAACAATTCCATATAAATATTAATGTCAGGATGCAGTCAAGACAAGCAGATTTCTGATCCTCACCTTCTTCCATGGAAATCCATGCTGCAGGTGCGTCACAGATTTTTTTTTAAACTTGTTTGGGTGAATAAGTGAACAAATCCTGTTTGTTTTTTCCCTGTGGCCTATTGGATTTGTTTTTCCAGTTGTAGGAGAGCTTCAGCTGGGTAATTAGTGGTGATTTTGTGATTAGTGATGTATAGAAAAGAACATACATGCATTGACTGTGGAAAGCAGGGTTGGTGCTCTGCGGACATGTCTGGCACCCAGAGTTGAAATCTCAATGTTTTACATTGTGTATTCTTCTGTCCGGATTTGGGGCTTGCTCAGAGTCTGTTTCAAGTGTGTGATGCTTTTTGGTATCACTGAAGCTATTTATTAGAGTGTAGAATGCCTTCAACAGCAGAGTAGCTCACACATCTCCTTTGCATGTCTTTGAACACTAAGCCCTCTGTATGGAACTTTTGGTCCCATGAAGATGCAGTTCCAGAAACTCCTGGTTTGGAGATGGCATCACTGGCTATTTCTAAGAGTGTTAGGTCCCGTCTGACTAGGGCCTGGGACACAATTTAATTTAGGAGTACTCTTGATGGTCACAGTCTCTCTTCACAAAGCATATTCACAAGTGTCTATTTCATTACATGATGGTCACAGCCTCCCTTCACAAAGCATATTCACAAGTGTCTATTGCATTACATAACCATAGTAGCACCCAATAGCCTATGCCTGGTCTCAAGGCTCTGTCTGTCGAGGAACATGATGATGCTATTGTAGATAGATGGTCTTGCCTTCTAAGCTAAGTATGGCCACCAGGACTGGCCCACCTTGATGTACACAATGACTCACAAACTGTTTTGTTTTGTTTTGTTTGTAAGATTTATTTATTTATTTTATGTGTATGAGTGCTCTATCTGCATATACATATGCATACCAGGAGAGGGCATTAGGTCCCATATAGATGGTTGTGAGTCACCAATGGTTGCTAGGACTTGAACTCAGGACCTGTGGAAGAGCAACCAGTGCTTTTAACCCCTGAGCCACCTCTGCAGCCCCACAAACTGGTTTTTACAGAATCCATTTTGTCATGAAATTTTCAGTCTTAGAGTATGCTAGCCCATTAATGTATTTGTTATTAGGTAAAACCATATGCAGAAGCAATACAAGAATTATCAATATTATCTTCTAAATGCAACTCCTAGAGAGAGGATCCATCTCCCACCCAAGGACCCACTTCAAATGCAAATACTCAGAGGTACTCACTTTCAGGACACTCCCACAGGAGTACACAAATTCAGCAAAAAGGATAGTTGGGAGGAAGACACAAAATTTAAATATGCCTTTTATGGGTGAGCCACTGATTTAAGACACCATGGAAACCACATATTCTTGTGGTAAGGGAAGTTTTCAGGCACATCCAAGGCAGTAGAATCTCAGTGTCCAGGTGACTATTAGGAAGACTAGAATGAAAAGCATCGCAATTAGGATGCAAAGATGACCAGGAGTGGGGAAAATATGAATCCCGTTCTCTTACCTACTCCCAATCTGTGAATTAAAGCTAAGGTCGGGGCTGGGTAGATGGCTCAGTCAGTCAACTGCTTGCAAGACTTGAGGACCTGAATCTGAATCCCCAACATCCACATAAAAATCCAGGCAAGAGGTGAGTGCCAGGCTCACATACATATGCATACTCACAGGAATATGCAAATATAGCATCCTCATCCACACATGCATATACACGCACACAGGCATGCATGCTATAATCACAGTGTTCTTGACAATTGAGCTTTTACACAATTTTGGTTTTGGTAGTTGGGGTGAGGCTCAGTTGTTTTCAAGTTCTTAGCCTCTTATTCAAGGAAATTAATTAAAGCCCACACAGATTTGCAAAAGCACCAGGAAGTTTTACCTAAGATAGAGCTTTATCTTGGGTAAAACAGGAAAGCTTGGAAAGCTCAGAGAGGGGACTGTGACTGCATGAGCAAAAACATTTAAGCTCCCCAGTTATTTCTGGGGGGTTTCTAAAGACTTTCAAGAAAAGGGGTTTAGTTATTAATAGGATTGAGCGAGCATGGCTCTCTGTTTTGACTGATAAAATATAATCATTGTTCTACTGTGCATATTCTTCCCTACAATGCATCTGGGTTTAATACTTTGCTTGCCCAATTATGTATAGATATAAAATGATAAATAATAAACTATCCTTAAAAATTGACTTCAACCAGTTCAGGCTGGATCCTACCCCTGCTACTCTGTTACCAAGATGTGTTGGAAGTACATTTGAATAGAAACTTTCCAAATTTGATGGCTATTAAGGTGGGAACTTACCCTGGGGCTCAGGGAAGGGTGCACCAATAGCCCAGTGGAGGTAGGGGCCCGAGGTTGCTAGGTGCATTGCTCATAGGGGAGGAGGTGTACAAAATACCTTTGGTGATGGGCTACCAAGTTCATTGCTAGTAAGGGGAAAGCAGTACATAATCTAGACCAAGTGCAGTCCCAGATTGCTACACTCTTTCCTCTGCTTGCTTGGCTTGATTTGGTTTGAAATAATTATGAATTAATATTACAAAGAAAAATCAAATCTCACCCCTCTCCACCCCCAGGTCATATGGTATTTTATATATGTCGATCATATTGCTACCTGCCACTCTGTGCTGTAACATGTACAGCAAGAGCTTGTACCCAGGTTTAGCACTCCTTGCTCCTTAATACTCAAAGTTCCTGCTCTTGCCAGTGGGCCCCTCCTTGCCTCCTATCTTAGCTTTACCATTTTCCAGCATTTGAGAGTTATGAGGATCTCAGATGCAGAGTCTAGCAAATGCTGAATTTAAAGATGAGAATGCTACCATACCTTCCACTTCAGTTTAGCTGCTGTCCTTAAGGCAGGACACTCCCTTCATAGCCTATACAGATGGTATACCAAGAAATTAAGTAATGGCTTCTTAAAGCCCACCTTAAGCATTTGTTAAGGTTGGTCTCCATGTTTATCATCTAAGCCTTATGTATCTAATCCCAGAGAATAGCAAGCCCTTTTGTACATTTTAGTTTTATTGTTGCTGTTGTTGCTCTTTTTGAGACAGGGTCTTACCACATAGCCTTGAATGGATTGGAACTCTCTATGTAGCCCTGGCTGGCTAGAGACTCTCATGGATGCACCTACAGGTAGCACCATGAGACCCAGTAATCTACTGTTCTTTTGAGACAATGTCTTTTTTAAATCTTTCTTTCTTTCTTTTTTTTTTTTTTTTGTTTTTGTTTTTTGAGACAGGGTTTCTCTGTGTAGCCTTGGCTGTCCTGGAGCTCACTCTGTAGACCAGGCTGGCCTCGAACTCAGAAATCTGCCTGCCTCTGCCTCCCTAGTGCTGGGAGTGCCACCACGCCCGGTTGAGACAATGTCTTAATCTGTAGCCCAGGTTGGCACATTATATAGCCAAACTGCCTCTAACTTGCAGCAGTCATCCTGCCTTAGCTTCCCAAATAATAGGATTATATACATGAAGCATTAAACACAGACCTAATTCAACTTTAAAATCACTCTCTGCTTTCCCAAGATTTTGAACATGTTGGGCCTGATAACAGTGAATGTGCAAAGTGTTCTGTACTCCTTTAGAATTGTATGAGAAATAAAAAAGATCTTTTGATGATGACTCTCCATCTCCCTGCCCCTTTTCTATTTAACAATTCAAGATGCATGGTCAATGGGGGCACATTCACCCATAGATCTCTTTACTCATGTGGCACCCCAAACAAAGGACATAAGTAGTAATTAGCTAGACCTTGTGTCACATCTCTAGCTATGACTCTATAGTTGGGTCCTCCAGTCATACACATCTCCACAAAGTTAACTTAGATTCATGCACTGCCTGACTGCCCTGGACCTTTAGTTCTTTTTTTCAGGTGATTAAAAATTGAATGTGACCAATTACAAATGAATGCTAAACCATGAGAATGAGAGCAGCCTGCATTCAGATGAGGGGTTAATAAGGGAAGGGGAGAAAGATGGGGCCTTGTGCTATAATATATGTGCCTATACCCAAAACCTGTGTCCCTTCGTGGGAGGGAGGATGAGATATGGAAAGAAAGTCAGCTTTAAATAACTTGCCTCATGTAAAAGATCCTCATCTTCATATGAGTCCTCCTGTCCCTACACTTGCAGGCATGGGTGAAGCTGGCATCTCCTTCAAGTCAGGAATGTTTATGCTTGGGTGGCTCTGACATGGATTCTGATGAGCCATATGGAATCTGTTCATTTCCTTGAAGCTAGTAGCACTCAGGCAATACTCTGGGTGAGTGTCCATCACTGTCAATGGAACTGATGCTTACCTACAGATAAGGTTCCACACTGCTGCACCTGCCTTCCTGTTACTCAACACAGTCCCTTTGAGGAGCTAGGTTCTTACAACCAACTTCTTTTCAGAGCCATAAAATTAGTGTTCTAGTTAAGAACCCAGTTTCTAGCACTCTTCACTTCTACTGTGTGTCCCGGAGTTACCAAATTAGTATGCTTGAGGCAGAAAGCATCATCCAAAAATTTACATAGATGTCTGCAGCTTCCTCCGGTCTCCAGAGAGGGTCCCCTCCTTCCTAAAACCTGATGTGTCAGTGCAGGCCTAGCCATACTCATACCCCATTCTGTGCACCTCAGTTCCTCTTTGTACCTATGCCCTGCTACCCGGACGCACAAGGGACTCATTCCCTTTAGCAGGACCCCTAAAGGAGCCCTGCTGCCTGCCCTCCTGCCATAAAGCTTCCAATTCACTTATGACACTTGTGCTGGGTATTCCCCTGACCTGTCCCTCAGAGCCCAGCTGTGATAGCTTGCCATCACTGCAACAAAATAGCTTAGGCTATAACCTGGGTGTGGAGGTGTCTACACTTCACAGTTCAGAGTTTCAGATGTTTCAGCCATTGGCCCATTAGTTTGTTATTTTGAGGATTTATGGCATATACTGTGTATCAGTTGCTTCCAGTGAAAATAACTTTCCAGTTTGGAGAGAAACTTCATAAAACAGAACTTGAAAAGGGAAGTGAAAAACTTGGATATTCTAAGAGAAGATGAGACACTCCATTCTCAGAGAAGCTCATTAAGACAGAAAGTAAACAACTCAAAATAGTTCCAGGAAGTCACTGAAACTGACCAGATTCTCGAGGCCCCCTCCCTCTTGAAGAACAAACAATAATGGCTGCAAAAGTCACTTTCAGACAAACTTTGCTGCTTAGAAGAGGCTCAGACCAAGCAGCCTGGAAGGAACAGAGATTGTGGAAGGAGAGACTAGCTCAACTGCTTAGAAGAAATAAAGACCAACAGAGCTTCCATAAAGAGGCTCAGGTTAACTGAGACACTGGAAATGGACACTCCACAGCAACAACTTCTTTGTGAAGAGCAGCTGTTGGCTCAGGAATCACAGAGATTCCCACCTGTCCTATCTTTCTGTCAGTATCAGACATGATCCCCAAGGTTGAACAACCCTGTACTTCATCGCAGATAGCCATTGCTTCTGACTTAAAATGACATGTAGTAACAAGAGCGTTCTTTCTGTGTCCTGTTCACTACATCGATGGCAACTGTGACATAACTTCATGGCAAAACAAGAAAATGACTTCCTGATAAACCAGACATAACTTATTCCAAATTCTACAGGCCCATGTTTAGTTAAATACAGACAGTTTGACTCATCTCCATCCTTGCATAAGACGGTTTCATGAGAATGGCCAGTCTGTTCTAACCCCTCACACTCACAAAACTAATACATAGAGTAGTTTTTAAAGTGCCATCTAGATCCAAATCCTAGTTGTCAAATGATCTTTACAAAAATACCATGATATACACACACATACAGCATGCACACATGCTAAATACATAAATGAATATAATTTTAAAAATATTAAAACTCTTTGAGACATTGTATACCTCCAGGAGAGGAGAGCATGCTGACCTGGGTTGGAAGGGGGATGGTGTGTTCAATTTTCAGAAAGGACTTCTCAATACAGAAATAGAGTGTCCAGTTGAGAATATTGTGATAGTCCTGGCCTCCACAGACATCCAAACCACTCTGTTTTAAAGAAGGAGAGGAGAGAATCACATCCTCGTTATCCATGGGGTCGGACATCCCAAGCCCAAGCACTAAAGCTGACTTAGGCAACAAGGCTCAAAGCAGACTTGGTACAGCCTTTCGTTAACCTGAGGAAGGATTAATTTTATTCCTCAGTAACTCAACAGAATTAGAAAGCTGTGATACAGGCTTCAAGAGAACCACTTCAGATACATTTCTAAATATAGCGTAGCTTAGAAATATCCCTTCTCAAATCTAGCACAGAATGGTAATTGTTCATCATCAACAGCAAATGGAGTTCAGCTCCCAGTACTCTGAGATCTTGAGGTGTGAGGAAATCCCTGATTTAGACAGCATGGTGGGCCCTCAGGGACATCAATGTGTCATGTAGGTATTGAGTATGTGCCTTAGCTATATCCCCCTTTTCCTTGAGCACTTACAGGTACCAGGAACCACATTAAGCTATACCTCGGGTGTTCCTGTTCACAACTGAGATGAGACTTGGAGGACTTATTTACAAGGAAACTGAGTCTCAAGGAAAGAGGAAGGAAAAGATACAAAGTCAGGGTAGTGCTAAATTCCCCAACCTCAAAGACAGTCAGAAGAACGTATCAGAGCCCCTGTTTTTCAAGTGGGAATAGATACTTGGATTGGGACTCTGGGTACTACCATGGTGATATCAGCTCAAGCTGAGACCATACGTCAATTACTATGCTTCCTGGGCCTCTATGAGGAGACAAAGCAAAGTATAAAGAGCTGATGTTGCCACAGAGTGCCCCACAAAACTGCCCTGTGCACAATGAGAGCAGTAAATGTGTTCTGCCCATTGGAAGGAGGCCATTCCCAGTTGGACAACTTCTGTTTTATCCATCCCCTTTGGAGGAAAGGGGAAGTCAACCCCGCTTGCACAAGGTGTTGTTATTGTTGTTACCAGTCTCTGCTAAACTCAGCTGTGCCTTCTACACACAGTTCCATTTTATCACTGGCTTCAGACCTGCCTATGGCCCCCAAGAGAGAGTCCTAATTTGACCTTGTATTTCAGCCACCCATAGCATCTAGTCTACACCTTGTACCCTTGTGTCTATCCACATGCAGCTCTGAAAGCTGCACCTCTCAGCTTCTACAAGGCATTTATTTTCTTTCACTCTCCCGAAGCTGTGCCAAGAGTAAGGACTGAAACTGCTCAGGATACCTCTATTGAGCCCCCTCCAGACTAAGGAATCCCTTCCCACCCCAGTTTGATCCTGCAGCTCAGGGGACAGGGGACAATCAGCTCTTTTCTGGTTCCACTGAAAAGACTCAGACATTTCTAGTTTCAATTAAGACCTTAAAGGATTAGGTTGTCGATAATAGAAAGCAGGCTTTAAGTCCAGGAGGGCATGGGAAAGGAAAGTCTGCAGGAGGATCAGGGGTAGGGAGAGATCAAGTCATCATGCCAGTCCTCTGCCCGGGGTAAAGAGGACCACTGAGTGCACATGCCAAGGAAGGACACACCAGCCATCAGTGAGACCGTTTCACACACTAACATGCTATAAGACTTTTTAGTGTTCCTACAGTGTGATGTGCAACTTGGTAAAGGAGTACAAATACACACACTTTGTGTGTGTGTGTGTGTGTTTAATATGTTTAGATGAAAAGCAGAGCGGCAACAAGTAACTATGAAGAGCTGAGCGAGTGGTTAAGGTCACTTGTTACTCTGGTAGTGGGAATTGGTTCCCAGAGCCCCAGTTGCAGCTCACAACCACCCTTAACTCCAGTTCCAGGGCATCCCTTATGGCCTCTGTGGGCCTTGCTTGCAAATTGTATGCATACGTATATGAAAATAAACATTCATATACATTAAATAAAAATAAACTCTTGGAATCAGAAGGAACTAAATTGTTAAAAACCATTTTTTCTCAAAATTTCTGCTCATATTAGTTGTAAAGACAGTCTCAGGCAGCTGGTTAGAAGAATTTTAAGGCATCAGGCATTATATTCTGATATCTGAAGCAAAGACTAGAAGAGTTCAGTCAGAAATTGGTTTTTAACCCCCATCCTCTGAAAATCTGCTCATGATATAAATTTGACTGAAGCTCTAATCATTGACACATTACTGTCAAATAATAATCCTGGTTTGCCTGTGTAGAAGCTCAGGGTATATTTAGAATATTTATGATGTATAAATTAAAGTAATTGATGAGCTGGGGAATTAAATGAGCTGAGTTTAATAACACCTCCTAGTCGAGATCAAGTATGCGGAAAAGTCCTAAATTGTCAAATATTTTAGTATAACATTATTGCTTTCAAGTACTTTTACTACATTGCAATTAACTAACTTATATGTCAAGAGGTTTTCTGAGAGGCCTGCTTTAATAACGAAATGCTCAAGATGAAATGAAGAACTGATTTGTACACATTTATCAAAATCCTTAAAGCCTTTCACACCTGAGGAAACTTGGGCACTTTCCTTGCTGGGATTTGAACCTCCCAGCCTGGAGTTGATTCACATGGCATTTCTACACTACCGTGGCCTGTCTTGCCAATGTGATTTTTTTTCAAGGACTCTACTGCCCTGAAAGCTGTCTGATAAACCCAGAGGGAACACTCCTCTAATGTTACAGAAGATTAAACTGAGAGTCAGAGGTACCAAGTGCTCACCTGACGTCCACAGGACAGTGAGTGTAACCTGGAGTCAGCCCACATACTGTGTTTGACTGTGAAATGCTCCTGTAAGTTCCTGTGTTTGAACATTTGGCTGATAGGTGTAGATGCCTTTTTGGAAGGCTGTAGAGCATTTGGGAGAGAGGGTTTCTCTGGAGAAATTATATCGTGGGGTATGTGATGGTGAATGATGCTAGAGGTTTTAAGACCAAGCTCCACTGTCTGTCCATTCTGTGCTTCTAGGACTGCCAAGAAACGAAATGTGACCAGCCACCTCACACCCCAACTCCCTGCTTTCTCAGGCACAATAGGCTGCATCCCTTTTTAAATCACGAGACAAAACAGACCCTGCTTTTCTTAAGTAATTTTTATCAGGTAATTTTTTTATCAGAAATGACAAAAGTTAGGTTCTGCTCCTCTTCCTCTCTGTTGTTTCCACTCCTCTGCAGCATCAGGAACTCAGGTGATAACAGTGCTCACTTCTGTGTAATTGATTGACACCTCAGTGTGGTCAGTGGGACATTGGGAGGACATGGCAGTATGAGGATCCCATGCTAGACCTGCTTTATCTATCTCATGGACCTAAAGATAATAGCTTCCTCATTCCAGGTCCTGTCCGTACACACCACTGCAGAGGAAAGTCAGTACATAATTGGACCCCTGTTTCTTCAATCTCTTAAATGGGCATGTTGAAGATGGTCAGCATAATACTTTTCTCTCATCTCCCTCTCTATCCCAGAGATTTGGAGATTCTTCACCTTTGTCCTGTCCCTGCTCTGGAGGAAGATTCTGAACCCTCAAGGCATGAGGAAGCTTGGGTAGGAAAGCAGTTACATCAGTATTTGCTTAGTGCCTGCTGGAAAGTCTCCCTTAACTGTAACCTAACAAGACAGCTGAGTGCAGCAAACCTTGGCCCCAGTAGAAAACACATGGAAAGCAGGCGGCTTCCTTCCACATGGCAGACGTGGAAGGAATGTATGATATCTTTGTCTGGCACTACTATGGAAACAACCTCACATGCTATTTTCAATGCTTTAATAATGTAGATAATATAGCCTATCTACGAATATGCTCCATTTATTTATTATTTTCAGTATCTTAAAATTTCCATGTCACTATAGTTAGCTCTTGCTTTAAACCTTTCTGTTTTATTTTATACATTTAAAAATATATTAATTTATATATACACACACATATATGTATATGTATATGATGTATATGTATATGTGTGTATATATGCTTTGTCTTCTCACACACCAGAACAGGGAATCAGATCCCATCACAGATAGTTGTGAACCACTATGTGAGTGCTCAAACTTGAACTCAGGCCCTCTGAAAGAGCAGTAAGTTCTCTTCCCCACTGCCATCTTTCCAACCCCTATTTTACACATTGTAAAACACTGTTTTGGAGCTACAGGTGTGGCTCAGTGGTTGAGAACATGCTCAGTATCAGTGAGGCCCTGGGTTTGATTACTAGCACTGCCAGCAAACAAATGAATAAAAATTAGAGCAAATAAAAATAGAAATTTGGAGCTGGAAAGTTAGCTCAATGGTTAAGAGCAATTGCCACTCTTACAGTGAACCTGGGTTTGGTTACCAGCACTTGCTTGGTGTCTCACAACTATCCCTTACTCTAATTCCAGGGTATTCAACACCTTCTCCTGACCTCTTCATTCACCAGGTATGCATATGGCACGCACACATTCATATAGGCAAAATACACATCCACATACATATAAAATAAAGATAAATAAATCAAAACACAATTAAAAAATATAACTCTAACATGGGTCTGACATTGGATACTACAATAGAGATGTTCCTACTAGACACTGTGAGATGCACGTCTACCCTGCAATTGCCATCTTCTTCCTAACTCAATCTTGCCTCTCTTCATTTGCACTTTAACCTCTTCTGGGCTCCCTTCCTTGACCTGTATCCCCTGTCAGCTCTGCCTTTGGGGGAGGGGGCATTTAACTCAGAAGAATCTAATGATGACAGTGTATAAGCCACCTGTTCTGTTATCCTCCTTTCCCTTCTGTTCACTATCCCTGCCTCTTGGGCTTCCCTTCTTCTACATCTTTTCAGGTGCCGTGGGCTATGCTGTCCTCCCTGGGTCAGAGCCAGCCCTTCAGTTCAGAGCTACTGATGTCAGCTTCAGAGTGCTGAGCACTGGTCCAAGCCAGGCACTTTTAGGTTTACAGATTATCCAAAGGATAATCTGATGATGGGGAGAGGAGAGGCAGCACCATCATTGAGCAACCTCCCAGTCACCTTCTCCCCTTGCAGAGCTGACAAACTAGTGAGCTGCCTCCAGGTCAGGCTCCTCTTCCTGCTTGTGGTTCCACCAAACTACTGCTTGCCCTTCCTTTATTATCATTTTCCTCACCTCACTTTTATAAAACCATATAAATCTGCATTTGGTACTCACTTGCTTTCTTGCTACACATCTTGCCATTACTCTTCTAGAGTGAAGATGGGACCCTGGGTCTTCTTTTACCCTTGTGAAGCTTGAAGTAGCCTCTTGACCTGCTGCCTGAAACAGAGGTCACCACTTGCTCTTGCTGAAAGCACAGTATAGATTTCTGATCAGCATAAGCCGGTATGCCTTTCTGGGCTGCCCTTCCTTTACTTTCCATTCAACTTAGCTGAGAAACCCAGGAGACAACAGCTGCTTGAAATTCATGGAAGTCAGAGGTGTAGTCTTTCAATCATGATGCCTTCTGTATTGGTCTAGATTTTCTAGAGTAACAGAACTTAGAATGACTCAATAGATAGATGGATCGATACATACATACATACATACATACATACATACATACATACATACATACGAGGTGCTGTGGTCAAGGTAAGCAATACAACAATGGCTGCCTATGAATGCAAGGTCCATGAATGTAGTAGCTATTCTGTCAAAAGGCCAAATGCTTCAGTTGTCTCTACTCTATGCTAGAATCCCAGAGAAGTGTGTTCAAATGCGAATGAAGCAGTGGACTTACTAGCAAGGCAAAAACAATCAGGCAAAGAGAAAAAAGTTCCATTTTCCATGTCCTTACATAGATTCCCAAGAGAAGTTGTGGCCCATATTAGAGAAGTGTCTTCTCACCTCTAAAGATCTGCATTAAAGGCATTTTTCCCATCTCAAAGACATAGTAAAATTCGTATCTTTCCCCTAAAATTAAGCAAAAATCCCTTAGAGGTATGCCCCTCCATTTTGGGGTTTTATTTAATTCCAGATGTCATTAATTTGACAACCAGAAATAATCATTACACCTTAGGCAGGTCAGCAGCACTAGTATCATAGAAATGTGACATTTACTGAATTCATAGGCAATATTGGAGATCTAAAGATTCAGCTTTGAACTGGATGCTCCTTTTCAAAGAAAAGAAACCCCATGCTTAGAGGGGGAATATGTCTGACACTCAAGATAGATGGATTAAGGGAATGGAGGGTCTGGAGGATTTCCTGCGATAGAAAAGTCCAAGGCAGATTCCATGATGGAAGGCCCATGGTATACCTGTGTAGAACCTGAAGGATGTTCAAAGATAGAAGGAATGGGAGGTTTCCCTAGTATGTGGACCTGAGAAGTATTCTAGAAAGAAATATCTAGGAGGTGCCCAAGTTAGAGAACCTGAGGGAGTAGTCCAGGATGAAAGATCTGAGCAGTGCCCTGGGATAACAGGCCTGAGCGTACCCCAGGATGGCAGGCCTGAGAGACATCCTGTGATCAAGGACATTGCTTCATGCTGCTGGGCCTGATAAGTGTCTATTGATGGCTGTCCTAAGACTCCCAGAATCATAGGCTTAAGGGATAGAGGGATGTAGGACATAGAAAATTCTCCAGTATAGGGAACACAAGAGGACTCACAATGATGGACCTAAGGGAAGACACATTATAGAGGTGCTAAGGTAACATCCTAAATAATGGAGGACTGGAGAGGGGTACACATGGCAGAATGCCTGCCATATCTTGGGAGTCAGAACATCGGGCTTGGTATCAAGGCTACATAGGCTAATAGAGTTCCAATATTGTGGCGTCATATTGCTCTGTCCTCTATTTGATGGGAGACTGGCTCACTGCTCTTCTGACTTGTTCCTCAGCCAACTTGCAAAGCTCCCAAAGAGAATAAAACAATATATCAGCAGTGATTTCACGGCCTTTATATGTTATTCTCATCTTTTGACGCTAAAAGAAAGATGTTCTGTATTAAATTACTCCTTCCTGCAGTGTGTAGTGCTAATGCCTTCCACATAATCACACTAATGGAATATTTTACACACCAGAAATAGCCACTGTGACCTTTTCTTCTTTCTGCAAGAGTCTCTCGTTTTCTGTCTCACTCTTCTCACCTTGAAGCTGGCAGCTGCCTTTCCACATCTTCCTCTATTGCTTTTTCCTTTCCCTCCCCCTCCTTTTCCTCTATTATCTACTCTTCTTCCTTCTCCTCTCCTCCCTTCTCTTCTTCTCCATCCTCCTGCTCCTCTTTCTTATATTCTTTCAGTTATTTAACTCCTGTAACCATGTTTCCAGATCATCTTCTATGATGAGTTTCCTCAATGGAATCAATAACAAGAAAATACACAAGAAATATCATCAGATATGTGAAGGGAATAAAAGTCACTTATTTTCTCCCAGCAGTAGACTTTCCAAACCCTCAGATTCTTTGATGAGGAGATGGAAGTCTGGGGGGAAAGTAGGCTGTAAACTTACCCTCAGACCCAGGTGACAAGGGTGAGGCTTTTGAGCCTGAAACCTAACCTGCTGAAAGGTTTGGGAGAAGACTGTGGTGTTTGGTTGGTTCATCTTCCTTAGTGATGGGAAAATGAGTTTGGGTCCAGTCTGGCCATGTGATTGGTAGATACTTCACCCATTCTTCACCTTGAAGATCTCAGGGATTATTGATTCACAGTGTGACAGAAAGATCTGGCCAGTGCTTGGGCTATGTGTGTGTATGATCCACATAACCCTAGCTTCACAGTGACCTAGGGTCCTCTCTCATATCCAGCTGCCATAGTTTTATTCCCTTCTTTCTAAACTTCCTTCACACATGGAGCAGGAAGTCACTTGTTGAACACTAAGCAAGTCCCCATCAATTCACCTATGTTTAAGAAGTCATAAGAGAAACAGGACAGAGGTGGAATGCTCACACTGGACTCAAGTAAATTTCACTCAGGCAGACATCCTGAAGGATGTGGAACAGAGGGAAAGAGCACCAGTGGACATCAGTTTTCATTACATGGTGTTCATTGACAAAGGCCCATTTATTCTGAGAATTCTGCTTATAACAATGAGAAAAGAGCAATGGGAGCTTTGAGGCTTCCAAAGTGGCCGCCATACAGTAACAAAGCAAAGCAGAGGATCCTCATGGAGCCAGACATGGAGGAAAAGCTTTTCCTCCCTCCATCATCCCCATCTACACACACACACTTGTGCATGCTTGTGCATGCACACACACACACACACACACACACACACACACACACACACTCACACACACTTACATTTATTCTAAAGTGATTCCCATGGAACAGAGGCTAATGTGTCATCAACAAGATCAGACATTTGGTGCACCCTATACATGTGCACACTTATAACTTAAGGACCTTACCAAGACATTGTGTGATTTTTGACATTGATAAATCTAATCAGTGTTGTCATAAACAGCTGCAATGATTTGAATGTGTCTCCTTACTGTTCATGTGCTGAGAACTTAATCTCAAGTCATATATTAACACTATCTGGAGTGGGTCCTTTGAGAAGTGATTAGTGATTGTTAATTAGATAAAGTCTGGAGGAATGTTCCCACAGTGGTGTTGGCAGCTTTATAAGAAGAGAAATCTGAAATGCATACTTGTTCTATCACCATGTGATGCCCTTGGACATGTTATAGTGCAGCAGAAAGTCCTAGCCAGATGCTGACCATATGTCATTCCTTGTTCTTGGAGTGCCCAGACTCCAGCACTGAAAGCCAGATTTACTTCCCTTTATAAATTGCTTGTTCTCAGCTATTTTAAACAACAGGAGGTGGACTAAGCCAATAGTACAGCCCTTAATAACTCTAGCACTTTATTTTATTAGACTGTGAAGGTCCCCTGATGAAAGAGAAGTCATTTCCTCAGTAGTGACCAGATCATGCAATATCCAGACAGCAGATAGTAAGACCCAGGTGAATAATCCTCTGTAAAATCATAGCTCAGAAGTTTCCAGTTGAGAGCATCAAAAACGCTTCTGGTAGTTAATCTTGACTGTCAAATTGATTGGAAAAAAGATGCCTAGAAGATTAATAAATGCCCCTGAGTGTTCTGTCTTTCCAGAGTTGTTTGGGTCCTGAAGGCCTTGATCTAGTGAATGGATTAGCTCCTTTATAGATTCATAATATGATGTCATTGTTAGTAAGTAAGAGGTAGGACCTGGGGCTTAGTCAGAGGAAGTGTCTCATTGGGCTTACCCTTGAGGACTTTCTCTGCCCTAGGGTCTTTCTGTGTCCTATTTTTCTGTGCTCTGTTGCTTGAATGATGGGAAATTTCTTCTCTGCCCTTCCTTCCAAAACATCATGGTTTTCCTACTTTGAAATAATCACTCAAACAATTCTTCCCGTTCTTTGGTTCTGTCAGGTATTTTGTCATCGCAACAAGAAAAAAGTAACTAAAATACAGGATGAAACTAAGCCCTCTTGGTTGAGAAACTGAATGAAGCAAAGTTCATTATCAAGCTTTTCACAGTTCTCGGGCCTCATGGACTTACCTACAGACCCAGAAGTCCACTAATTGCTGAAAATACTCGTTGGCATGAAGCATCAACATCATTAGCCTCATTGTTTCTGTGTATCCAAAGAGATCATTGGTCAATGTCAGGTGGGCTTATCTCTGATCTGTAAAATCAGAAATTTCAGATGGGCAGAATCATCTAGAAGTGTCTTCTTCTGATTGGTTGTCAGTGTTTGCTATGGGTGGAAAATTTCACCAGGCTATTTGTGAGAGTGGATATTCTCTTCCCTTTCCAAATGATCTTTTTACTGGGCTAATGTGAGCATCCTTACCACATGGCAGCTGTTTCCCAGGAGCTGTGTTGCAAGTTACCTAGGAGCTCAAGCTCTTGTTATGGTCTGACTTCCAAAGCCATGTAGATCAATATTTGCTGGAATCCAACTAGTTAACATATTCATGGGAAGCAACAAAAACACTGGAACACTACAAGAAGTTGAGGGATAGGACCCATTATCGCAGCCCTTGGGATTCATATAATCTGCCATAAGCTATATTTTCCAAGAGGATAGAAAGTGTTGCCAAGATATATGTCCTATAAGGTATATGAGGAAATGAGTAATGATAGAACAACTTTATTCTTTTCTTTCCTTTCCTAATTGAAAACATATATTTTCATGCCATATATTTTGAAGTTTCCCCTACTCAACTCCTCTCAGATTGTCTCTGTCACCACACCCACCCAAGTTCTTACTTTCTCATCAAAACACAAACAGGCATCTGAAAATAAGAGAGAAAACCAAGATAAAATAAAAAGCAAACAAACCTAAATGAGACAAAACAAACAAAAAATCCTAAATAGTATAAAACAAACAAATAAAAAAAAAACAAAAAGCACAAGAAAGACATATAGATGCAATGAAAACTAGATTTTCACACACATAAAAACACAAGATTGCAAACCATAATATCTACACAAAAGACCTATAGGGTGAAAAATTCAAAAGGCCCAGACAAAGCATTATGAGACTAAAATGCCTCCAAAAATACTGAGTCTGTGTTGTGTGTGGTCATGTGCCACTTGTACATATAAAAATGGAAATTGCCTCAAAAAAAAAAAAAGGCACCGAGGGATTTGTTCATCTTCAGCATCCATCTTCTGTGTTATTCTGAGCCCACAGTGCTGAAGAAACTTATTGTTCTTGCTTTTGCTGTTTAAGTATATAAGGTGTGCCACCCAAAAGTGCAAGTGCTTTGCTGACTTTATTTGCCTGGTTTAATGCCTGGGTAACATCATTTTGGTGTGCTCTCCTGATAAGTGGCCATTTACAAAGTGCATCATGGTCTCAGGTTTGCTGAGACACTCTTTTTATTTGCACCTGCTCATTCACATTTTAATAACAACTCCTCTGCCACTTGATACAAAGCATCTTTGTGGATATGCCTAAGGCATTCTATTTGTTCCTCTCTATTTGTATCTCCAGTAAAATGGTCTTCAGCATGCTTTTGATAAGGACAATATCTACTCTGAAGAAAAGAGAAGATGTGTATTGAACTCATATAATTTTCTGTAGTGCACTCCAAGACCAAAGCCTACTACAAAGAACCAAAATTGACCAGAATATCCAGAATACCTCTCTTACTGTACCATGCCATCATGTGAATAAGCCTCCACAATAATTATAGATTTTAGCTGGGGTGGTTGCAAGATATATATTATGTTTGACGAAGAGTGTATCCCAAAACCAAAAATGGAAAGGCATCACCCCCTAGATAAGTTAGAAGCTTTTGGTGCCTAACTACAATAAATGCTATATGCAATTCACTACCACTCCTGACAAAGATAATACTCATGCTTATTTACTTCCAAATTCACTGTCTATATAAGACTCACAAAATATTACATGTAAAACTTAGTTTAAAATGTATATTGTACTTCAAGAGTCTAGATACAAGACAATCATCATAATTCACATCGAATATTATGCAGATGGAGTTTTCAGGGAATTTAAAACAACCTCAAGCCAAAGTCCTAGACAAAGAAGAGGGAGGTAGGCATAAAGTCCCAATCCTTACCAAGGAGCTATTGGCAATTGTTAGCTGATGGTAGAGGGAGAATCGATTTTCTTTAAAGGTGTGGCCCCTGGAAGGTTAGCCACACTCCAGTGGAAGATTCTTTATACAAGAGTGTGTATGGTCAGCATAAATTGAATATGATGGTTTCATTTTATTTTTTAAGAAGAGATCATAAAATTGAGTAGGTAGAACAGCAGGGTGGATCTGGATTTGAGCAGAAGCTAACTGTGATCCAAATACATTGAATGAGATTCACAAATAACTAATAAAAAATCGTGAAAATAAGGGCATTGTAATTCCATTTTCTTATGTTATCCCATAAGGCAAATAAAGTGAAATAAGTATGATCCATATGTTCATGGAATTAATGGAAAAACTGAGCAGCATTCAAGGATGTTGGTGGTGTTTCTAAATAGCGAAAATCTATAAAAGACATATCAGAAATGAAAATATTAAGAAAAGCTAAGTATTCTTCTGTTGGGCTCACAGTGTAACAACACGATCAAGAGACCAGTGAATATGAAGATAGGCTTGAAGAATAACCAAAGCAAAGACAACATATCTGGGGAGAGGAGAACCAACACAGTAAAGAGCCTATGGGATGGGGTCAAGTAGTGTAATGTGTATTAGAAATACTTGAAGGAGCAGCAGACGAGATGTCTGAAGCACATTAGACACATTCAATATTAGGGATAGACTCAAAACTAGTGATTTGGAAAGGTGACTGGCAAGCAGAAGTAGGACAAAGGATGTAGGTGGTGTTTGTATGAGAAAAAAAAAAACTATTAAAGATATGCCAGAAATGAAATTATTAAGAAAAACTAGGTATTGGGATAAACAAAAGCTTAAACCAAGTGAACATCAGCCTCTAAAACCTTTGCATTTCATTTTTAAATTGTAGAAAGTGTAAAACAAAGAGAAAATCTCAGAAGCAGATGTCCTCTTCAGGGTTTAGGTGGGGAGACTACCTAACCTAAACAGAAGCAAGGGTGGATATTACTAGTACTGTTTTGCCAGAAACAGGCAGAGAAAAATACAGTGTAATCTTTAAGAAGTTGAAGGAATACGCAACTAAATGTTAAAAAGAGACTTTCCAGATTAGAGTTGTATATTTAAGAAAGAACTGAAGCACATCCCTTTTTCTTTTAGTCCCTAAGCTCAACTCTAAGACAAAGGACTACAGTCAGTTAAGGCATGCTGAAAATGAGAGAAATAGTCTTCCTAGGGAATTGCTTACCAACTGGTTATCCAATACCGAATGGTCAGCCTTGAAAACATGCATACAAGTAATAGACTGAGCAGGTTATAGTTATAAACATATATGTATAAGCATATATGTAACATCAATTGATAAAAATGGGGCCATACATTTGTAAGAGAGCAATAAGTATAGGGGAGGGATTGGAAGGAGGAAAGGGAAGGAGAAAATGATATAATTATAATCTCAAGAATAAATTAAAGATAATAAATGTTAAAAATTACACCAACTGTAAAAATAGAAAAGAAAGAAAAAAATCCATCAATGTCAAGTACAAATTCTCAAACAAGTGAATTGATTGCCAGCAGTCTTGAGTTTATAGGAAATATTAAATAAAATTAAATATTTTTAGGAAGAAGGAAAACAATATAGGTAAAAATCTGTAAAGAATATTAGACACTGATAAAATATATTCATATTTATTCTTATTATTCTTACTTTTTCCAAAACAAGAATCTAGCATGTGGACAGTGAGACATGGCAGTCTACCCCAGGCATGAGAGCAGAGCACACTTTTAGAAGGAGCTTTAATGATACATAAGTGACAAGGTCTTAAAAGAAAGTTAGTTTGTATGTACTGTATATCCTGGAAAACCATTGAAATATATGTACATATAAAGAAGAATAAATGAGTCAATGGATGAAACAAGATGGGATGACATAAAATGTTCAATTAAAACCAAAAAACACCGAAAAAAGAGTGGGTTTTGTTGTTTTTTGTTTTTTGAGAAAACCAAAGCAAACACACACACAAACCACATTAGGGTGGCACCTGCCAGTGCGATATTGTTAATCACTTACGTGCGGATATTCTGAGGATATCCACAAAGGGAAAAATTGTCAGAGGAGACTTTTAAAAGAACGAAATCCAACTATATGTTGATTATAAGAAATTTTAAACATAAAGGCACAGTTAAAGGTAAAGGGATAGAGAAAGATAAACTATTGGAAATAAATCTAGCGCTGTGTTCCAGTTTTTTTTTCTTTTACTGTTACAAACTACCTAGAAAGGGCTTACTTGAGCTTACAATTTCACATTACAGATTGTCACGGTAGAAACACAGTAGCAGAAACTTTTAACAGCTGGTCACATTATAGCCACACTTGAGAGCAGAAAGAATGAATGCATGAACACTCACTTGCTTGCTTGCTTGTTCTAAGTCAGTTTCTCTACTCTTAGATAGTGCTGGACCCTCATGCTTAGAGAGTTGTGCTTCCATCTATAGGCTGAGTCTTCCCATATCAACTAACGTAAAACCACACCCCACACACACAGGACAATACAAGGTAGAAAGCCACTCATTGATCATCTCTCCCCAGATCATTTTAGGTTCTGTCAAGTTAATTATCACAGATAGCTATGTTGATTTCAGGCAAAGAAAACAATTTAAGATAAAAAGATATGTGATGATAAAGGTACCAGTTCTCCAAAGTGATGTACACCCCAAACCTAAATATATACGCATCTCACCACATATGAGGTAGGAACTGGTGGAATTGAGGTGTAGATGCAATTACTATTGGAGTTCTAGCTCCTGTCAATAGCAGACAAATTGGAGAGGGTATTAGGAAAGCTATAGATGACTTGACCGCCACTATTATTCACTTTGATCTCATTGATCCTTAACAGCAGGGTCCAAATTTCTTTTAAAGTGTACAGGAAATGTGCCTAAGGTAGCTTCATTCTGGGTCAAAGAAAACCATCAAGCATTTAAAAGAAAAGAAAAAATTTAAGGGATGTGGTAGATTCTGAAATGTTAATGCATTATTCAGAAAGAGGAATAGCACAAGTGTGCTTCATATGGTACCCACAGTCTTAATGAATAGTGTTAGCCTGTGGTATAATTGAAAATTAATAGCAACACTTACATGTATCATCAAACAATTCTTGGATAAAAGGAGATTAATAGAGACTGAAGTTAGATAAATTAAGTTTGCAGAACTTTTTGAAAGTGATAATAATTAAACCCAAAATATGAGGACTAATTGAAAAGCTGGAAAATCACATACAAAATCAAGTGAGAGGAAGAATTAATATAAGTACAAAGGGAAATTAACAATAAATAATAGAAAGGCAGTCAAGTGATGAGTAACTAAGCAAGCAATTTTATTACTTTTGATTGATACAATATATAACTAATACACAATTTTAGAAGAGAAAAGGGAGAAGCTCAAACACAGAGTAAGAAAGATAATGAGTAAAAATGAGCTAAGACGAAAGGATGGACTATCCAGAGACTAACCCGCCTGAGGATCCCTCCCATAATCAGCCACCAAACCCAGACACTATTGCATATGCCAGAAAGATTTTGCTGAAAGGACCCTGTTATAGCTGTCTCGTGTGAGGCTATGCCAGTGCCTGGCAAATACAGAAGTGGATGCTCACAGTCATCTATAAGATGGAACACAGGGCCCCCAATGGAGAAGCTAGAGAAAGCACCCAAGGAGCTGAAGGGGTCTGCAACCCTAAAGGTGGAACAACAATATGAACTAACCAGTACTCCCAGAGCTCGTATCTTTAGCTGCATATGTAGCAGAAGATGGCCTAGTAGGCCACCACTGGGAAGAGAGGCCCCTTGGTATTGCAAACTTTATATGCCCCAGTACCAATGCCAGGGCCAAGAAACTGGAGTGGGTGGGTAGGGAAGCAGGGCCGGGGGAGGGTACAGGGAACTTTCAGGATAGCATTTGAAATGTATCTAAAATATCTAATAAAGAAAATATCTAATAAAAAATAAATATCTATAAATATCTATAAAATATCTAATAAAAAATAAATAAAATCAATAAAAATAATTTGAGAAAAAAAAAAAGAAATTCAATCCTGGCTGGGCAGTGGTGGTGCACGCCTTTAATCTCAGCACTTGGGAGGCAGAGGTAGGTAGATTTCTGAGTTCAAGGCCAGCCTGGTCTATAGAGTGAGTTCCAGGACAGCCAGGGCTATACAGAGAAACTCTGTCTCAAAAAACCAAAAAAAGAAAGAAAGAAAGAAAGAAAGAAAGGAAG
The DNA here is from genome assembly GCF_978045245.1 of Mus caroli. Taxonomy (NCBI): domain Eukaryota; kingdom Metazoa; phylum Chordata; class Mammalia; order Rodentia; family Muridae; genus Mus; species Mus caroli. The sequence continues at coordinate 29,909,608 of NW_028227257.1, read as the reverse complement.
GAAGGAAGGAAGGAAGGAAGGAAGGAAGGAAGGAAGGAAGGAAGAAAGAAAGAAAGAAAGAAAGAAAGAAAGAAAGAAAGAAAGAAAGAAACTCAATCCTTAGAGCTAGAAAGGGGGTGGCTGTGGTTCCAAGTTCTTACTGTTAGATCAAAAAACATGAGTTCAGATCCCAGAATCCACAGGGTTCAGCTCATAAATGCCTGGAATTTTACCTCCAAGGGGTATGACAAGGTTCCATTTTTGACTTCCTGGTATACACCTCCATCATGGGAAATCCTGGGCCTGTGAGTAAAATATCCCAGATAAAAACTTTCAGTGCCTTGTGAAACTCTCCAATCTCAGATAGCCACAAAGAACCTGTGTTTTCTCACCTAAGAAACATTGGCCCTCTAGGTACATAGTGTTATCTAGGAAATGCTAAGACCTATTGGCCCCTGGGGCCCTCTCCTAGCATTTTTTCTGGAATTGGTCTGAAGTACAGGTTTTAGAACACCCCACCTGATTGCCCTGCAGATATCGATTGTGAAATTTTCCTATTCCAATGTCCCTTGAGAAAAAAAAAAATCATTCAATCTTGGTGGATCTTTCAATAGCCAAAACTTTTTCATAGTTCTGGGATTGAGCCCAATTTTAACAATAAACCAACTGGTTTTCCGAAAAAAACCAACAACAAGATCCTCAGTGCTCTGCCACCAAATATACAGAGAACGCATTCATGTGCTAAGTTTAAAAATAAGGCAAAGAATCCCCCAAAGGACAAATGCTTCTTCATCCATTCCTTGCTCACTCCTTGGAGCAGATCCCCTCCTCTCCTCTAACATATAAATGTGACATCCTAGTGCCAGCTACTCCCCACTGTGTGGCACATACATTGACCCTAAACAGCAGGATAGCTGTGAAGAATTGAAGAGCAGTCCTCCTCAGATTGGTGGCCAATCTGTACATCTTTTATTCATGACTTTGGTGCACAGCAGATGTGAAATCAGTTGGATCATTTGTACTTAACAGCATTCAGATGCGAGCAAAATGGTCCCCACTAGGAAGGAGGAATCCCAGTGAGAAAAGCAGGCACTAATAAGTTGTAAGTAGCCTATTCAGCCTGTCCTTATGTAAGGATTCTCCTGGAAGGCTGGAGAGGTAGCTTAGTCAATAATGTGTTTGTGTGAGTTCAACCCCCAGCATTGTCATAAAGATCTAGATGAGGTTGCACACAATTATAATCCCAGCACAGAGGAAGCAGAGGCAGGTGAATCGAATCCCTGTAGCTCACTGGCCAGCCATATAGTCCCCCAGTGATCCCAAGCTCCCAATGAAAGACTCTATCTGAGAAAAACAAGGCAGGGCTCTCTTGAAGAATCATGGTCATGGTTAATGTCTCTCTGTGTGTGTGTGTGTGTGTGTGTGTGTGTGTGTGTATGTATATGTGTGTGTATATATATAATTTCTCTCTCTCTCTATCTCTCTCTCTCTCTCTCTCAGAAAAAAAAGAGCTTGATTAACTGTGGCTGCCAAAAGGCAAATAGAAAGCTCTCTGACACTGCCAGATCCTGAAGGGGCTGTTGACCCTACTCTCACAAGAAACAGGGTGACCATGACATTCACAAACTGAAATAATGGGCTTTCTGCAGGCTGGGTATGACAATAACGCCATAATATCAGAGAAAGGAGACTATCCCCAAGTGAATGGCACCTTGTTGTTTACTGGAGGACAGAAATACCTGACCTGATCCTAGGACTGTTTCTTTGTGAGGATAACCTCTAAGCCCATGTATTTACATGGTTTGTGTGTCAACTTGACACAAGCTATAGTCATCAGGGAGGAAGAGGCCTCAGCTGCGGAAATTGTTCAATGAGATTGAGCAAGAAGGCCTTTACGTGATTCGTGATCAAAGGGAGCGTGCCCAGCTCACCGTGGGTGGTGCCATCCCTGGGCTGGTGGTCCTGAGTTCTAGAAGAAAGCAGGCTGAACAACTTATGCAAAACTGGCCAGTAACCAGCCTCCATGACTACTGCATCAGCTCCTGCCTCCAAGGGTATCCTTGCTTGATTTCCTGGCCTGACTTCTTTTACTGATGGATTATGATGTGGAAATGTAAGCTGAATAAACCTTTGCCTCTCCGACTTGCCTTTCGGCCCTGGGGTTTCATCAGAGCAATAGAACACATAACTATCCTTTCCAAGGATGAGAGACTGAAGCTGAAGACTACTTTCTGTTCCTTGCTGAATGAAAATACACATAGAGGTGCCCACACGCATAGGTATGGGTGACAGAGTAATGGTTTCAGGGGAGTGTGCCCTCTGTGAGCCTGTTATCATTGTGAAGTTAAGCACCCATTACCCCCTCTCCTTGTCTATGACCATATATGAAAGCTCTCTACTGTTGAACCTTTCCTTTCCCTTGACCTTCTAGAGACAGAATTTAAAACCATTATGGGCACATCAGAGTCTGCATACGAAATTGAGCCTGGTCTATTCACTTGGCAAATCTCAGAGACCTAATTTCTCAAAATTCCAAACAGCCAGAAGCTGGGGATTTAGAGGGCCTACTATGTTGTGAGAAAAGTGACCTTGACTGTGCTGCGGGAGGGCTTCCAGAGTTTAGAGCTCACATAGGCATATATACCTAGAAAGAGTCACTGGGAAAGAATCTCATGCCTTTGACATGGGTGGAGAAACCAGTCCTGGTGATGTATGACAGACCCAGATCAGTTGCACAGTAAGACTCTGAACAACATTCATTTGGCTTCGCCCTTTCCCAATGCACTTCTTTCCTGATACCAGCCACATAACAAGTGGCTATGACTTATGTGATCCTTGTAAGCTGACTTTCTCCTTATGTAGGAATGATGGAGCCCTAGAGGAAGAAGGTATACGGATCCTGTGGACTGAGGCACAAACCTTCATAGCCTTCCTCAAAAAGCTCTAATAAAAATTCAAGATTAAGATGAAACTCATAAAGCCAAAAGCAGAAACAGGGTACAGATTAACCTACCCCAGCAGAGCTGTGCTGTTCCTATCTGTGTCAGTTCCATGCATATGATTCTCTGAGGCTGATGGAATGAAAGTAGTGCTTAGAAGGTGGTGGCACACAGCTAACCACTCTCATCACAGAACACTTTCTGAAGAAAGATGGTGATAGCCTTTTATACATAAACCACACCAAAGCATGTCTCTCAACTCCTACATACTTGATGACTACTCCCCACTAACACTATAAAGATAGTATTAGTGGCCCGGGTGACCTTCTAGGAACCCAGGAATGAATCTTTATGCTTCCCTTGGTAGGACCCTGATGGGAAGGAGAAAAGTCCTATATGGATGATACTGCAATTGAAAATGACGCCTATGTCACTCTCAGGGCCTTTCAGGGAGTCCAACCATGGATATGCACTCAGTTCTTTCAGCATCCAACAGTGTTGCTGTGTCAGTGCTGAATAAACATGCCAAAGAAAGGAAGCGAAGCACTGCCTGTGCCATGTGCACTGTGGGAACACATAGAATCTGAGCCCTTCCACATATTTACAAAGCACTGAGGCTTCTGAGCTGGGAGTGATTTACAACGCTAACCATGGCAGGCTGCCAGCAAAGAGAAGTGAAGATGATACAGCTTTGGCAAAATCCTTTCAAACATAGCAGCAGAGATGATGGATGAGAGTGAGGAATGCAGGGAGCTTCCAAGAGCGAAGGTGTTGTCAGCAATCATGGTAGATACAGACCTGCTTAAAGATGCAAATGAGTGGCCTTTCTCACACTCGGGATGTACACTTTGAGGCCATACACAAATTCCTGATGCCAGAAGCTGGTTCCTAAGCCCCAGCATGATAGGGGTGGAAGTAGGGTGTAGTCTCTAAAAAGCAGTATCATAATACAGTTCAACAAGAACTCTGAAAGCTTATAGAAAGGAAGTCACTAGTATCCAACTGTCCATCTTCTGGTCTTGTTTTCCACTGCTGTCAGGCTAAGCCACAATGGTTCTTCATACCCCAGGCATGAAAGTGTCTCTGAGTCAAGTCTATGCATGAGGGGCAGAAGAACACCAGTGAGAATCATGGATGCAGTTCTTGAAAACCTATGTATGCAGGATCCCTTCATGCTTGAGTTTAGCACATGATTTAATTATAATACTAGTAAAAATGTGCAGACCTGGAAAAATAGGAAACATTTTTTATTGTTTTTTTTTGTTTTTTTCTGGGGGGTTTTGTCTCCCCTATTTATGATTATTACCACTGACTAAGATGTACTTCTAGTTGCAAACTTTGTGTGTGTGTGTGTGTGTGTGTTGCTTGTTTGTAGCAGGAAGTATTTTAAAAAGTCACCATCCTGCACTAGCATCCTGCACTAGCATCACATCCTGCACCATCCTGCACTACCAAATACTCTCTAGCCCCAGCAGTCTCACTGCAACCATGGATAGCCCCATTCAGCAATCGCCCATCGTATGGTTCTCCTGCTTTGGATTCAGCTCACATTCCCAGGCCTGGTAAAATCAAAACTCTAGAGACTTGTAATTTATTAGTCAGATTTATATCAGTAAATTCTCAATCCACAAAACACAATGAACTCAAACCTCAATTTATGTAAACACAGCTATACCCATAGATGGGGTAAATGCACCCTACTTAGGACTCCCAGGACTGTGCGGTTCTGACCCTCTTCCTCTCCTATAGGCTCCATCTTATCTTTTCTTCTTCTTCCCTCTTTTTGTCTCTGTCCTTGTCTCTAAAATTCCCAGTCTGCCTGCTTTCCTTTTCAACTGCCCAATCACAGGCTCTCACCTTATCTTGAACCTGCCCTCATCTGCATATAGACAACAATCCACATTTTCCCCTTTCTGTCCAGTTAAAAGGCTCTTTCCTCTCAAATATAAATTGAATACAACTATTTGCATTTTATAAATTATAAAGTATAAGATACACCTAACATCCAGTCCATCATCATTGACAAGTAATAGAAGACTCTGTTATCTATCCTAACTTTAAAAAGGCTTATAAATCCATACCTGTTATATCCTTGTTTTAGCTTGTATACTATCTGAAAGCTATCTTCTCAAATATATTTTCTCAGTGTTAAATAGCCTAGGTTGGCTATGAGACTATAACTAGTCTTTCACCCTGTCAGAAATCGGAGAATGACCAACATTGTCTGAAAATATAGAAACTTTAACACAGCTTCCAGAACTGAGACAAATTGTAGCAACAGCTGCCTACCTATACAGCCCCAGTATGTCAGGAAGTCGGAGCAAAGTCTTCAGCATTCTGGCCCACAATATTCTGAGAGAGCTTGAAAAACTAGAATTACTAAGGACTAGCTTACTCTGTCTTGGCAGAACTAAGCTGTCCTAATCTGTAGCTTGTGTCCTCTCAAGGACGATGCAGGTCTATGGGAGAGATAGGCAGTCTGCCCAGTGGTCACATAGCCACAATGTACAACCTCACCTGGAGGCAGAGACGCTCAGCTGCTTCTTTGAATCCATGAATGGGGAGCTGTGAGGAGCAGATTTGTCTCAACAACAAGTGAATAAATAACATTAAATGTCATGTTCTGTGGATTTCTGATGTTTTTGAAAACAAACTATCTATGTAAAGTAATCTGGACTGTTGTTTGTTAACTATGCTTAGCTATTTATAATTAAAATATCTGAATACAACCTAACAATAAATTCAAAGCCATGAATTTGCTATCTGGCCCTTAACTCACAGGCTTAAACCTCTCAGATCTGTTTCTAATGGCATTTATGGAAGGACTGGGTCCAAGCCTTGTATTTTTAAATTTTTTGTATCAATAAAAGAAATTTATACCAATGAAAACCTTGATTATGCATAAAAACAAATTCTATACCAATGAATAAATTATAAGTACAACTTATAGATTTCTGCCAAATGAGATTATGGATACACAATAAATTCTAGTTATACCCTCCATGTTCAAATTATTACTATTTCAAAATTCCCCAGAAAGACAACTTAGAATAACCACCTCCAGCCCCAAAGCCCAGGGAACTGGGATGATGACTTTTCGTAACTTCTTCATGCTGAATATGGATGTTGAAATATTTTTGAAAGGGGGAGGCTAGGGGAAATGGGGGAGTTTGTTTGCCTTAACAAGGCACACCAATGATTGTTATTGTCTCTTATGACTGTGTCCTGACTGGATCCTCTGAAAGTGCAACAGATCAGGAGTTCAAGCAGGTCATTTCAGCATGTCTGACGATGAGACTCACCAAGACTGTAGATTCTGTAATATACAAATCTCTAAACAAAGGTTTAGTATCATCGAGATATCTGTATGGATTGCATTGGTCTGGGTAGGAGATATCTGTATGGATTGCATTAGTCTGGGTAGGGTGTTTAGACTAGTTAGGATGAAATTTTGTTCCAATCATAAGTCTTCATTGTGCCATGTGAAGGATGGCACAAAGAATCGTTTTTGTTTGTTTGTTTGTTTAATTCATCTGAGTCTATTTTCAGGTGATCTTCTTCTGTAATATCTGATCCATATAACTCTGGAAGGTGTATAGACATTAATCACCTTTTTAAAAAATATATAAAAACAAAACCTTTCTCCAAATCAGCATATCCTTCAGTTGGCAACCGGGAAAGCTTCTATCCTGCCCTCTCTTCCATAAGAATAATAAAGCAACCAAAAAAAACCATAACAAACAAACAAACAAAAAACCCAAAAAACCTATTCCTCTTGAAAATCTGTATTCTCTTCTTCTAACTATAAAAGCAATTTAATCACACTTCTATTAATACCTGTTAATAAGAAGCAGGCAGCTAGTCAAGCCAGGATTGTAACCCAAAATTCCCGAGGAGCCCAGGAACAAAGCCCATCAGCTCCTGAAGACTTTAACACACCATCTATGTGTTATGCTCTGAGCCGCAGACTTCCATCAATACCTGTTCATTGCAGGCAATTATCATTGCTCTCTACTTGGAGTCAGTGACTAATTTTCCCTATCCTAGTTCCAAACCATGGACAAAATTCCCCACCTGATTCAGACAAAATCTGTATATAAATCTATCCTGAAAGCAAAGAACCCCAACTTTATAAATTCACAGTTAAATCAATATCTGCTCCAAGAAGTAGGCAGCTAGCTTCCATTCTCCAGCTCTCTGAGTAGCCATCTTAACTCATTTTACAGCTGAGGACCTCAGAGCTCTCTTCAAGGTCCCCTTGCCTGAGGCATCACATGATCGACTCTGCTCAGACTCTTTTCCACTCAGATCCCCCTGATTAATCTCTAACTCAGAGGCCAAGAATCCCAAATTTCCAGTGCATTTCAGCCCCATGTTGGTTTACCACCTGTATTAGAAAATATTAAAAAACAAAACAAAACTAGACAAACAAAAACAAAAACACCACCATCCTGCTCTCCTTCCCTTCTTTTCCCCTCTCTGTCTCTCTGTCCTTATCTCTAAAATTCTCAGCCCGCCTCCCTTTTCCACTGCCCAATGACAGGCTCTCATTTTCTCTTGTACCTGCCCTCACCTGCATATAGACAGCAATCCATACTTGTTTGTTTGCTTGCTTCTTTCTTTCTTTCTTTCTTTCTTTCTTTCTTTCTTTCTTTCTTTTTTTTTTTTCAGACAAGGCTTTTCTGTGCAGCCCTGACTATTCTGGAACTCAGTCTGTAGATTAGGCTGGCCTTGAAATCAGTTATCCACTTGCCTCTGTGCCTCTGCCTCTTGAGTGCTGGGATTAAAGACATGAGCCACCACTGCCCAGCTACATATCTTTATTTGAATTAATATAAAACAATCATAACTAGTGCAGGTTACAATGTGACATATCAATACATGTATACAATGAATGATCAGATTTGGGTCATTGGCCCATCTGTCACTTCAAACACTAAGCCGTCCTTGTGCTTCTTCAAGTTAACTACCAGAGAAGAATTTGAATGTTTCCTTAAGATCTTATCAAAATGATGCCAGAGTCACCCATGGAGTCCCTTCTAGTTCTTTGTAGAAGGTCTGGGCAATGGGCAGATAATTTGGCTGTGGGAACTGAGTAGGAAAAGGGTCCCAGAATCTTTTTCCCTTCTGTTTCTGTCTAGTGCATGTTTGAAGGAAAAGGGCAGTAAAAAGCTGGGGCTTGAAGCAAGTCTTCTCATACTTGGAGGGATCCTAGTGTGGGATATAGTCCAAGGAACACTGGTCTCTCCTTTCTGGAATACATTTGGAAGAAGTCAAAACACAACTTGAAAGAAACGGTGACATTTTACAGAGGTTCTGGAGGCAATATCCCTTGATGCTCTGGCTTTATTTCTCTTTTGTCAGTAGTGTTGCCGTTGCTGTTTCAGCAACACAATGCAATCTTTCCTATCATTTCCAGTCATTTTTCACATTCTATTCACATTCAGGGTCTTCAGCACCCTCAGAAAAATTAGAAGGGAATGAATGGTGTGATGTGAACACAAGGGGGTTTGCTGGCCTTTGGCAAGCTTAATACCACACTAACTAGTCATGGAAAGTGATGAGGAGGTGTGCCTGAAAGTAGTCTCTAATCAAAATGTTCATCTGCAGACTGGAATGTCCTTGTCCCGCAATCACGTGTCACAGTCTTGAGAGTCACCATGAGATCAGAGTCCATTCTCAAGTTCTGTTACCTTCTTTGGTACTTGTTTTCCTCCCCAGTGTCACACCAACCCCAGAGATTACACTGTGACATGTGACCACCATGTGACACCCACCTGGTTCCTCTGCTCTGGGTAGAGCCAAAAGACCCAGCAGTTCAGAAGGGAGCTAACACATAAGCATGCATCAGTATGGAGCCACTACCAACTTAATTCTATTTCATTAACCTAGAGGAAGAAGTAGCATAGTTTAATTAGCCTGTATTTTATTGGCTCCAAGGGTAGTTTTCCAAATGTGGACACTGGGCTAGCAGCAGTGGATTTCTTTGGAATGTCTTAGGAATGCATGCATACTCTTGGGCCTTCCCCAGATCCTGTGAATGAAACTCTCCAGAGTGGTGCACAAGCCTCTGAATGGACAAATCTGTGAGATACTGGTGGAGCTCATGTTTAAACCTAATCTCCTAGGATAAAGAAAGCCAAAGTTGGTCATTTCCTAATGAACCAGGGTCACTTTTAGTAGAAACCCCAGTGCACATGGAGACACAGTGCATGGTGCTCCTATACCACAACTCTAACCTATCTCTTCCTTTGTGCCATCATCAGCAACCAGCTCCTGTTTCCCAGATCCATTTAGTTCATTTGTTAACTTTTCAGTCACATAAAGAGGCCCCACAATTAATAACAGAAGAAATGAGAAAGAAATTAAAAGAGCCTGTATCTCTCCATGTCTTTTCCAAAAGCCAGCCTTCCCAGGAGACTGAGAATTTACAAACATGTTCATGAATAGTTTTGTTGTTACAAGTAAAAGAACATCATGATCTATTTTAACTTGAAACTTTATATAATATAAATGCTTTTGTTCTCAGTACACTGCTCAGTATTGATATTTTTAATGATTTTGTAGCATTATGATTTATGAATGTACAGTACTTAATCAAGCCTTTACCCCCAAAATGAACATACAAATTTCTTTCAAATTCTCATTTTGTATTCCTATCAGCAAGAGAAATTTCACTGAATCAAAAATTACTCATGTGCAATTTTCATCAGATACTATAAAGCATCCTTCTGCCGTATGGATAAATTTTTGCTTCTAAGAAACAAAATATGGAATGCTATTCCTTCCACCTGCAGGGCTCAGTGTTCAACTTCCACCACATGATAAAAACAAAGACCTTAAGCCGGGCGTGGTGGCGCACGCCTTTAATCCCAGCACTCCGGAGGCAGAGGCAGGCGGATTTCTGAGTTTGAGGCCAGCCTGGTCTACAGATTGAGTTCCAGAATAGCCAGGGCTATACAGAGAAACCCTGTCTCGAAAAACAAAAACAAAAACAAAAAAACAAAGACCTTAATGCTTTTCAATGTTTATTCAAACGGTCACAATATTTTAAATATTCACATTTATTGCTTTTCATTATTTTCATTTCTTCTGTAACTTGCTAGGTCACACATTTCTGTATTTCCATGGGACTTTTATACTTCATTGACTTGTTGATTTTTTTTTTTTTAATATCAGCTACTCACTTTGCCTGAGTTATATCTCCCATACTTGCAGTTGTCAAAAGTGCCATTTGCTACACAGAGAAATTGTCTCTTCTGTAGCATGGAGAGGAATGTGAGCTGACTGTGCAGAATCTTGGTCTAACTTGGCAGAAATCTGAACTGATGTCTCCGAGGCACCATTAGAAGATACAGTCTCAACAGGCAGCCTGGATTCGTGAGTCAGAATCTTTCAGGGCCACCCAGCTTCTGCCAGCTCCAAATAGGAAGAGAGCATGGCTTCCAAGCCATCTCTTATTCTGTTGCCATAGAGATTTTTGAGACAAGGAAACCAATGTCAATAGAGACCTCTTTTGTTAACTCTGAGCTGTGGGGCCTAGGGATAGCTTCATGGTGTGATTCTTGGACTAAGGATGATGTTGCTTCTTTCAACCAAGAGAAAAGGGTAGAGAAGAAATAGTGTGTGGAACCAAGCCCTTGGTCTTCAGGTAAAAGCCACTACATAGAATCTCCCACTGAGGCAGCTTCATGTTACTATTTAAAAAGTTTTCTGACTTTCTGGGTTTTCCCGTGGTCTTTTTAGAGTGCATTGGGTTACATAAGTTCCTCTCAATGTTGATGTCGTAAAGAGTGAAGATTGTTGATGTGCTAAAGATAGGCCTGAGACCCAAGGGGCATTGCCACTTATTCCAAATAGAATGTAGAGTAAGCAGAACCTGTGCTATTCAGGCCTTTCTCCCAGTTTTCTTTTTTTTTTTTAAACTGGTAATTATTTAAGTTTTTAAATTGGAAATACATCTTGGGGAAGAAGCCAACCAAAGGAATACCTGATTGTAAACTTTGTTTTTTATTGTACTAATATAACACAAACTTTTGCATAACCACACCAATGCAATTATTCATACAAGCTTTATATTTTATTACCAGTTACCCACTCTGTGTGATACTGGGTCTTGCATGGTATTTAGTGCTCAGGTGGGTGACCTCTTCTGCTTACTTTGACCACCATTCTTGCTATTTCCATGAATGTATACAAACACACACACATACACACACATATTATATATATATATATATATATATATATATTTATTTATATATATATATATATACACAGACACCTCAAATATAATATGACATGCATATCTCTCCTCTAGGAATGTGTCAACAGTTCATTTTCATGAGAAAGAACATACTTCCTCCATCTCAGTATTTTTGCTCAGAAGGCTATACTATCCTATAATTCCCATTTTTTCTTTCTAATATTTTTGTATTATATATTTTATTTATTTATTTTTACTTTTGACCTTTCATACATGTATAAAATGTATTGTGGTCATATTTACCACCATTATCCTCTTTATCTCCCTCCTTGTCCTGCCAGTGCCCTTCTTCCCAAGTATTCCTCCCTCCCTCATTCCCTTCCTTTTCCTCTCCTTTGTATGTGTGCAAGTGTGCATGTGCATGTGTGCACTTGTAGGCATTCTCAGGTTTTGTACTGATAGCAACAGCTGCTGTGTATTCTGACATTTCACAGTTAACTCATGTGTTAGTCAGTCTTCCACTGTGTAGACAAATGCCTGAGATAGTCAACTTACAAAGAGAAAATGTTTACTCTCCTCTTTTTGGAAATGGAAGTCTTCCATGTTGGTAGAAAGTTAGCTCCCTTCATCTTTATAGCTGCAAAGTGACTAAGTACTGGGGGGAAAAAAAGCCTATCAAAACTGTGTAAGTATACTAGAATGTCTCTGAGACACAGGTGTAAATTATAAGCTTTCATGAAGGCCTCTAAAGACTATGCAGTCACTTGGGCATTTGCTTCTAACAGCAACCATTGCCTGGTTGTTCTCCTGGAGAACTGTTGGTCAAGAAGACCTTGTCCTTTCTACCTGGAGATATGTGTTTATCTGCCCTCCTCCCTTCATTGGAACAACTCTTCTAGGTAAAATCCATGAAACTAGACAATAGAAAAGCAGGCCTTCAAAGGAGACCTCTGTTTTTGTCCTCCAAGGTCCCAGCTAATTTGAGATCCTTTTTATGGAGCATATTGCTAACCTAGGAAATTCCAGCACAGTATAGAGTCCTCAGACTTCTATCACAAGAGTTATCCCAAGTGCTGATTTCCCTGGATGTGACCTCTTTCAAACTATTAAAATTCTGTTATTTAAATGGAGAGGGAAGACATCCCAGAAACAAGACAAAAAGCAGAGCAAGTCCTCAGCCTGCAGGTACTCTGCAAAGGCCCAGCATCCATGTAGAGGGGTGAGAATAGGCACAGCTGGCTATATAATAGTAATAAAAGTAGCCAGCTGGTAGAGGTCATTTGACTCCCTCTGGACCTCCTTATTTCCAACTACCACTCTACTTCCTACTGTCAGGACTCTGTGGATGCAATCCTAGACAATCATAAAAACACCTTGGAAACTGTTGTGACTTGCTTAAATGCTTCTGTCAAGGCAAAAGATGGTAAATGGCCAAGGCTAAAATGTCCAAAGAAGTTTTACTTCCAGCTGATACATTGTCTTGCCTCATGCAGTTATGAAAGGTGGAAGTGAATGGGTCACTTGAGTAAAATAGCTGAAGTTCACCCCTCATTTGAAGCGAGAAAGCAGAATGTGCATAGCAGCCCTTCTGCTGGGTCCCAAAGCCAAAGACTCCATGACTGTGCATGGCTTAAGAACCATCACAGAACAAGGTAAAGCAGCAGCAGTGATAGGGAGGGAAAAGATAAGTAGGGCAAAATCCAGGAGAAAATATTACAAGTGAACCCACAGTACCTACCCTGAGCTCAAGAAGACGAAGACAGATACCCAGAGTATAGCTGTGTGCTTAGTGCAGCAGGAGTGCTCAAGGGGAGGGCACTTTCTAGGTTCTGAAAGGTAAATGCAAACTCATTTCTCCTCCATTAATACAGGAGAGGGGGCAAGTCATCCATGACAATGCCCTATCAGAGAGTCACACCCCATTATCTGCTGGGAATTGTGGATGAAAAACAGGCTATTCATATGAAAATTGAAGGAATTTCTCCTTGGGGCTGCAATGCAAGGGCAACCAGAAGGTTATGGAGTAACCCCAGCTTATCACAAGAAGACAGCAGGGTGGCTGCCTATAAAGTAAGACCTATATCCCTTAACTTCAGAAACCATGTCATCACCATATCTGTCTATTCTAGGTATGAAAATGGATTATTCAAGAAGGGGTACTACCTGATAGGCATGCAGACATATGAGAACAGTAATACGGTGGAAACAGAAAATAAAATCTGTGTGTTTTAAATGCATGTTAAGATGAACATCAGTGCATGTGGTTGCTACTGAAATCAGGAAAAGGAGACTAGCAATTGTCAAGATGAGTCACATTAATTGGGCAAGCAAAGGCTAAGACTTCAGCATGAAAGGCTCTTGGTGGCTCTCATCACGGGCCCATGACAGTTTCCACTTCCAACTTCAGAATGAGTACTGTGTCAGTGATGGAATATAAGTAACAAGGAGAACCAGAGGCATCTGTGCTAAGATACTACACAGTCCAACCTGGAGGCAGCTCTGTGGCCATCTTCTTCATGGCAATAGTGAAGGTATCATCTTTGGAGAATGATCAAATTGAATGGTAAATAGAGGCAAGGATGCACCACCTTGTGCAGAGACCACAGAGGCCTTACCTAGGATCACAGAAACATACATTGTCTGAAACATGAACAGGAGAGATGCCATTCTGGATCAGGGAAAGGGAGTCAGAGAAAATGTGACTGAGCTTGTGACCAACAGGGTGATAAAGTAGTCAGGATAAGCTGCACACCCCACCAGAAATCTGTGCCGTTTAGATCCAGTGCTACTAAGGGCTTCCCATAGGGCATTGGCAATGTTGGTTATAGGCTTGGGGGACACAGCATTCCATGTTGTGGATGAATTCCCATGGGAATGGAGAGACCAAGGCACAACTGTACCTAAGGCAGAGCCTTTGCATTTTAAGGAGCCTTCTGATGCCTTCAGGTTCAGAGGAGGGTATGGTATAACTCTACATCAGCTTGCTGGCCTGCCTGACAAGGACACCATGCTACTTGTAGGTACAAATTGAAATATTGTCCTGGTACTGTTGAGGACAAAATACCTCTCTAAAGTTTCAACCTCAGTAGATTTTTTTACGCTGTGCATCCCTATTGAAGTTTTGGCCAATATAATCCCTGGTGAATAAGTAGGACAAATTTAAGGAGCAATTATGTGAACTGTTGCATTTTTATTTTATTCTTGCCTTACAATCTATGTTGCCTTGTTGCTTTGGCCATTTGGGATTATTTGAAACCAGACCCTATGTCTAACTGACATCCTTTCCTCTCAAGAGTTTGTCTTTTTTCACTATAAGTAGTTGCTTCCAGTTCACCCAGTATTGATGTACAATAATGTACAGCCTCAGAATTGCTGATGTGCATCTTCCCTGTTCAAGCTCTAGAATTAGCTGTTTCTTCATAGAACCTTAGCTTTTATTGGATAACAGTGTAAGAAACCAAGATCTGGACAATAACTGCTGATTGTCAGCCCTCCCTGTGACAAAACTAGGAGATAAATGTGCATACTTAGTCATGTGACTACATCTGTAGAGAGTATTTGTACTTTTAAATATGTATACATATTTCTACATTTATACTTATTTTGAATACATGCGCATATTTACATCCACCTTTGTCTATATCAGTCTAAACTTGAGTCCATCCATAGCAATGCCTCCAACTCCGTGCCCATTATCATGTATCACAACAGCCATCTTCCCTTGTTTCCTTGCAACGCCCTGGTTCTGCAGTGAGAATCCCTCACTTGTTCTCTTCCATATTAACTAGGGGCTTCATATTATTGACTAATATCTTCCCAGAAAAGAACCTGAATACAAAAACATGTGTGAGTTCTTTTCCTTTAGTCCTCAAAGTCACCTCATTTCCAAAGTTACTTAGGTCAAAACCTTCCTTCTCAAACCCTTTGGTGAAGTTGCTTCATAAATTTGAAAGTCAATTAGACCCCTTGCCATAATCTGCATTGCATCCTGGTATCCTCTGACCGTCTACTAATTTTATTTATAAGACTCAGTCAGTACTTAAGTTCCCTGAGCTTTGGCAATTATGTACAAAGCACTTCTTACCCACCATGACAGGATGTCCATACAAGACTGTTTCTTAAGTACCCCAACTTCAAACAAGAAGCAGTATAGCTTCAATGTGAAATCTGTAAAATGTGGTATTCAAAATATTCACGTTATAGCTCCCCACCCCCACCCGATAACTCTTTTCCGGATTTCACAACAGAAAATGGACATAGCATCAAGCACAAGAGCCATAGTTCAATCCCCAGCACAGAGAAACACAAAAGAATAGTGAGTGATAATTAACTCAGGTAGCTTGGTATATTTGAAAATATAGAAGTTAGATTTTGTATTCCAAAGAAGATACAGAACCATGCAGACAAGCTACATCCCGATGCCCACAGGGACATAGGGAAATTAGTGGATGATTTTGGGTTCAGGACACTTCAGATTCTGAACACATTTTCATTTAAGTGTATAATTTTTAGCAAATTAATCCTTTTTTTTTAACCAAACTTCCATGTGCTCATCCTTAAGCAAGGCCATTATTCATCCTCATTCCTCTGCAGCTCATGTAGATTCTAAGACAGATGTGATTTAAAATGACTTTTAAAACATTTGAAAAACACTGTAGCAAGCTGTGTATTTCAAACAGGAGGACAAAGAAATTTCCATTACGCACACTGTCCTGCAGGGTAACTTTGCCCGTGTTCTATCCCTGGGAGGATCCCAGTCTCTTCTTCACTCCAGATTCACTTAGTACCCAATGTGTCTCTGCAAGGATGTGGGAAGGAGGAACTGGGTGACTTACAATCCTTGGGCCACTGATACCCTTCCTCTTCCTTATCAACAGATACACATAACACTTTTTAACATTCAAGATGCTATTCGGGCAATCAGGCCCTGTTGAAACCACTATGCTGGAAGCAAGTCAGGCCCCAAAGAGAGGCCACTGGCATTAGGCCTTCAAATCATCTTAGCCCAGGCCATAGATGTCTAAAAAGATTCCAAATTGGACTTTGAATCCATTTTCCATGTGCACACTATTGAGACCCCCTTGCTGAACCCTTTCTATACTGTGGCCCACATTATTCAGGAACATTTCTTGACTTTCCTAAGCCTCTGACCTACTTAGCTGCAGTGACAGATCATCAGAACAGCCACTACTCTGCCTTAGTTACTGTTCAAAAATTGCTTATGTCCAAATTCCTTGAGACTCCATGACACAGTGACTCATTTCAGCTGAGAGGGGAGGAGAACAAATCGCAGACAGGGAAAGAGTCTTGCTGAAAGCCACTGTAGTGCTAAGCAGTCACAATTGGGGAGACATGCGCTTGGGCTCCCAAAACACTTGTAGACATTTTGGAAAGGAACTATTGGAAAAGTAAAACTGCTTGGTGTGCCTGCTAGATTAAACTATGGCTATATGGAAGATGACTCTTATCACCACTCTGTCTTAACTGGTGTACTAAGACTCCTGAGAGGCATTGAGACCCTTCACCAAAGTGTCTTTATGGATTTTGCTGTATTTCCGGGGGTGGGGGGGCTTTGTTAATTATGTTTATCTTATTATTTTTCAACTGAAACTGTCTGCACCTCCTAGGTTTAGATGATCTGAATTGGAATGGCAGTCCACTTACCCAAAACTCAAGATGAGCAGAGCAAAACTAATGAGCTTTCCCAGCCATTGCTGAGGGATTCATGCTTCTAGGTAGGACATTCAACTGAATCAGCAGTGTCTGTTTCTATGGCTACAGCTCCCACTGAAGTAGTGCAGCAAGGATAATGAGTGTATGCTCCAGAATAAGAAGTGAAGGGAGATAGAACAAGCATAGATGGAATTGATGATAGAGAGAATCTTCTTCTATGTGCCAACGGCTTGGTACTTCTCTCTGAGCTCTGTGGGAGACTCTACCCTCTGTCCCTCTGTCCTTCTTGCCCACTAAGGCAACACAGAGATTACCCTCAAGTAAGAGAGGCTGAATCAAGAAGAACCTCATGCAACTACTACCACAATTACTACAATTAAGGCCACTATTCATCCATTGCATATTCACAAGGTAGAAAGTTCTCAGCAGATTTTCAGGAAAAAGCATCCAAACAGAACCCAGATACTTGACATAGAAGGGCTCCCTCTTCTACTTAAGATGTTTGCAATGGGAGTACTCCATGCTGGCTAGCTCCAGAAATTTTCTAACATAAATTGAAACACCCTCTAACCAGGATAGAACCAAGGCTGAGAGTTTACCTGAGCGTGCTAACACATAACCTCATCCCTTATGGAGAAACTCTACTTTGGGTGGAAAGAAGGGGGCAGACACATGCCTTGCCTCAAGAAGTTCTCATATCTATGTCCTCTCACAATAGTGATATCGGTGGAGAGAACTTCCCTTTCTAATCCAGCATCTCACTTGAAACCCCTAAACAGTTCTGACTAAGCCATGCATGCCTATCAGACACCAAGAGGTCTATAAGAAGACTATAGTGTATTCACATTGAGCCATATACAGTACCACCTCAAGGGACAGGGAACCTTACCCTTTTATGTTATTCTTTTGAGTTTGTTAGAAGTAAATGTCTTGTCTTTGTTTTTGAATTTATTCAAAACAAGAAGATTCTTATGAGCTTGTGTCTGCCAGGTGGCTCTTAATTAGATGCTTTCATAAAGAAATTGATATAGGCATACTTGTAGTTTTGCACTCTGCTTCCAGATAGGGAACTCAGGAGACTACACAGGTAAGGAGTGCCGTGCACATAGGCAGAACAAATGGTAGTCTTCTCTGCATGGCTCAGCATCCATTAACTTGAGCAGAAACAGAGCACACTGCAGAATCATGTCTGTTTTGCATACATGTCACATTAAATCATGCCTCATAAGTTAAGTGTCTTTTCCGATGAGGATAGGCAATGCTAGAGAAACAGGTATGTCCATAGGCACTGTCTTACTCAAGGTTTCTATTTCTATGACCAAAAGCACTTTGGAGAGGAAAGGATTTATTTGAGTTTACAGCTCTCTATCATAGTCCATCACTGAAGGAAGTCAGAGAAGGAACTCAAGCAGGGCAGAAACCTGGAATCCGAAGGTGATGCAAAGGCCACGGAGGAGCACTACCTACTGGTTCTGGAGCTGGCTT
Source organism: Mus caroli (assembly GCF_978045245.1). Taxonomy (NCBI): domain Eukaryota; kingdom Metazoa; phylum Chordata; class Mammalia; order Rodentia; family Muridae; genus Mus; species Mus caroli. The sequence continues at coordinate 29,891,326 of NW_028227257.1, read as the reverse complement.
TCTTGCAGCACCCAGGACCACCAGCTCAGCAGTGGTACCACTCACAGTTTTCTAGGACATCCACAAATAATCATCTGAAGATAATGTCTCAGATGCCAATATGGTGAGGGGATTTTTGCAATTGAGGTTCCTCTTTCCAAATAAGTAGCATGTGTCAAATTGACATAAAACTACCCAGGTTAGCACCTTGGTATCATCTGGGTATGAAATAGCTTCTATAGGCTTGAATGTTTAAACACTTGATCCATGGCTGGTAGTGCTGTTTTGTGACATCATAGAACCTTTGGGACCCACTTGGAGCATATGAGTTGCAAGATGAAGGAAGGCTATAGCTAAGACACATTTTTGGCCTAGTAATTCTCTTTGACTTCCACAATGTGGGCAAATACCACTGCCATGAACCACTACTAGGCTTTCCCTACCATGGCAGATTGTAACCTCTCAAAATGTGGGCCATAATATATTCTTCCTCTTGAGAGTTACTTCTCTGGTCTGGCATTTGAGGAGAGTAACAAGGGCGCATCACTGAGGAAGATAAGTCATTTTTCACTGAAGGGTTGAAGTATCTCAAGGAACTGGAAGACCAGAAAATAAATGCTCAAATACATTTCAAAAACAATCACAGTGGAGACAAGCAATAAAGCTGAAAACTAGCTTAAATGAAGAAATGCCTTTTTTCCCACTGGGAATGAAAAATCCCAGGACATAAATTTTGTACTAGTAACTGTATACAAGAAAGTTTTATGGGAGGTAGAGAATGGACTAAGCAGTCTGCACAGACTCCAGGACAAGTCATGTGCCAGTAAGCTGTGCTCAGGGCTCTTTTCTAGGCTACGGGCATATATGTCCTGTGTCCTATGTGGAAAACTAAGATGCTCCTGATTGCTCATTTTCCTATAAGGGAATCCCCTCCACTCCTCATTGAGAAATGGCCTTCAGCATAAGGACACAATGGGAACACAAACATTCAATCTACAGCATTTTGGCACACAGATATATTTCAGTGGAATAAATGGGCAAGACTAACTTTACTAAATCTCTTCCTTTGAAGTGAGTAAGAGATGAAGCTTATGTGGGTTCCTGATTTACAGCCTTTTCTCTTGTGAATGTGTCCTCACCAGAAATCTAAGACACAAAGAACACTGTGCTTACCAGGGGATTGCCTTCAGTTTTATTTCACCTGTCAAATAAATTCTGGTGCCTGACTCCCTTGCTGCTAGTGTATCATCACATGTTTGGCATTAGTTTAAGACAGGAACTCTTGCTGCAAGAAAATAAAGACAAACATGAGGCCCCCAGAAGAGCTGATTCTGAGAGGTACAAGCCAAGATTCTGCCACCTTTAGAAAACAATGATGTCCTAGGAAAGAAATCAGAGGCTAGATATGTGCCCAGCACCAGCCCAACATACCCTGGCTGCAGGTACAAAGCAATTAAAGGAAGTTAAAATCTAGCACCTTTGCTAAGCAAGCCAGTATAAGATGAGTCAAATATCTGAAATTACTATTGAGGATATACTGAAAACAGGTTCAGCAACATAGAAAACAAGTAACTAGTGACAAATTCCATTTCCACAGTCAGCTCTAGGATACTCATGGCTGATGAAGGCCACCACCTACTCTATTCATATCATCACCGTACTGTTTAACTCATGTTGGAAAAGATGGCTTAGATGATTTGATACAGCTATAAAATAAGAGCTTGGGAAACCCCTTCATTAAAGGAATATTGTTTAGTGTGACCCATTAGCAAGGTGCTATGCTAACGATTGACAATTAAAATGTGAATAAAGAAGCAGAATGACCACAAGTACTGGATAAGGAAGAATTCACTTGTGTTGAGACTGGGAGAGATCTTCCTGGGGAGAGAGGCCAAAAACACTGCAAATGGATGAGGATCCTAGAGAAGTGGCCAGTGAGGCTGGAAGAAAAAGAACTGGGACAGGGATGGGTGAAACAAGACATGAAGGTCTTGGAGGTCCCCAAAATTGAAAAGCTTTTGAGGGATGTTCTGAGAAGAGGCGAGAAAATGTAGAAAAGGAAATGATTATAGGATGTGTACATTCTTGCAGTGTTCTCCATTGCAGCCAGAGTGAGGGCAGGACAGAGGAAACTGTCTAAATGAATCTGACATCAGAGAAACAAAGAGGAGTCTGAATTTAAAGCTCTTGGTCACTGTGACAGATCACTAAGGGAAAGGGTGATGAGCAAGACTGCCTATATTGCCAGTTAAGATAGTAAATTTAGCTGTGGTTTTGGCAAGGTAATCTAGTAGTGGTACCCAGCTGTGTATGTGTGGGGGCTGGAGTTAGGAAGCAAAGGTTGAGTACATGGACATGATAGTTCAATCTATGGGTGTTGATGAGTGGTCAACAGTAAAGTAAGCATAGGGAGGCCTTTGAACTGAGCCTTTGATGATTTGTTCTGCTTTTGCTCTGTAATTCCACTATGCTGTCTCCATGTCTTCACTCTTGTTTACTCTATTCAGGACTAAGTGAGCCCCTCCAGTTCACATAGAACTCATCTCTTGATTCAGTTTGGATAGTCACCAGCTATTGCTTTGAATATTTTCTACCCTACTCTCTCCATTCTCTCCCTTTGTGCTATATCTCCTTAAAGTTTCTTATCTCTGTACTTTTCTATGCTTTCCTTGCTGATATTTTTAAATCTGTCTTCCAGAACATAAATTCTTTCTTCATCTATGTCTAATGACATCTGGTTTGCAACCGTAGTGGTTCTATTTTTTAGCTTTTGAAAATTCTTGCTGCTTTCTACTCTAGATTTGTTTCATGTCTTAATATAAATTAATTATAGCTTTGTGTTCCCTCTTAATCACGGAAAGCATTTCAATTGTTTTGAACATTAGATTACCATAGACCTCTAGTCCAGTTTCTGCAGACTCCACAACTCTACTCTCTTAGATTTCTCCAACTAGATTAAAATAGAATTGCTTTGAAAGGGCATGATTCTGGAAGTAACAATTCCGCTTGGGGTGGTATTCTCACCTACCTTTTGTCTACCCTGCAGCTTATAATTTCCCACTGTGGGTCTAAATAGAGCCAGGTTCATATTTTCTTTTCTCTGCTGGAAACCTATGAGCTGTAGCTGTGGATTGTCATTGTCCTTAGAGACCATCTTTGTCGTTTTATTTTTTCCACTTGAGTGCTGAATCCATTTGTATTTTAATTTCTCAGCAGGGCACTTGTGCCTTGAATATAATAAGCAGAGAGCCCACACCTCTGATTAGCCTGGCCTTGGTTTGATTGCTTACTCAAGGGCCAGGGCAAGCAGAGAGCTTGCAGGTTTCTCCAGTATAGGGGAAGAGTTTTGATCCCTTTGCATAGGGAGGATACTCTTCCGAATTTCTGGTTTTACGCGTGGCCTCTCTCCTCAACAAACACTTTATCTTCTCTCCACATCAAAGCATCAGAAACTCAGCCACAGTTCCCAGACCTGTCTCCTGAATGCACATTACCTACCAGCTACATGATTTCTGTTGGAAGCTAGAAAGTTTATCATATTAGTGGAATACAATCTGGGTTCTTTCACAGGTGAACACCAATCTTAGTAACAGTGGCAAAAGATCCTGGAAAACAGAAAACTCTTAGAAAACAAATAAATACAAACAATACAATTCAACATGGGAGAACTTGGGCGAGTCGGATGAATACGGTTGAAATGAAATTTTCAAAGAATTAATAAAAAACATTTTTAAATAAATAGTCATTCCTTTCTGTGGTATACGTTCATCTTCCACATACTTTATGCAGGAGGCACTGTTGTGCTATCCTGGATACAGAAGTCTCCAGATAGAACTCCCCGCCAGTTATCTGGGCCATGCAACTGCAGTCTCTACTAAGTCAGTATGGAGTTAGTATGTACAGGGGTATGAGCAGGTGCTGGGTAAGAGTCAGCAGCACAAGGATTACTCTCAGAAATTCCTGGTTCTGTAACTGTCATATTTTTTTCTCAGCCTTCATTTGCTATTTGATGGCATGTAAAAAAACAATTCCACAGAAGCTAGGCAGTTTTATGTTGCTCCCCTCTTCTAGAGGACACCACATTTAAAAATAGAAAGATACAACTCTGCCCGCCATGTTCCAAATGGAAACTTTGCTTAGTCTGTACTGAGTTCAGCTGACCATTACTGTCAAAGGCCCATAAGCATTGAATCTAACTTTGGGTCTCCATTATGGCTCCTGAATTGGGGCTTCTTCAGTGGTAGGTGTGATAAAAAGTGTCTTTGAAACACAAACACACAGACACAGAGAGAGAGAGAGAGACACACACACACACACACAGCCTGCTGGAACTGCATCCTTTCCACCCTTGTTGCACTTGAATTATAAAAAAAAAAAAAACATAAAAAATAAAAAAAAATCAGCTCTGAATGTTATATGAATTCTCCAAGTAAGAAAAAAGGTTTTTCTCTAGCATAAACAATGGATCTTGGGACTCATAATCTGGCATAGATGCCAAGCTGGTATTGGTGACTGCCTTAGCACGCTGAAGTCAACCAATGTCGGTAAGTAGTTAGGTTGCAGTTTATATTTAACTTGGCTATTTCATAATATGAAAACAATTACAAGTTCCTTGAAACTGCAGTACACCTTGTACCTCTGAGAGATTACATTGCCCTCAAGGCCATTGAGCTGACATGCCCTGACTCTTATTTCTTGTATTCTATTCACATTTGCTTTTAATGTGTCTCCTTGCTACTCTAGGTTCTTTGTATTTGATCACGACTTTAATCAACATGCTACATTTTGTCCATTTTGCTTCCCTGTAGACAAGTTCTGCTAAAAGCTTAAATGTCTCAACCACTATCTTGAGAACATGACCAGAGCTATACAAAATGTCACAAATATCTTTCTTCATTAAAAATAAATAAATAAATAAATAAATAGCAAGAAATCATGGGTTGGTTGATAGAATATTTCCTCACCTAGAACTTATCTAAATGCCCTAAGTGTAGCAGGCTACACTACTCCTGAGTGACAAAGAATAAAACCTGAGCTTGGGTGAACCACGGTAATGATGGCATGAGGAAAAAAACAGGGTTTTTAAAAGAATCATTTATTAATGCATAGTAATTAGAAATCCTAAGGTGTTTTGTAATCGCTTACTTCTGTGCTTGGAGTTGTTTTGACATATATTTAAAACAAGAGAAACTTACTCAGCTACACAAATTAGAAGATCAGCAATGAGCTGGGAATACTTTTTCATAGATAAAGACGCTAGAGCATGGCCATATATGTGGAAAGGAGATACGGAGGAAGGAGACCATCACTGTGGGTGATTCTTGACATACCTCCCAGCTGTGTCCTCTTCCTTAGAATCTGTGTTGGCTACAGTGACTAGCTTGCAACCAAAAGGACGCAGGAGAGGGTCTTTGAGTCTTCTGTTGAATATTCTCCTTGTTGTCTGTAATATGGAACCCTGAGGTGCCGCTCAGGAAGTGCAGCTCTCAGTGACCATCGTGGTGGAGAGGGAAAGATGGTAGGCATTGATGAAGCCATCTTGGACTTTTCAAAAGAACGCTCCTACCAGTTAGATATTAAGAAACCCTATTTAATAGCAATGGAATAGAAGTTAGGTGGTCTGACCTGAACTCTAAAATCAACAGGTGTAGATCCATGGTTGTGGGCTCACTTGTTACACAGCAATGGGTAATTAGGACAGTTAGTCCTCCCTATACCCACAGGGAAACCATCAGTGGGGAATGAAATGTGAACAGGTAACATTGACTAGGAAAGCAGTCAGAGTCTTAGAAGGGGAGGAATTAATGACTGAGCACTTCTCCAAGTAAAACATAATGGTAAGACCAAGCTGACACCAGTCAATTAACTTCTACCCTGAACTCTCTTACATTTTCAGTTTTCCATTCCAGGGTTGCCCTTACTATGCTCTGCACTGCATCTCGTAGCTCTAATCCTTCCCATCCCCATAGATGTCTACAAAGCAGAAGGGAAACCTGGAGAGCTTTCTGATTGCATCATGCTCTTAAACATGTCCAGTCTCAACTAGATCATTGTTGGTTCTAGGAACAGTTAGCTTAGTCATAAAGAAAGAAAGAAAGAAAGAAAGAAAGAAAGAAAGAAAGAAAGAAAGAAAGAAAGAAAGAAAGAAAGAAAGACGCATTATCTAGCTCTGCCTAGTGTCAAGCTCCTGATACCTCTACCCTAGTCTTATGATATGGGAATATAGGAATGTATCACCACATCAAGCAAGAGGACGGGTTGTGAGTCACATCAGGCATGGCTGAGGCTAGCATTTTTCTTTAGAAATCCAAAGCAACCCAATGCAGTCTATCAGTCAGCAGACCAGGATGTGGGAGGTCAGGGAAGCAACATGAAACAATTTTCTTAGACACATCAGAGGGTGTCAGTGTGACTTCCCACATACATTGGCTGTTGAGGTTTTCATTGCAAAGGACTGTGATTACTGGAAAACTCATAGCAGAGTGACTGACTGGTCATGGATGCAGAGGGCAAATGTTTTGGGAACTAAGCTCTGAGAAGGGGCTTGTCCACAGCAGTGATGGAGGGAACTGAACTGAACATCCTAGAGGTTTGCTCAATAGCTCAAAATATTTTACAAGTGTCTTTAGTAAGATCTACATGACCATATGTTTTAGTTAGAGTTTTGTTGCTGTGAACTGACACCATGACCAAGGCAACTCTTATGAAGAACAAAATTTAATTGTGGCTGACTTACAGGTTCAGAGGTTCAGTCCATTACCATCAAGGCAGAAGCATGGCAGCATCAGGCTGGCATGGGGCTGGAGGAGCTGAGAGTCCCACCTCTTGTTCCACAGGCAGCTAGGAGAAGACTGGCTTCAAAGCAGCTAGGAAGAGGGTTTTAAAGCCCATGGTCAGAGTGACACACCTACTCTAACAAGGCCACACCTGCTTCAAAAAGCCCACACCTCCTAATAGTGACACAGCATGGTCCAAGTATATGCAAACCATCACGCCATGTCTTCTTTGTCTCTGGTCCTACACCAGCCCTTTGCTTACCTTTCCTGCCTCTACATTCTCAGTGGCTTTTGGGGGGACCTCCTTCACTTTGCTGTCTGCACTTAATCCTGGTCTCACCATCATTCAGGGAACCCAATGATGACATTTACAATAAAAGGAAAGATTTTCAGTGACACATGCAGCTAAAGCACTGCCACTATCTTAGTTCTGTCCTAAAAACATTTTTAATATTACAGTAAAAGGAAAAATATATACAAAGTCATAAAGGAACAGAAAAGAGGACATGGAGACACAGGTGACACTCACAAATGATGTGAGCAGACCAAAGAGGGTATAGCACAGGCAGTGAGGCCTAAAAGGCTCCCACTAAAATCCCATGACCATCAGTCCCTGTCAGCCTTGTGGTGTTCTTAAATGCTAACTATCATCCAGCAATTGCCTGGCATTTGAGAAAGCTTCTCCCAACCACATTCCAGCCCCAAATGATACCTAAACCAAATGGAGGACCCCTTACAATGGATCTGGGCTATAGGCACATGCAGGGTAAAGAAGATTTTTTTTTTAATTTTTATAAATAATATTTTCAGAGAGCTAAAAGTGAAATTAATTTTCTAAGGCAAAATAAGGAAGTAGATATATAGCAATGAGAGAACAAGAAGAGTCCTTGGAAATATAGCAGTGTGATACTCAGAATAAAATCCCACAAAGGGCTTAGAGAATAGCTAAGGGAAAAAATCTCCTAAAGGGTAACAAAGAGCAAGAGGTAGACAATAGTACACACACACACACACACAGAGAGAGAGAGAGAGAGAGAGAGAGAGAGAGAGAGAGAGAGAGAGAGAGATGGAAATTTTGTTCAACAGTTGTATAGCAAAGACTTTCACTTCAGCATTTTAGAATACCAGGAAAAATGATGCCCTTAAAAGTTCCTAGAGAGAAGGAAACAGTCACAGAAATAAACTAAGTGTCCCTGATGCTGCACTGATAAGTACTAGAAATGAGAAATGCATGAGAAAAGATGTAAGAATTAAAGGGAGGAAAAGGTCCCAGTTTATTTATATATCCAGCTAAACTATCAGTCAAATGGAATAGAATGTAGCAATTTACAGGTATGTACAGTCACAAGCATGGATTTCTAGGCAACTTCTGGAGCACATGTTGCAAGGATATGACTTCCTGAGTGGAGGCAGGAGGCCCTGAAAATTTAACTGAACTGAAGAGAGTAGCAGGAAGTCCAAGTGTGGTGGCACTTACCTTTAATCCCAGTACTCAGGAGGCAGAGTTAGGTGGATCTCTATGAGTCTGAGACCACCTAATCTACATTGTTCAAGAGGTGGGATGTGGGATTTCCTTGAGGGACACATGAAAGGACAGGAGGACAGGAGAAAAATACCTCAAATTTTGAATTTAGACTTTTTCCCAGGCCAATGGTCTATGGTACAATTCTTGTTAATGGTGCTAGTCAAGCAGGCATGAATCAGCCAGCACACAAATGGGACACAGCAGACACTCTCCAGTATGCAGTCTGGGTACTACAGCCAGGAATGGTGAGACATTCAGGAGATACCTGAACTTCTTGGCATCCAGGTCAAATTTTGAGGATCTCAATGTACACAGAAAACTACTCTGAGCATCTAAAGGCAGTGAATGTCATGGAATCATGGCCTGTCTATCACAGAATAGATGAGCTGCTGTTATCAGGAGCTTCTCCAGGAAATATAAAAACCACCACACCTTGGGGTGCACTCAACAAGTGTGAGACCTTGTGGGGGTCTTCCTCCACATAGCAGCCCACATGAAGGTAGTTGCTATATGTTCTTAACCTGTCATTATGCTGGCTCTGGACTTGTGCAGATGAGCCTGCCAATGAGGTCATTGTGCATGTGTGCATGCATATGTGCGCGCGTTCATGCAGTGGAAGGTGCTATGAGGCAGGCTGCCCTTAAGAGCCTGCCCATGGAATGTGGGATGTGGTGTTCTATATTCAAAGCATTCTCATCTCAGAAGCTATAGCTGAGGCCGCCTTCTTACTCACTTTTCTTTTACTGTAGCCTCTGTCATTCAGGCCAAAATCAGGCTCCAAAATCAGTTTATACCCCAAATTGTCTCAGAGCCTGTTAGTGAGCATACTCTGCTCAGGACATCCAAGGTGACCTTAATTTGGCGTGTTATGGTATAACAATACTGAAGAATGTAAAAAACTTTCACTGTTAGACGAGACCTGGAGCTTGAGCGTGGACATGGAGATAACCACCCAATTTTCAGATCTAAGCAGTGGCAAGTGGGTAGACATTTGTAGATTGGCTTTTCATCTGCCCTTCATTCTTCTTAAACATTGTGTATATGCCAGCTAAGCTTGGAATGAAAGCTGCTTGCCTCTAAGGGCCACCACCTTGCAGGGCTCAGATTAGGTTCACTGTACTGCTTCCACTGGAAGTACAGCTCTTGGTACCTTGCACAGTGACTGTTAGATGGCAATAACTCATGGGCATGACTATGATAATGGGAAGAAATGTAAAGCAGTCAGGTCCTCACGCTAGAAGAAACATGGGCAGCTAGAGGTGCCAACAGTGCTAATAATTTTCAGAGAAATGGTTACAATGGCTGCACGAGCTTGTTGTAAATCAAAGGAGGTGGGGATCTAGTGTTTGCTGCCAAGGCCCTCATGCTGTGCATGGGCCAGGTCTCTCCATGAACAGCCAGCCTGCTGGGTGGATGATGTGGAACATGGAAACATCTTCCCTTACTGCCTCTCTCCCCTTAGGATAATAACTATTGGAAGAACAGAGCAGCAGGGCAGTCTTTTGGAGAAAAATGTAGTTTTTCAGAAATCTCAACTTAAAGCAGTTTCTAGCCAAAGGAAACAAACACCAGCCTGTTAGTATTTGACTCTAGAGATAGAGAAACCTCAGCATAGGGTCCATCACTGGCCCACTGAAAGACCAGTGACCAGGCACTTTGAAGAAGATAGTTTCCTCACAGCAAGTGACTGGGTGTTCTCAAGATCTTTCCTTGGTGCCGCCAATGTCAGGGTCTCAGGATGTCTAAATCACCTGTGAGATTTTAAATGTGAACGCAGGTCTGTGGACACATTGGATGCAAAAATGCTAGGACCACTGAGTTTCTGCACATATCAGGATCCTTTTCCTGATTCAATAGAATTGCTTCAATTTCCTTCATCCTGTAGCTGTTTCACTCTGTCCAAATGCAGAGCCAACACAAAGCCGTATGACCTGACTTTAAACCTCCTAGGAAACTTCCAACTGAAGTGCCTGTTAAAAAGCAAGCAGCAAATGCACTACAAACAGAGGAGAAACCAGAGAGAGAAAGGTGGCTATTCCAGCCTGTGAAGCTATGCTGAATCTGTTGCATAACCCAGGGGCCTGGGTCTGTAAAACGGACTGTAAAACTGCAAAACGGCAGACATTAGGCAAGCTAGGTGAGGTTTTAGATATCGAGCTCTGGAAATGTCTAGGCCCACAAGGAGACTCTGCAGGAATCCTGGCAGAACCACCCTGCTCCCCCACAGAAAGCTTGTCTCAGCTGAAATAGCACTTCATTCATGCAGAAGGTGGACTGCTCTCTTGAATCTAAATGGCTACTTTTGCTCTCAGATTTTTTTTTTTTTGTATCTTTACAACAGGCAAAAGAAGGGAGCTCTTTAACTCAGGAAACAGTATTTGTAGTGGACTCTGCATGCCCAGCCCCTCACGATTTAAGTGTGCTCTCCCTCCTCCCCCCCCCCTCCCCTCCAGCTATGTCTAAAACACTGAGCTTGCAGCTGTGCCTGCATTATGGTTGCTTATTATTTCACCCTGTACCCCCATGTCTGTGTGTGTGTGTATGCACGTGCACACACATGCATGTGTGCATGTAATGGACACACATGTTGATGTGTATGTGCATGTATTTGGACAGAAGCTTGTAGAAGCAGAAATCAGTATCCAGTCTCCCACAAGTACTTTCCATTTCTTTTTAAGACAATATCTCCCTGAAACTAGAGCTTGTCATTTGTCTAGATGGTTAGTCACCAAGCCCCAGGGATCCTTTGGTTTCTGCTTCTCAGCACTGAGTTTTCAGGCACACACTGGCACAGGGGTTGAACTCAGGTCCACATGTTAACACAGCAGGATCTTTACAAACTAAGCTATCATCCCAGCCCAGCTTCTTTATCTGTGGGCAGAAATCCACATGTGCAGTGCTCAAGATTATAAAGCTAGAGCTGCTGACCACACTAAAGACTTTCCTTGTGCCCTACTCCTGCAGATGCAAAGGTGCACACACAGCAAGCCACTGAAACTCCAGACTAATGAACTGCCCGTACTTCCTGTTTTATGACAGACATTTTTCGCAACATATTTGCTAAAGGTTAGGAAAAGAAATACCCAGACACAAGAATTCTTGTTCCTAATCCCCTGAAGAATGTTCAGGTGGCAGCTTTCCCGCAATGTTAAGGGGTAGACTAACCAGGCTTCTCCTCGGGACTTTGTGAATCATATTATCTTTGTGGCCAGGAAGGTGTATGTAGATAGGTGAGGGTATTTCGTAGCTACTATATTGTTCAGCATGATTGCTTTCAAAGTTCTAAGTTCTAAAGTGGCAGAGGAAGAACTGAAGAAAAGCCACCTGAGATGGTCCTCTGGAGGCTCAGCCTGAATTTGGCTATAGTTAAAAGGGTAAGGTTAGATTCTGTTCCATATAGAAGAGCCCCCAAGTGGACAGTCTGTGTATGCCTCTTACTTTCTCCCAAGAACCACATGGGAGATTCCTAGTGGCTTTAGGGGTAGGGGGGCAACCCTATGATTTGAACCTCCTAGAAGAAAGATCCTGAGATACAGTGAAAGTGAACAAATTGTCTATCGGGAAGTTGACTGGGCAAGCAAGACCTGAAGGAAGAATCAGGAAGAGGATGCCAGTAGCCACTGAGGGAAGATGGGATCTGAGTACTGAATTCGGAAGAAAGACTAAAGAATCAGCACAAGGAAGGATCTACAGGGGTGGGAACAGGTTCGGAGTGTTTTCAGCAGACAAGTTGTATAGAACAGTGACCTGACCACAACCAAATCCAAATCAGAACAGCCAAGCCAATTCTTCCAGACCTCTAGACACAGAACTGCGGGCCATATGGAAGTAGTCTTGCTTTATGGCCAAAGAGATTGGAGACGACATGTTTCTTAGGAGCTGATGATGGACAACAGCACAAATTTCTCAACTGTGAAGGCTGAGGCCAAGTCTGGGACAGAGAGCAACAGTTCAGGTCAGATATCCGTGAAGTGGCTAGTTCACATACCATCAAGAAGCATTTCCACACCCACAGGATATCTTGAGGCCAGCTTTAGGGTGGGCTTTCTCAATACTCACTTTTGCCACAGGAGTTTCTTGTGTAGAACAGAGTGTAGATAAATCAAGGTTCCTAACTATTCTAGGCACTGTTCATTCCAGCTAACTTCCCTACCCCCATCTTGTCTCTGTTGCCTGGAGGCACTGGTTACATCTGCCACTTGTTCCTCTTCTCCTCCTTCCCCTTCCTCAACAGCGTGATCAGGAGCAGCTGCATTATTTGACCTGGGTCAACCTTTCTTGTGGGGAAAAAACAAAAAAATCAACAACAACAACAACAAAACACTTTCACATAGTCTTGCCTCCACAACCTGCAGATAGGTAGAGTACTCCTACTTCAATACATAGTAATAAACATGTCGTACAGCCTGACAGCTAGGAGAGTGGCATATCTTCCAGGTTTTGCCTCTCAAAAGGACAAAAGAAAGGGCAGTAACCACAGTTATCTACATTCTGAGATGAAGGGACTATTCGCATGGCTCAGAGACCCCAGGAACTCTCTGGCTCTAGAAAAGGCAAATGTTGAGTGCCTTGTTGAAGTACAGCCTTACCTTACCAACTTGATGCTCTGACCATTTCTACTATACTGTCCTCTTCTCACACACCCTGAGTACCTGTTGGAAGAAATAAATGTTCAAGAATTGAAGAAAAAAATAGGGAGCAAGTTCTTCTAAGGCAGGCTATGAGAAGGAAGGAGTAACATTGATTCTCAGACATGGAAACTTTGGGTCTGAGAGTTTTGGCTCCCTACAGGCAGAACCTTCAGAACAGGAGCAAAGCACAAGTGTAAGGATGGGTAGGTCGCTACTCCCTTCTTTTACCCTTGGGAAAAACAAAGATCAGCTACTAAGGGCTAAACTATGCATGGCTTTTGAGGGTGATATTTCAGCCCCTACACACTTGGTCATACATTAATACTTATTGATGGCCCACCAACATCACCACTACCACCTACAGGCATACTCTGGGTTTCCAGTTGACAGAGGACAAGGAAAATACAGACCCTGGTCTATAATAAGTACTCACAAGTTCAACCCTTATGAGATAGAGAAGTGGCACTCAGGAGATTCTCTGGAAATTTCCTGATTAGAAAAATCAGGAAATCAGGTTCACCCTCCTCTCTGGGCTTTCTCTGCCTCCCCTCCTCCATCCTAGCACAGGCTTACCAGGCTGGGATAAGATCAGGCAGTGGCAAGCTCTGCAGCTTGCTGATGTCCCAGGGCTGTTTGGGGTTAATGCCAAGAAGGGCAATTACAGTGAATTATGTTATAGGACATTGGAGTGTTTGGGAGTATTGCTAGATAAAATGAAACCCAGCTAATTATAGCTTAATTAATTAATTACTGCTATCCTTAGAGGCTTCTCATTTTAAATTCCCCCAGCTCTGCGTCACAAAAATCCTTGTCCACCACTAGCTTCCAAGCTCAGTGCCAAGACAAGAAATGAGGGAAGAAATTAAAAAACCTAGCTGTAAAAATAATTTTTAAATTCCAAGTTTTTCTTTCCCAGTCCCAGTTCCCAGAATGATGACTCTGAGACTAATAAATTACTATTAAATGCCTAGATCATAAACTTTGGCTCATTTCCTGACTAGCTCTTAACGTATTTAACCATTCAATCCATTCTATGTCTATCACCTGGTTGGTTACCTCTCCTTCAGTCCTGGCCCACATCTTTCAATTATTCCTTCTAGTCTCCTCTGCATCCCCTCCGTGTCTCTAAGTTCCTCTACCTGCTGGTGTTCATCCACCTCCTCAGGCTGTCTCCCAGTCTTCTCTCTCTCATTTTGTCTGTTGATTCTCCCCTTGTGTCTCCCTTTATTCTCAAGATATTCCCCCAGAACCCTCTCTCTTCTTGCCAGTGTCCCACCTCCTATTTCCTGCCTCAGCTCATTGGCCATCAGCTTTTTTCTCTCTACATCTAGCTTTCAAGATTCAGAAGTCAGTATCCAGAGAAGACATTCAAAGGCAGATGTGAGTTCTTATGAACACATCATAGATTTTCCATCTCACTAAATCAGAATCAGGACATTGTGAAAAATGAAAACTCACAAGTTATCTCCAAGTCTGACCACCTAAGGCTCATGACATGTGTTATTATTTTTAGGTTAAGTGAATAGTATGGTCTCTTGTACCTACATATAATGCAGAAATATAGCAGATTCACCCTGAAAAGTGGAGCCAGTGAGAAACTACAGGTTTTTTTTAGGGATGATTATGAATGTGAGTTAGGCAAATCCGCAGAACAGTGGGCTCTACTTTTACACTGGCCAGAGTGTCCTCTGCTTCATAGGATTAATCTTCCTGGGCATCACTGAGAGCTACAGAGGATCATGTGTCTTGGCAACATTCATTCCACTAGCCCATGAGCCATGTGACTCAGGCATTCCCTCCATAATGCTACAAATTAAACCAACAGCACTCCACTTCCTGAATCAAGGAGTGTGTGTAGTTTAGTAAAGTGTGTCCCAGCCAGCCAGCAAAATCTAAACACAAAGACTCATGTTCCTCAGCAGCTCTAGTTCTCAGGGGGCTTCTAGAACTGACTTAGAGGTCCCTCAGTATTTACATGGGCTTCTGAAATCAACTCTGGGATTTTTCCTAGCCTCAAGACACCCATTATAGAGATAGCTCCGTAGCTACATCTCCAGACAAGAAAGAGGACTATGTTTTACATAGTGATTTCATGTCTTATAACAAAACAAAACCTTTTCCAGAGTTCTTATGGAGATTAATGAGACCTACCTACAATAGCCAACTTCCCTCCCTTGGCTAGTGAATCTAGTCTTAACTTCAGAAAATGACAAGGAAGGGAGGAGCTAGAGAAGACTGCTTCAAAACACTGACTCTGAGTCAATGCCTACTCTCTACATTACTTTTTACCTCATGACCCCAAGAAGTGTAAATCTAACTAACCCCCTGCCTCATTATATAACCAAATACTCAAGCACAAAGATGAAGACCTTATTCAGAATACTTTTACCAGCAAATGAATGTTACCAGTCCTAGCTATGGTAGGGGTGGGGACAGTCAGGAATCAAGGGCACCATAGCACTCCAAAGAGAGGTGTCTCAAGGCTTCTGGGATACACTTAACAATATCACACACTCATTTTCTCTCTTGGAAACAAGAAATAGTTTCCTTCTCCATGCTTTATTGGGTTATAGGAGTTGAAATGCGCTTTAGAAATTGTTTTTCTAATGATAATAATACCATTGTTGAGTAGGAAGAACTACACTAGAGATGAGAGCCACACCCATCTCTGATACATCTATTGTTTCTAAGACCCTGCCTTCACATTAGTGGTCTGTCCTGGATAGTTCAAGACGTGACTTTCTTGAAACATGAGAGAAGGGGGAATTGCCATGTGGGGAGCAGTGACAAACACCAACCAACGCTCCATTTATTTATTTATTTATTCATTCATTCATTTATTCATGTTAGAGGTTCACCTGGAGTTTAATCTTTATGAGAATAAATCCTGTTCCCCTGTGTCCTGGCCTGTATTTGTGGAACCTGTCTGTAATCCAGTAAAGTTAAAGACTGGGAACAAGACCAGCAGAGCTCTCTACTCGCCATTCTTTCTAACTTGTTCACTCTCCTCTTTTTTTCTTCTTCTAACTCTCCAGACAAACAAAGCTGTGGCCAAAGGAGACTTCCATCAGGCCAGCACCAGCTCTCGGAGGGCCCTGTTCCTGGCAGTCCTGTCCATTACTATTGGAACTGGCATCTATGTGGGTGTGGCTGTTGCCCTCATTGCCTACCTCTCCAAAAACAACCACCTGTGAGCTTCCCAAACGCTGACATGAAGGAGGGGGAGTCAAGCCAGCTGTAGGAGGGCAGAGAAGAGACACCTGTGTGTTACTGTACAGTACAAGTGATTGCCAAACAACTCCATGATGCCCTGGAATCTTCTACTCTTGGAGTTCTTTCATTTTTATCCTTCAACTTCATCTTCAGCACTGTGCAGAGCACCAGGCAGCCAGCAATGCCGATTCTTCCACATGGAAGTTCCAAAGATTCCATCCCAATGGCTGACCCTGGATGAATTCTATTGGATGGATGACAACCCAGCTCTGCAGCCTGCCAGTGCCTGGACCAACACCCCATTAGCAATATACAAACAGTTAAAATATGTTTATTTTTTATGGAATATGGTGCAATAGGCAGAATGCAGGAGACATGCCACCACTAGCTTGTGGCCCGCTTAAATCCTTTATGTGTACCCCATCTTTGTGGCTTCCTTGTCAGAAACAAGTGGGGCTGAGAACGGAAAGAAAGCACCTGCTGGGAGATCTTCTGTCTCTGTCCACAGATGGATCCTGCCTGAGAATGCAGAATTAGAGGAGCATAATGCCTGACCTGGCCCTGCTCAGTCCCAGCACGCTGCCCCAGCTTGGAGCATCAGGCTTCTTGCAGATACCCAGCAATACACATTTCTGGGGCCTCACTAATCTTAAAGGAGAAGAAGCCACAGCTCCTCGTAAAAACAAACCCAGTATTTTCCCCCAGGAGTCTAGGGGAAAGGAGCTGTGAAGACACACCAGGTGTTCAACTCCTGGACACTCATCCTGGCCATGAACACCACTGATGTTGGAGATCCTGGAAATGAGATGGGCCTTACTCTGTCCACTAAATGAATGGCTATTTTCTTGTCATTTTTAAAGTGCAACTCTTGCTTCATGCTGCTTCAGTTGCCAGATGAATGCTGAGAAATAAGTAATCACAGATGTTTTAATACCATGTCATTGCTGTTTTACGAGTGTTCATTATTTAACAAAAATTATCTTTTAGCTTGTTTGCTTACGACTTTTCTTTCTGATGAATGGTGATGTTTGGGCTCTGTTTTCATGATTTACTTCATGCTTTCCTGGTGGAAGAGCCAGCCAGCATGCAGAAACTGTGGTTGGGTGGCCTTGCAGGGCAAGAATCATGAATCATACAACCCTGGCTACATAAATGTCCACCTTGAGCACTACCAAAGGATACAGAGATCCTCTGTCTGGAGTTCTCCTTGTAGTACTTAAAATATTCCCAGTCCCTAGAATCCTGGCATTACAGATGCAGAAATCCTGAATAACTAGTCAAAATTCAGCCTGGTGATATCAGTCCTTAGTACAGATGAGAGCCTTTGTAGAATAATATCAAGTTTAGTCTCCCCCTCTTGCCACTGCCCACCTTGACCTTGAACTCTTAATGTATTCAAAACCACTAGCACTGTTTTCCTGAGTTGAATATAGATTCATCTCAAAAAAATCATTAGGGCTTGGCTGTGGGGTCTTTAATCCCAGTACTTGAGAGGCAGAGGCTGGCAGATCTCTCTGAGGTTGAGGTTAACCTAGCCTATAAAGCAAGTTCTAGGGCAGTGAGTGTTTCATGAAGAAATCCTGTTTCAAACAACAACAACAACAAAACTAAAATCAAAACAAATAAATGAACAAAAAGGGATAATTTCAATCTCTAAACCCATAGTTCTAGAAAGTGTATACAGATGATGTTCAAACATACACTCCCAAATGAAAGTTGAGAGAGCTGGCCATACAGAAAGTACGATTGGGGGTCAACCTAAACTGGATTCAAATTCAGTCATGCTCTTTTTTCTCATTGTGTGGTCTTTCTTGAACAAATGTGTGCAACTATCTAAATTGTGTCTCTGGGATAGGATAGTTGAAAAGGTTTGCTTCATACAATTGCTGGAGAGCTCTTGCAAACAAGGGGAACAGTAATGGGTGTAAGTAGGTACAGGAGATGGATGTCTCTGATTATTGTCAGGATTGTTCATAGGCCATTTCATAGTTTGTTTTTATCATTTTAACTTTCAGTGCAACCTCTCAGGAAGTATGCATCATGAACCATTGTATAAAATGGGGAGGGGTGCTTGTCTTGAACTGATCTATTTTAAACTCCAGGTATTACCCAAACTTCCATTTGGTAGATTTGGTAAATACATAATTTCAGTCTGTTAAGTCAAGTTAGTCCACACATGCTAGCCCACCTACCCACCGTGTCCCAGATTTGCCTTTCCAGATAGAAGATTCTCAGTGTACAAGGCTGCTGTTCTTGCTATTGATTCTCAAAAGCTACTAGGTAATTTTCCAGGGCCAGGAGACCAAGGTTATTTCAGGCATCCTACAGGTCATGATCAAATGTGTATATGCGGAGTTAAATTGGAGCTAATGGATTGGAGCTGTGTAGCACATCTAGTGGGTAGAGCAGTGCAGCAAAAGCATGGCACTTATGTCTGTATGGGGAGTATGTGATTGTCATCCTCAGTGGCCCTGTTACGTTCATATCTGCTGCAAAAAGCCGAGCAATCTTCCTGCAGCCTGCCCTACATGGGCAGCCCATTCCCTGGGCACACGGATATATATTAGCATCTTAGGGGGCACATGATAAAGAAGGATGGAAACTGAAGTTCAGAGAAATGAGCACACTAAACATTGCATATGTTGCCAGATGTTATGGGAGGGCAGAGACATACTTGAAATGTCCCAGCCTGGTTTACCATCAGTTACAGAGTGCTACTTCTGGAATTCACACCCTTGACCCTGCCAAGGGAAAGTAGCTTTTTCACACAAGCCCATTCAAATATTATGATAAGTCATTCTCACAGCCATATTGTTAAGAAGCAGAGACCCAGAACACATAGTCCTTCCCCTAGAGTCCCATGAAGACAAGCAGAGGCCCTAGCTTACTCATGTTTTGTACATGAGTTTTGTACATGTTTTGCACCTTAGCTGCAACCTGTGGCAAGAGAAATGGCCCAGATCACATAGCCAGTAAGACAGGATGCTCAGAGACATGGAAGATGTTTGAGTTTCTATATTTCCAGCTGACTTTACCAGAAATGTAGGAAGCAGGATGGAGAGACCTGAAATGACTTCAATTCTTAGGAAGTTTCCCCTCCTATGGCTGGTTTTCACTATCCTTTATGATGGCTGTGGCACATCTTCAACTCTCTTCTTTTCATATCACTGCTCCATTCATAGAAAAGACTCTTTCACCTCCCTCATTTCTTTTGTATGTCTTGCTTGAGAAGACTGGCTTTACTACAAGTCCCCACTTCACGAGGTATCCTCAGCTTACAAGGCCTCCCACTTCATGAAGTATCCTTCTATCATCAGATGTCCATACCACACTAAGCTCTCCCAAAATATCATATGTCCTACTTCACTGGAATCCCCACTTCATCAGATAGTCAACAGCATATCTAGAATTCCTCCTATATTAACTCTCTGTAATTCACAATATGCCCCTGTTCTGTGGGTATCTCCATCTTACTGGACATCCCTCCAAGTGCCGGTCTTCAATCTAAGCAGGAATTGCATAACCAGCTGCACCCATTTAACCAGGTATCCTAGTTTTCCTCATGAAACTACAATGAGAAGTTACTGAGACTTGGGTGGCTGCCCAATTCTTACAAACAGGCCACATGGCTAAGTAGGTTCACATGAACAGGAGCTCTTCTATGCTGAGTGGGACATCCCTCAAGCCTAGCCAGATATCTGCTGTCTAAAAGCACTAGAGGTCATCTGCAATGCAGAATGGACTCTGGATATAAAGGGTATCAGCGGGCAACCCTCATTTGCCAGTAACTCCTGAAATATAAGTGGTAAATTGTCACCATAGCTCTGGCCATTGGCAAAATCTGGCCTGAGTTTCAGGGCTAGCTTCACCTTCAAAGATTTTCATAGTCTTTTTGAGACTATAGTTGTCTGGTTAAAATTCCAGTTCCATATAAGGGCAAATTTGTGTTTCTACTTGCACTTTATTGCCATGCATATTGACATATCGACACAAATATTAATTTTGACATACTGACTTTGAGCCTGGGTTCAAACAAGCTATAACAGAAGAGAGTGGACCTGTCTCTTAAAAAGAAGCCAGGCTGTGCATCTGCTCTGCTTTCTTATATTGGGACTATCAGATGCACCAGAAGAAATGATCGTGGCTGTGATGTTACCAGCTAGCCTCCCATCCCAAGTCATCAGGATAATCTCAGCTAACCAAGGGGCAGAGAACCAGAGATCTTTGTGATCTGGAGTTTATCTTCTCAGATCTGCAAGGTAACAATGAATATTAAACCCATAGACACAAAAGGCCTGTAGATTACTGGCATCCCTCCAAACAAGCTTGTAAATGTAGTAATGAATACATCAGCCTGCTGAGCACCCCAGGAAAATGTCAAAGCTCCATGTGGAGAAAAACAGCAGAGATGAAAACTGCTGTAGGCAGGGCCTGGGATCCCAGAGCATTGTTTGTACCAGCAGCGATGAAGAGTGGGGCAAGGCAGCCATGGCCTTGGCCACTCCTGAACATTGGAGACTGAGTACTGCTGCCCACATACCAGGGACAGGATACTGGGCAAGGAGCTTCACATGGCTCTATGTGGTAGAGTGATGTAAGGTAAGGGAAACCTTTAGGGTAATTGGAGAAGATTAGGCAAATCTAAAGCTTCCTGGTAGAGGCTTTAGGCTGGAGGCATTTCTAGGGGGTGATGCTTGCCTGGGCTTCTAAAGCCTAACAGTGGGAAGAGGAGCAACTCAGGGTCATAGGATGAACCTGCATCTTCTTGAAGCCTCTATTCCAGGAGGAAGGCCAAGAGCTAACTACTCAGAGTTTTATCCCTGGTACTGTAACTGTTATTGCTTGTTTTTTCTCTGTTTTTAAGTAACAATGTGTATGGCAGATTTTATAAAGTAAGCTTTGGGAAGCCAGACCACAGTGCGGTGAAGGCAGGCAGTCCCTGTCACTGGTATCATGTGCCATCTCCTCTTCTCTCCACTGATATCATCTATGAGTCTGCTGTCAACATTGTGTGAGGGCTCTACTTCTGGCAGAATAGTGCCATATTAAGGCAGTGTGGCCAGCAATTGGAAGCCTCAGGGTCTGGAGTGATTCACCATAACTGTACTTGTTGGAGACTCTGAAAGATGAGAATTACTGGGAATTACTAACCACTGAGTTAGCATCTGACTGAATCAGTCAGTTAACTACTCACTGAAAGAGTTTGCTTGTCTACTACCAGACCTTCACTGTCATGGCACTAAAGCCACTTATAAAGAGTCACAAGGACAGTATTGTCCTGACTCTCACCACGCTCATTGGCATTAACTCTTTGCATCTCCATTGCCTGATACACATCTGCCTTCACTAGCTGGGCACATTCACCACAACTGAAAGATACAGTCTGCAAGGCTTCGAAACTTACTTGGGAGCCAATACCTTTAGTTCTCTGCCTGCCTCCTTGTCAGGATTAGCAGTGGCTGGCTGAGCCATTGGGCCACAGCTTTTCCAAGGTCAGTGCAACTATTTAGGCTATACGATGACAGTCTTTTCAGCTGTGCACTACAACCAGTCTCTTCTCTTACAAGCAAGCCCTTTGCAGTGAGAGCTCAGGTCCGCCTCTACTCTGGCTGTAGAGAACACACAATCGTACATTAGGAAGCAAGGCAGTAAACACACAGTGCTTTGGGCTGCCCTGGTGTGACTGTCAGAGCATGGCTCCTGTGCCCACCAACCCTACGTGCTCTGCCTTTCAGTCAAGTTAGTTCATTTGGGAATACTCTGAACCTAGGTAGATAAAGAGGACAGCAACATAATACCTAAACATTTCTGTGTAAAGAGCAGAAGTGCCACACAGTCAGCATCAGCATGCAGTTCTGACTTCGCACTGCTTTGCTTGTAGCACTTATGACTCCTGGCTCTAACTCATGACTCCAATTAAGAAGCAGCAGCAACTTTTGTCTGTTTCGACCACATAACCAATCCATCTTTAGGTTCAAATTATTCTATTCAGCAAATCAAGATGCTTAGGTGGGCCAAGATGCTTAGCGTTCCTCTAAGTCACATGAACTAACATCTTTGTCACTTGATATGATTTGCACATTGGTTAAGTGATTACAGTTTCCTGATTGAACTGGGCTGGTGAGATGTTCCTGATGAGCAGGCGGGACCTGTTAAGGTTGGCTCTGCACTTACTGAGGGCAGAATTAGCCAACCATTCATAAGAAGCTCTGCAATTTCCTGTTAGTATGAGGCAATGTTTCTATTGGTTTTCTCAAGAGAACTTTGGGAAATTAGCAACTGACCATGGACAATTTTAATTCAGAAAAAAAGATCAGGTTCACTTCAGCTATATTTGCTTAGTTGGTGATGAAGTGGGAGAGGATAATGTGGAACTCTAAGGAATGAAGCTCTCCTCGTTTTTATTTTAAACAACAACAACAACAAAACCCCTCCAGCTTCTTTTGACATCTCAAATCAGATCTTCACAGGACGTCTTATAGATTTCCTAGCAACAGATCTTTTAAAATAACATGTGTCTTGTATTTGAAGAACACGTTTTGAAACCATTGTGTTCCTCATTTGTAATAGTCTTGCTACATTCACCACTATCCTCTGTTTAGATGAAGAAACTGCTCAGTAAAGCTTTCTCCATGGCATTTTCTGGGGAAAGGACAGGATCTAGACCCAAGTCAGTCTTGGAACACTGAGGCCAGTGCCCTTCTAGCAATAGTCAGAGGTAGCATTCAGTGTCTCCGACTGAGCTGTAACTGATATTTGGGTAGCAAGGACAAGTGGTAGTAGCTACCTCACCACAGAACATCTATTTGAGGGACTTGTGGCAGAAGAAAAGCTAGAGGTACAGACCTCCTTCACTTCCCCTGCTCTGTGGCTTCCCCTAGAGCAGGTGTCTACCCCAAACAAAGAAGGGTTCATTCTCTGGACCTCCTCTTCAGACTTCATCTGAACTGGACTCTCTAAATCAATCTCTCAGGGAGGGAGAGACTAATGTGGTTAAAAGAAAAAGCATGCCGGGCATGGGGGCGCATGCCTTTAATCCCAGCACTTGGGAGGCAGAGGCAGGTGGATTTCTGAGTTCGAGGCCAGCCTGGTCTACAGAGTGAGTTCCAGGACAGCCAGGGCTATACAGAGAAACCCTGTCTCAAAAAAACCAAAACAAAACAAAGCAAAACAAAACAAAACAAAACAAAACAAAACACACACAAAAAAAAGGAAGAAAGAAAAAGCATAAGACCAGAAGGGCATGAAGTCAAAAGGCATACACAGAAGTGTGACGGAGAATGCAATAAACAAATCAGGGGCGACTTTACATCACACTATATGGATATTTGCCAGTGTTTGGAGACGCTTTCATAACTGTTTGTCTTAACAGGCAAGGAGGCTGTAAATGAAAAACCATGTGTGAATAGTGACTCCAATTTAAGCACCACTCAAGAAAGGATCAGCCACACAGAAGGAGGGTCGCCTGGCTAGGTGAGCCTGAGATCCACTCAGACTCATGAAAGGCTTCATTGTTATGTTTTATCACATCTTAGTATGAGGACATAAGTGGAAGGGTAGAACTGCAGGAGTATAGGAGACCAGATGACAATGTAGCCCGGCACAGCTCTACCTGCTTTTACTTGTACAAATCTTGATTCTAATACAAGAGGATCAATAAAATAATGGTAGCCATCACACTGGATTCAGAAAGGTTCTACATCACCCTAGAAGGGCTGCAACCTCATTCACAGAGAGAAAAACTAGCGTCCTCTGTGAAGCAAGTTTCCCAAAATAGCCAAGGTCATAGAAAGAGACTTGGGCTTCCATATCATGTGTAGCTGGACTTCCATGTGTACTTCTCTGTTAAAAAAAAATGATCCAGAATACAGAATATAGTCACAAACAGTGAGACACATTCATTGCTGTCTCAGGCCCTTTACAGAACGCTCTCCCAGACACTGTCACACATGTTTTTGTCCTAGTTCCCTGCCCTAATAGGGACCCCAGACATGTTACATTATGGCTATTCTAACACCCTGATATTAATTTGGTCATCTACTTAAGAAACCTATTTCCAATTATGAATATATTTTGAGGTGTAGTATAAGAGGTTTCAACCTAAGAGTTTTAGGGGGTCCATAATCTGTACATAATACTGCTCATGTACCTTTCATCCTGTGACGCACAATTTTTCCTCAGTCCTCAATCATGACAGCCTCAGCCCTGTCATCCCTGTAATGGCAGGGAATCCAGCCTGCACTTGTTGAAGATACAGGTTTGGTTGTTCCAACTGAATTAAGGTACATAAAGCATACTATACATTGGACAACAGGCCAGACTGGATATGTGGCATAGTCATGAAATTTGTAATGTTGGATGTTACAAGCATTTCTCACTCAGTTTGCTTTTCATCCCAGCTATACCAGATCCCTGAAAGACAAAAGAAATAGCAGTGAAGCCCAGAAAATCATCAAGGCTAATTTTAGGGATATTCATGTGCACAGGTGAGTCCTCCATAGGAATTGACGTACAAAAGTTTTAAGGGACAGGGTTAGTGAAATACACCAAAAAAACAGAATTCAGCCACACGGAAGCTGTATGTCTGTATATAAGGGATGGATCAGGTGGGAACAGAGAGAAGAATGAGAAAGGGTGGTGTTGCCTGACTGAGGTATTCCCAAGGAATTCCCACAAATCTTGGACAAGCAAAAGTTTCAGGACAATGAGACCCTGCCTCCTGTTACTTGAACCATATGAGTATGCACCATTAATGCATACATGGCTCTAAACACCACACACTGAAGCTCCATTTATACTGACTGTCCAACTGTGAGTGGAGTGACCTACAGGCACCCTTTGCTATGGCTATGTCTATAGAAAGCAAGTGGTGCGAGTGGGGAAAAGGAATTATCTTGAGCCCAGAGTGCATCTTCTCTATCATTAGCTTACATTACTTAAAGACTCCTGGTCCTAATCTCTCTCTCTCTCTCTCTCTCTCTCTCTCTCTCTCTCTCTCTCTCTCTCTCTCTCTGTATGTATGTACATACATATGTATGTATGTATTGAAACCAGCCTACCCTAAACCAATGGTTAAGGGATACAGAAATAAGGGTTCAGGCTTTAGCAAGGTAAAGTTCCAAGAATTTATGGATGGCCAGAACACACCCTCATGTGACATACCCATAACAAAGCAAGCAGAACACATAGCAATTATAACATCTCACTGTGATTCCCTCAGCTCCCTTCTTAGGGATGGGGACCCAGCCTCTACCACGACTTCTGTGGGCCTGTTTCTCTTACTTCCACTTCTACTTGACATGTAGCCATTCTCCAATGTTATCCATCTGATCTGACCATACTCCCTCAGGATGCAAAGTATTCATGTAAAGCCATCTGCAAAGTGCCACTTTTTGGAGGCTACAATCACAGGTTTGGCACATTGGCACAGCAGTTCAAACTCGTTGGATGAAGACACGTTTGAAGGCTTGCCAAATTTATTCAGAACCAAAGCACAGAAAGCAAGTGAC
The DNA here is from genome assembly GCF_978045245.1 of Mus caroli. Lineage (NCBI taxonomy): Eukaryota > Metazoa > Chordata > Mammalia > Rodentia > Muridae > Mus > Mus caroli. The sequence goes on along the minus strand of NW_028227257.1, from coordinate 29,865,693 downwards.
TCCCCCCTTGAAAAGAAACTTGGCACGGGTTTGTTTGCAGAGGTCCCCATTATCAGGATGCAAAGAATGGTATAATATGTGGCCTGGACTTTTGCAGCTAAGATTAGAGCAGCAGTCAGGAAGTTTACATTCCTTTACATACCAAGATTACCTGTACACTTTCAAACTGTATCCATGTATACTTGCAGAACACATCTTAAATAGACCCCCTCTGGCCCCAACTCTGTTGTTCTAGCAGCACTCCTGAATTATGATAGTATGGCTAGGAAAACAGCCGTCATGTCTAAGTTATGTACAAAAGGCATGCATAACATTTTTCAGTTTGAAAGTTAAAACAGAAAATGACTTGTTGGAATATGAATCAAATGAAGCCATGGCTCCTGGAGATTGGCCCAGGAACAGGCAAAATGGCAGCACAGGTTTAGATACAAGCCAATCAGGCACCTGAAGCCCAGACACACTTGTGGTACCGGTAGCCAGTACACAGAGAAGCCATCACTGATCCTAGCCTCTGCCCTGCTCCCACAGGCTTAGCACAGGATAACAGTAGTCAGTGTACTGTATGCAGGAGTTCCTCACACCTAAGAACATGGTACACTGCTGGCCACACTGTCGCAGGTGCACAGCAGTTCACCTTTGCTGGCTCAGCCTATATTGCTCATTATTATTGTCATCTTCTGAAAACAGTATATCAGATCTTTCAGTTGTCCCTTGCTGCTGTCCCTTGTCAATCTTCAGTGATACTAGTGACCTCTTTGATTTTTGCCTGGAGTGCAGTAGAGAAGCCATCATCAGACAGGGGATAAAGCAGCCCTTACCTCCTTGTCTCCCATCAATGGCAGGGAAACTGTAAAGCCACAGTACTCAAGTTTTTTTTTTCCTTTCCTTTTTTTCTTTCCTGTCAGTTTGCTTGAAATGCATTGATTTCCCCAGGGTTGACTGGGTTTGCAGCCTGTGGGTAATGCTCATTGGCTGAGGCCTTCATTTTCACGGTGTCTTGCCTGCCAGTCCTACCTCGGGAGCTCTCTGTTTTTCTGCATCACAGAGTGCTGGTCAATGGAATGCCTTTACAATGAGATCTGCACAAGTGTCTAGAATGATGTGCAGGAAAGACCTTCACTCAATGTGTGCTGAATTTGATTAATTTGAACTTGTGATTCTATACACAGTCCAGGTTCTCTCAGTGGCCAGAGAGCAATATTTTGTCTGTCCAAACTTCAATGAGAACATCCAGAGAAACAGGAATGAAGGCTGCCTGGTAATGAAGAGCTGAGTAAAATGGCATTCATTATTAATTCTGGGGATTGTTGTCTCAGAGACCCTATCCATTATTCTTATAATAGCAGGGTGATTTTATAGCCTCTCTATCTGGGGTCACCTTAGAGTCCTACAATCAGTCTTTGTTTCTTGGGACAATCACTAATGAAAAGAATTTATTCTAAATTCCAAGTCTGCTAGAAATTTCATTTTAGGCCATATGAGGCAACAGCTTCACCAATCTAAAGGGCTCATGGACAAAAGACAGCCAGTTCTGAAAATGGTTGTATCACACATAAAAACATGGAGAATCAAAGACCAATTACAGAGGTGAATGCCTCCCTACTCCAGTATGCACATATTATTATAAATACTGGGATTATGAACACAGTATAATCATAATGCAGTCAGATCTTTTTTTTTTTTTACCAGGATGTGTGGGCTCCCACTGGGCCTCTTCTCTTCCCATCCTTGGACTTCCAGACTCCTCAGTGTTCCACACCCTTCTTTGCCTCATTCCTACATTGCACAGGTACCTTATATGCAGGAACATGCCCATAAATATATGTCATTTTAGACATTTCATGAAGGTTCCAAGATCCAAACCAGAAACCCCTTCTCTTCCCTCTTTGCTCTGGCCCAAATGGGTCTGCATGTACTCATACCATATATATTGCTTATCAAAGTTGGACTATTAATCTTGCCTTGGGGACAATAAAGTGCTTTAAGAAAAACAAACAAACAAACAAACAGTGGACATCAGCTATGCAAGGTTCAGAGCTGCAACAGTGAGTAAAACCCACATGGCACAGGTAGCCTATGCTATGATCCATGTAAACCTGGTTCAAAGCAAGAAACAGCAAGTATGAAGTATGTGCAGGTGAAAAAGTTGTAACATGAGACCAAAGAGGACCAACACACTTCAAGGAGGTGGTAGTTCTGTCCGAGAGGAGGCATGAGGTTGGCAGGCAATAGAAGCATGACTGGAATGCTGTCAAGATTCAGCTCTTGGGATGAGTGCAGTTCACACTACTTCTAATCATTTTAAAGTGTGTGCATTCAACATACACAATGTCGTTTGCATGTGTGTATGTGGGTTGTGCTTGTGCATGTGTATGTTCATATTTGTACATGTGTGCACATTGTATGTGTACCCTATTTGTACCCGTGTGTGTGTATGTGTGTGTGTGTGTGTGTGTGTGTGTGTGTGTGTGTGTGTGTAGACTAGTGCTTGAACTCACATTCTCCTCAGTTGTTCTCTGATTACTTACTGAAGCAGGGTTTTTCTGCTGAACTCAGAGCTCAAAGATTCTTCTAGTTGACCTACCCAGCTTGCTTCAGGAATCCCCTGCCTTCACCTCTTAAATGCTGGGATTCTATCAGGGAGACTATGCCTATCTAGCTTGAATGTGGGTGCTAAGGATTCAAACTCTGATCTTCATACTAATGCATTAAGCACTTTATCTAGTAAACCATATATCCAGCTTAATACACATTTCATACATGCATGTGCATGTACACACAGGCAAAGGCACAGTGCACATCATATGAGTGAGGTTCACTCTGTGTGGTATGTGTGTGTGTGGATGTGTGTGTGTGTGTGTGTGTGTGTGTGTGTGGATGTGTGTGTTTGTGTGTATGGCATAGGTGTTCATAGTCTTTTCATTTAGTATGAGCTAGGAACTCTTATATATCTGTTCTCAAGTCCCAGCAATCTCCATGTTTTTTTTTTCTTTTCTTTTCATTGTAATGCAGCAGCTTGAGACACAGGATTTAAGGTCAGCAGACATGAATGGCAAAGTCCCATTCACCAACATAATCAAACATCTCTGAGCCTCACTTTCTTCATCTTCAAAGTAGGAGAGGCAAACACCTGGTACAGTAGCACTGTAAAATGACAGGACAGACAGGCATAATATAGGGGCTCCTAAGGAACAGCAGTGACAGTCATAGTGTAAGTGTGATTCTCATTTCCAGCCCTATACCATGGCTGCCCACAAGACTGCAACTCCCTCTGTACTTGACTTACTTTGGGGAAAAGATGTGTAAGGCATATGTACTTAGATCTGATTAAATCTGACCCCGTTAATAATGCCCTTATGAAATATGCATGTGGGAAAGCTATTTTTACATTCCACAAGGAAACTGAGGCACTCGAGTTCGGGTGTGGATTCTACACCACAAAACTGCTTCTCTTCTCACAAAGGAGCAATACAGACCCCCAAAGGCTGCTGCCCACATATGCAAATATCAGCACAGCTACAAAAGGGAAAGATCCAGTTCAAATGTTCAGCCAAGGGCATCCAGCCCCTGCTGCTCATCAGTCCCCAGAGCTGCTGTCAGCCTTTTAGAGATTCTGGCGGCTGCTACCAGGGAACTGGAGAAACTGCTGTACTGAGAAAAATGTGCGCTTGAAAGCAGAAACCTCTTCTTGGAAGAATTTTGGTTCACAACACAGCTGTGCCGACCTTCCTTTCATCTCCAGAAAGTCACATAGGTGCATGGTACTTCCCTGAGGTTCCTGCTGCAGAGTAGGACTCCACGTCTACAATGGCTGTGGTTGCAGTAGTAGTTCCCATTACCTACTCTAGTGAGCTGGAAAAATATTGATGACATGAGAAAACCAAGCAGGGTTGGGAAGGTCAATTCTTGTGTTAGAGACATGTTAGGAGAGGGAGGAAAGAAAAGGAAAGTGAAGCCCTGGGTAGCTGCCCCTGCAGATCCCTTTATGGATTTGGTTCCAGTGGTTTGCTTGAGAGACAATCCCAGGAAGCACAGGGGAAGTGATGTGAGGCCCAAAAAGGGCTGAAGCTAGGAGAGGCTGCCTGTAAAATCAGGCAATGGCCATGAATAGATGAGGTTTACCTCACCAGGGACCCTGAGGGCCTATAGTCCACACCCCCAAGACCCACTGTAGGAAGGTGGGGCAGTTGTCCACCACTATTGGCTAGAGCAGCTCCCTGGGTCTTGCTGGCTTAACTGTGTGTCTGGCTGTCCTTCATCATTTGCAGAGACAGGATAGGAAGGGGTAGAAATGAGGGACTCATCAGCCTTTTCAGAATAAGAGCCCAAGGAGTACAGCAGGATTGGCTTCTTTTTCTCAGAGAAGCCTGGACAGGAAACAAACATTGTTTAACATATTGCTTCATTTTTCTAGTTTAATCTCACTAACACCCATTTGAAAGAGTGAGCAGAAGATGGCATCTCTTTTCCCTGCCCCCACCCCTTACCATCACATTTGGAGGGCCGGGAGACATCACAGATAGGCAGAGGCCAGACTGATGAGACCTGAAGGTGTCACGGATGCTGAACACAGACCAAACCTCAGAACCATTTTTTGGAATCCGTTGCCACTTCTTGGTGCCATGACAGCAACCAGCTTCCAGTCTCTGGGAACAGAGGCTGCCAAGCTGACTCCTTTCTGTGGAGCTTTTAAAGAACACATTTTTAAAACTTCCTACCAATCTTTCTCTTTTACTGTGAGCCCAAGACTGTACAATTGCAGGAGTTTAAACAATATGCACTGATAAGTAAAAACCACCATAGGCAAAGACAGTTCATCAACATAACCCACATACTTGAAGGTGTGAAGGAAGCCCTGGGAGAGTGAAGTCCTAAGTGAATGTACATTGTTTTTTTTTTTTTTTTTTTTTTCAAATTCCCCAAAGAAATTTATTGTAACATAATTTCTTTAAATTTCTATATTTTTTTCACACAGTGTTGGCAGTTTAATGTTTTTCATATTCATATACAGTTGATTCAGCGTACATGTTTAAAAATATGTTTTTTTTAATTTTTAATATTTTTATTACATATTTTCCTCAATTACATTTCCAATGCTATCCCAAAGTCCCCCATAGCGCACCCCACCTCCCTACCCACCCATTCCCATTCTTTTGGCCCTGGCATTCCCCTATATTGGGGCATATAAAGTTTGCAAGTCCAATGGGCCTCTCTTTCCATTGATGGCCGACTAGGTCATCTTTCGATACATATGCAGCTAGAGACAAGAGCTCCGGGGTTCTGGTTAGTACATCATGTTGTTCCAACAATAGGGTTGCAGATCCCTTTAGCTCCTTGGGTACTTTCTCTAGCTTCTCCATTGGGAGCCCTGTGATACATCCAATAGCTGACTGTGAACATCCACTCCTGTGTTTGCTAGGCCCCGGCATTGTCTCACAAGAGACAGCTATATTTGGGTCCTTTCAGCAAAATCTTGCTAGTGTATGCAATGGTGTCAGCGTTTAGAAGCTGATTATGGGATGGATCCCTGGATACGGCAGTCTTTAAATGGTCCATCCTTTCATCACAGCTATGAACTTTGTCTCTGTAACTCCTTCCCTAGGTGTTTTGTTCCCAATTCTAAGAAGGTGCACAGTGTCCACACTTTGGTCTTCATTGTTCTTGAGTTTCATGCGTTTAGCAAATTGTATCTTATATCTTGGGTATCCTAAGTTTTGGGCTAATATCCACTTATCAGTGAATACATATTGTGTGAGTTCTTTTGTGATTGTGTTACTTCACTCAAGATGATGCCCTCCAGGTCCATCCATTTGGCTAGGAATTTCATAAATTCATTCTTTTTAATAGCTGAGTAGTACTCCATTGTGTAAATGTACCATAATTTCTGTATCCATTCCTCTGTTGAGGGACATCTGGGTTCTTTCCAGCTTCTGGCTATTATAAATAGGGCTGCTATGAACATAGTGGAGCATGTGTCCTTTTTACCGGTTGGGACATCTTCTGGATATATGCCCAGGAGAGGTATTGCTGGATCCTCCGGTAGTACTATGTCCAATTTTCTGAGGAACCGCCAGACTGATTTCCAGAGTGGTTGTACAAGCTTGCAATCCCACCAACAATGGAGGAGTGTTCCTCTTTCTCCACATCCTCGCCAGCATCTGCTGTCACCTGAATTTTTGATCTTAGCCATTCTGACTGGTGTGAGGTGGAATCTCAGGGTTGTTTTGATTTGCATTTCCCTGATGATTAAGGATGTTGAACATTTTTTCAGGTGCTTCTCTGCCATTCGGTATTCCTCAGGTGAGAATTCTTTGTTCAGTTCTGAGCCCCATTTTTTAATGGGGTTATTTGACTTTCTGGAGTCCACCTTCTTGAGTTCTTTATATATATTGGATATTAGTCCCTTATCTGATTTAGGATAGGTGAAGATCCTTTCCCAATCTGTTGGTGGTTTTTTTGTCTTAATGATGGTGTCTTTAGCCTTGCAGAAGCTTTGTAGTTTCATGAGGTCCCACTTGTCAATTCTCAATCTTACAGCACAAGCCATTACTGTTCTATTCAGGAATTTTTCCCCTGTGCCCATATCTTCAAGGCTTTTCCCCACTTTCTCCTCTATAAGTTTCAGTGTCTCTGGTTTTATGTGAAGTTCCTTGATCCACTTAGACTTGACCTTAGTACAAGGAGATAGGAATGGATTGATTCGCATTCTTCTACATGTTTACAACCAGTTGTGCCAGCACCATTTGTTGAAAATGCTGTCTTTCTTCCACTGGATGTTTTTAGCTCCCTGGTCGAAGATCAAGTGACCATAGGTGTGTGGGTTCATTTCTGGGTCTTCAATTCTATTCCATTGGTCTATTTGTCTGTCACTATACCAGTACCATGCAGTTTTTATCACAATTGCTCTGTGGTAGAGCTTTAGGTCCGGCATGGTGATTCCACCAGAGGTTCTTTTATCCTTGAGAAGAGTTTTTGCTATCCTAGGTTTTTTGTTATTCCAGATGAATTTGCAGATTGCACTTTCTAATTCGTTGAAGAATTGATTTGGAATTTTGATGGGGATTGCATTGAATCTGTAGATTGCTTTTGGCAAGATAGCCATTTTTACAATGTTGATCCTGCCAATCCATGAGCATGGGAGATCTTTCCATCTTCTGAGATCTTCTATAATTTCTTTCTTCAGAGACTTGAAGTTTTTATTATACAGATCTTTCACTTCCTTAGTTAGAGTCACGCCAAGATATGTAATATTATTTGTGACTATTGAGAAGGGTGTTGTTTCCCTAATTTCTTTCTCAGCCTGTTTATTCTTTGTGTAGAGAAAGGCCATTGATTTGTTTGAGTTAATTTTATATCCAGCTACTTCACCGAAGCTGTTTATCAGACTTAGGAGTTCTCTGGTGGAATTTTTAGGGTCACTTATATATACTATCATATCATCTGCAAAGAGTGATATTTTGACTTCATCTTTTCCAATTTGTATCCCTTTGATCTCCTTTTGTAGTCGAATTGCTCTGGCTAGGACTTCAAGTACAATGTTGAATAGGTATGGAGAAAGTGGACAGCCTTGTCTAGTCCCTGATTTTAGAGGGATTGCTTCAAGCTTCTCACCATTTACTTTGATGTTGGCTACTGGTTTGCTGTAGATTGCTTTTATCATGTTTAGGTATGGGCCTTGAATTCCTGATCTTTCCAAGACTTTTACCATGAATGGGTGTTGGATCTTGTCAAATGCTTTTTCCGCATCTAACGAGATGACCATGTGGTTTTTGTCTTTGAGTTTGTTTATATACTGGATTACGTTGATGGATTTCCGTATATTGAACCATCCCTGCATCCCTGGGATGAAACCTACTTGGTCAGGATGGATGATTGTTTTGATGTGTTCTTGGATTCGGTTAGCAAGAACTTTATTGAGGATTTTTGCATCAATATTCATAAGGGATATTGGTCTGAAGTTTTCTATCTTTGTTCGGTCTTTTTGTGGTTTAGGGATCAGAGTAATTGTGGCTTCATAGAATGAGTTGGGTAGAGTACCTTCTGTTTCTATTTTGTGGAATAGTTTGTGAAGAACTGGGATTAGATCTTCTTTGAAGGTCTGATAGAACTCTGCACTAAACCCATCTGGTCCTGGGCTTTTTTTAGTTGGGAGACTATTAATGACTGCTTCTATTTCTTTGGGGGATATAGGGCTGTTTAGATCATTAACCTGATCTTGATTCAACTTTGGTATCTGGTATCTGTCTAGGAACTTCTCCATTTTATCCAGGTTCTCCGGTTTTGTTGAGTATAGCCTTTGGTAGAAGGATCTGATGGTGTTTTGGATGTCTTCAGGATCTGTTGTTATGTCTCCGTTTTCATTTCTGATTTTGTTAATTAGGATGCTTTCCCTGTGCCCTCTAGTGAGTCTGGCTAAGGGTTTATCTATCTTGTTGATTTTCTCAAAGAACCAGCTCCTTGATTTATTGATTCTTTGAATAGTTTTTCTTGTCTCCACTTGGTTGATTTCACCCCTGAGTTTGATTATTTCCTGCCGTCTACTCCTCTTGGGTGAATTTGCTTCCTTTTGTTCTAGTGCTTTTAGGTGTGTTGTCAAGCTGCTAATGTGTGCTCTCTCTAGTTTCTTTTTGGAGGCACTCAGAGCTATGAGTTTTCCTCTTAGAAATGCTTTCATTGCGTCCCATAAGTTTGGGTATGTTGTGGCTTCATTTTCATTGAACTCTAAAAAGTCCTAAATTTCTTTCTTTATTCCTTCCTTGACCAAGGTATCATTGAGAAGAGTGTTGTTCAGTTTCCACGTGAAGGTTGGCTTTCTATTATTTATTTTGTTATTGAAGATCAGCCTTAGTCCATGGTGATCTGATAGGATGCATGGGACAATTTCAATATTTTTGTATCTGTTGAGGCCTGTTTTGTGACCAATTATGTGGTCAATTTTGGAGAAGGTACCATGAGGTGCTGAGAAGAAGGTATATCCTTTTGTTTTAGGATAGAATGTTCTGTAGATATCTGCCAGATCCATTTGATTCATAATTTCTCTTAGTTTCTCTGTGTCCCTGTTTAGTTTCTGTTTCCATGATCTGTCCATTGGTGAAAGTGGTGTGTTGAAGTCTCCCACTATTATTGTATGAGGTGCAATGTGTGCTTTGAGATTTACTAAAGTTTCTTTAATGAATGTGGCTGCCTTTGTATTTGGAGCATAGATATTCAGGATTGATAGCTCCTCTTGGAGGATTTTACCTTTGATGAGTATGAAGTGTCCCTCCCTGTCTTTTTTAATGACTTTGGGTTGGAAGTCAATCTTATCAGATATTAGAATGGCTACTCCAGCTTGTTTCTTCATGCCATTTGCTTGGAAAATTGTTTTCCAGCCTTTCATTCTGAGGTAGTGTCTATCTTTTTCTCTGAGATGAGTTTCCTGTAAGCAGCAAAATGTTGGGTCTTGTTTGTGTAGCCAGTTTGTTAGTCTATGTCTTTTTATCAGGGAGTTGAGTCCATTGATATTAAGAGATATTAAGGAAAAGTAATTGTTGTTTCCTGTTATTTTTGTTGTTAAAGTTGGCATTCTGTTCTTGTGGGTGTCTTCTTTTAGGTTTGTTGAGGGATTACCTTCTTGTTGTTTCTAGGGCGTGGTTCCTGTCCTTGTATTGGTTTTTTTCTGTTATTATCCTTTGAAGGGCTGGATTCGTGGAGAGATAATGTGTAAATTTGGTTTTGTCGTGGAATACTTTGGTTTCTCCATCTATGTTAATTGAGAGTTTGGCTGGGTATAGTAGCCTGGGCTGGAATTTGTGTTCTTTTAGTGTCTGTATAACATCCGTCCAGGATCTTCTGGCTTTCATAGTCTCTGGTGAAAAATCTGGTGTAATTCTGATAGGCTTGCCTTTATATGTTACTTGGCCTTTTTCTCTTACTGCTTTTAGTATTCTATCTTTATTTAGAGCATTTGTTGTTCTGATTATTATGTGTCGGGAGGTATTTCTTTTTTGGTCCAGTCTATTTGGAGTTCTGTAGGCTTCTTGTATGTTCATGGGCATCTCTTTCTTTAGATTTGGGAAGTTTTCTTCTATAATTTTGTTGAAGATGTTTGCTGGTCCTTTGAGTTGAAAATCTTCATTCTCATCCACTCCTATTATCCGTAGGTTTGGTCTTCTCATTGTGTCCTGTATTTCTTGGATGTTTTGAGTTAGGATCTTTTTGCATTTTACATTTTCCTTGATTGTTGTGCTGATGTTCTCTATGGAATCTTCTGCACCTGAGATTCTCTCTTCCATCTCTTGTATTCTGTTGCTGATGCTGGTATCTATGGTTCCAGATTTCTTTCCTAGGGTTTCTATCTCCAGTGTTGCCTCATTTTGGGTTTTCTTTATTGTGTCTACTTCCCTTTTTAGGTCTAGTATGGTTTTGTTCATTTCCATCATCTGTTTGGATGTGTTTTCCTATTTTTCATTAAGGACTTCTACCTGTTTGATTAGGTTATCCTGTTTTTCTTTAAGGATTTGTAACTCTTTATCTGTGTTCTCCTGCAATTCTTTAAGGGATTTTTGTGCTTCCTCTTTATTGTCTTCTACCTGTTTACCAGTGTTCCTTTGTATTTCTTTAAGTGTGTTATTAAAGTCCTTCTTGAAGTCCTCTACCATCATCATGAGATATGCTTTTAGATCCGTGTCTAGCTTTTCCGGTGTGTTGGGGTGCCCTGGACTGGGCGAAGTGGGAGTGCTGGGTTCTGATGATGGTGAGTGGTCTTGATTTCTGTTAGTAAGATTATTACGTTTACCTTTCGCCATCTGGTAATCTCTGGGGTTAGTTGTTGTTGTTGTCACTGTTTAAAGATTGGAGCAGAAGCTGTGTTCCACTCACCAGCAGTCTCAAAATCCTGTAGCGGGGGTTGTGGGTAGCTGGCAGTACCCTGGTGCTGGTCCAGCCGGAAGAGGCCTGTGGTCCTACTCAGGCCGGTTTTCTGCTTCCCTAACTAATGCAGTCTCAGGTCCCGCGCGCAATTGGATTGGAGCAGAAGCTGTGTTCCACTCTCCAGAAGTCTTAAGATCCTGTGGTGGGTGTTGTGGGTAGCTGGCGAGTGTCAGCCGACCATGCGCCCTAGCTACCCCTGGCGCTTTTCTGACCGGAGAGGCTTGTGGCCCTACTGAGGGCGGATTTCTGCCTCCCCAACCAAAGCAGTCTCAGGTCCTGCGTGATTGGACTGGAGCAGAAGCTGTGTTCCACTCACCAGCAGTCTCAAAATCCTGTGGCGGGGGTCGTGGGTAGCTGGCGGGTGTCAGCCGACCCTGCGCTCTAGCTACCCCGGTGCTGATCCGGCCGGATGAGGCCTGTGGCCCTACTCAGGCCGATTTCTGCTTCCCTAACTAATGCAGTCTCAGGTCCCGCGCGCAATTGGATTGGAGCAGAAGCTGTGTTCCACTCACCAGAAGTCTTAAGATCCTGTGGCGGTTGTTGTGGGTAGCTGGCGAGTGTCAGCCGACCCTGCACCCTCCCTACCCCAGTGCTTTTCGTGAATGTACATTGTTGACATGGGCACAGCCATAACAAAGACCAAGGCATTGGACCCATGGCAAATTGGCAAAGCTATCCTTACCTGGGCCATGCCTAAAGTTTTAAAACCTTCTTTTCCTCTAGTCTAACTACAAGTTTTACAGACAATTGATCAGTGTGTACAAACACTAGCAACTGAATCTTCTTCCTTCTCCTATATGTTAACTGTCTGAGACTGGTTGTCTACAGAGACTAGACATTCCTGCCCCAGTGCTGTACATAATAAACATGCTGAGGTTGGGGTTATGTTAGTAGGTGCCACTCCATCCAACTTCATACGCCCAACCTGACCCCAGCTTTTCTGTATTGCCTCTATGTATGCCTGTCCTTTCTTTATTCTTTTGTCACCCTTCATCAAAATTTCAGGACCCAAGCCATGCAGAATATAGCAGCTTATGTTCCTTGGAGCCACTGCCTGCCCCACCCACCCTCCATGAGAGCTACTGGTCATTATTATTCTTATGCTTATTTCTGTAATAAGAAAGCTATATGAACAAGTCATGGGAAGTAAGCCAGAAAGGAGCTCTCTTCTATGGTATGGTGCCTCTACAGGTATTCCAGAGTACCACATGACCAGTATTAGAGACTATGTAGGCTTTTGAGTCTGGCGTTCCACAACCTACCTTCAAAATGCTTCCAGATCATTACTGGCAACAACATTTATCCGTTTTCAATGCTGAGTAGTGCTCCAGTTTGTGGCTATAGAATGTTTATCCACTCACCAACTAAACCAGTTTGAGTTATTTTTAGTTTGGAGCAAGTGTGTGCAAGGTTAGGCAAATGCCAGTAGTGGATTACTAACACTGTTCTATTTTCCGACTTTTCCCTGTCTCATGTCTTCATTTCCTACTTGTGCTTCTTGAGACTACTGTCTCCAAAGATCTTTTCTTAAGTAAGAATTGGAAGACCCACCATAATACTTTATGACCATTATATAAAGTGAAAGTCAAGTGAGATAGGACACCATGTAGCAGTGTGAACACTGAGGGACAGGTGCAGATAAATCATGTATAAAACCCAAATATGTTATTTCCTGAGGAGGGGGAAGCTGCTGGGTTTGAGCCTACACTGGTTGTCAGTGCAACCTGACCATTTTGCATAGAAAATTTTCACCAAAATTTAGACTTCTGGTGGAGAATGAGTGGCCCATTCCTTCTATGTTACAATGACATTTTTTTCTTGTTATTTTAAAGGTTCCATAAATTTAAAAATATGAAAATCCTTTAAAGTTATTATTTCAAAGATAACTTCCATTAACAGTTGTGCTCAGATACTTCAAATAGGTCTGGTACAAAAAGGGAATTTGAGTTTTACACTAGCAAGTGAATCATAGACCTATTACATTCCCTCTCTAGATACAGGGACACAGCCATTTTTAATGTCTGTATCTTGTCCTTCCTTTAACACTTTCTAACATTGTCATATTCTATTAAAAGAGGAAAGACGTAGTGTTGTGGTTTGGTTTTGTCGATGTGTTAAAAATACTGAAAATATGGAAGGAGTTACAGAGACAAAGTTTCGAGCTGTGATGAAAGGATGGACCATCTAGAGACTGCCATATCCAGGGATCCATGCCATAATCAGCTTCCAAATGCTGACACCATTGCATACACTAGCAAGATTTTGCTGAAAGGACCCAAATATAGCTGTCTCTTGTGAGACTATGCCGGGGCCTAGCAAACACAGAAGTGGATGCTCACAGTCAGCTATTAGATGTATCACAGGGCTCCCAATGGAGAAGCTAGAGAAAGTACCCAAGGAGCTAAAGGGATCTGCAACCCTATAGTTGGAACAACATGGTGAACTAACCAGTACCCCGGAGCTCTTGTCTCTAGCTGCATATGTATCGAAAGATGGCCTAGTCGGCCATCACTGGAAAGAGAGGCCCATTGGACTTGCAAACTTTATATGCCCCAATATAGGGGAATGCCAGGGCCAAAAGAATGGGAATGGGTGGGTAGGGAAGTGGGTGGGGGTATGGGGGACTTTTGGGATAGCATTGGAAATGTAATTGAGGAAAATATGTTATAAAAAATATTAAAAATTAAAAAAAATACTGAAAATAAGAATATCTTGGTGAGGAGAGGATTTATTTGGCTTATAATTCCTGATCCCAGTCCATCATTTAGGGCAGTTGTGGCAGGAATTCAAGCAGAATTAGAGACAATCACCATAGAAGAAAGCTACTTACTTGATCTCTTCTTATGACATATACATCTAGCTTTGTTATGCAATCTAAGATCACCAGTTCAGCAGTGATACCACCTCCAGTGGGCTGGGCCCTCCACACATCAGTAAGCTAACAATAAAATACCCCTCAGACAAATTAACAAGCCAATCTGATCAAGCCAGTGTCCCACTGAAACTGTCTTGGGTAATTCTGGCCTGTATCATGCTCACAAATGAAGCTCTTCATTGAAGGGGACTGAGGCTTCTGAATGGAGTGCCCCCTAATGCCTGCATTCATAGAAACAGGTTTCCATATATGGCAGCAGAGATGCAGCAAGATTTAGACCACATAGGCCGAATGCAGACTGAGTGCCAATTTAAAAAGGCTCTGTGGTCTTCAGGTCCAAGAAGATTCAAAGATACCAAGAAAGAAGTGCAGATGCTGTTAAGCAAATGAAACTAGGCTATGGCGTTCCCTTCACACACATTCAGAGTGCTGGGCATGCGAGTCCATAGATTTCATAACTAAGAAAACACATTAGGAGCTTGTAGCCAGTCAAAGGTTTGAAGTAGAGCTGAGGAATATATAGAAAATCTAGTCCCTTGGAAACAGCAGAATGTAATAAATCAGTGTCTATGAAATAAGTGCCAACTGTGCCTATGTTGGACATCATTTCCCACATCATCCACAGTGGTTCTCTCAACAAAGACAGAATGAACCCATTTCCAGAGGACATCAAAATAAGATAAAGCTGGAGAGGTCAATGTGGTGGGAAGCAGCAGTCAGAAGAGTGAGAAAACCGTATGAGGAAAGGAGGCTCTTCTAAGCATGGAGGAGTTAGGTAGACAGAATGACAATCCTGAAGGTGACTGGCTTGGGGAGCAGATGTTTGACTGGAGGAAAAAAAATCCCCCAGTGTAGCCCCAGTGAAACACTTAAAATGTCTTGGGGATAGTTAATAAACATTCTTAGTGCTTCTGACAAGGTTGGCCACATGTGCTCCATGGTACACAGACTGGCCCTAATTTTTTTTCTGTGTTCCTTGTGGATTGAACATACTTTTCCATCAACTGGGGCAGAATCAGTTTTCCAAGCCTTGGTCTTGGGAGACCTACAGATCATGCTATATGAGGTTTCTGCCTTGAATTAGGAAATTGTGGGGCAGGGAAAAGGTCCATGCAAGATGAGAAGAAACCAAGGTCACAGACTGTGGTTGTCCTGAGGGAAAGGCTGATCTGTGTCTCTCAGAGAAGTGCCCTGGAAGTCTTCTTTATGCTCTGTTTCCACCTGCTCAGTCTACAGGCTGGGCAGTAAGAGCAAAAGGAATTATTGACGCTGTAAATTTAAGGAAATGAAGCATTGCAGAAGATAATTTTCTTTTTGATCCCTAGCCAGACTTCTTTTGAAAAGCTGCTATTAATCCAGTGTCCCTGAGAAGTGTCATCTGTCCTCTCTCCCTGAAATCTCTGTGACTGCATTGGCTGCCCAGAGAGACTACTTGTGACCTCTTGAGTGCCAGGCACCCCTCTAGTCCAGTAATTTTATTTGTCCAAACATATGTCAAGTACTGCTTGCCTTTCCTCATTCCCTGTTTTGTTTTTCTGGACCAATTTCCACTAATTTTTGAGTTTCATTAAAAACTTCTTCCACAACTGACTCAATTGAGTTTCATGGTCAACACCAGAATGGCTTTCCACTGTAGTACTGGTAATAGGTGGATGCAGTAAGAGGGTGCTCCAATGACTGTGGTATAAATAGAGCACATGCCACCTCAATGAACATCATCTCATTTTCCTCCTAAATTCTATCAAAACCAAGCATACAAAATTTACAACAGTCATGGAAACTGATGGGTTTGATATGTTTGGATAATAAGAGAAGTGAAACTCATGGGTTCTTTGAAAGTGCATCCATCCATCCATCCATCCGTACATCCATCTGTCCATCTACTCATAAATTGATTTTAATATAACATTTTATTAATTCTTTAATATGATGTACTTTGATCATATTTGACCTCACTCACTCCTTCCAGATCTACCCATCTCCTACAACCCCAATTTCATGTCTCACTCACTTGAAGTGATACTTTTACCAAACAGAACAGAGAGGCTGGCATGACCAGGTACTGTGCTAAGAAAACTATACCAGAGAGAACAAAGAAGAATGGAAGGATGGAGGAATCCTCTCTCTCTCTCTCTCTCTCTCTCTCTCTCTCTCTCTCTCTGTGTGTGTGTGTGTGTGTGTGTGTGTGTGTGTGTGTGTGTGTGTGTGTACATGTGTGTTAGCACTATGAATTATTTAGTAATAATAATATAATAAAACAAACATGAATTGCTATCTAGAAATGAGGATGCATTTGCCATAAGAGACACGTAGAGTGATGTTTCCTAGATGAGCATTTTTTTAAATCTCTCAGAAGTCCTTAGCAATGGCAGGTACTCTGACCACAGGGATTCTCTATTATGTGCCCAAAGCAAGACAGTAAGAGGAGGGTGAGCAGTATCAGATGCTAAAGGTGGCATGCATCCCCATGTAGCATCAGTTCTTCAAGCTCACCATTTCCATTTGTTCCTTCATCCTGTAGATCCTGTGATGGGACAAAGCCCCAGGATATGATATGATGGAAGAATCCTTACCTGATTGTACACATTGAGATTTCTCTGTTTTTTTTTTTTGTTTGTTTGTTTTTGTTTTTTTTGTTTTTGTTTTTGTTTTTTTTATTAGCTTGCCAAAGAAGGGGAGCACTTTCTGGGACACTTATTTAACTTCATTCCTCTTCCTTTCTTCTTGGGTGGAATATCCCTAGCACAGTGCCACAAACAACTGCCATCCTTGGAAGAAGATAGTTCATAATTCCTGTCAGGTAAGAAAGACACAGGGTTACCAAAGATTGGACAAAAGGTTAGAGTGTTGGAAAGGAGACCCAGAAACACATCCAGAAGTCAGGTATGGAGGACTTGGTACAACAGGTAAGGAAAAGGAATTCAGGATAAAACTCAAAAGAGAAATGGAAGAAGGGGCCAGGGCTGCTTGCAGGGACAGACTTTGCTGAAGGCATGTGAAGAAATGATTCTTGCCAGGACATTTGGGGTGAAAAAAAGCTACCTGTCAACAAAGTATATTAGGCTCTTTAATGAATATACATAACCTTTTGTATTTGGGATTGTGGACCTTTAAGATCCTTTGGCTCTAGCAGCTAGTATTGTCTAAATTGAGATGGGCTCAAGACAGCCACAGAGATTCTTTTGAAGTTCTCTACAAGAACTCTGCTCCCAGAGCATAGTCATGTCACAATTAAAGCATATGCCTTGCTACAAAAACAAACTCTAAGCTTACAGTTCTCAGCCCCAGGCTCAAAATGCTTTCTCTAGCCCCAAGCCACAGACATATGGACATGTAACAGTCCAACCCTAGAGATCTAGCCTCTCTACATGAGTATCCAACCACGTGTTGCCTTAATCTTGGATATTAGGGCTAACAGACCTACATGGCTTCATGGGGCAAACTCTGAAAACAATACAGTAAGCCTCTGTGCCTTTAATGAGGAGGATGAGAACAGAAGAACAATAACTTCACTCACAGAGGCTTGCCACCCCACAGAGGTTACTTGATATACATTGTAGCCAAGACTACCTTCCCTACTACAGCAGCTGGTGCAGACATACTGCACATCTGTGTTGATGACTGCACATCTGTGTTGATGCCTGAGTCATCAGTATGTGGTGGCACAAGTCAATACGATTCACTTCTACGTGGTTCCCCCTACTGTGGTAGGGAAAGTGTTTGGCTAAAGTGTCTTGACTGAAATTTACTCCACTAAGGCATGGTCCCTAATTTTCTCCCCTTCCACCAGTACCACCACCACCACCACTACCACCAACAGCAGCAGCAGCAGCAGCTTTTAAGGGTAAGTAAAGAGAAGCATGCCTCTATTACAGCAACCTTTATATATAAGGCCCAACATTAGAAGTGTATGATATAGGTTAGGATCCAATTCTGCTCCAAAATGGGGAATACTGGCTCATCAACCCAACTGTTCTGTGTGACCTGAGGGAAATACCCACCAAATCCAAATTTACCTGAAAACAGACTCATATCTTACTTTCTTGGCACATTTTTGAGATGCTAGATGACACAAAGCACAACTTAACTTAATACACTGGCATAAAACTACCCAATATCATAAACCTCTTTGCCAGACCTGAAGCCTCGACAGTCAAAAACAAGCTTGTATGAGCTCTCTGAGCCTATTTTTCTTCTTCCTTTTTATTTAGTTCCTTCTGCCCTCACCTTACCTGGCAGTGTTTCAAGGTACAGATGTGGCAGAAACTGGGAACAAAGCTTACCAGAAGACTCATTTTCATCATGGTTCATAGTCATGGAGACCTCCAGTGACTTTTGGAATGCGGCAGGAGGAAGAGATGCCAAGATTGCTTGTGGTAACTGCTATGGGTACCCAGGGCTCACAGCACAGTCACGCACTGCCTGAATTAGACCTGGACATAAGGAGCTAATGTGGAAGACAGAGGCCTGTGACCATAGCAACCCTCACCAGGAGCCCCATTTGAGGATGATTAAGACACATTTGCATTAATTAAGCATCCACATGTCTGTGTTGTCCAGGCAGGACCAAGGTCTAAATAGCCTCTCTCTAGCCTTTGTTGCCCTCTACTGGGCTTCAGGAAAGTCTGCTGTATACAGGAAATCTAGCCCAGCAGGCAGATTTCTGCTCCTTGAATACTCCCAGCTGTCTTTGTGAGCAGTCAGCACTTTGCATGCATATCATCTAGAATACTGTCCAACTGCTGCTTTACCTTCAAACTCACTAGGGGCTCATCATGTAGCTGTCTAACCTCCAACACCACAAACCACTCCTCTGTTTGAACTCTATCATCTGTTGTGGAAAAGGCAGAGTGAGTCACAGTTTGTGGCATGCAAGGACATGTGACGTTCTGCAACTAGGAACAAAAATTAACTAAAAAAAAAACAAAACCCAAAACAAAACCAAACAAACCAGGTCTCAGAGACATCCTCCAAACAATTGTGAGCTTGGTGTTTGCAGGGAAGGAAACCAGGTGCCAGGGAGAGAAGATACCAAGTAAGGAGGTAGGTGCCTGCTGGCTGAGCCTGGCTTTCCCAGGAGAACCTTACACTCCAACACAAGTTTATCCCTGAAAGTCACCTTTGGCTCCAACAGAGCAAGTCTTACTAGAAGTGGGTTCAGAGATGTGAATACTTAAGTGCAGAAAGGAACACTCTACCATGAAGAACACAAGATGGACTAGGTCCTAGGCACAGGGAAGCCCCCCACTAGGGCCCCCGACTATAGTTTCCCCTCATAAACATCATCTTACTATGTATCCATGCCACAAAAGAACTCTAAGACCCTGTTAGCCTCCTTGGCATGGCATGATCTGGTGTTTCCTAAAGATAATACTCAGTCTTCCAGTGCCATTTATGAGTCTAGGGAATACAGGAAGCTATTCCAAGGCTGGATGGACTGAGTGACAGCAACTTTTATTTGTATATCTTCCCAAATTCATGATCTATGCTTTCCTTTAGGGATAATGCTTAAGAGCAACCTCTTAACAGCCTAGCATCCTGAAATGGGGTTCCAGACCCTCATGCCATCCTCCCAGGCAGGTAGGTTGAGTCGTGAGAACTCATCATGACATAATCAGAGATGTCTAGAATGCCCTGTTAGGACTGACCAGGTGGACAATGTAACAACTACTTCCAGCCTCTTCCTCTGGATTTCTGTAGTGTTTGTTTTCAGAAAGTTGCTACGGGCTTCCAGAAGGAAGGCCAACCCTCATGGAAGTCTGACTTCCAGAAGGAAGAAGTCCCCCAAGGTACAGAGTCAGAAAAGTCCTACAGGGGTCAGAGCTACACTCATAGGTGTTGGTCTTTGGCACAGGAAGTCCTTTGGCTAAGGGAAGAAGGTAAAAGACACAACAACCCTTGCTGGGGTTCAGCCTTTTTGATACAACCTGATGAAAGATCCTCTTAACTTTTATGTTGCTGATTCTTCAGTTTGTTGCCATTGGCTGAATGATCCAATGGGCCCAGCTCAGCATGAAGTCACTGTCATCATCTTCTTTACCTACTACTGGAAACTCATAATTGGTCAATGGGTCATAGACCCTCCATGAACCTTGCAATAACTTAGCTTCTTGGGGAACCTTCTTCCTTGCGATTTTCCTCAATTTCAGCATTCTACTGTCACAGGGTATGTCCCTATGTGTCCAACTGGTATTAGCCCTGATGTCACCTTCACCGAAGAATGTTGCAATCACAACCTTTAAAGGGAGCTGACCAAGGTATATCTACCCCTGTGTTATCACATTGCAATTCTCAGCTGTCCCTGGAAAAGGCTGTCTGTGTCTCCTGAACTCAAGTGGAGTGTGTAACATGACCATCCAACATATCAGCATACACGGCTTATAGACCACCTTTTGCTGGGCACTCTGCTTCTTGGGGCCAGGGATGCCACAAGACAACACTACAATCTGTTCTGGATACAAACCTCTGACCTACTTAGTCATATGTGTTGTAAATATCCTTGACTAAATCAGGGTTTGGGGTGAGTTATCATGCAGTCATAATATCTAAAATAGCCTATGCTTCCCAAGGATAATTTTTGCTTATTATTCAGCCTGTGGACCATGAGTTTGATAGAATTGTTGTTAATAATAACTAGAGGGGATATGGCAGTTCACTACTCTTTGGATCTCTGGCTTTGTGTGTGTGTGTATGTGTGTGTGTACTAAAACATTCATTGTGATCCTTTCAATATGGAGCACTCTTTCGGCATATTTTGGCAAGCTAGGTTTTCAGAAAGAAAAAAAAAGACTCTCTGTTCAGCTAGTTTCCCAACAAACCATGGCTTAGGAGAAAGACTATGGTTTTTCTTGGTCTGGAAACTTGGTTCTCAGGTGGTTGGTGGACAAGATCTATAAGTACATCATCACTTCTGTTGCAGAACACCCTGACCATAGCAGAATTGGACAACACTGTGTTATCAGATACAGTATTACCATTAAGAAGGTAAGACATCGAGTCCATTACACATTTAACAAAAGAGCCTTGGGTTTCATACCTATAAAGCAGACCTTACGCAAGAGTGCTCATTCTAGTGGTTTCCTGAGCAAAGAAAAACCAAGGAAACAAAATCTGGCATTCAGAATCACAGAGTCCATTATGGGACCTGCAAAGAACTTTTTAGCAAGACCATGTCGCTCACTTGCATGGGACAATTTCTGAAGGCTAAGAGACCCAGAGAAAAGGAGAACTACCCCTTGACTCTATTTGTCACTGGCCAGAACTCATCCATAGTTTATTCTTTCTGAATGGACACAATGCCTCCTGAAACATAGAGCAGGTGTTTTACATAATGGATCCAAGTAACAGAGGTTAAATGCAAATAAAATGTTTTTGTAAGTAATTAGTTGTCCTTAATTGTACAATGATATATAAATGAGTCACTTTTCAATTTTTTCTGTATCTTTAGTTTTCACTATCTTCCACTGTACTAAAAGAACATTTAACATTTAACATATACACATTAATAGTTAAATTAAGTGAATAATTCAAACAATAAAGGCATTCAAATTGGTTTGAGCTATTGAAAAGTCACCCATCAACAGAACTCTGTATCACAGTCATTAACTCTTCTCTCTATGTTTACTACTGGTTTGGGGTGCATGTAGGAGAATCGGGATGTTAAAGGACTTGCTTACTCTACAGAGATTCATTTACTGTACAGAGCCAGATTTCCCTTTCTTTTCCAAGGTACTCTAAGAACATCTACTCCCCTACAAAGACTAACTGGAAAGACCTCATCCGTATTTCATAGTTGAATCACGTTAAAATATTTAAACAAGTAATTGATGAAAGCTTCTAGGTTAATGGAAATGAAAACTGAATTTGTCTCATCAGAGACAGTTTATACCCAGACAACCTTTGAGAGCTCTGTGCTGCAGAGGTCTGGACCCTACTGTAGTGCAAAGTCAGTTCCCCACCCCCATGTCTCCCCACCCCATTGTCCTCTAGATTATTAGTACACTGGCAACTCTCACTAAGAGTCTCTTCTACTTTAGATGTAGTATGAATCACAGACCCCCTCCAACAGCATTAAGACCTTAGGGACTGAGGCGTAAGCTAGAAATTTTCCAATTCAGCAAACAGCCATTGCAATTGTCTGTTAAGTACAAAGTACCTCACCTTTTAGCACACACAATGCCCTTCTACCATGTAAAAGCGATGCTGTTCACTAATTTCAATACCATAGCCATACCCAGGCTGAGAGACATGGCAGCAGCCCTCTGCCACTCACCCCTTCCCTGGCTGCTGCAGCCACCACTGCAGCCCCCTCCCACCCCACCCAGTTTGGTGCTATGATCAAACACCATGAGCAAAGAGTTTACTTAGCTGACAGTTCCATGTCATAGCCCATCATTGAGATAATCAGGGCAAGAACTCTAGGACAGAAGCTTAAGGTAGAAACTGAAGCAGAAAACATGGAGGAAAAACAACTTACTCAGTTTGTTTTCGTATGTATTCTAGGCATGTCACTGCTCAGCGTGTTCTGGATCCTCCTTTATCAAGCATTAGTTAAGGAAATACCCCCACAGACCTGCCATGGGCCAATCTGATGAAAGCAGCTCCTCAAATGATGTCCCCTTCTTTCAGGCATCTCTAGTTTGTGTCCAGTTGGAAGAAATCAATCAGTACACATGCTCTCCTAAACAAGTTACCCAGCATCCTTCAGATTCAACAATAAAGGGGCTGACCACAGATTGAAGATATAAAACAGTATATTGGAACCAGAGGTATGGCCATCCACCCAGGCCTCTCACCACCTATTCCTACCTTGGTGTTTATTCATCTGTCCTTAGCCCAAGGTCCATAGGAAATTATGATACCCCAGAGCTCATTAGAAGAGTATTGGATCTTGGTAATTACTGGATAACTGCATTCTGAAGTCATGTTCATTCGAACATTTTAAAAGAAACAGTTCATTAAAAGTTCAAGAACTCTCATTGTCATGCGAGCTGCTGAATTGACAATTCTGTTAGTCATTTTTTAATAGATGAGGAATTTAATTCTTTGGAAACTATGACAATTTCTGCTAAATCTCGACAGCTGTGGACTTTTTTTTTTTTTTGACAGCTGTGGATCTTAATCATCATTTTCACTTCAGAAGTTCCACTCCAGGCCCAATTTTATTATTATTTCATCATTAAAGTATTAGTTAGCAGCCATTGGCAGAAAGAGAACTAAAGCCACCAAATTCGGGTATTTATTGCTACCTACAGACTGACGACAGGACTGGGACTTGCCACACCCAGCCTCACGCCTGTCCTAGCTGCAGACTCCACACAGTTGAGCCTCAGGCAGCAAGCACAGTTGACATCAGTGACTGACTTTTCAAAGTTGCTTCTGATGTTCGCATCTGACTAACTGATAAGAAATAGCCCTTGGAATACTACTTTGATGTCTTCTATAAATATTTTGTCTATTTTCTATTTTAAAATAAGAGCATGGTAAAAAAATTATTCAGAGTGCTCATTATAAAAATGTAATAATTTAGCTTCTTCACATCCCACATGCCTGAGTAGCAACCCAAAGCATGCAGAGCGAGTCGTGTCTCCCCTGCCCACG
The DNA here is from genome assembly GCF_978045245.1 of Mus caroli. Taxonomy (NCBI): domain Eukaryota; kingdom Metazoa; phylum Chordata; class Mammalia; order Rodentia; family Muridae; genus Mus; species Mus caroli. The sequence continues at coordinate 29,842,307 of NW_028227257.1, read as the reverse complement.
GCAGAGATGGTCATGCACCAGGTGGCACACATGCACATGTGTACACAGTCTTTACCCACTGTAGTGCAGCAGAAAGGGCTATTAACCACAGTGCTCCAACCTCCTCTCACAGCAGCAGTACCTTCTAGAAGATACCATGCTACCCTGTTCCTGTCAATGTCTACTAGCATCCCATCCAATGCTTCTTTAATATAACCTGAACAAATTCTCCATCTATAATGTGGCCTTTGAGCTGCTTAGATTTCTGGTACCTGATGGAATCAGGTTTATTGGTTTATACCTTTCCAGGAAACCATCCAATCCATATATATTTTCAGATGTAATTAAAACTAAGTAGATATTCTTTTCAGCTTGTATTTGACATTTCTTTGGTTTATTCACATTGTCATTTTTCATTGTCCTTTCATTGTGCCATTGGTTTTTATAAAGTGTGTGTTCAGTGCATACACACAACATATGTAACTTTGCTCATGGATGCACATGCAAGCAAATGTGCGCGCACGCGCGCACGCACACACACACACCTGATAGTGAACTCTGGAGATTACTGTGTGCAATGGAACACATGCAGCACCTGTGCAAAAGTGACCTTCTGTGCACACTCGTATCTTCAAGTTAGTTCAGGAGGTATTTCCTACTTACAGTTTCCCGTTACCACTTTCTCCAGGTTTGCCTTCATAGCACTCAGGTTCCTGGGCTTCCTTTTCTAAGGCTGATCTTATCTTTTTACTCACACATTGAATTCATGTTTGCTTTTCCTGACCTTTGTGGCAAAATGCTATTTAAAGTTAAAAATTTTATATCAGCAAGAATACAGTTTCAGTTACATGACATCACTTTTACTGCTTTCTTTTTCTTTTGGAGTTACTTTTGCCACATCATAGTAATACAATGTGATTCTTGATTAAAAAACAAAAAAAAGGGGGGAAATCAAGAAATGTGCTTTATCAAATGAAAGGAGGGCTCTCACAGCTGGTTTTGAGTTGTTTGGAGCACTGTCAGCCCAAATGAGAAATATGTTTATATGTGTGTGTATGTATGTATGTGTATAAGAACATAAGACACTTAAATCTGTGTTTTCTACTCATTTAGTTATTAATAACTTAATTATTTTGACTTTCCATGTATTTTGAGTTTAGTTTGCTATTATTGTCATAACTTCTGGAAATAATAGTCATATCATGGATTTTAGTTTTTCTACCTTCCTTAATATCTGCAATTAAAAATGCAAATTTCCCTCTAGACACAGTTTTGGCTACAACTCAGATTTTAATATGTTATCGATTTTTAATTTCAAGATATTTGTTGATTGCTATTGTTATCCCCCACATTCCTAAGAGCTGTTTCTCAGTATGCTGATTTATCTCCAGATGTTTGGGGGATGTTCTAGGACTTTGTTGGTGGATATCACCTATTGCACCCTGGATGATCTCAGTCCTTTGACACTTGCAGAGAAATACTTCCTGCAGAGGTTAGCTTGTGGTATCTGGCATCAGTTGTCTCAAGTTTATTGATTTTGTTTAATCAATACTTGAAAGAAGCATTTTAAAGTTGCTCACAGTACTGTGGTGTTAGATATTTCACCATTTACTTCTGTCCCATTTACATTTGGGACTAATATAGTGAATTTATATCAACGGGTGTATATAAATTTAGAGTTATTACACATAATTTAGAATTAAGGCCTTTCAGTTATTATTATTATTTTTTGCATCTACTAACCTATTCCTCCCTATAGATTTTATACAATTCCAAAGCAGAAAAGATGCATCTCAGATAGGCTTGAAGCTCCTGCTCTTTGTGGTCATCATGATTTAAATAATCATGTATTTGCATTCATATAAACACTGTACCCATGTAAATACACCACAAATGACATGTTGCTTAAAGTAAATTAATTTTATTTTATTTCAGTGATGGAAATGGTATTTTTCATATCTCCATAAATTTTCATATTAACCCACTTTTGAGTGAGTTTTTCTTTGACTCAGACTAGCTCTTTTCTTTCTTTCTTCTTTTTTTTTCTTTATTATTTTATTTATATTATTACATTCCAAATGTTGTTTCCCTTCCTGGTCTCCACTCCACAAACTCCTCTCCCATCCCCCCTCCACTTTGCCTCTAATAGGGTGCACTCCCACCCACCAACCCATTCCCACTGGGGCAACAAGCCCCCCATATGACCATGTGCCTCCTCTCCCATTGATATCAGATAGGGCAATCCTCTGCTACATATGTAATCAGACCCATGTACCCACCCATGAATACTCTTTGGTTGGTAGTATAGTCCCTAGGACCTCTGAGGTGTCCAGTTATTTCATATTGTTGTTCTTCCTATGGGGTTGAAATCCTCTTCACCTCCTTCAGTTCTTCCCTCTCTCTTACATTGAGGTCCCTGGGCTCAGTCCAACAGATGGCTTTGAGTGTCAACACATGTCTTAGGTGCTGGCAGAGACTTTTGTTGGATAGCCCTACTGGTCTCCTGTCTGCAAGCAGTTCTTGGCATCAGCAATAGTGTCAAGGTTTGGTGTCTGTGCATGGGATGGATCCCAAGGCTTTGCAGTCTCTGGATGACCTTTCCTTCAGTCTCTGCTCCATTTTGTGTCCCTGCATTTCCTTTAAACAGGAACAATTCTGGGTTAAAATTTTTGAGATAGGAGAGTGGCCCCTTCCCACAACTGGACACAATGCCCATATACCAGGAGTGGTTTCTTCAGGTTCTCTCTCCCCTTTGTTGGGAATTTTACCTAATGTTATCCCATGTGGGTCCTGGGAGCCTCTCACATCTCTGGCATCTGGAACTTTCTAGTGATTTCCCCTCCATTACACCCCCCCCCCCAACTGCTACATGTTTCTAGTCATTCACCTGTCCCTCTGGACTCCTCTCATGTCTCTTACCATACCTGAACCTGTCCCCAATTTTCCCTGCCTCCTCTCCCACTCAGGATGCTCCCTCCCTCTGCCTCTAGTGATTATTTTATTCCCCCTTCTAAATGAGATTGAAGCATCCACACTTTGGCCTTTTTTTCTTGTTAAGCTTCATGTGGTCTGTGAGTTGTATCATGGGTATTCTGAGCTTTTGGGCTAATGTCCACTTGTCAATGAATACATATCATGTTTGTCCTTTGGGGTCTGGATAACCTCACTCAGGATATTTTCTAGTTCCACCCATTTGCTTGCAAAATTTGTGAAGTCATCCTTTTTAATAGCTATGTCATATTCCATTGTGTAAATGTACCACGTTTGCTGTATCCACTTTCCTGTTGAGGGACATCTGGGTTGTTTGGGCTTCTGGCTGTTATAAATAAGGTTGCTATGAACATGGTGGAGTACGTGTCCATGTTATGTGTTGGAGCTTCTTTCGGGTATATGCCCAGGAGAGGTATAGGTGGATCTTCAAGTAGAACTATTTCCAATGTTCTGAGGAACCACCAGATTGATTTAGAGAGTGGCTGCACTGGCTTGCAACCACTTTGTTTGTGGTTAGAGGCATAATTGTGTGTGAAATTTTTTCCTTTGGAGTTTGTTGTAAGATGATTATTTTCTTTTTTCTTTTTCCTTTTTCCTTTGGTATAGTTATTCGTCTTGTGTTGAAGTTTTCCTTCTAGAATCTTATGTAGGGCTTGATTAGTAAATAGATATTGTTTAAATTTGCTTTTTCATGGGATATTTTGGTTTCTCCATCGGTGATGATTGAGAGTTTTGCTTGGGATAGCAGCCTGGACTAGTATTTGTGTTCTTTTAGGATCTTCATGACGTCTGTCCAGGATCTTCTGGCTTTCAGAGTGTCTCCATTTAGAAGTCTGGTGTAATTCTGATAGGTCTGACTTTATATATTACTTGGTCTTTTTTTTTCTCTAATAGCTTTTAATATTCTTTCTTTGTTCTGTGCATTTAATGTTTTGATTATTGTGTGATGGGAGGATTTTCTTTCGTGTTCCAATCTATTTGGTTTTCCATAGGCTTCTTGTAAATTTATGGTCATCTCTTTCTTTAGGTTGGGGAAGTTCTATTGTATGATTTTGTTGATGTTTTCTGGTCCTTTGAGCTGGGGATCTTTGTTCTCTTCTACTCCTGTTATTTTTAGATTTCGTTTTTTCTTTTTTCTTTTTCTTTTTGTTTTTTAATTATTATTTTTTAATCTTTTTTTAACAGTCCAATCTTTATCTCCCTCCTGATCTGCCCTCCAATAGTTCCTGATCCCATTCTTCCTTCCCCATCTCCAAGAGGATGTCCTTACCCCCTACATACCCACCCTGCTAAACCTCTGCATTCCCTTGGGTCTCAAGTCTCTTGAGGGTTAGCTGCTTCTCTCACTGAGGCCAGACCAGGCAGTCCCCTGTTGTATATGTGTCAGGGGCCTCATATCAGCTGCTTTACGCTGCATGGTGGGTGGCTCGGTATCTGAGAGATCTCAGGGGTCCCAGTTAGTTGAGAGTTCTGGTCTTCCTATGGGGCCACCCTCCTCCTCAGCTTCTTCCAGCTTTTCTCTAATTCAACCACAAGGGTCACCAGATTCTGTCCATTGGTTGTGTGTAAGTATCTCCATCTGACTCTTTCAGCTGCTTGTTGGGCCACTCAGAGGGCAGCCATGCTAGCCTGTAAGCACCCCCATAGCATCAGTAAGAGTGTCAGGCCTTGGAGCCTCCCCTTGAAGGCTTGGTCTTTTTATTGTGTTCCGAATTTCCTGATGTTTTGGGTGAGGGGCTTTTTATGCTTTATATTGTCTTTGACCTTTGTGTCAATGTTGTCTATGGCATTTTTTTTATACCTGACATTCTCTCTTCTATCTCTTGTATTCTGTTGGTGATGCTTGCATCTGTAGCTACTGACCTCTTTCTTAGGTTTTCCATCTTCAGGGTTGCCTCTATTTGTGATTTCTTTATTTTTTTTCTATTCCATTTTTAGGTCTTGGACTGCTTTGTTCAATTTTTTCACCTATTTGATTGTGTATTCTTATATTTCTTTAAGAGATTTATTTATATCCCCCCTTAAGATCTCTATTATCTTCACGAAATGAGATTTTAGGTCAGCATCATGCTTTTCAGGAATACTGGGGTATTCATGGCTTGCTGTGGTGGAAGAGCTGGGTTCTCGTGGTGTCAAAGTATCTTATTGGCGTCTGTTGCTTATGACCTTGCTCTTGTCTCTGGCCATCTGGTTGGCTCTGGTATTAGTTGGCATGGGTGACTCTGTGAGAAGTCTGCCTCCTGCATCCCCGTGTTGCCCAGATTTCCTAGGAGATCTGTGGCCATAGCTGCAGCCCATCTCCTGGGAGACATGCAGACTGATGCCCTCCCTCCAGCAGATCTCCTGGGAACCCTGTAGACTGTTCCCCTGGGTGCAGCAGATCTCCTTGGAGCCCTCCAGACTGTGTGGTGCTGAGAGAGATGGGGTGGCAGGCTCATATCCTTTTAGTTATTATTAAATGGTGTTTTTTGAAAAATGTATTGTCTCCCTAGAGGCACATTGCCTGCTGTTAAAGTTCTATGTGATTTCTTCTACTTGTAGTTGTTATGTGCTCATTCTTACTTTGCTTACAAACTACTCCCTCTATCAAAGTCAGGAGGTTTTTCTGCAAGCAGCTCAAGCTCTGCTCTGGTTCTGTGACCTGCAACAGCAAGTGACTTCTAAGTGGTTCGCTGGCTGCCTCACTTCTTGTTGAGAATTATGTCCTGGGTGCAGGTGTTGTCCCTCTTCTATACTCTTCTGTTTGGTCCCAAACTACACTTTCTTTTCCAGTTTCACATCACACAAATAGATGGTTTCTGGTTTAACTGAACGCTGAGCCTTTACCTCTATTTTGTTTGTTCCCTTCCTCTGTGGTGTTTGGCCAGGCATTATGATTTGGAAAGGCTTGGTCTTTCAAAAGAGTTAGTGTCTTTCTTCAAGGAAAGTCTGGAGAGACTGGGTTACCCAGAGTGGTTGCTTCAGATCAGTGCTGCCCCTCATACTTTGTCTCTTTTGTGTTTATTCTTACCCTACCACTTTCTGCCATGAGTTGGAGCAGATTGAGATCTTCTATGGGATTATAGTGGTGTACCACCACATCCAGGGCAAGTGATGATGTGACTATCATGTCTTTGAATAACTGGGGAATACCTTTTCCAAGAAATATCTCTTCCCACTAATGCTAGGGTTCTCTCAGTTATGGTATTTCAGTCATTTCTAGGAATTACCAGGGCCAGATTTGGGGGAAATTTTTGAAAATATTTGGTCTTGTCACTGTTGAGCTTGGCACCATGACACCCAGTGGCATTTGTAATGTGTGCTCTCAAAAACCAATAGCTAAGTGAATTCGTGAAGGTCCATTAGTCACCATGAGAGTCCTAGACCATCTCTGTAGAGTGAGGATAAGTGATGGCTTCTTCCTCAAATGATGGTGCATCTTTCTACATTTCCCATCCTTTCCTCAGCTTAGAAAAGAGCACTGTCCTTGTTCCTTCTCATCTGCTCAGCTGAACACGAAGTTCCATTTCCAGGAACCATAAACAATGCATTTAAACTTGACAGTCTCACCTAAGTACTGAAATAAAGACCCCTCATCTTCTTCACAGTGGCTCAAATATCACTTAAGCTAGACATTCTCAATTCCTGTGCACTAATCTCACATATCCACCATGGTGTGTGTGTTTTTACCTCAGCCTTGCCATACAGTATCTCAGCTGTCAGTATTTACCTTCTTCAGCTGTGATCTACTGGAAGGCTGGATCTCTGGATCTCATTACAGCTTTGGTCATCTGCTTACCTCCTCTCCTGATGTCTTAGTTGTTACTCTATTGCTGTGAGAAGACACCATCACCATAAGGATTGATTTGGGCATTTTGGTTCTAGGGGATTAAGAGTACATTCTGAGTGGTTTAAGTACATGAGTGCAACAACACATCCATATTGTGTTGATTATATGTTTAGTTGCTTTGCTCACTTTTTAAAGAAGTCACTGCACTATTACGACTGAATTACCATTTGTCTAGTTATGTCAGGGTTTTGTTTTGTTCTAAACAACTGTACACTTTTAATAGTTTTTTAATTTTATTATTATAAAACATCTTTCCAAAGTTCAGAGCTGAGACGGAAGGAACTGCCCCATCCGGGGATCCATACCATAATCAACCACCAAACGCAGACACTATTGCATATGCCAGCAAGATTTTGCTGACAGGACCCTGATATAGCTGTCTCTTGTGAGGCTATGCCAGTGCCTGGCAAATACAGAAGTGGCTGCTCACAGTCATCTATTGGATGGAACTCAGGGCCCCCAATAGAGGAGCTAGAGAAAGTACCCAAGGAGCTAAAGGGGGTCTGTAACCCTATAGGAGGACAGCCATATGAACTAACCAGTACCCCTAGAGCTCATGTCTCTAGCTGCATATGTAGCAGAAGATGGCCTAATCAGCCATCATTAGGAGGAGAGGCCCTTGGTCTTGCAAAGATTATATGCCCCAATATAGGGGAATTCCAGGGGCAGGAAGCAGGGGTGGGTGGGTTGGGGAGCAGGTAGGGGGTAGAGTATAAGCAACTTTTGGGATAGCATCTGAATTGTAAATGAAGAAAATATCTGATAAAAATTGTTTAAATTAAAAAAAATAAAAATGAAATAAAATTTCTTTCTCTTTGTCCCATTTGTGAGTGCTCCATAACCTCAGTAATGGTGTCAGAACTTGGGGCATCCCTTTGAGCTGGATCCCACTTTGGGTCTATTGCTGGACCTTCTTTTCCTCAGGCTCCTCTCCATTTCCATCCCTGCAGTTCTTTCAGACAGGAACAATTATGGATCAGAGTTTTGACTGTGGAGTGGTAACCCCATCCCTCACTTGATGCCCTGTCTTTCTGCTGGAGGTGGCTCTCCCCAGTGTAGGGCATTTTATCTAAGGACTCTTTAAGTCCTGAGAGTCTTTCACCTCCCATGTCTCTGTTATATTCTGGAGGGTTCTCCCAACCTCTTAGCTCCCCAGGTTGCATGTTTCTATTCTTTCTGCTGGCTCTCAGGTATTTCAGTCCTTTTCCCCCCACCTAATACCGGATCATGTTCCCCTCTCTGCGCCCCCATCTCCTTTCCCTCCCAGATCCCTCCCCCCCCCCTTGTGGTTGCTTTCTTCTCCCTTCCAAGTGGGACTGAGGAATCCTCACTTGAGCCCCTCAGCTTGTTGAATTTTTTGAGTTCAGTGGGCTGTATCTTGGGTATTCGGCCCTTTTCTTTTCTTTTTCCTTTTTTCTTTTTTTCTTTTGCCTAATATCCTCTTATTAGTGAGTACATACCATGCACATCCTTTTGGGTCTGAGTTGCTTCACTCAGGATATTTTCTAGGTCCCTCCATTTGCCTGCAAAACAAAAACAGACCTATCATGACTGCCCTCTGAAAGACCCAACGAGCAGCTGAAAGAGTCAGATGCAGATATTTGCACCCAACCAATGGACAGAAGCTGCTGACACCTGTGGCTGAATTATGGGAAAGCTGAAAGAAGCTGAGGAGAAGAATGATCCTGTAGGAAGGCCAGCAATCTCAATTAACCTGGACCCCTAAGATCTCTCAAACATTGGACCATCAACCAGGCAGAGTACACCAGCTGATATGAGATCCCCAACACATATACAGCAGAGGACTGCCAAGTCTGGGTTTAGTCAGAGAAGATGCACCTAACCCTCAAGAGACTGGAGACCCCAGGGAGTTTAGTGGTCTGGTGGGGTGGGGGTAGGGACATACTTGTGGGCACAGGGGGGGTAGGGAGGAGGTATGGGATGTGGACCAGGAGGGGGATAAAATCTGGAGTTTAAAATAAATAAATAAATAAATAAATAAATAAATGTCTTTCTGTACTTCAAATTGCAGTTTTGGTCTTAAAGTCTGCCTGTGTAGTCAGATGTGGCAAATATAATCTATTTCTCTTTTGATTGTTTTGTAACACCTTCTTACATACTTTTATTTTAACCTATTTGCCTCTTTAAAACTAAAGTACATCCCTTTAGTAATTACAGTTTTGGAGTGAATTTGATTATCTCACTTTGTGTGTGTGTGTGTGTGTGTGTGTGTATCTTCATCTGAATGTGTGTACACAAAAACAGAGGCCAGAGGATAGCATTGAGTGTCATCCTAGTAATACTGCACACCTCCTTTTGAGGCAGTCTTTTCCCTGGCCTAGAATTTGTCAATTAAACTAATCTGGCTGGCCAGAGAGCCCCAGGGATTCACCTGCTCACCTGCCTCAACCTCCTAAGTGATAGGAAAACAAGTGTGAACCACTGTATGTGAAAGTTTTAGGTGGTGACATGTTCAATGTTAGGTCTTTGTATTTGCAAGGCAAGCAATTTACTGACCAACCCATCCAAGCAGCTCCCATTCCCAGAAGAGTTTAAACTATTTCTAAATCTGCCTTCTCCACTTACTTTTTGTGAGTGCCTTCTCCACTTACTATTGTGAAAAATATAAGCACTTTTCTTTGTAAGTATAAATTTTCAGATATTTTCACACTGGCATTTTAAAATAAAAGGATGGCCATCCAGTGGAAAAAAGACAGCATTTTCAACAAATGGTGCTGGCACAACTGGCGGTTATCATGTCGAAAAATGCGAATTGATCCATTTCTATCTCCTTGTACTAAGGTCAAGTCTAAGTGGATTAAGGAACTCCACATAAAACCAGAGACACTGAAACTTTTCTAAGAACATACTACATACTACAAACTTTTCTAAGAACATACTACAAAGTATTACTTACTCTCAGTATAACCAAAACATCTAAAAGAAGACTACAGATATACTAATTACATGGCTCTGATCATTGATTCTTTATCTCTCTAAATCTCAGCTTCTTCATCTCTTAAATAAGATGATTCAAACTTCTAATATTCATTTGACAGCCATTGCTCAGAAAATACCATGTACATGTATCCAAGAATGGCCTGATTCTAGATTTCTCCCAAATGTTCCATGGCTGAAATTTAAGGACTAAGACTTACACATTTTCTATTGTGAAAAATATAAGCACTTTTCTTTGTAAGTATAAATTTTCAGATATTTTCACACTGGCATTTTAAAATAAAAGGATGGCCATCCAGTGGAAAAAAGACAGCATTTTCAACAAATGGTGCTGGCACAACTGGCGGTTATCATGTCGAAAAATGCGAATTGATCCATTTCTATCTCCTTGTACTAAGGTCAAGTCTAAGTGGATTAAGGAACTCCACATAAAACCAGAGACACTGAAACTTATAGAGGAGAAAGTAGGGAAAAGCCTCAAAGATATGGGTACAGGGGAAAAATTCCTGAACAGAATATCAATGGCTTGTGCTGTAAGATCAAGAATTGACAAATGGGACCTCATAAAATTGCAAAGCTTCTGTAAGGCAAAAGACACTGTCAATAAGACAAAAAGGCCACCAACAGATTGGGAAAGGATCTTTACCAATCCTAAATCAAATAGGGGACTAATATCCAATATATATAAGGAACCCAAGAAGATGGACTCCAGAAAATCAAATAACCCCATTGAAAAATGGGGTACAGAGCTAAACAAAGAATTCTCAACTGAGGGATACTGAATGGATAAGAAACACCTGAAAAAATGTTCAACAACCTTAATCATCAGGGAAATGCAAATCAAAACAACCCTGAGATTCCACCTCACACCAGTCAAAATGGCAAAGATCAAAAATTCATGTGACAGCAGATGCTGGTGAGGATGTGGAGAAAGAGGAACACTCCTCCATTGCTAGTGGAATTGCAAGCTTGTACAACCACTCTGGAAATCAGTCTGGCAGTTCCTCAGAAAATTGGACATAGTACTACCAGAAGATCCAGTAATACCTCTCCTGTGCATATACTCAGAAGATGTTCCAACTGGTAATAAGGACACATGCTCCACTATGTTCATAGCAGCCTGATTTATAATAGCCAGAAGCTGGAAAGAACCCAGATTCCCTCAACAGAGGAATGGATACAGAAAATGTGGTACATTTACACAATGGAGTACTACTCAGCTATTAAAAACAATTAATTTATAAAATTCTTAGGCAAATGGATGTATCTGGAGGATATCATCCTGAGTGAAGTAACCCAATCACAAAAGAACACACATGATATGTACTCACTGATAAGTGGATATTAATCCAGAAACTTAGAATACCCAAGATACAATTTGGAAAGCACATGAAACTCAAGAAGAAGGAAGACCAAATTATGGATACTTTGTTCCTTCTTAGAATGGGGAACAAAATACCCATGGAAGGAGTTACAGAGACAAAGTCTGGAGCTAAGACAGAAGAAAGGACCATCCACAGACTGCCCCACCTGGGGATTCATTCCATAGACCACCACCAAAACCAGGCATTATTGTATATGCCAGCAAGATTTTGATGACAGGACCCTGATAATAGCTATCTCTTGTGAGGCTATGCCAGTGCCTGGAAAATACAGAAGTAGATGCTCACAGTCATCTATTGGATGGAACACAGGGCCCCTAAAGAAGGAAGTAGAGAAAGTACCCAAGGAGCTAAAGGGGTTGGCCACCCAATAGGAAAATCAACAATATGAACTAACCAGTATCCCACAGATCTGTGTCTCTAGTTGCATATGTAGTGGAGGATGGCCTAGTCGGCCATCAGTGGGAGGAGAGGACCTTGGTCTTGGGAAGATCATATGCCCCAATACAGGGCAATTCCAGGGCCAGGAAGCAGGAGTGGGTGGGCTGGGGAGCAGGGGAGAGGGAAGGGTATAGGGGACTTTCAGGATAGCATTTGAAATGTAAATGAAGAAAACATCTAATAAAAAATGAAAAAAAAAAAAGAAGAGAAAACATCCAAGTTTCACAAAGCCCACTGTTATCTATTTATAAGTCATGTGAACAGCCTTCACTCCAGCAGGAAGAAATTTCACTAGTTCTTCATTTGTTCTGTTTGAACTCACAGTTTCTACTTCCCGTATATAAGGCATCCTGATGTCATTGAATTTAATGTTTTGAAGGTACATAATTACTATCAATTCATAAAAATTTGTAGACAAAACATGTACACCAATTGAAGTTATTATATTTCCTATGATCAAAAAGCTCAAAGTGGTTTAATATATTAAGATCTGAGTTAATATTTTAGAAATTGATTATTGATTTATAATGAAGGAACTTAAGAGATAATAATGCGTTCTTTTGTAAATCATTTTGGATTAAAATGTAAGACCAAGCCAGAGTTGACTGTGTTTCTGTTTCTTTGAGAGGATGCAGACAGCTGGTACCTAGGACTAGGTACTGGGTCTACAGAGCAGTTAGAACCCTTCCCCACCCCTGTGGTTCATGTTGAACTGAATCCACCTTTGTTTGGTGCATAAATTGACTTTTCATCTAGAGATTTGCCAGGGTAAATAGTATTTATTTCTAGAATTAACCAACAGGGAAGTTATATTGTTTTTCCTGAATTTGCTTTAGACTTATAAACAGTAAGATGTAGATCCACTAGGTTTCCATATGATCCCTCAAATTCCCCTACATTCCAGATTTTTCTCCCTCAGTCTCTCCCTCAACGTTATTTCCTCTCCTACTCTTCATTTGGTCTTCCCATACTGCTATGTATAAAATTTCCTACAACTTATGCCTAAAGTTTGCCTCAAAATTCTAATGAGTTCTCCTAATAATGGGGAATTATTAGTACTAACAAATACTTCTAGTCTAAAAAATACTAACAATAAGATGATTCCTAATAATATTCTGCTACACTCATAAATCAGTGCCTTTTTCAGTCATTGTCACAGAGGCTTTCTCCTACAGAAGATGGAAACAGATGCTGAAACACACAGTCAGACATTATGTGGAGAGAGAGTCCTTGGAACACACAGCTCTAAATGTGAATACTCCATTAAATATGCGTAGCCTCCCTCAGCCTGAAGCGGGCTGGTGTGCAGACCTTGTTGCCACTGAGGTGGGGACACCTGCGGTGCAGCTTTCCAACTTGGCTGGCTTCTTTTGGTGCATCAACTTCAGCTGCTCTTCTCCGAGTAACTGCTCCTGCTGAGACTCCTTTGAGACAATCCACTTTGTGTGGCGACTTCTGGCTGGATCTGGGCGCCTGGATGGACTGGGGGTGGGGGGTGGGGGGTGGTCCTAACCCGTAAATAAGCCTAGACTCTAAGTAAACTTTAAGATGCCATGAACAAAGTACTTTTGTCTTGGCGTCTTTATTTCTCTCCCCGTTTAGTCTTTTTCAGCCCCAGCCTGCATTTCAGGAGTACCCCGTTCATGTAAGCCGCGGGTGGCTTACAACTACAAATATGTCTCCTCAGAGATCAGGAAACCACACAGAGACTGAAGCAGCAAGCCCAGAGTCTATCTGCATGAGATCCTCTCCATATATATTATAGCTTTTGGCTTAGTATTTTTGTGGGACCCCTGAGTTCATAAACAAATGGGTCTCTGATTCTTGTTCTGCTCTTGGGGCTCTTTTCCTTCTATTGGGTTGCTTTGTCCAGGATCAATGTGATGGTTTTCACTTTATCTTATTATGTTTTATTTTGTCATGTTTGGTTGTTATCTCTTAGAATCCAGTTCTTTTCTAATGAGAGAAAGAAAGGGAGTAGATCAAGAGGGGAGGAACTGGCAGGAACAGAGGAAGAGGAAAGTGTAATTATGATACATTCTATCTGAAAATAATCTGTTTTGAATAAAAGGAAAACATTTAAAAGAAGCTAATTCCTCATCTGAAAGTAGATGAGAGTTTTGTTACACAAATATCATCCAGTTCTTAGGTCATATATTGAGTTACACAAATTGAATCTGCTTCCAACTTTGTTTAAGGCAAAGAATGGCAAACCATCTGCCTTTATAAGAGAATTGGTCTAGTCATTGAAATTGTTCTCACTCAACATCTTGAAAGTCTACCCCAAAGACAAATTTTAGGGCCCTCAGAGGATGCCTTAGTTAGAATTTTATTGAGTGGAGAGACACAATGACCACAGTAACTCTTTTGAAGGAAAATGTTTAATTGGATCAGGTTTACAGTTCAGAGGTTACTGTTTTTATGGTGGAAAGCATGATGGCATGCAGGCAGACATGGTGCTGGAGAAGGTTAGAGTTCTATATCTTGATCCGAAAGCAGCAGGAAAAGAACTGAGAGACACTAGGCCTGGTTTGAGCTTTTGAGACTTCAAAGCCCAACCACTTGAGGCATACCTCCTCTAACAAAGCCCCGCCTCCTAATACAAGGCCATACTTACCATGGACCTATGGGGGCCATTTTTATTTAGACCACAACCAAGGGCTCCCATGTTGACCTTTTCTCTTTCAGTCATAGGCCTTTTCTTCAACCTAGTATAAGAAAAGTTTGTCCCTTATTTTGTCATAGACTTTGAGCATGTTTTCATGAAGACATTAGGGGTTAGTCAGCCTCCATGGCACTCCTGAAAAGCCAGTTTTCTAGCTCCCATTCATTGAAGTCAACTATCAGATAGGACTTGCTGCTGAGTAAAAAAAAAAAAACCACACACATTGTTTTTCTACTCAAATAAATGTGCCAAGTATGTGTTTCAAAAATAGCACAAAATTGCTGAGAGATAGTGAAGTGAACTTATTAAAAAGATGATTGAAATCAGTCAAAGTTTTCAAGAGAATGAATGCAAATAACCAGTAAATATTGGCAAACTGTTTAAAATTCTTAGCCATAAGGGAAATGGAAATTAAAACTATATTGAAATACTACCTCATTCCTGTCACAATAACTACCACCAGCAAGACAAATAAAGAACAAAAAGATACTTGAAAGGTTGTAGAGAAAGAGAAAACCCTATACACAGCTGATGAGGGTGCAAACTGATGCAGCCACTGTGGACCTAAATCAGAGAAATACAAATCAAAATGACCCTGAGATTCCACCTTACACCCATCAGAATGGCTAAAATCAAAACCTCAGGTGACAGCACATGTTGGAGAGGATGTGGAGAAAGAGGAACACTCCTCCATTGCTGTGGAATTGCAAACTGGTACAACCAATCTGGAAATCGATCTGGAGGTTCCTCAGAAAATTGGAAACAGATCTACCTGAAGACCCAGCAATACCACTCTTGGAAATATATGCCCCACCATGCCACAGGGACATATGTTCCACTATGTTCATAGCAGCCTTGTTTGTGATAGCCAGAAGCTGGAAACAACCTACATGTCCCATAACAGAAGAATGGATACACAAAATGTAGTTAATTCACACAATAAAGTACTACTCAGCTGTTAGGAATGAGGACATCCTGAGTTTTGCAGGCAAATGGATAGAACTAGAAAATATCCTGAGTGAGTTAACTCAGACCCAAAAGGACAGGCATGGTTTATACTCACTAATAAGTGGATATTAGCCAAAAAAAGTACAGAATACCCAAGAGACAATCCACAGAATTCTGAAGGGCCCAAGTGAGGACAGCTCAGTCCCATTTTGGTGGGAGAAGAAAGCAATCACAAGTGTGCAGGAGAAGGAGGGACCTGGAAGGGAAAATGGCTGGTGTGTGTGTGGGGGGGAGGGGGGGACATGATGTGGCATTGGGTGAGGGAAAAGGACTGAAGCCCCGAGGGCCAGCAGAAAGAATGGAAACAGGCAACCTTGGGAGGTAGGAGGTTGGTGGGGGGGCTCTAGAATGTACCAGAGACATGGGAGGTGAGAGAATCTGAGGAATCAAAATGAGGGACTTTAGAAGAAGATGCTCTACAGTAGGGAGAGGGAACTTGTAGAGTCCACCTCCAGCAGAAAGACAGGGAATCAAGTGAGGGATGGGTTGCCATCCCACAGTCAAAACTCTGATCCATAATTGTTCCTGTCTGAAAGAGCTGCAGGGATGGAAGCCTGAGGAAAAGAAAGTCCAGCAACAGGCCCATAGTGAGATCCAGCTCAGGGGGAGGCCTCAAGTCCTGGCACTTTTTTGTGAGAGCTCCACCAAAATGCCCAACAAGCAGCTGAAAGAAACAGATGCAGATATTTGCACCCAATTCAATGGACAGAAGCTGCTGACCCCTGTGGTTGAATTGGGGGAAATCTGGAAGAAGCTGAGGAGGAGGGTGACCCTGTAGGAGGACCAGCAGTCTCAAATAAAATGGATCCCTGGGGTCCCTCAAACACTGGACCACCAACCAGACAGAATACACCAGCTGATATGAGACCCCCAACACATATACAGCAGAGGACTGCCCAGTCTGGGTTTAGTCAGAAAAAGATGCACCTAACCCTTAAGAGACTGGAGGCCCCAGGGAGTTTAGGGATCTGGTTGGGTGGGGAGGGGTGGGAGGTGGGGACATCCTCGTGGAGACAGGGTGAGAGGAGGAGATATGGGATGTGGAACAGTTGAAGAGTAGACTAAGGGGGGAATAAAATCTGGAGTTAAAAGTAAATAAATAAATAAATCCTAAACACTACCAAGTGTTATAGCTACTTTCACTTCTGGGTGCATATCCAGTGAAATTTCACAAAGATGCTATACATGTATGATATTGTAGCACTATTCACAATAATCAAGATACCGAATCAGTCTAAATGTTTATCATCAAAGGAATGGATGATCATAATATGATGTGGAGAAAGAGGAACACTCCTCCATTGTTGGTGGGATTGCAAGCTTGTACAGCCACTCTGGAAATCAGTCTGGTGGTTCCTCAGAAAATTGGACATAGTACTACCAGAGGATCCAGCAATACCTCTCCTGGGCATATATCCAGAAGATGTTCCAACCGGTAAGAAGGACACATGCTCCACTATGTTCATAGCAGCCTTATTTATAATAGCCAGAAGTTGGAAAGAACCCAGATGCCCCTCAACAGAGGAATGGTACAGAAAATGCAGTACTACTCAACTATTAAAAAGAATGAATTTATGAAATTCCTAGGCAAATGGATGGACCTGGAAGGCATCATCCTGAGTGAGGTAACCCAATCACAAAAGAACTCGCACAATATGTACTCACTGATAAGTGGATATTAGCCCAGAAACTTAGAATACCCAAGATATAAGAAACAATATGCTAAACGCATGAAACTCAAGAAGAACGAAGA
The DNA here is from genome assembly GCF_978045245.1 of Mus caroli. Lineage (NCBI taxonomy): Eukaryota > Metazoa > Chordata > Mammalia > Rodentia > Muridae > Mus > Mus caroli. The sequence continues at coordinate 29,825,301 of NW_028227257.1, read as the reverse complement.
CCAAAGTGTGAACACTTTGCCCCTTCTTAGATTGGGAACAAAACACCCATGGAAGGAGATACAGAGACAAAGTTTGGAGCTGAGATGAAAGGATGGACTAGAGACTGCCATATCCGGGGATCCATCCCATAATCAGCTTCCAAACGCAGACACTATTGCATACACTAGCAAGATTTTGCTGAAAGGACCCTGATATAGCTGTCTCTTGTGAGACTATGCCAGGGCCTAGCAAACACAGAAGTGGATGCTCACAGTCAGCTATTAGATGGATCACAGGACCCCCAATGGAGAAGCTAGAGAAAGTACTCAAGGAGCTAAAGGGATCTGCAATCCTATATGTGGAACAACAATATGAGCTAACCAGTACCCACCCCACCCCCGGAGCTCATGTCTCTAGCTGCATATTAATCAGAAGATGGCCTAGTCGGTCATCAGTGGAAAGAGAGGCCCATTGGTTATGCAAACTTTATATGCCTCAGTACAGGGGAACGCCAGGGCCAAGAAGTGGGAGTGGGTGGGGGGTGAGTGGGTGGGAGAGCGTGTGGGGGACTTTTGGGATAGCATTGGAAATGTAAATGAAATAAATACCTAATAAAATAAATAAATAAAATGTACAAAAGAAATAATATGAAAAAGTATACAATATAGAGTTATTCAGCCAAAAGAATGAAAATATACATTTTCTGGAAAAGGAACTGGAGACTATCATGTTACGAGAAATAAATTTGGTTTAAAGTGGCAAATATGTTATTTTACTTTCTTATTTGACCCCCATCCCCACCAAATATATATGAAAGTAAAAGGAGCACTGCAGGAGATATGAAAATGGGATCTAAATGAAACAGGAGGAAAAAAGAGAAGAAACTGTGAGAAAAAGACATATATCACACACCTTTCCTATATGGAATGTGTGTGGGGTGTGTGTGTGTGTGTGTGTGTGTGTGTGTGTGTGTGTGTGTGCATGTGTGTGTTGTTATTAAATCTCTTACTGTGACTCCAGGTTACCACTTAGGAAATAACTGCACAGTAACCTCATCAGGAAGCTCTCGGGAACCTTTCTAGACACTTAAGTTGTCTGGTTTAATGTTAAAATAATCAAAATCACCTCTGAAGATCACAAATACCTTTGTGAAATTTACTGGACATAATGATTCAAATTTTTCTAAATATTTATGAAAATAAAAGGTAAATCTGCTAAAATACAGACTAGTCTGATACCTGCACAAACATTTATTTTTTGTTATTATAAAGAAGAATGAAATAAATGTGATTTGTCATAAAGGTGAGAACTGCTAACAATCAGTATAAACATATCTTTATGATTTGATAAAATTGAGTTTAATGTTGCTCTGAATAACACTAAAATTTTAGCAGAAAATTTTACATGTATCTTGAAAATATAGCATTCTCCTTCTTTAGGAGTGTAATTATCTTTAATCTAATTAAATCATAGTGCACTATAAGCTGTGAATTGTAGTGCTTTGGTAATCTAAAAGTCTGTCTTTCTGGCAAACGAAATACATAAATGGCAGGCATGCAAAAGAACTGGAAGGGAGCTACTTTTAAATCCATAGAGAAAAGAATTTAGCCATTGTTTTTCACCAGGTCCCTTCAGCTTGGATCCTGGGGACTCTGCAATTGTTAAAAGTCATCTAAGAATGGAAGAAGCAGTTCATCAAAACTGTGCCTACTATGTGATGATTAAGATTAAGAACATTCTACTGTTTTACCTGTAACAGAGGAGGCCAAAGCAGAGAAAAGCAGGATAGTCCAGAGTCTCTGTGTCAGCCTTCAGCCTTCAAGTAGTTCTGCTTTATACATAAAGTGTTGAGGGTGTGGGATGGTACCATTGCCAAGGAACAGCAAGGGAGTTAAGGGTGATCACCAAGATCAGATGTTGGAAAGCCACTTCCAAAAAGATGAAGATGGAGATATAAACCTTGCCTGTTTTTAAGAAACCTCGGGAATCGAGGAGAAATGCTGCATCTTTCCTGCTTCTCAAATCAGCATGGAGTCCCTGTTTCCCGCTGGTCTACAGCTGTCTATCTTATCCAGATATCACCCAACATTAAAAAAGCAAGCCAAGACTTGATGAAGGACCAGGTATGCCCTATTCAGAAACCATCAGCAAGTTTGGATTTGGGACATGAAGTTACCTCAGTTGTGGGGGGAAAGATGAATGCCTTTGTCTTACGTGGCCCTCTTTACCTATCCTGGTCTTTCCCAGCACAAGTTATGACACAGTACCAGAGCTTAGGTAATCTATAAAGAAAAGAGGATTACTTGAGCTCATGCTCTGGTTCTAGATCAAGGGTATACATCTAATAATGCTCTTGCTCTTGGCAAAATCACAATCAAATGTTAAGGGACAGGAAGTATGTGACACATCTAACTAACACATTCTTCATAGCAGATCCAACCCACAAGCATTCCAATGATCCATTGATCCATTAATTGAATAAATGGATTCAATAACTCACGAAGGCAGAGCCCTCAGAGTTTCAAAACTTTCTAATAGCCATACTTCCTAACATCTCATAGTAGGTATCAAATGACATTTGGGAAACACAAACTAGTGAAGCCATAACAAGCAAAATGATACATCTGTTCCTCCCTACTACCTAGAAAATTCTGTCAAGAAGCAGCAGACTCCAAGCTTGTCGAACTTGGCTTTTCTCATTAATTGTGGGAAGCCACATGTGCCGTTGCAGAGTGGCACAGGCTTCTGCTGGCCACCACGCATACATAGGCAGGAAAGTTTTTTGCCAAGATGAGGTTTTGAGAATTGACCAAAATTGACCAATCAGAAGAGAGAGAGATTGACCAATCAGAAGAGAGAGAAATTGACCAATCAGAAGAGAGAGAAAGTAACCAATCAGATAAGAGAGAAAGTAACCAATCAGATGTAGGAATGCAAATGAGGTAGTAAGCATCAACCAAACACAACACAATCCGGGTGTGAGACACGCCTCTCCTAGGCCTATATAAAGCAACACCAGGGCTGGGCTGAGGGTCTTTTCGCCTCTGCAATCAAGCTCTCCCAATAAACACGTGCGTTGTACTCGCGCAAGAACTCACCAACTTGCATCTCCACTGGCATTTGCTTTTTGTTAATTGAATACTGAGATATAATTAATAACCTCACACATTACCATAATCCCTATGTTATGGGTGTCAAGAGGGTATAATTTAATTAGCGGTTAATGTTTGGGGTTCTGCTTCAAATGTCCAAGTTAACTAGCTTGTGTTTCTGCCATCTGAGAAAGCAAGGACTGTCCACTTTAGTTTCAGTAGCTGTGTTTCTAGGGCCTGGAAAAGCAGATATTTGGTGTTTAAGAGTGATTTGAGAACACTGTCCTGGTTTTGGAACAGGAAAACTTTCTGAAGGGTATGCTGGTCACACATGGACCTAAAAGTATCTCAAGTAAGACTATTTTTTTTTTCCAGACAGGGCTGCTCTGTGTAGCCCTGGCTGTCCTGGAACTCGCTCTGTAGACCAGGCTGGCCTCAAACTCAGAAATGCACCTGACTGTGCCTTCTAAGTGCTGGGATTAAAAGCGTGCACCACCACTGCCAGCTAAGTAAGACTATTTTTAACATCTATGACAAGAAGGTAAAATAGGGTGTGCACACTCCCACAGGAGGAAGTAAGAAAGAGAATGGCTGACAACTCGGGGTGTTTTCCCAGATGCAGCTGGCACTAGGGATCCCAGATAGGAGCCTAGCATAAATGTCACCAGAGAGGCTTCACCCAACAACTGATAGAAACAGATGCAGAAACCCATAGCCAAACATTAGGTGGAACATGTGGAATCCTGAAGACCAGGAAGAAGAAGAATTGTAGGAGCCAGAGGGGTCAAGGATACCACACGAAAACCCACAGAATCAACTAACTTGGTACCATAGGAACTCACAGCGACTAACAACCAGGGAGCCTAACTGCACAGGAGTGACCTAAACTTTGTAGCTTGGTCTTCATGTGTGACTCCTAACAGAGGGAACGTGAGTTGTCTCTGAGTCTGTTGCCTGCCTTTGAAACCCTGTTTGTGGTAATGCAAGACGAACAGCAAAACATCTTTAGAACTCATGGAATGAGACCCACCAGTTAGCACAACCACAATGCATGTGCCTCAGTGAGGCAGATCTTAGAAGACTACATGTCCTAAGGACTTCATGCTGTTATGGAGCATCATTCGGCTGGTTGCCTTAGCGTCAACACATCCTTCACAATCTAAGTTGTCTGAAAACTCTTAGGTGGTTTCCAGATCCTCACTAGGCAGTGTCATTGGCACTTACAGTATCAGTGATGTATCTTCTTCAAGCATTGCTACTGGGCTCAGATTAATGATTCAACCACCCCCTTCAGAAAAAGAAAAAAAAAAACCTTAAAGATGTAGAATGTTAGCAATGCTC